>NC_064921.1:614664839-615289839 GCF_023897955.1 Schistocerca gregaria | reverse complement strand
ATTGTTTTGCTTGGATTATGTACCTAGAATTTCGAAAAAGCATGGTACATAAGGTTGGTTTTATTGCTGCATATTTGCGTACCGTGGTACCGTGACCGTGGTCCTCGAATGAAACCACTCAGTAAATAAATTGTACATATTGAAGTCAGCAAATGTGTTATTGATTTCCTAAGGTATATGTATGGTGATATCTGCCTAGGCAAGGTGTACACTATGTGATCAAAAGTATCCGGACACCGGGCTGAAAATGACCCTTAGACTTGATGACAGCTTCCACTTCCGCAGGCATACGTTCAGTCAGGTGGTGGAAGGTTTCTCGAGGGATGGCAGCCCATTCTTCACGGAGTGCTGCACTGAGGAGGTCGGTGAGGCCTGGCACGAAGTCGGCGTTCCAAAACATTCCTAAGGTGTTCTATAGGATTCTGGCCAGGACTCTGTGCAGGCAAGTCCATTACAAGGATGTTAAGGTACTGTTACCACTCCGCCACAGGCTGTGCATTATGAACAGGTGCTCGATCGTGCCGCCAATCCTGAATTATTCTTCACCAGTGTGAAGCTAGAGGTGCTTAAAACATCAATGTAGGCCTGTGCTGTGATAGTGGCACGCTAAACAACAAGGAGTGGAAGCCCCCTCCATGAAAAGCACGACCACACCATAACACCGCCGCCTGTTGGCACTTCACACCCTGGCAGACAACGTTCACTGGGCATTCGCCATACCCACACCCTGCCATCGGACCACCATATTGCTTACCGTGATTCATAACTCCACACAACGTTTTTCCACTGTTCAGTCATCCAATGCTTACGCTCCTTACACCAAGCGAGGCGTCGCTTGCCACTTACCGGCGTAATGTGTGGTTTATGAGCAGCCGCTCGACCATGAAATACAAGTTTTGTCATCTCCTGCCTAACCTTCATGGTACTTGCAGTGTATCCTGATGTAGTTTGGAATTCCTGCGTGATGGTCTGGGTAGATGTTGCCTATTACACATTATTATACTCTTCAACTATCGGCTGCCTCTGGCTGTCAACAGACGAGGTCGGTCTGTACGCTTTTGTGCTGTACGTGTCCCTGCACATTTCCACTTCACTAGCACATCGGAAACAGTGGAACTAGGGATTTTTAGAAGTGTGGAAATCTCGCATACAGACGTATGACCAAAGTAACACCTAATCACCTGACCACGTACGAAATCCGTGAGATCGGCAGAGCGCCCTATTCTTCTCTCTCATGATGTCTACTGACTATTGAGGTCGCTGGTATGGAGTACTTGGCAGTATGTCGCAGCACAATGCATCTAATATGAAAAACGTATGTTTTTGGGGTTCCGTATACTTTTGATCACATAGTGTATATGCTAGTTTCGGAGTACCGAGAATTCAGTGCGATCTCAACCTAAGAAAACGATTTCAGCTTTTGGTAAATAATGTGTGGTACTGTTGCTGGAAGACCTACTGAACTCCATGTCCTCACCTGTGTTCAGTCCTTTCTACCAGTTACTGAGGATTTAGTAAACAAAGAAGACAGTTCGAATGAGAAGAGGGTTCTGCTGTATTATTATTAAAAGATTATGTAACTACCTCAAGGCTAAGAATTTTTGTTTAATCCACAACTATATTCACATGCTGAAATACACTGTTCAGCCAAAACTTTATGACTGAATCCCACCCCAAGTTGGCACCGCCAGATGACTTGGTGTTCACACGGACCATTGACGTGGTAAGGAAAGCACCATTATAAGTGTAGAGGAGATGAATGACTAATCATTATCGCCGGTGACTTCAAAGCGAGGTTTGCAGAGTAGAGCACGTGAGTCACCAACACCAGTGATTGACATGCACTGCGTGCCGCTCAAGAGCATGACGCGATCGTCCTGGCACCTAGTGCACTAAGACCACATTATTTATTCTCAAACTGGATAGCCATTTTCAAGAGCGACGGCGAGTTCATTCTTGGATGGATCTGTTGCAACTTTTTGTCCCACCACGTTCGATGGCGTTCGACATTTTTGTCGACAGAGAGCACCGCCCAGCAGACGTTGCCACTTCCATGGTGTTCGTTACATGTTCCATGGATCATTTTGCGCGATAGATAGTAATGATGTGGAACGAGTCGTTTTACATTCACATCACATATTAATCTGCACATACAGTCTCATTCTGAACATCTCTAAGGTTTGTTTTAAATATATACAGCAATAGAAATTCTTCCGTGGAGTAGTACGAGAGTTCAAGGGGAAAGTCTGTAAGACATTGCGTATCACTGGACAAGCGACTAAAAACTTTTGTTTTAGTATTGTGCGTCCCTTTGTGCTAAAGACAACCTTAATGTGGAGTGGTGAATACCATTTTGCCTTGTGGTATTGTAATTATGTACCTCATTCTCCATTCTGATGTGTAGTGGATTATTTACAAGAAACTTCAAGACAGAAAAAATATAATGTGAAGCAGTATTTAGAATGTTCGACTCCTTAAACAGACATCTAAAAAATGATCGTGTGTGTGTATCTTATATTATTCTTACAGCAAGTTTTTGCGCAACGAAGATTTTCTTTCTTAAACATGAGTTACCCCTGAACATTACAGCATATGGCATTATTGAAAGAAAATATGCAAAATATGTACCTTACTGATTTGTCTCTCCCCAAGACTGGCAATAATTCTAAGCGCAAATGCGGCTGAACTAAGTTGCTTTAATATTTCCAAAATGTATTTTCTCCAATTTAAATTCTCATAACAATGGGCCCCTAAGCATTTAGAAGTTTCCACCCTATTTAATTGTTCCTCACCATTTGTTACACTTATTGGTGGTGTTGTACTTCTTGATGTTCAGAACAGTATATGCTGTATCTTTTTAAAAATGAGGGTGAGACCATTCTCCGAATTATACTTTTAAGAACTTTGAGCACCGTTTCTTCTGGATCTCTACGTATGATTGGACTGACTGCAATACTAATGTCCTCGGAAAAACGAACTAATTCAGTTTGTTGTATACTAAACAGAAGATCATTTACGTATATGAGGAAAAGTAGTGGACCTGTAATGTAACCTTGGGGAACCCCATACGTAATTATGACCTGGACTATAATGTTTGAATTACTAAGTACAAATTTCTGCGTTCTTTTGGTTCTTATGACATTATCCTTGTTTACTGTAAAATCAATCCCATAAAAGGTCAATTTATCTAGGAGAATACTGTAATTCATATAGTCATAGGCCTTAGAGAGGCAGCAGATAATACCAGCTGGCTTTATTTTATTATTTAATGCTTGTAAAATCTGATGAATGAACGTGTAAATCTCATTCTCAGTAGAGCAACCCTTCTTAAACCCAAACTGTGATTTGGTAAGGACGATATTGCTGCTAAGGTGAGATACTATTGTACAATTCATCTTCTTCTCAAAACTTTTCGGAAATCATGTCAGCAGTGAAACACGTTGGTAGTTATTGACATCTCCATTAAAACCTTTATTAAAGAGGCGTTTAAGAATGGCATATTTCAGTCTCCCTCGAAAAATGCCTTGAGTTAGATATTTAAGATAAGACTGGGCTTATTACATGGGAACAGACATTTAGTACTTTATCGGAAGCACCATCGAAACTAGGCGAGCTTTCATTTTGTCCCTTCGTCTTCTGCTACAATTAAGAAATGGTTATTAATTTGCATTTGCTGCCTGTCACTCATCATTTATAGCCATTCCATTCCGTTCAATAGTGATGTTGTCTTACTCTAGGGCTGGTTTTCCTGTCTCCCGTTTTTCTACACTCCATATACCCTTAAGCCTGTTGTTGCAAGTACTGATTTCTGACATTATGTGCATGTTCCTAGAAATTTTAATACTGTTTCTTACTAATTTTGAGTGATTTTTGTAGTGTGCAATTACTGCAGGATCATTACTTTTTCTTTTCAGAAGATACATTTCGCTTTTCTTTTTACATGATACTTTAAACCCTCCGGCGATACACGGTTTTTTACATGGCTGTTTAGTTTCCTTTCCGATTAACGTATGGTAGAGATTACGAGCCCTGTTTTTCGACACACTCGGGAAAGCTCTGGTCTCATCCATCATGGTAGCAGACGAGGCGTTGGTTCATCTCAGACTTCTGATGCTGCGAGTGGCAGAAGCAGGCGCAGCAACTTCCAGGCGACCACAGGAGCTGCAAGACTTCTCGTGACTCTTCCCGTTCTACCTCCTGGAAGTCGTCACACGAAGAACCAACTCTTCCACGAATGGCAACTCACCACCCAACTAGCAACGAAGACGATACTGAAACTGCTACGTCGTGATAATAAAACGGTCATACATGAGAATGGCAACTCGGAGGGCTTGGCTGACAACGATGAGAAGTTTAGATGACGGCAATATCTGGTGGATGGCCAAACGGTTCCTGTGTGGCAAGACACTCACACAATCGTTGTATACTGTACAAGCTATCGGCTGAGAGGCAGATGCCAAGGCCAGTGTCTTGGCTGACATGTATGCAAGAGATCGAGGTAAGAAATTAGGAGACGCCATGCAAGGGTGTATTTCCAAACAAGTACGGAAGGTTATGCCAAATCGGCAACATGTAACTGATGACATGGAATACATAGGGCGCGCCTGGGAACGGTGTCAGGCTGCCGGTGGATTACACGTTAAGGAGCAGTCAGGAAAGTGTGCATGTTGCCGGAACCGAGGCTGTAGGCAAACAGACAGCTAATTCTGCAATCAGTACTCTGTCCGCAATCTCAGAGGATTCGCGTGATATCCTTCCCATGTTTCTTATTGCTTCCGTCTTTTCGAAAGTGTGTCAGAGATTGTATGCCAAGCGCCTCCTCCAATACGTTGCAGCAGAGGACCTCATATGGCACGATCAGTCTGGCATCTTGAAGGGATATTCTACATGCTGTTAGCTGTTGCGGCTTGTAGAGCAGGTACTGCAAACCATCTGTGGAGAGTCGCAAGTATCTTGGGCTTGTGTTCTTAAATGTCCTCAAGGTGCCAGATTCCGTGTGCCATTGCCGTCTAGAGTACAAAGTTGTTTTGAATAGCGTGTCAACATCTCAACGCTTTAGTCCTGCCTGCTCATAAGAACATTCCACGTCCTTGAAGACGACGGACGTTCGACAAAGCGGCCTGCACGTGCAGCGGTACGTCAGCATCTGGTGACATGCTCTACATGATCTACTACATGTACTTGCCAAGCGACGCCAGTAACGATGTCCCAGTACGCCAACGACATGCTGCTGTTCGCCCGGAGCATGATCGATGAGATGGAGCCCTACGACTTCAGCTCGGCTGAGACGCTCTCGGAGCGTTGTACACGAAATGGCAACTGAAATTTAACGCCGTTATAGTGAGACTCTAGAGGAACGGAGGGTTCCAAATGATAGCAAAAGAGCACAGGAGGCCTCATCCTGACCTGCCACCAATAAGGATCGTGGCGGGCCACAATCCATCCCTCAGAATGGGAAATACCTTGATATGACCCACATAGACATCTCACCTGTTTCCCGCGTATACTGGACGTGAAAAGTGGCGAGCTGAGGCGCCTGCCCATGCTGTGTGCCCCTCACAAACAAAGAGTTGAGATCACCTCCGCACTACGGCATCGCACTCTACCTGGCGTTGGTCGGGCCACTGCTGGAGTACGTGTCCATGGTGCACAGCTCCACAGAGTCCTAAGCCCTGAAGCTCGCCTTGCACCACCCGCAGGGCTACGCAACAGCCCAACTGCGTCAGGTTACCGGTTTTTCATTATACAGGTACATCTACATCTACATTTATACTCCGCAAGCCACACAACGGTGTGTCCCTGTTTCCGGAATCCATGTTGATTCCTACAGAGTAGATTCTGGGTTTCCGGAAAGGACATGATACGCGAGCAAAAAAAAAAAATGCTCTAAAATTCTACAACAGATCGATGTCAGAGGCATAGAGCTATAGTTTTGCGCATCTGCTCGACGACCCTTCTTGAAGACTGGGACTACCTGTGCTCTTTTGCTATCATTCGGAACCCTCCGTTCCTCTAGAGACTTGCGGTACACGGCTGTTACTGGAGGGGGAGGGGGGGGGGGGGGTCAAGTTCTTTCGCGTACTCTGTGTAGAATCGAATTGGTATCCCGTCAGATCCACTGGACTTTCCTCTGTTGAGTGATTCCAGTCGGTTTTCTATTCCTTGGACACTTATTTCGATGTCAGCCATTTTTTCGTTTGTGCGAGGATTTAGAGAAGGAGCTGCAGTGCATTTTTCCTCTGTGAAACAGCTTTGGAATAAGATGTTTAGTATTTCAGCTTTACGCGTGTCATCCTCTGTTTCAATGCCATCATCATCCCGGAGTGTCTGGATATGCTGATATGCTGTTTCGAGCCACTTACTGATATAACGTAAGACCAGAACTTCCTAGGATTTTCTATCAAGTCGGTACATAGAATTTTACTTTCGAATTCACTGAACACTGCACGCATAGCCCTCCTTACGCTAATTTTGACATCGTTTAGCTTCTGTTTGTCTGAGAGGTTTTGGCTATGTTTAACCTTTCAGTGAAGCTCTCTTTGCTTTCGCAGTATTTTCCTAACTTTGTTGTTCAATCACGGTGGGTTTTTCCCATCCCATACAGTTTTACTCCTTCCTCTAAAAAGGATTTTACGATTGCCTTGAACTTTTTTCATAAACACTCAACATTGTCAGTGTCGGAACAGAAATTTTCGTTTTGATCTGTTAGGTAGTCTGAAATCTGCCTTCTATTATTCTTGCTAAACAAATAAACCTTCCTCCCTTTTTGCATATTCGTATTTACTTCCTTATTCAGTGATACTGCAACGGCCTTATGATCACTGATTCCCTGTTCTGCGCTTACAGAGTCGTAAAGTTAGGGTCTGTTTGTTAACAGTAGGTCCAAGATGTTATCTCCACGAGCCGGTTCTCTGTTTAATTACTCGAGGTAATTTTCGGATAATGCATTCAGTATAATGTAACTCGATGCTCTGTCCCTACCACCCATCCTAAACATCTGAGCGTCCCGGTCTATATTTGGTAAATTGAAATCTCTATCTAAGACAATAACATGCTGAGAAAATTTATGTGAAATGTATTCCAGATTTTCTCTCAGTTGTTCTGCCAGTAGTGCTGCTGAGTCGGGAGGTCATTGCTGCGGGTCTGCTTCTGTCTATTTGATCGCCTTCTCTAGGACAAGGCACAACAGTCGGCAGGTATACTCATCCAGTACCTGAGACATCAGATGGGTTTCCTACCGTCCTAATGACAGCCGGACTCCTTGCTATCGTGAATAAGTCCCACAACAAACAGATGAAGAAGAAATGAGGCACTCGGTCCAAAGGACGAAACACCAAACCGCGAACAAACTTACACCCTTCAAAATTAGGAATGCAGGAATTACATTTGCTTGGCATGCGCGATGTGAAAGCGCGAATGAGGCCCCATGCTAACGATGATAGGGGGCGATAAAGGACAAATCCACTCCCATAATCAACTTTGACAAAGGACGTACTGTTATGCACAGCGCCTGCGAACGGAGATGTTGCAAACGACGAAGCTGGTCGAGTGTGGTGGGAAACCATGACACCACGAGTAGACGACAGGGCGTTGGAGGTGCGCACAATATTACGGGACGTGGTAGTCGAAGGCTTCTCGACTTCGTAAAGTAGGGTAAGCGGTGTTTTGTGGCATCTCCCATATCATCAGCGGCACATTAGAGCGCAGTGTTTCGTTCGTGAGGTGTAACGAACTTACAATAACTACACTCCTGGAAATTTAAATAAGAACACCGTGAATTCATTGTCCCAGGAAGGGGAAACTTTATTGACACATTCCTGGGGTCAGATACATCACATGATCACACTGACAGAACCACAGACAGGTAGACACAGGCAACAGAGCATGCACAATGTCGGCACTAGTACAGTGTATATCCACCTTTCGCAGCAATGCAGGCTGCTATTCTCCCATGGAGACGATCGTAGAGATGCTGCATGTAGTCCTGTGGAACGGCTTGCCATGCCATTTCCACCTGGCGCCCCAGTTGGACCAGCGTTCTTGCTGGACTTGCAGACCGCGTGAGACGACGCTTCATCCACTCCCAAACATGCTCAATGGGGGACAGATCCGGAGATCTTGCTGGCCTGGGTAGTTGACTTACACCTTCTAGAGCACGTTGGGTGGCACGGGATACATGCGGACGTGCATTGTCCTGTTCGAACAGCAAGTTCTCTTGCCGGTCTAGGAATGGTAGAACGATGGGTTCGATGACGGTTTAGATGTACCGTGCTCTATTCAGTGTCCCCTCGACGATCACCAGAGGTGTACGGCCAGTGTAGGAGATCGCTCCCCACACCACGATGCCGGGTGTTGGCCCTGTGTGCCTCGGTCGTATGCAGTCCTGATTGTGGCGGTCACCTGCACGGCGCCAAACACGCATACGACCATCATTGGCACCAAGGCAGAAGCGACTCTCATCGCTGAAGACGACACGTCTCCATTCGTCCCTCCATTCACGCCTGTCGCGACACCACTGGAGGCGGGCTGCACGATGCTGGGCCGTGAGCGGAAGACGGCCTAACGGTGTGCGGGACCGTAGCCCAGCTTCATGGAGACGGTTGCGAATGGTCCTCGCCGATACCCCAGGAGCAACAGTGTCCCTAATTTGCTGGGAAGTGGCGGTGCGGTTCCCTACGGCACTGCATAGGATCCTACGGCTTGGCGTGCATCCGTGCGTTGCTGCGTTCCGGTCCCAGGTCGACGGGCACGTGCACCTTCCGCCGACCACTGGCGACAACATCGATGTACTGTGGAGACCTCACGCCCCACGTGTTGAGCAATTCGGCGGTACGTCCACACGGCCTCCCGCATGCCCACTATACTCCCTCGCTCAAAGTCCGTCAACTGCACATACGGTTCACGTCCACGCTGTCGCGGCATGCTACCAGTGTTAAAGACTGCGATGGAGCTCCGTATGGCACGGCAAACTGGCTGACACTGACGGAGGCGGTGCACAAATGCTGCGCAGCTAGCGCCATTCGACGGCCAACACCGCGGTTCCTGGTGTGTCCGATGTGCCGTGCGTGTGATCATTGCTTGTACAGCCCTCTCGCAGTGTCCGGAGCAAGTATGGTGGGTCTGACACACCGGTGTCAATGTGTTGTTTTTTCCTTTTCCAGGAGTGTACAAGCCATGTAAGAAGTTACTTGTTTTATTTGCTGTGTACATTTTAGGCCAAATTCTCAAATTCCTTGCGTGTTTGTGTATGAAGTAGCCAAAGTTCGGCATTTTAATAACTGGGTACGCTTGTAGTGTCCTCTGTAGACTACTGTATAGTAACATATTCTAATGTTCTTTTTGCGGAAATTTTGGTGCACATCTTAGTGTGGTGCAACTTTTTCGGGTAGCTTCCAAACGTCAGTAGCGTAACGCCACATGACTCCGTTTAAATCATATATTAGGACTCAGGACACAGTTAAGATCAATGCCTTATAGTTTGCGTACTTGTTTTCTGTCCGGCCGCGGTGGCCGTGTGGTTCTGGCGCTGCAGTCCGGAACCTCGAGGCTGCTACGGTCGCAGGTTCGAATCCTGCCTCGGGCATGCGTGTCTGTGATGTCCTTAGGTTAGTTAGGTTTAAGTAGTTCTAAGTTCTAGGGGACGTTTGACCTAAGATGTTGAGTCCAATAGTGCGCAGAGCCATTTAAACCATTTGAACTTGTTTTCTGCAATAGCTTTTGTGTATGCAAAGTTTCTGGTAAAAGTTTTATGTTGAAACGTCCATTTTCAATAGAGGAATTTATTTCTGTTTTCAGAACTTGCGGATCTTGTAGCTACAGTGATAACTCTGCAGTATACATATTAGTGTTTGTTTAATCTCGTCCGAGACGGTGAGGAGGATCGGCCAGCGGCTATCGAGCGCACTGGATGTAACCGGGTTGTACAATACCACATCGACACGAATGGCGCCTTTTGCTTGGTTTCTGAGACCAAACCTGGGTTTCTTTTAGCAAATGGCTGATTTCGTGAAGGCAAATACGCTCGCGGGATGCAGGCAAAGCTCAATCTTTGTGGCGCTGTAGCAGGTTCGAATGTTTCCTGCAGCTTGTAGCAAACTGGAGGGTCTAAGCCAGAGGCTGAGGCTATTCTGCGAAGGAATCCCTCTTGCCATTAGAGACAAATTTCCTGCCAAAATCGAGGACACATAATCCAGAATGATTTCAGACAATGTTCATCCGGCAGGTCACGTATAGAAAATGTTAGTATGATATAGTTAACTGGAGCAACATACCAGGAAAGGCCCCAGAATTAGTATTGCTTATTGAAGCCTATAACGCCTGGATAGAATTAGGATCAGAAAGTTGGTTCAAACTGGAACTGAACATCAACGAAGTACTAAATTCAGCCTCGAATACTTTGCGTAAGGATAGATTAGTCGACAGTGGTGGTGGCACATTTAGTACAGGAAAGAATACATTAATGTATAGGTATTTCTATGTCCATCCTTTTGGCAGGAGGTCTCTGGGACGACGGTCGTTTACTTTTGTGATAAAAGAAAAACACTGCAGTCGTCCTTTTGATTTTATTTTGTTTTATTTTGATGGTTGAAGTGTCGACATATTAGCTGCGTATCCAGTGATGCTGGCAACTGATGTCATATATATAGGGATCATCTCAACAACAACCTGAAGATGACGCATTGAAGCGTTGAAACTCGTTGCAACAAAATAAAATAAAATCATAAGGACGGCTGTAGGTGTTTTTCTTTTACCATAATATATAGCTAGAACACGATGGGTTCAGAATGAGACATTGTGTGAATGAATTAAACATCAAATGTCCGTCAAAATTGGTAACCGGGTGCTTTTACAAGCCGCCTGGGTCGGGAGCTGTAGCGGTAGAGCGCTTCAGACAGAACGTCAAGAATGTCGTTAGTAAATTTCTTCATTATGCCACTGTAATAGTAGGTGACGTCAGCTTACCAGGTAAAGATTGGGGGTATCGTGCGGTCAGAGCTGGTGCCAAAGACTAGGATTCGTGTGACTTTATTCTGAATATCTAGTCCGAAAATTACTTCGAACAGTAATTAGTGAACCTAATCGCGAAGGTAACATATTAGGCCTCCTAGCAACAAAGAGACCTAATTTAGCAAATTAGTTGACGGAGAGGAAGGTAACTGGTATTATGAGAGATATTGAGAAACGTAGGAAAACATTGTCGCTTAGCAAGTGTGACTGGATACAAATTGCAGACTATCTGTATAGTTGTAAGATATTCAGTGCCGAGAACGAAGATGTGGATCACAAACAAAAAAATTTCAAAATTGTCATTCAAGACGTCTTAGACAAGTATGTTCTGAGCCATGTCTCAAAGAATGCGAAAGACCCACCGTGGTTTAATAGCAATCTTCTAAAACTCCCACGTTAACAAAGAGAGAGTCATCGCAGATTCAGGAGAAGTCAAATTCTAGATAACAAACAAAAGACGTTCATTCACTTTGCAAGTAAAATATTGTCAAAGACTAAAAACCCTAAAATATTTTGGTCTCGAGTACTGGCCTGTTATTAAATAAGCCATTTATCACGTGATGTTTTGGTATATGGTCCCATGATGTCAAGAAACTTCTATTTAAAGTAGGGAAAAAAAACAGCCAACAACTAACGTAAATAGCAACAAATATAATCCAAATGCTGACAGAAGGCTAGACATGAGCCAGTAGGTTCTAAACACGTAATGCATCATTTATGTAAATAAACACCATTATTTGCGAGATCTACCTGTACAACATCATTTATGAGAGCAGTGGAACGAGATCATAGACAGTGAACCCTGGATCAGTGGAAACGTGTCGTCTGGTCGTATGAGCTACGTTACACCACTTCCATAAAAGTGGGCAGATATGCGGTCATTCAAGCGAATGGCTTCTCGACGCAATCATCGCGCCGTGTATGCAGGCCAGGGGGGAAACTGTCATGCTATTTTCTGATCATTTATTTATTTTTGATACTGTTAGGTGGCGGCTACGCGCTTTTACGTTTCCAGTTCATCAGGATAAATAAAGCATGAACGAGACAGTTTTGTTGACGGAGCGTATGGACAGTGAAGATACAAAATTCACAATAATATGACAAACCCATGTAGCATAGAACTACTTGGGCACAAAAAATTGGTACAAGTATAATGCCAAATCTTTTGATTCGTACCTGTATGTGTGCACTTATAGATGAAATGCAATATTATGAACGCAGATCTAGCCCTGGAATACGATCCGATTCAACGTTGTATTTTGTTAGAAGTTGGCATTTAGTTGGAAGCAGATAATGCCAAGTTCATATCACATTAAACTCGTATGGTTGCAGGGAACTGTTAGTTTGTTTTGAGCCACTGATCGATAACATGACTGTACTTGAAATACGGAGAATTATGCACCCAAGACTTTAAAGGGGTATGATGATCATGATCGTAAAACTGCTCTACACCACTTTCAAGGATGAAGATACTAGCCCGGAATAGACGAAGTGATTAAGTGGTAAATAACAATAATATCCTCCAGTATAAAGATGCCTACTGCAAAGGCAACCAGTCCTCAGAGAACAAGACCAATGGTCCAAACGCCGAATATACGTCGTTGTTTAACTTCGTGCCGCAGAAAAGTTTAAACCAAAGGTTAATGTAAGCTACATATCATTCCCGCAGAAAAATTTATATTACTTTGTACAATTTCCGGTAAGGATCTGTATACCACGAACAGCTGATGTACCCACAGTACATCAGTTTCAGTTATTTAAGGAAGATAACCTACTTCGTAGTTCAACGAGAATTAACAGGAGAACTTGGCACAGTGGGGGGTAGGCACAGACATAAATACTGCAAGACATGTACAGCCTTTCTTTAGGTAAGAGTTTAATGAAAATGAAAAGTGAAACACCGCCACTAAGATTACACTTTGTGGAAAGTGGACGTAGACTTTTATATGAAATGGTTGTGGAAGGATTATGAAAAAATCATAGACACCGACTGATCACTATAACAGCGAATATGAAGGTGCAACTGAACACAGGGACTAAGCTTAACCACGAGCCACAAAGACTTGGTCGAATGTGATCAGACAGCAAACAAGTTCTTACTTGCATGACGAGCAATAAATGACGTGAAATTCTTATTGTGAATTGTCTGAAGGGTTAAACTAAAATTAAAAAGCACATTTGTCATTTACATTTACGAGAAGAAACATTATTACGTAAAACTCCTCCGTAATGTTCCCATGGTATTGACTTTAATCAAGCGGCCCTGCAATTTTATTTTGAGCTCAGTGAACTCGTTAAAATGAAATCAGTTTGTAGAATATCGGAAACACATCTGCACCAGTCGGCCACGGAACATAAAAGAGTCAATAGCAGGGTAATTTATACAATATTCCTTTTTAGATTCAGTTTTTTACCAGAGCGCTACTCTTGTCATGAAACTGAAAGCTATTTTTCCCTTTGTGTTACGAATAGGGAGTTGTCTCCGTTTTACGATGAAGCAATAAACATAATATTTCTCGGCACAGCTACGTGGATATTAGTATGCACTCAGCAACTTGCTATCATCCGAACACATCAACTAGTCGTAATGGAAGTCGCAGTTTCGTGTACTGGTATGTCTTCAATAATATCTGGAACCATGTGTCTGCAGTACGTAACGACACATTTGACGACTGGAGGAGTAATATTCAAAGAACTTGATAATCTATATGGTTCCACAGAAGTTGAGTTAGATACTGCAATGTAGACAAGCAAAAACTAAACTAAACGAAAAATAGGTAAGGAGAGTCATGTGTCAAACGTACAACTATTTCGGAGGTAGAATTCTTTATACGGACTTTACAGAGAATACTGTGAAATTCTGGTCTTGTATTAAATTCAGTTTCCTACTTGCACGAGGTGCCCTAGTTAGGCCAGAAACTCAGCCGAAAGTTGCGTAACCAACCACAGCAAGAAACTGTGTAGGTGAGCAGACGGGTTTTGGAGATAAGTGGAAGGTAAAACGCAACCAGTTCCAGAAGCCCAGCTGCAACGTCAAATCTGACGTTACTTCTAATACCAGCTCCATTTACCAAATCCAACTCATCAATCCCAGCAATTCAGGTTTAACGTAGTACAGCTGGTCGTGCCATGTTTTACATTTATGAAGGTGATAAATTCTCTGCAGAAAGTCTTGGGTCACCACCAGATGTACACCAATTAATCTGTTGAGAACACTTGTTTATCTGTCACCACTTTACAAGCACCGGAACACTCCAGCTAGTCCTCCAACCGCACTCCACCGTCCTCCAAGGGTTTGGACAAGGTGTATTTATACACCTTTTTAACAATTACGTTCTTTGACATCAGTATGTTGTATCATGTTTGATGTTGTAACTGCAATGAATTAATCCAGCAAAAACTGACAGTACAGAGTTTTAGTAGAAATTAAAACGAGTACAATGATAATGCATATTTCCGAAAATAGGGATCTTTCACAAGACCAATCTTGAAACATACATACAATTAACAATTAAGTTCTTATTATTCAGTCCAGAACATTCTAGAATATCTTTACGTAATTTAACTAATTATATGGTTATATGAAACCATATTGAGAATATTGAACTGGTAATATTTCTGCAACATCAAAATTACAATTAAAACATTCAAGATGACTTTTTACAACATTTGAAGGCTAAAATTAGGAATAATTATGTACACCACAAAGTCTTTGAACCGTGTTACAAAAGATTAATGAATCGTTCTTCTAACATTATCTATGATACAGATTGTCTCTCTCAATCAGGTTATGTCTCCAGTTTAAATGATTCTTCTCTAGGTTGCACTGAATTTCTCTATATTTCAGAAACATTAATTACGAGTTTAATTACAGATTTTTAGTTTGTGATTTCCGTAAGAATATTCTTTCCTGACATGCAAAAATAGATAAATCTTAAGCTTTTCCAAAATTAAAGGTTTACAGAGTTAACTTGCGTTATGGTAAACAATGAATTTTACTAATAGCATTATAGTTACAAAATTCAATGAAAAAGGTTACTGTGACTTAGAAAGTGGGGATGAAGGGAACACTTAGCATGGAAGGTCAAGGCCTCTATAATGTCACTCCTTAAACACAACAACTAGCAATTCAAGAAATAAATTAACAATTTATTTTAGACCACATTAATTAAATAGCAAACATACAACCAATGTGTGGCCATCATTAAGATAATATCGAAACATGACAGCTTCCTTCTGCAGCAAGGAGCAAATTACATCAGAAATGATTTAAAGAAACGTGGAATGTGGTTTGAGCAATGACACAAGTATGACGTTACAGTTAATGTAATTCATTGGCAAGCAAATTATTTTTTTTAATTATACATGCGAGTTTATCAAACTGGCAGTGACCCCAGGCTGACCTGGGCAAAAAGTGACTTAACTTAAAATGTCGGAAGCAGCTGATCAATCGTCCAAAACAACACCTAAACGCCGAGGCCCAACCGGGAATCACTTACCTTTAGTCGACACGCCACAACGTCTGTGCACTGAACCAGAACGTGGCACCGCTCCCACACACCCCAACTAAGAGAAAACTGGAACATGAACAGACTGCGGAAAACACATAAACACCAAGGAAACATCAATTAATATAAGTTAAGAGAACGATAATATAAATTAAAAAACCAAGAAGTGCTACTAATAGAAGTGAAAGATTTTGCAGCAATATCAATGCTGTAGAATATTTAAACTGAGAAATGTACACAAATCCAATGCTTAAAATGTAGTATCAGACCTTTACACTCTCATAGTTTCCCAAACAATATTTCCACATTTGATTAAGGCCGACAATGTGTACAAAGATGAAACGGAGAAATTTCAAGATAATATTTCGTTATTCTAACGCACAACTTCACAAACTAGGTTTTGTGCACCTTAATTTCCTTGCATAGGTCTGCAATGTAACAGAATTGTTTAAGTTTGGTATGTAGCAAATTACAACTAGACTATGACCTAATAGCCACGCGGGATTAGCCTAGCGGTCTAAGGCGCTGTAGTCATGGATTGTGCGACTGGTCCCGGCAGAGGTTCGAGTTCTCCCTCGAGCATAGGTGTGTGTGTTTGTCTTTGGATAATTTAGGTTAAGTAGTGTGTAAGCTTAGGGACTGATGACCTTAGCAGTTACATCCCATAAGATTTCACACACATTTGAACATTTTTGAAACTAATATCTTCAATAGCTTACAGTCACAACATTTTTAGCTGACGCTGATTTCCTTAAAGGAAGTACTGACTCATGGTCTCATTCCTATCACACACCTTGCCGGCTGCTCTTACTTCATCAACACGTACACTAGACCAACCAACCAAGCAGCAAGTGACAGTCGCCACAACGCAAATGGCTCCATGAAACGAAGGCACCAAAACCATTTACAGCTCCGATGGAGAGAGCGGTTCGAGATGGTCTCGAGGAAATGGTCTGTTCGAGAAAACAGGTACCAAGGCAAGGCGACGAGCAGCGCCCGGAGTTGAGATCAGCCAGGTTCACCACTAACTCGCGACCGTCCTGCAAGGTAGACCGTCCGCGCCGCTGCTGGCCGAGCCCGCGTGTTTTGCTCCTTCGTCTCCTGAAGCACCTGCTACCGCCTCGTACCTAGTCCGACGACCAACTCCCTATCGCAAATACCCGCCTCCAGATCACAACAGGGGCAAAGATCGTAGTACAGCCGCGTAATCTATAGAACTGCCGAAGAGCTTGTGTGTCAGAAAAATCGCACCACGTCTCAGTTACTAATATTTACACACTGTTAATTCTGATTCCAGAACTTGTCAAAACATCCAGAAATTCATATGTATGTGATAATGACTTATTCTAACTGTTCATTACTTTGCCCGATTAAGAACACAGATCACTTGGTCTGTGACACAGTTTAACATTTTCGTTACAACTATTTCACAATGTTGCACAAAGTGACCTTATTCACTAAGTGTCCTTATACACTACCCACAACTGTTTTTGCATATATCGCATACTACGAAACCTGTTATATCGGGTACCTCACATTACCCAATACAGGCTGTTTCGGTACAAAGGTTCAGAATCACATGGCTATGCTAAGTTAAGGAATCCGGAGCTTCAAGTGCCCAGTCAGATCTTCGTGATGGAAGGGAGAGGGAGGAGGGGAGGCCGGGGAAGGGAGGCCAGGTTATAAAGAAGTCATTAGACCAACATCACAGTCCAAATTATCCCTGAGCACTGTAAGACAGATTGCAACATGAAACGTGCGTGAGCTGCTCCAGACGGGGGAACTTGCTGTAGTTTCTTGACCTTTAAAAGAGCGTAAAACTATTTTGACTCTCAGCGATGGAGAACCTACAGACCATAAATTCTAATTTGCAAGGCTACTTTACCCTTTGTGCTCACTGAAAGAAAATGTTCCTAAAGGCCATTTACTCAGCGGGATCACGAACTAGGACTAAATAATATCCCTAATAATTATATCCCCATCGGAAAAGGCACTATTAGCAGTTCGGAGGTGGCCTCAGTAGAAAGTTCCAAGTAAAATCGTCTATCACCCCGACTTGTAATCCCCAAAGTTAATTGCTGCGATTAAAAATGGAAAATAATCTCCCTACTTAACAAGTTGTTTTGTCAACATTACGGGCGGCACGATAGCACCTCCTTCCGTGAAATCTAAGCGATCCTGGGCATTGTACAGTTCTCGCGAGTTCACTTCCCAGTTTTAGCGAAAACGCGTTAAAAACCACACAGCTCTGACGTCATCCGAAGCACAGCGCACGCAAGCGTTTGACTGACACGAACAAATTGGTATTTTGGTTCGAAGAGTCTCTTCCCGCTGTCTCTCCGGCCGGATTTAAATATGGACGCAGCGGACAGCCAAACGGAACACCTGCTATCAACCACCCAAAACACTGGTACGAGTATCTAAATGGCCCCTTTCTCGGACAGGTGTTAATTAACATCTCTGTCGTTTAACAATCTAAATTCTTATTAATTGTTGTGTAAATAGAGTTAAGTTGGCTTTACTTACCGAAAATGTTCTACAAACTACCCTTAAGTCTTGCCTGCTAGAATTTTTAGAACTGAACCGACAGCATAACATGATCTCAGAACTGCTTCTTCAACATTCCTTGTATTCATAGTTATTTACAGTACATTCTTCACACTTGGTACAGCTATATTATATCATTATTGTAATCAATTGCTGCAATTAGAACGCTCCATCAAAAATACAAATGATGCGTAATCTATCATGAATAAGTACATGGTGTTTTTCTTTTTTTTTAGTAAATAACTTGAGAAAACTAATAGAGGTAGCTCACTGGTGTCACACAGTTAAGGTTTTTCCATCAAGCTCAGGCTGCATACGAATTTTCGTCTTTCTGAGTTTAATATCTAACGCTTTCAGGCTTTCGTAAAAACGCATATTTTGACCATGGTGCTCCTCTGATCAGGTTGAGACTTGTAACTTTTAATTTTGTCGTACGTTTACAGATTCAGAACAAATTTTAGCTCTGTAGATTTATTATTTAGTGCCAATTATTTTCTTCTTAAGATAGTATCCTTTTTTTGTCTAAGCTGACTATGGAAGTGATCACAATATGTTATTGCGGTTTAAGCTCAAATCCACCAAGCCAGCTAAGATTCAGAAACGAAGGATGTCGGGAATTTGTTGAGTTTGTGTAAGAGTGTAACTGCACAACTGCTCCAACTGCCATTGCTCTTATACCCCGCACAAGGAAAAATTTGCTCTAGATCTTGAACGACATATCCACAAAACAAGCGGATTTTGTTGAAGGAAAAGGAACTCAAGAGCAGATACTCAACATAAGACAAATAATCGAGAAATCGCGGGAGTTCTGTGTTTCGATCTTCATGTGCTTCCTTGACCATAGGAAAACATTTGACTATGGTATCTGGGTAAAGTTGCGGCTGATGCTTGCCGAGTTCGGTGTCCCACAACACTTGTCAGTACTGATCAGAAGTCTATGCAGTCATCGTCATGGAGCTGTGAAGACTAGTGCTGGCATGCCTGACCTCTTCAGTGTATCAAAAGGTGTCAGACAGCATTGAGTTCTAGCCACTCAACCGTTGAACATCTGTTCAGAACACGTCATTAGGACTGCTCTTCGTGGCTGAACTACTTGGTAGTAGAGTTACTAACAACCTCCGATTTGCTTATGACACCGTGCTTTCAGCCAGTAACGAAGATGAACTAGCTGGGCTGCTAACAAAAGCAAAGGACAGGTGTTTATCGTATCGCCTGGACTTCAGTCTCAGCAAGTCAAAATTGATGATAATTAATCGAAGAGTACAGGCTTAACTAAAAGGTCGATAGCCGAACGGAGTGGCTGTGCGGTTAGAGGCGTCATGTCACGAACCGCACGGCCCCTCCCGCTGGAGGTTCGAGTCCTCCCTCGGGCATGAGTGTGTGTGTGTGTTGTCCGTAGCGTAAGTTAGTTTAAGTCAGATTACGCAGTGGGTAAGTTTAGAGACCGATGACCTCAGCAGTTTGGTCCCATAGGAATTCACACACATTTGAACATTTTCAAAGACCGATTAAGAAAAATGCAAGTCGTGCATTCTTTCATCTATCTTGTGCTATCTGTGACGGGGAAGCTGTTAGTATGAGATAAAAAGGATCATGCTAGGGCGAGTGGCTATGAAGAAGCTCATCCTGATCTGGCAGAACAGTGAAGTACGAACGCCACAAAGGACCGGCTTCTTGAAAGACTTGTGTTTGTCGTCTTCTTTCTTGGTCCTTAAGGTCAGAGACAAGCATTTGAGCGGCCACAGGATGCTATGCGCGAAATGGACTGAAAGGAGAACAGATGTGTCAACTAATGAGGAAACTTATATGACCACATTGTGAGAAGAGATGGAGAGAACCCAGAGAAAATAATCATGGGAGAGAAGATCGAGTCAAGAGGCCGAGGCTATGAGCAGCGGGCAGTTGGATGGATCAAATCAAGAAAATCTCTGGTCTGCCTCTTCACCAGGCACTAAGAGCACTGGTAGCCATCCAGGATGGAAATACTTGGTTCGACTTTTGATGATGATCAAAGAATCAGTAAACATGTCGAAGCCATCTGCCCAAACACTCTGTGAAGATAATGACATGGAAACAGAGGATAACACAAGAAAGGACGAAACTTTAAACATAATTTTTTTCAACAGTCTTCTTAATGGAGTTCCTCCGTTATATCGTCCCACTCACGTCAAGAGGAAAAATATCTAAATTAGTGATACTTATACAGGAAAGCAACTGTATTAGAAAAGAGCACTGGACCTGACGAGATACCACGAGATACCATTTCGATTCTGCACAGAATTTGTAAAAAATTTGGGAAACTTCTAGCAACAGTGTACTTTAGGTCGACAGTGGAGCTACGTGCTCTTAATGATTGGAAGAAAACGAAGGTAATTTCGATTTCATCAAAGGTCATTGAACAGACCCACAAAAATATAGGTCTATAATCCTCACGCCGGATTTGTCAAATTTTTGGACCATGTTTCATGCTCACGTAGTATCACATTTGTGGAGGCAGAAGGTCTCTTCTGCAGGAATCAATTTGGGTTACCGAAATAACGATTGTGTGATCACTCTTTTCGTCCACGAAACCCAGAACAACAATAGATTCCGGCGCCCATGTTGATAACATTTTGCCTGACTCTCTAAAGGCGACCTGTACAGTAACGCACTGTCAGCTAATGAAGTAAATACGAGTGATGCAATCAGCTGTTTAATTGGATAATGAGTGTATAGGGAAGATAACGCAGGATGTCATTTTCAGCGGAGAGAAATCTTCAGACGTAAAAGTAACCTGGGCGAAACGCAGTGGAGTGTTATTCGACCTTTACTTTTCATCGTATAGAGTGACGTATAAAGCGGATAGACCAAAGTAACTGGCAAGTAACGTAACGCTGTGGAGCTGGGACCACACATAACAAGAACTGCTACAGTGTAGTATAGTATAGATTGCAACGGGGTGGAAGCAGAGCTCGCGATTTGCTGCATTGTTCCCAGACTCGATTGGGGACTCAGGATTTGAAGCCGAGTGGAGGGTCATGACCAAAGGCGACATCAACTCTTTTATGGCTTTGGCTGCAGATTTCTGGACTTGGGCAAACCGGTGTGAAATTTTATAAAACCCCTTGATAGGTCAGAGATGCACAACACAGTGGAAGCAACTAATCGAGCTTGAGATTATTTGTGAAGGGCACATGGGGTTTTCCTAGGCTAGGCAGCTATTTAAGGCACTCTGATGAACGCTGACGCGACGTCACGCAGATAGTGAAGCCATACCTGGTTTAGGAGAATGTCACTTAGACTGTAAAAATTTTATCGGAACATTATCGAAATATTCGTAACAAAGTTCCTGAATTTACTGCTCTCCAGCGTATTTCTCATATTCAGATTATTTTCGGGATCGAGAACTTAGTGAAAGCCAAAGTAGAAAACACTAAGATATTTAGACATTCGCAGAAAGTACATAGAACGTGAAGTTAGCTGGTTGAGTTTTTTATAACAGGTCTAGGTGAAATCAAGCTAATTATTGGATGCTTTTACCGGCCACCCGATTCTGCTTACACACTATTAGAGTCTTTCAGAAAAAAGTCAATAGTCAATAGCGCATAAATATCTAGATCACGTAATACTCGCTGGAGGTGACCTTAACTTCTAGTTCAAGAAACGGTTCACGCGGGACAATCGCACAAACATACTGTCGTTTGACCGGTGTACAGACTACTGTATGGACGGCATAGTAATGGGCATCTCTGGCGAAGAAAGCAGCTGAAAGAGTTGAAAGGAAATAAGTCTCTAGGTCTAGATGGAATATGGTTCAAATGGTTCTGACAAGGGAACCTCCCCATCGCACCCCCCTCAGATTTAGTTATAAGTTGGCACAGTGGATAGGCCTTGAAAAACTGAACACAGATCAATAGACAAAACAGGAAGAAATTGTGTGGCAATGTGAAATAAAAGCAAAATATAGAAACTCAGTAGTCCATAAGCAAGAGAAACAACATCAAGGGTAGTCCGAGCTCAAGTGCGCCGTGGTCCCGTGGTAAACGAGAGCAGCTGCGGAACGAATAGTCCTTGGTTCAAGTCTCCCCTCGAGTAAAAAGTTTCATTTTTTATTTTCAGATAATTCTAAAATTTCAGGCACCCACACACAATAAACTTCGCTCTCCAAAATTCCAGGACATGTTAAGATATGCTTGGACATATGCAGGATTTGACGGTCTACTCACGGAAAAATTTGAAAACGTTAAAAACATATGTTTTGACATAGCACAGGGAAAACTGTGCGACTGTGAAATTGTTGTATTCATTTGTTGCAGTTTATGTGACTAACTCTGATGTTTTCATCACTTTTTTGGGAGTGATTATCACGTCCACAAGAAAACCTAAATCGGGCAAGGTAGCAGAAACCTTTTACCCATTCGCCAAGAGTACAAGTTAGGTGGGTCGACAACATATTCCTGTCATGTGACGCACATGCCGTCACCAGTGTCGTATAGAATATATCAGACGTGTTTTGCTGTGGAGGAATCGGTTGACCTATGACCTTGCGATCAAATGTTTTCGGTTCCCATTGGAGAGGCACGTTCTTTCGTCTACGAATCGCACGGTTTTGCGATGCGTTCGCAAAACACAGGCACTAAACTTATTACAGTGAACAGAGACGTCAATGAACGAACGGACAGATCATAACTTTGCGACAACAAAGAAATTAAACTTTTCACTCGAGGGAAAACTTGAACCAAGGACCTTTTGATCCGTAGCTCCTCACGCTAACCACGGGACCACGGCGCTCCTGAGCTCACACTCTCCTTTATGTTGCCTATCTTGCACATGGACTACTCAGTTTGTAAATTTTGCTTATTTTTTCAAAGTTCCACACAACTTCTTCTGTTTTCTCGATTGAGCTGTGTTCAGTTTTTCAAGGCCTATCCACTGTGACAACTTATAACTAAAGCTGTGGGGGATGCGAAAGGGAGGTTCCCTTGTGAGCAATATGGGACTTAACATCTGTGGTCATCAGTCCCCTGGAACTTAAAACTACTTAAACCTATCTAACCTAAGGACATCACACACATCAATTACCGAGGCAGGATTCGAACCTGCGACCGTAGCGGTCTCGCGGTTCTACACTGAAGCGCCTATAACCGCTCTGCCACACCGGCCGGCAATGGAATTTGAGTCGGTTTTATAAAGAGTACTCAGTGGCAGTGACATGTTACATGGTTTGCATTTCACGCGAATATTTTCGCCCAGAGCGTTAAGTCCCGAGCGGCTGGACAACAGCGCAATGTACAGTGTGGGCCGTTACTGAATTGATGTTTGTCAGTGCCTTCTGCCTGGAGGCTAGTTGCAGCGTGTAAGTCACGTTTCCCAGAACCAGATAGAGCCACTCTAAAACTCACGTGTTGAACCATCAGCAGCTACATTCACGTGTTGCTGACGAGGTAACGCTATCAAACTGCGCGTCTTACGATCTGGCCGATCAATAGGGAGGCTTGGAGGTGGTCAAATGGGAGTAGAACACGCTCCTCGCTCTCTTCTGTTGGCAGCTTCCGATCCGACCAGAGGTTCTCGTCTTATGCTCTCTTGGGCGGCTGCCCATGCAATCTTGACGGCTTCTCTAGGCATTTTTTACTGCATTAAAACTCCATATACACTCCTGGAAATTGAAATAAGAACTCCGTGAATTCATTGTCCCAGGAAAGGGAAACTTTATTGACACATTCCTGGGGTCAGATACATCACATGATCACACTGACAGAACCACAGGCACATAGACACAGGCAACAGAGCATGCACAATGTCGGCACTAGTACAGTGTATATCCACCTTTCGCAGCAATGCAGGCTGCTATTCTCCGATTGAGACGATCGTAGAGATGCTGGATGTAGTCCTGTGGAACGGCTTGCCATGCCATTTCCACCTGGCGCCTCAGTTGGACCAGCGTTCGTGCTGGACGTGCAGACCGCGTGGGACGACGCTTCATCCAGTCCCAAACATGCTCAATGGGGGACAGATCCGGAGATCTTGCTGGCCAGGGTAGTTGACTTACACCTTCTAGAGCACGTTGGGTGGCACGGGATACATGCGGACGTGCATTGTCCTGTTGGAACAGCAAGTTCCCTTGCCGGTCTAGGAATGGTAGAACGATGGGTTCGATGACGGTTTGGATGTACCGTGAACTATTCAGTGTCCCCTCGACGATCACCAGAGGTGTACGGCCAGTGTAGGAGATCGCTCCCCACACCATGATGCCGGGTGTTTTTCCCTGTGTGCCTCGGTCTTATGCAGTCCTGATTGTGGCGCTCACCTGCACGGCGCCAAACACGCATACGACCATCATTGGCACCAAGGCAGAAGCGACTCTCATCGCCGAAGACGACACGTCTCCATTCGTCCCTCCATTCACGCCTGTCGCGACACCACTGGAGGCGGGCTGCACGATGTTGGGGCGTGAGCGAAAGACGGCCTAACGGTGTGCGGGACCGTAGCCCAGCTTCATGGAGACGGTTGCGAATGGTCGTCGCCGATACTCCAGGAGCAACAGTGTCCCTAATTTGCTGGGAAGTGCCGGTGCGGTCCCCTACGGCACTGCGTAGGATCCTACGGTCTTCGCGTGCATCCGTGCGTCGCTGCGGTCCGGTCGCTGGTCGACGAGCACGTGCACCTTCCGCCGACCACTGGCGACAACATCGATGTACTGTGGAGACCTCACGCCCCACGTGTTGTGCAATTCGGCGGTACGTCCACCCGGCCTCCTGCATGCCCACTATACACCCTCGCTCAAAGTCCGTCAACTGCACATACGGTTCACGTCCACGCTGTCGCGGTATGCTACCAGTGTTAAAGACCGCGATGGAGCTCCGTATGCCACGGCAAACTGGCTGACACTGACGGCGGCGGTGCAGAAATGCTGCGCAGCTAGCGCCATTCTACGTCCAACACCGCGGTTCCTGGTGTGTCCGCTGTGCCGTGCGTGTGGTCATTGCTTGTACAGCCCTCTCGCAGTGTCCGGAGCAAGTATGGTGGGTCTGACACACCGGTGTCAATGTGTTCTTTTTTCCATTTCCAGGAGTGTAGTTAAAACTATGTTTGATTTTTCACCTCAACGGGAGCCTACTGCTTTCCCCTCCTGGCCAATCCTGACGAATTAACAGTAGATGACGCCTGTATATATGAAGGGTAAAAGAACAGATAAGAAACATTGCAGACCAATATCCTTAACGTCAGTTTGCAGCAGAATTATTAGCATATTTTCAATTCGAAAGTAATAAATTTCATTGGGACTGGAAAGCTTCTGTACACGAATCATCACGATTTTAGAAAGCATTTCTCGTGCGAAATTCAGCTCGCCCTTTCCTCACATGATATCCTGCGAACCATGGAAAAGGGTAAGAGACAGATCCCATATAAAATAGATTTCCGAAAAACATCTGCACGGTGTCCCACTGCATACTGTTAACGAAGCTACAAGCATACGGGATAGGTTACCAGATATGCCAGTAGCTCGAAGACTACTTGAACAACAGAACCCAGTACGTTGTCCTCGATGGTGAGTTGACACAGACACAAGGGTATCGTTAGACGAGCCCCAGGGAAGTGAGGCGGGATTACTGTTATTTTCTGTATACAAAAAAGATATGACGGACAGTGTGAGCAGCAATCTTTGGCTATGTGCTGGTGATGCTGTGGTGTATGGGATGGTTTCGTCGTTGAATGACTATAGGAGGATACAAGATGCCGCAGGCAAATTTTCTAGTTAATGTGATGAATAACAGATAACACTAAAAGTAGAAAAATTTAAGTCAATGCAGATGAGGTCGAACAACAGACCCATAACGTTCGAATACAGCTGTGGTAGTGTGCTGCTAGACACAGTCATGCCGATTAACTATCTACTCTTAACATTGCAAAGTGGTATGAAATGGGGTGAGCACGTAAGGGTGGTACTAGGCTAGGCGAAAACTTGACTTCTGTTTATTGGGAGAACTTTGGGAAGGAGTCGTTCATCCGAAACGGATACTGTACATAAGACGCTGGAGCAGCCTGTTATTCACTACTGCTCAACTATTTGGGACCCGCATCAGGTCGAATTGAGCATCGAAGCAATTCTTAGGCAGACTCGCAGATTTGTTACCATTGCGTTCGAATACGCAAGTATTACGGCGATTCTTCAGAAACGCGGATGGCAGTACCAGCAAGGACGACGACGATCTTTTCAAGGAACACTATTGAGAATTTAAAGAACCGGCATTTCACGGTGACTGCAGAAATGTTATATTGCCGTCAATCTACTCTTGAGTTAAGAATCCCTAAGATAAAATAAGGGAAATTAGGTCTTTTAGGAGGCATATAGACTACTACGATTTCTGCACCACTTGTTAGCAGAAGCCACAGTGGCTGCGCCAATGACAGACAGCGTGGAGTTTTACGATTATTTATTGAACTTTCTTTACAATTACTCCCTCGTCACTGCTGGCCAGCCCTACGGATCCCTCCGCCTGGCTGCTTCCGTGTAGATTCTCTGACAATGCGGGCAATGCGCGCCGCTGATCGCACTCTGGAGCCTCAGGCCACCAGTACGGGCACGCCCACGGTGCCGCATCGCCGTGAGGTCAGCTGCCAACGCCTGCTGCACCGGCGGCTGGGAAGCCGTCAGTCGCGATGTCCACGAGGTCCCATCATGGACGGACCACGCACCGCGGGCCGAGTTGCCATGAAGTCCGGGCGTCAGTCCCTGGCGGCGCCTGTGACCAAGACCGCGTTGTAGCCAGTCCTGCTGGAAGTTCTTGCTGTAGTAGTTCGGTGCCGACCGAACTCGGGCAGATCTCCAGAGCTGAAGTTGATATCTGGCGGACAATAGATGACTCCTGCGAGCTGGAACAGATTTTCGGAATCGTCACCTACGAAGATTGAACATTCGGACACGGACCACGTCCGTCCTCAGATCCGAACTGCTTTCTAATGCCTACTGTCTGTTGCTGACTGCGCTCCACTATTTATATCCGGCAGGAGGACTTTTTTTGCCCTCGGTGGTTAGCTTTTTGTATTTCTCCTGTAGTATATTGCAGCGTAACTTAGTGTGTTGGTCTCACTTCCCCTTACTCAGCACTCTCCAGGCTTCACTTGGCGCTCGGTATGTGTGCGTCCTTGCGTGAGCCTGTTGGTAGAGTGCTGCTTTCAGCAGGGCTATCCGTGCGTTCTTACTTCGCAACACCTAGGTCACCGGCTTGCCTCTGCTTTGCCATACTCCACTGTGTGAAGCAACGCTTACTACATGTGGCCGCAACACTGCCTCCTCCTAAAAATTCGTCCCCGAATATACCCTACACGTTAACTCTAGTTCTATCCTATATTCTACTTCTTCCCCATATATATATATATCCAGATTGCCCTGACTCATGCCCTACTGGTAATCCATTCTTCAGGAATCTCATGGAGCGGTCTTGCATCAACATGCTGAATCCTCCGTTGAATAAGACATATACCACACTGATAAATACAATCAACACGGTAATAGTACTAGTTGAAATACCAATGGTCACTATGCTACGTTTCCACCTGGTATCGTACTCCTCCACATGCCTTAATAATTGCTTAGTTGAAACTTGACCTTTCTCCGAATCTACTAGTTTATCTATCGTTTGCAATAGTGTAGCATCCAAGGTGTTGTTAATATACGTCAAATGTTCTCCTGGAGTGATGCTGAATGACGCATCTGGTCAGTATAACGTCAGATGAGTACCTGTAACCCTTGTGACTGCCGCGACTGTTGCTGGTAAGCTGAAACGATCCCCTACTATTTTACAATTTGTCTTGTTGATTAGCAAGAGACTGTCCTGTAATTCCATCTCCGTGGTTGTTGCCCAGTTCCCATTGTCATAACATTTGGCTGATATCCACTCCATAGCAAATACGGAATAAAACCAATGCCTCCCAACTTAGTGAAAATGTGGCGTAGGCTTCACTATTATTCTCCGACACTCCGAAGCCTCTGCTTCTGCCGTAAGTAACTGGATCCCACACGACCTCTTGCCTGTGAAAACAACCCGTGATGGACAAATGGAAACTGACTCTGTTAGACATATACTCAACTCTAAACTCGTCATAGTAGCATGAATATCCCCTCCCTAGAAATTAATAAAACCTCCTGTGTCCTGAACTGTACGCCCTTCCCCATGCACTCCCATCTGACCGGATAAGGATGCACTGTGTAACAGTGATACTGTCTTCCCACGCTAGTTACTGGAAATCTAATCTTTATATACATCTTAACGAGATCGGTTGTTACCTTAATCCTAGACATACGATTAAAAAGTGACGCACTCGCTTCAATTATCGCCACTACGTGCTCTACCCCCTCTGGAAACTCTCTCTCTGCCTGCTTCATACTCCGTCCAAATTTTTCTGGTGACATCAACTTCACACTCACCTGCCCGTGGAATGCGTGATGTACTGCCTCCTGCAATTCATCCATCCTCACACGTGCATCACCAATGCTCTTAACCAGTTCCTGCAGCAATTTAGCCATTTCCAGCTTCCTTTCCACTACATCCAATCGCACTTGTACTTATTCCAGATCCATATCCTATAATTTCTGTGTTTTTTCTATATATGCTCGTAACCCTGTAGCCATGCCACACATCACGTCTGTCACATTCAGCAAATCTGTACCTAATCCCCGTATCTCTGTTGTGTGTATATCCACTAACTTCCCTATGCTTTCCTCCCTGTCGTGAATAACTGTTAAAGAATTGTTCAAACGCTCAATATCGTCACTATCCACTGTTTCCACAATTGTTTTCAGCATCTCCTACTTGGAATTTTGCTCACGACTTGGCGCAGCTGTTCCCTTATTACCTTGCATGACCTACACAAAGCCTCGTACTCTTTTTGCACGTCTCGTAATATTCCGTTCTTAGATACAACCGTTTCCACACTCCATACTACCTCCTGTAGCTGCCGCATCTCGTTCCTTACCTGCAGTATATCCAGTGCCAGCCGAAGCGTCCACTCATAACTCGTGAGGACCACATCCGGTTGTTTCCCGAACAACACCCCACTTCGCAACGGTATATCCTGTACCTGGTCAGTTTGTGTCAGTTGCCAGAGGACTACGCCCGATAGTATCCACTTGTACCCCATCCTGCGTCACCTACAGAATGGAGAGAGAAAGAGAAAACTCCCATCACTCCCCCTTAATACCAATAAAATAACCCTACTCCGTGCACAAAAATAATACACACATGATAATTACTGCTAACCACACATCCCTCGAACGCAACTTACACTTAATACCCGGTTTACTGACTGTTTCTGACGCTTCTTTTCGCTTTCTGCCAGAAGGAGAAGTACATATACACGGATCTACTACCCCCTGGAACGGCTTAACTCTACTAACATGAACCGCCGTTGTCATGGTAGGCAATTGAAATTTTACATTGACAGGTGATGTCATTGCCACTACCTGGTACGGTCCGTGGAACTTCTTTGTAAACTTCTTGGTTCTCTCTTTTGGAACATATGGATTCGCTAGTAGCACCCATTGGCCTACTCTGTACTGTGGTAACTTCCTCGTTGCACCTCCCATCTGTTCTTATCATTCCAACGCTTTCGTGTTAGCTTGTCTAACTCTCTGCCATACTTCCTTAATGGTTTTCGCAAATTGCCTTACATGCTCGCCCTCCACTCCCAGCCTAGTACAAAGCATGTTAAAAGGTGATGGCGTCTTCCGCCACACACCACTTTGTACGGCGACAATCCTGTCGACCTATGTACCTTACTATTATATGCACTGGTTACACATCCCAGTCGGTGTGTTGACTATTTACAAAGTGACTCAACATCTTAGCGATCATGTGATGCACTCTCTCCGTTCCTGCGTTTGCTACCGGATGGAATGGACTAGTCTGTAGTTTCTTTACCTTCAGTAAGTTACACAGTTGCTTCATCTGATCAGACATGAAATTAGTACCTTCATCCGAGGTTAAGGACTGAGGTATCCCATGCCTGAGTAACCAATTATTAACTAAAACTTGTGCCTCCGTATTTGCTTTCTGATCTGGTAATGCGACCATGACTAAATACCTAGAAAAGTGGTCAATCACTGTTAACACATACTTATTCCTGGCAGCACTCCTATTAAATGGGCCTAATACATCAATTCCGATTTGTTGGGAAGGTCTGTCTGCATCTGGTAATCTCTGAAGCTGAATCTTTTGATTGCTCAACTCTGCATGCTGTGCGCATGGCACACAATTCCTGACTTACTCGTCCACGTCTTGATGTCGTGTCCTCCACCAAAACCTCCGCTATCCGCCTATCTGTAGCTCTTCTCCCGCCATTTCCTGAAAGAAAATGGTCATGCGCCCGTTGCAAAACTTCAGATCTTAACGCTGCTGGTATGATGACGCGCGAGCCGCATTTCGTCGAGCTACAAAGGAACCTGTTCTGTACTAGGAACTGCGGTTGCTTTCTGAACGATTGGCAATCACTACCCACGGCTTGTGTCCTTTTCCACTCATCTTCAGTCATCCCTGTAACTTGTAATACTGCCACTTTCTTGCTCAATGCGTCAGCATTGGCATGTTTCACACCTGGCTTCTGTATTACCTCATAATCGAACTCACTAAGCCGGCCGCAGTGGTCTCGCGGTTAAGGCGCTCAGTCCGGAACCGCGCGACTGCTACGATCGCAGGTTCGAATCCTGCCTCGGCATGATGGATGTGTGTGATGTCCTTAGTTAGTTAGGTTTAAGTAGTTCTAAGTTCTATGGGACTTATGAGCACAGACGTTAAGTCCCATAGTGCTCGGAGCCATTGGAACCATTTTTGAACTCACTAAGTTTCCCCGCCCATCTCACTAGCCTACTCGCTGAGTCTTTCAGACCTAATAAGCATTTCAGAGCTGAATGATCCGTCACAATCTTAAACCTTCTACCGTACTGATAACACCGAAAGTACGAAATCCCGTATATTACCGCTAACTATTCCTTCTCCGTTGTAGAGTAATTTTGTTCCACCTTGTTACGTTGACGAGATGTGAATGCAATCGGATGTTCTTTGCCATCAATTTCTTGCCCAAGTACAACACCAAGAGCGTGGTTAGATGCATCACATTGTAGTATAAACTCCTTCAAAAAGTCTGGAACTTCAAAACTGGATCAGATGTCAGTATCCGTTTCAACTCCTGAAATGCTTTCTCGCACTCTGACGTCCACTGGAAGGGAACACCTTTTCTTAGCAACTTAGTAAGTGGCCTCACTATTTCTGCAAACCCCTGTACGAATTTTCGATAACAGCTCGCAAAACCAATATACGATTACAGTTGTTTAGCCATTTGCAGAACCGGAAAATCTCGTCCTGCAGAAGTGAGATGAGGATCTGTCCGTACCCCGTCCTGACTGATAACATGCCCAAGATAATTTACTTGTGCTTGCGCAAAATAGCATTTGTCCAAACGTAATGTTAGCCGTGCTGCCTCTAATCATGTAAACACCTCCTCTAACCGTTCCACATATTGTCCTATATCTCTTGAAAAAACTATAATGTCATCCAGTTACACCATGCATTTCTTCGGTTTCAAGCTGCGAAGGACTCCATCCAACAACCTCTGAAATGTTGCTGGAGCGTTTTTTAGTCCAAACGGCATTCTTTTATACTCGAATTGAACACAATGCATCGTAAATGCTGTTTTTGGCCTGTCCTTCGGACATACTTCAATCTGGTGATAACCGCTTCGCAAATCCATAGTGGAGAAAAATTTACACTGCCCTAGGTTGTCTAAAGTTTCTGTGATATTCGGAATCGGCTACACGTCCGCCACTGTCCGTTCATTTAATTGTCTGTAATCGCAACGGAAGCGAAATTTTTTCGACCTGTCTGGTATCTTCTTCGGAACTAGGACGACGCAACTAGACCAAGGACTATTACTCTGCTGGATTATCCCATCTTCCAGTTAGTGCTCTATTAATTGCTCTACTACTGGTTGTAATTGTTTTGGTAGTCTGTATGGCTTACGATACACTGGAGTGTGATTCCCCGTCGGATTACGATGCTCTGTTATCGGTGTATCATGTAATGTACCCTGTGCTTCGAAGAATGCTTTATACTTTAGTAATAATGCTTCCATACCCAAACGATCGTTTTCTCTCAAATGGTTTACCTTGTCACGGAGTGCGGACTTGCTGACAGTTTGCTTTACATCATAGTCTAGCCAAGAACTATCGATGTCCTCTTCATCCATTTACTCTACTGTGGCTATCACTATTCCCGTCGGCAGATCGACATCATCCATTCCAGAGTTATCTAAACTGACTGGAACCATAAACTGCCCATTTATGTCCATTACCCGTGACACACTCCTACGAATAAAGCAATGCTTTTCGTCTAAAACCTCATTACTCGGTAGTGGCTCTACCAAGAATGACCCCCTGCTGTGGCACATCGACATCCACCAGTACCCAGATCAACTTCCCTGTACCTGTTCATACACTGTCACACGAAAACACCTTTAATGCACATGTACGCAGTTTAGTTGGTATCACCTTAGCTATCAGTGCACGTTGCGACTCTGAAACCTTTGCAACGGCTGTACCCATTGAGAACAAGTTCCCATCGAGTTCCAGCGTATGTTGCGAAAGGTCAGTTTTGGCGAGATGTTTAATCAGAAAGTCCCACCCAAGTATCGCTGAAAATCCCTGTCCCACAGTTGACACCACCATTTGCTCCAGGAACCACACATTCCCTGTCTTAAACTTGAGCTGTACTCTTCCCAGTGCATCTAATTTTTTATCACGTACTGCCCCCAATCTGTATCTCGAAACTTCCAATCCTTTCTCGCCAAAGACGTCCACACTGACAAATGATACATGCGCTCCAGTATCCACTAAAACTCTTCGCCACTTATCTTTTATCCAAACCATCTTCATGCACTCTCTGAGTGCCTCTTTTTACTGGGAATGCCTCCCGACGGCAGGAACACTCCCTTTTTCGTTTAACACTTTTTTACCTGCTGTATCATTAACCTGTTTCTTGGCTTTACACTGCCGTGCCTTATGACCTATTTTCTGACAATTGAAACACTGTGGTTCCTGACGTTGTCCCTTAAAACGACCTTGCTTCACACAGCGGTAACACTCTTTGGAAGACGAAAAATTTTTCTTGTCAATGCGATTTCTAGTGGCGCTATCCACTTCCTGCAAATGTGTAGCTAAGCGCAATGCTGCTGCTGAGACACTTGAATTTTCCATCCGTATCCGGCGTGAAAAATAAGGCGAGACCCGTCGCAAAAATGCCACTAAAGCTTTATTCTCTGCTTCTTTCAACAGAACTTCATTTGCACTCACATCTTGCGTTAACGCATACGTGTGCACATTCGCTATCCTAATTCTGTCTGAAAACTCTTCTACCGTTTCACCCGTTTTTCGCATCATCCTCTCCAATTTTTCCCTAACAAAGCTGGCCCTGTTTTGTTTCCTAAACCTTAGCAATAATCCCTCAGAAAACCCTGTGAAGGTAGTAGCATCCTTTAACCCTTCGTATTATGCCACATAAGTATTTGCATCACCTACTAACTGTAACCTCGAGATTTGCAAACACATTTCATCCGACCAGCCACACAGTCTAGCCTTACTACGTATGTCACCAGTGAAAACATTCACGTCCTGTGATGTTTTACCCGAGAAGAAAGGTATCAAATTAGCTGCTGAACAATCTGCCACACCGGAAAAGACAGCACCCTTGCATTCTACACTATCGCTTCCCGAGCATAACCGAGTATTTTGCAAAAATTGTAGCTGCATCCTCTGCATGTGCTGCTTCTGCAACTTATTTTTGTCAATCAGTTTCTTAACTTGCTCTGTCAATGCGACTACGGCGTCATTTGTCCCAGTTGCACGTATCTCTAGCATTTTCCGTGCGGTGTACGTTACCTCACAAAACTAAAATAGTATTACCCAGAACCAAGTTAATTCCTAGCATGTCTAATGGCAAGCTATCTAGACTTACCACATTGCTCCGTTACATAACCATAGAAGACCCACTCATCACAAGTACTTGGTACAAATTTATGGCAAGGAGAGATGTGATCTGTTAATACACACACTACACATTTAGATGGTACTAAGTTAACGTGACTATCATTCCCACGAAACTGCAGTAAGTCTACAGGGCTGCTAGGCTTTTCAAATGGCACTCTCACATCCCTTAATGTTGCCCTCGATGTAACTAGCTACACAGAAATCATGGAGAGAAGACAGTTGCTGGACTCACCCTGTTCAGTGTTTCTCGGTTGCTCCACACGGTGCTAGTCAAAGTCGTGGCGTGGGTGCGCTTGACACTACTTGTTACGTCTTCTGCACCACTTGTTAGCAGCAGACAAGCCCCAAAGACTGAGACGACGTGGAGTTTTACAATTATTTATTGCACTTTCTTTACAGTTTCTCCATCGTCGTCGCTGCTGGCCAGCCCTACGGATCCCTCCGCCTGGCTGCTGCTGTGTACATTCTCCGACAATGCGTGCAACGCGCGCCGCTGATCGCACTCGGAGCCTCAGGCCACCAGTGCTCTGCTGAAGCCAGGTTGCCCAGTGGTTGAGATGAACGCTTCGCCACTCGGCGCCCCATACGGGCACGCCCATGGAGCCACGTCACCGTGAGGTCAGCTGCCAACGCCTGCTGCACCGGTGGCTGGAAAGCCGTCAGTCCTGATGTCCACGAGGTCCCGTCATGGACAGACCACGCGCCATGGGGCTGGGTTGCCGTGAAGTCCGGGCGTCAGTCCCTGGCGGTGCCTGTGACAAAGACCGCGCTGCGTCCAGTCCTGCTGGAAGTTCTCGCTGTAGTTAGTCAGCCATGGTGCCGACCAAACTTGGGCCGACCTCCAGAGCTGAAGTTGACATCTGGTGGAGAACGGATGACCAATGCGAGCTGGAACAGACTTCCGGAATCGTCACCTACGACGATTGAACATTCGGACATGGACCCCGTTTGTCCTCGGATCTGAACTGCTTGCTAATGGCTTCTGTCTGTTGCTGCCTGCACTCCACTCTTTATATCCTGCAGGAGGACGTTTTTTACCCTCAGTGGCAGCTTTTTGTTATTACTCCCTCAGTGTATTGCAGCGTAAGTTAGCATGCTGACCTCACTTCTCCTTACTCAGCACTCTCCAGGCTTCGCTCGGCGCTCGGTCTGTGTGCGTCCTTGCGTCAGCCTGTTGGTAGACTCCTACTGTCAGTAGGACTGTTTGGGCATGCTTACTTCTCAATGCCTCGGTCACCGGCGTGCCTCTGTTTTGCCATTCTCCACTGCGTGAAGCAACGTTTACTACATGTGGCTGTAACAAGGCAGTCGTTTTGGCCTCGCTCCGTTTGCGAGTGGAGCAGAGAAGGAAATGACTAGTACTCAAGCAAGGTACACTCCTTCACACATCGTACAGTGGAATGGAGATTATGGACGTATATGTAGATCTAGATGTAGATATCTTGAAATATAGGGCAAAGACACTAAGTCCAAAATTTTAAATTCAGATAAGTGTTTATTAAACCTATATTATATATCAGAAACATAAACTGTTGCACAAAATGTATTTCACTGCTTCTTGCATTTCATTATGTTAAATATAGAGAGATGTAGGGATTACAGTACACTCCCTGATAATAGCAACTAACATTATGTATGTAATGGGAAATCACTAGTGTCACCATCCCTTAAAAACGCGGAAGCCATCCTAAAATGCCGCTGGAGAACGACCTGAAATTTCACAAACTCTCTCGTAATTAAATTCGTTAAAGCTAAGCGATGGAAACTGTCCACAGCTAAGGTCCGTCTCCCCACAAATTTGTGCAGACTTCCCGTAATAAACAGCGCAGAGTGAGCTGCGGTCGCAATGAAGCATAATACCGGAAAGCGAATTTCATTTTTTATGTTCCACGTTGAAAAGGGAGCTTCCAAAAGAAGAAAATTTTACACTTAGCGTAACACAGAACATTTGTTTTGCTTGCTTTTGCAGCGTTTTTTTTTCTCCCGCCGTTGATATCTGCTGGCAGAACGTAATGAAAGAGGAAGCGTGCGAGTGACGATTTAAACGGCAAATATATCTGTGTTTCTAGTGGGCCTGCGAAGTACAGTGATTTAAATGAGTCCGACATTTAAGGAGTGTGAGTGGACGTGTGTACGTGTCTATGTGTGAGGACAGTGAGGGGGTGGGGGGGGGGGGTGGTGGTGGTAGTGGAGGTGGCTGAGAGGCTGTGGCCAGCGCAGCCGCGTCCGCAACGGTGCACAAACTGAGGGGTGAGGAGTGGAGCTGGGTTGAGGGGTTGGCACGCTGGAATCTCATTACGAGCGGGGGGCAGCAGCGGCTCCACTGAATAAACAAACAGCTAATTAGTGGCGGACTGCCTCTGATGCAAGCTCTCCGCCCAACATGCACACGCGCGCCAAACACACCACCGACAAAGAGACGTCTATATCCCATCTGATGGACAACTCGCTGGCTTCTCCGCCCACCTGTTTGCTCTTCATTATGACACGTTTCTTGCTTCTTGTGGACAGTCCAGCTTTGTAGTCTGATTACCTTGCTATGGTCGCACGGAACCTACCGTCAAGCAGAGGTTTTCGATTCGATCCCTGGTCATATCAGTTACTGTTCTCTTATTTGTAACCCAGTCGTGCGCGGCCGCAGACACACCTTCCGCAGCTCTTTATTTGGAGCTCCTTCTGCCTTCGCAACATGGGACGGTCGGGGGCAGTCACTCAGCCCCACTTATGCTTGGATCCACTTCACCACTTCAGTATCGGACCCCATGCAGATGCCCAAACGCGCATGAGTCGCAGCTCCAATGTCACCGTTTTTGTTTTTGTACGAGCTATTCTAATTCTTCCAGAATGAGATTTTCACTCTGCAGCGGAGTGTGCGCTGATATGAAACTCGCACTCGGAACCTTTGCCTTTCGCGGGCAAGTGCTCTACCATCTGAGCTACCCAAGCACGACTCACGCCCAGTCCTCACAGCTTTACTTCAGCCCATACCTCGCCTCCTACTTCCCAAGATTGGAAAGTAGGAGACGAGATACTGGCGGAAGAATTGTAATTCTTGTTGCATCATTTATAATGAGATTTTGTACGTTTAGAAAGATGCAAGTTATGTAAATCTTACGTTTTATTCGTTCGCAATCATTTCTGCTCCCATCCAGCTTTCTTACGAGGACAAATGAGACATCACTCTGTAGCCCACCTCTCCTAACCGTTATGTATTAATCTGTACCCAACAAGAAATGTAACGTGGCCTTAAATGTGGGAACAGTGTTGTGTTGATGACATTCCCTTCATTGGAGCCACTGAGGAATGCGGTACTATTGACAGGTCACTATGTAACAATGTAGTTGCTACATTGTGTTGTGGCCCAGCAATAACCGATTGTGACAACGGTATGTAGCTATCACAGCTGTCGCAGATCGATCTCTACCTGCAGCCCTCACCACATCTACATCCACATCTTCATTTATACTCCGCAAGCCACCCAACGGTGTGTGGTGGAGGGCACTTTACGTGCCACTGTCATTACCTCCCTTTCCTGTTCCAGTCGCTTATGGTTCGCTGGAAGAACTACTGCTGAAAAGCCTCCGTTCGCGCTCGAATCTCTCTAATTTTACATTCGTGATCTCTTCAGGAGGTGTAAGTAGGGGGAAGCAATATATTCAACACCTCATCAAGAAACGCACCCTCTCGAAACCTGGACAGCGAGCTACACCGCAATGCAGACCGCCTCACTTGCAGAGTCTGCCACTTGAGTTTGCTAAACATTTCCGTGACGCTATCACGCCTACAAAATAAACCTGTGACGAAACGCGCCGCTTTTCTTTGGATCTTCTCTATGTCATCTGTCAACCAGACCTGGTACAAATCCCACACTGATGAGCAATACTCAAGTATAGGTCGAACGAGTGTTTTGTAAGCATCCTCTTTTTCTAAGGACTCTCCAAATGAATCCTAACCTGGCGCCCGTCTTACCAACAATTAATTTTATAAGGCCATTCTGCTTCAAATCGTTCCGTACGCATACTCACAGATATTTTTCAGAAGTAACTGCTACCAGTGTTTGTTCCGCTATTATGTAATCATACAATAAAGGATCCTTCTTTCTATGTATTCGCAATACATAACACTCCCCTGTGGCACGCCAGAGGTTACTTTAATGTCTGTAGACGTCTCTCCATTGATAACAATATGCTGGGTTCTGTTTGCTAAAGCTCTTGAATCCAGCCACACAGCTGGTCTGATATTCCGTAGGCTCTTACTTTGTTTATCAGGTGACAGTGCGGAACTGTATCGAACGCTTTCCAGAAGTGAAGGAAAATGGCATCCACCTGGGAGCCTGTATCTAATGTTTTCTGGGTCTCATGAGCAAATAAAGCGACTTGGGTCTCACACGATCTCGGTTTCCGGAATCCATGGAATCCATGTTGTTTCCTACGGAGTAGATTCTGGGTTTCCAGAAATGACATGATACGCGAGGAAAAATAACGTTCTAATGTCGGAGAAATGTGCCTATAATTTTGCGCATCTGCTCGACGACCCTTCTTGAAAACTGAGACTACCTGTGCTCTTTTCCAATCATTCGCAACCTTCCGTTCCTCTAGAGACTTGCGGTACACTGCTGTTAGAAGAGGGGGCAAGTTCTTTCGCGTACTCTGTGTAGAATTAAATTGGTATCCCGTCAGGTCCAGGGGACTTTCCTCTGTTGAGTGATTTCAGTTGTTTTTCTATTTCTTGGACGCTTATCGATGTCAGCCATTTTTTCGTTCGTGCGAGGATTTAGACAAGGAACTGCAGTGCGGTCTTCCTCTGTGAAACTGCTCTGGAAAAAGGTGTTTAGTATTTCACCTTTACTCATGTCATCCTCTGTTTCAATGTCACCATTATCCGAGAGTGTCTGGATATGCTCTTTCGATCCACTAACTGATTTAACGTAAGACCAGAACTTCCTAGGATTTTCTGTCAAGTCGGTTCATAGAATTTTACTTTCTAATTCACTGAACGCTTCACGGATAGCTCTCCTTACGCTAACTTTGACATGGTTTAGCTTATGTTTCTCTGAGAGGTTTTGGCTGCGTTTAAACTTCCAGTGAAGCTCTCTTTGCTTTCGCAGTAGTTTCCTAACTTTGTTGTTGAACCACGGTGGGTTTTTTCCGTCCCTCACAGTTTACTCGGCACGTACCTGTCTAAAACGCATTTTACGATTGCCTTGAACTTTTTCCATACACACACAACATTGTCAGCGTCGGAACAGAAATTTTCGATTTGATTTGTTATGTAGTCTGAAATCTGCCTTCTATTACTCTTGCTAAACTGATAAACCTTCCTCCCTTTTTTTATATTCCTATTTAATTCCATATTCAGTGATGCTGCAACGGTCTTATAATCACTGATTCCCTGATCTGCACTTACAGAGTCGAAAAGTTCGGGTCTGTTTGTTATCAGTAGGTCCGAGATGATATCTCCACGAGTCCGTTCTCTGTTTAACCGCTCGAGGTAATTTTCGGATAGTGCACTCAGTATAATGTCACTCCATGCTCTGTCTCTGCCACCCGTCCTAAACATCTGAGTGTCCCAGTCTATACCTGGTAAATTGAAATCTCCACCTAAGACTATAACATGCTGAGGAAAGTTATGTGAAATTTATTCCAGATTTTCTCTCAGTTCTTATGCCACTAATGCTGCTGAGTCGGGAGGTCGGTAAAAGGAGCCAATTATTAACCTAGCTCGGTTGTCGAGTATAACCTCCACCCATAATAATTCACACCGCCGGTGGCGCCGCGTTCTACAAGCCGTCTCGCTCGCAAGCGGTGCCTTGGAGAGAGGATCTCGTCCATGGAGCACACGTCGCATCACTCGGCGGACACAGGCCCAATGCTAAATATGCCTCCCCCCTCCCAACGAGCTTGTGACGTGACTCTAGTTGCCTCGCCTGACAAACATCATAGACGCTCTGCTACGTCCAGAGACACGCAGGGAACCAGTATGTCAATAAAAAGGCTCATTAAAGTCCTTAGACCTGTCATACGTTATCCACAACGTGAGTCTGTTTTAACGCCCACCTACGAAGTACACTCTACGACAAAAAATGGTGCACCACTAAGGAATTATTCGAAAGCTACTTGTACAGACTGTCAGACAGAGAAACTGGATAATTTATTCGCGAGAATGAGCTTCACAAATGTCCCAAGTCAGTATCGTCCCGGTCCAGCTCTGGCCCTTGTGCAAGCAGTTCCTTGGCTCTGCCTTCATTGGCAGTGTTTCTAGATGTCCGCCTGATGCATACCGTGCCCAATTACAATTAATTGCAATTGGTGTGTTAGATCACCACAATCGTCCAAACGTTCTCAATTGGGAAGAGATCGAGCGATTTTTGCTGACCGAGGTATTCTTTTGTAAGGATGAAGACAAACAGTATAAAACCTTGATATGTGCGAGTGGGTTTTATTCTGCTGAAATGGAAGGCCAGGCTGCCTTATCATTCAGGACAACAAAACAGGGCGTAGAATATCGTCGACGAACTGTTTTGATGTAAGGATGCAATGGATGGCAACCAAATGGCATCTTACAGTGACTCCTGATTGTCAGGTCGTTTATTGGACGACAATGAGGGTGGCACCCCACAGCTGTCTGGGGTGTCTCCAGATACATATTCGGTCGGAATCTCATTTAGAGGAATAGTATTATCTGCAGCGATGAGTCCCACATCAATTTGATCCACGACGACCAGAGATGAACTCTCTGATGCACCGAACCGTAGTGGGATACCAAATTATCTATCACTCACCGTGTGGCCCGACAGCGAGAAGAGCTGGTCTGAGGTACCACTTCATTTCATAGCAGGAACCCTGTGGTTGTCATCCGCAGCATCCCTACAGCACAGCGATACGTCGAAGGTATTCTAAGGCCCGTTTTGTTGCCCTTCACTGCAAACCACCTGGGTTTACACTTTAACGAGATAGTGCCTGCCTGCTCAGGGATAGAGTTTCTATTGCTTGTCTTTGTGCTCGTTAAACACTACCTCATCCAGCATGGTCGCCAGATCTCATCTCGAGTAAGAACGTTTGGGGCATTATGGTCAGGACCCTCCAACCATCTCGGAATTCTGATGATCTAGAGCGTCAATTGCACGTAATTTGGGACGATATCCCTCAGTAGGATATAGAACATCGATTAATGTCTAGTTGAATGACTGCTTGTCTAATAGCCAGAGGAGGAACAATGCGTTATTGACTTGAAGAGTTTGCGAAGCCTTTTCTCTGAAATTTTAATATTCTTTTCGTCTGTCCATGCACATCACATTCATCTCAGAGTAGCACTTGCAACCTACGTCCTCAATTATTTGTTGGGTATATTCGTCTCTGCCTTCCTCTATAGTTTTGGCTCTTTACTCGTTCCCTGATGTCTTAACAGATGTCCTATCATCTCGTCCGTTCTTCTCCACACATCCCTTTCCTCTCCGACTCTGTGAAGAGCCTTCTCATTTCTTACCTTATAAGTCCACCTAATTTTGAACCTTCGTCTGTAGCACCACATCTGAAATGCTTAGATTCTTTTCTGTTCCGGTTTTCACGAAGTCCATGTTTCACTGCCATACGTACGTTCTCAGAAATTTCTTCCTCAAATTAAGACCATGTTTGATACTAGTATGCTTCTGGTCAGGGATTCTCTTTTTTCCAGTGCTAGTGTGCTTTTGATGTCTTCTTGCTCCGTTGGTCGTTAGATATTTTGCTGCCTAGGTAGCAGAATTCCATCTACTTCGTGACGATTAGTCCTGATGTTAAGTTCCTCACTGTTCTCATTTCTATTACGTCTCATTAGTTTCGTTTTTCTTCGGTTTGCTCTCAGTCCAAACCCTGTACCAGATTGTATTTAAGTGATCTGAAGTAGCCATCCGCTCCCTGCGAGAGCCAAGCGCTGCAACTCGCAACGCCTTTAGTGACGAAGCCACAGGGCCTGCAAATCTCGTTGGCGCCGGCGGGAACCCCAAGACGGCTTATAACGCTATTCGATTACGGTTCATCTAAATTTTTATATTTTTTTGCCTTAAAATTTTCGTTTATTGGTACTATATTTTCTGTATAAGTGAACTGTGCTACACTGGAGGTTGAAGTTCTTGATATTGTACGTGAGTAATGTAAAATACAATGTAAATTGTTTATTACGTTAAATAATTTTCTGAGTTTTACTGTATGTAAAATTGAATGACGCCAAGAAGAGGAATTGAGCCCATACAGAAAGATACTTACAGGTCGTACTGTGGGTAGTGTAAATGTTATAATTGTTCACCACACCCAAATCTACCGCCATCAGATGAGATATTTTTGGTTTTTTGTTTTTGTACAGCGTGAAAAAATTTAAACTGTGTCTTATTACTGAATAATCATTCTTGAATTTTAAGGAAACTGGTTCACCCTGTTATATCATCATAATCATACACTTATTTTGTTTTCCTTGCTGGTGTTTTTTCAATCCCATTCTCCTGTTTTATAGACTTATGAATTGCCAAGTTAATATAAAGAGGCACCATTTAAATTGTTTTTTTGTAAATAATGAAATATATATGTGAGGGCCTAAATTTTGTAGTAATGAAATTACGTCTCAGTAGTGGAAGGTGTAAAATGAATAAAGTGAATTTAAACGTAATTTTGCATCACAGACTTAAAGAGTTCAAAAATATTTTCATCTTGAGCAATAGTTAAAGAAAAGTGGTCTTAGTTGTTTCACTGAAAGGCATAACGAAAATTTTATTAAGAATAATAACACAACCATGCTTTAGTACATTACAGAGAAATAAAGTCAAACTATTCTTGTTTTAAAAGTATTCTTAACTATTGCAAAGTGTTATAGTAACAGTTTGCTTATGTGCAATACAGTCAGAGTGAAGAAAAATTACTAGAATCTGTTAAATGACTATTGTAGTGTTTGAGTTGGTTGTTTATGAGAAGGTCTCCCCTGGCCAATTTTTTGTAGCTTCCTTGAAATTATCTACTGGACTTTCCTCTTTTAAAAACATAATGTATAAGGGTGCAGTAGACAAATAATACCACTGCCTGCACCAACATTGTTTACTTGGAGTAATATTTATTTGAAGAAGCAGCTTAAACAGCAACAAGAAACTAGACAAAATTCATACTTCTGCTTTTCTAATACTTCATTGTTTCATCGCCTGGATAGGCTGGCGACGGTTAGTACATATTTTAAACCAATAACTGGAACTGTCCTACATTCAATGTATGAGGGTTGTCCAGAAAGTAAGATCAGATTAGTTGCTAAATTGAAGTGAAAATCAGAAACACTTTATTTGCAAGAGTTGGCTACACTTTCCAGATATTTCTCTACATAGTCGCCGCTCCTACTTAAATATTTGTTGGAGAATGATACCAAATTTCCAACACCATCGTCAAAGAATGCAGCCAGCTGCCTGTGCTTTCCCATAATTCTCTACGCTAGTCTATAGCATGTAGCCTGCGCCCAAGTGTTGTCTTTGCATCCAGCGTTTCATGTGAACAGACATGATACTCAGGACGAGCCAATTAGGGCTGTGTTGTGGGTGATCGAACACTTTCCATTGAAAAGGCTGCAGGAGGGTCTTCACTGCCCCTGCAGAGTGTGGCTGAGAATTGCCATGAAGGAGGAAGTGAGCGACAGTTGTGTTAGGTGGGCTGCATTCATTAAGGCGAAGCCTCTCAGCTGGCCCTCCTACTTGGCGGGAGACATCGTTGTTCTAGGCACCTTTACTCGCTCACAGTGCGCTCAAAACTGAAAAGAGCGTCTTGATGCTATCGACGGTCATACTAGAGACACTACGCAACACATCAGTGCACAGCTTCATTAGATTTTCACTTTGGCGTCCATTTCGCGACCGATCGGAACTTACTTTCTGGAGAACCCTCGTAATTCCATTCATACTGCATTTTTTTCTAACCGTTGGGTGAGGTCTTAGGAAAGGGATTGAACAGTCTGATTTACTTATCCATTAGACACAATGTACTAGGGAATCCTGTAAAAATGATAACTCTATTAATTAACTTTTCCTGTTAACAGTACTATCCTCACATAGTGTACTTTATTTGGAAAATAAACTAAATTTAGTAAGACGCGTTATACGTGGCAACATAGAAACAGAATTTTTTGTTATTTAGGTAAAAGCATACTAAATGACAATAGTAGTTGTAGGGTTATACTCTGACCTGCCATAATCGTGGACCTGCTGCTCAGAGCAAGTATCCTCTCGTGTGCTCCCTTGATGCAACATACACTTCAGTGATTGCTATCTGTTGATGACACATGCTTTGAATTTGGATTACACAAGGACTATAATATTGGCCAGCTTTCTTCTATTTGTGCAACACGAAACTGACAATGTATTGTATTAATCGTAGCTTCTAATGTGTCAGTGTATTTCTCCTAATAAACTATTCTCATAACTACAGACATCAACAGGTGCCACAGCCCATCGTACTCGTACACTAACGAAACTGGAAAGTGTTAATCTATAAGAACCTTGAGCGAAAGCCACCAAACATGTACTCCCGTATTACTCTGTGTACGGAATACGGTGATTAAAATTTCATCCTTATGTGCACTTATTGTCAATATAAATAAAAAGTCCATTTCTACATATGAAAATGGCATGGATAGCTATTTTGTGCCTTACAATGCTCGGACTTTTCATGGGGAGATACCGAGACACTAAGTCTGCAGGTCACGCGTGTGAAGCTTATCGTCTTCTTTCAGACTTTCAGAAACGTCAAAGCATTGGCATGAGCGAGAAGGGAGCGTCAAATTGACAAATCGAACGCATACTTTCTTGTACTGCAGCTACTGTAGTGCGAGTGGTGTCAGGATGGAATCGGAACAGCAGCGTGACAAAAGTAGTATTCGTAGACGTTTCCGGAAGGACTGCACATTGAAGGATTTTTGACTTGGTCCGACGACCGGAAGTGCGTGACGATGGCTGATTTCAGGGTACAGATTACTGCAGAATCTCATCCAGGACCATAAGGATCATATTACTGTTACGTGGAATGAGATCTCGTTCTGTTATTGAACATTTATCATTGATATCGTACCATACGCAGTAGAGCGTGGCATGGTCCAGAGCCAAAAACTAACTGGGACATTGACTACCATTCTATGGAACTCATTCAAGAGTCTCCTCTCTCTCTGTTTCAGTCAAAACGACGCCAACGTGTTCGTAGGTCGCCAGGAGCAGATTCTTGAGGCCCATGTACCCCAAAATCTCACAGTACTGGTTTGGCAACTGTTGAGCGGAGACCGAATGCTTACCGGCAAGCGATAAAAAGAATAAACTAAGGTGTCATAAGATCAGGACAAGCATACCAAATGATCTGTTCACTCGAAGCAGTGCAAGACCCGGCACACAAGTTTACACTATTAACGACTTCGAGAATGTATGGCTGCTTGACTGGCCTACCCAGTCCAGTGACCTGTCACCCGCACAACACGACAGGGGTGTGTTGGAAAGGCATTTACTTTCATACCACGCTCCATACAGCAATAATGATTATCATGTGGATCAAACGTTGCAATAAATTACTCAAGACTACATTCGATGGCTGTTTGCTTTCACGGCACAACAAATACAAGTGTGTGTTCTCATCTGGAGGTCGTTTCTCACACTGATGTTGGTGGTAAAATGTAGTCTGGAATACGATGAGAGGTTAATCATTAGATATATGCTATGTGATTAAATCACAACAAAATTTATTATACATCTCAATGGTGCTTCTTGGTCTAACACTATCCATGTGTTATGTCAAGAGAGGCTTATCAGGATAGCCAAGTTCGCAACTTGTTGACTCAGTACCTCATCTGCCATGAGTATTAAATCGTGTATTTAATGAAAGCGTGACTGTGTTCACTATACGAAAAAAACACAGTAGTTGTGATCTACTAACCTCAAATAACTTTGCTACCGACGTTTCCGTGAGTCGAGTGTTAAGGACGAGCGATAGCTTAACCCACCTTTTACTCCAGCTCCGGGTGCTCAGTATGTTGCTTATTCTGCAAGAACGTTGAATGCCTTGGCTGGCGAGGCATATTAAATGTGGTGGAGGGATTGGGGGTGGGGGGAGACAAGAGCTTGAGGTAATTCCTTGTATCACCACATGACACGTTTATGCAGGCCAACGATAGTGTCAGTCACGGAGATGCGAGTATACCATTCGAGCTATAGCACTTGACACAGGAGCTGAACTGCCACCGCTTGCCACTGCTGAAAATTGGCAATCGAGTTACAGACACAACAACACAAATGACTTTCATACATTGCTCCACAACATATAGTATATGCGTGCCATTTATGAAGCTTGATTTTGTTAATTGGTGACATATTTTAAATAGTGATACTGTAACTGTATATTAAACTATACACCAGGTGGCCCGCGAATGTTGTCCTCTATAGTTTTTTGCTTCCCGCATACGTTATTGTAAGAAGGATTGCCTCGTCACCACTGTACAAAGGGGAAGTGCACATAGAAGGGAACCTCCACCGAGATATACCGCAATCTGCGTGCGTTTATCTCCTGGTTCCGCTGCGATAAGGTCACGCGGCCGTCTGTTTGTAGTTAGACTCAGGTATTACTAACACCTAATAGCTGCAACGTACTCCAGCGAAGACTACATCTATATGATGGTTATCTATTGGTAGAGACACTGCAGCGTAGCTGAGGCCTGAAGGTTGTATTCTCAACGTAACGCGATGTCTACCTTACGCGCATATTTTTAGACGGAGAGGCCTTTAGGAACTTATGGAGCTTTACAGGTACAACGTGCCTTGGAGAGACCAATCCGTGACGAATCCGATGCTTCTCGGAACGTTATGATTATTTTGTAGCGCATCTCACAAACGGTAAGCATAGCTTAAATGAAAATAAGGCGTACGTACAATTAAAGTGTTATCGTGCTATTTGCATTTAGTTTGCTGCATTATTTGCGCCTTTAATAATAATAATAATAACATTATGATCATTTTACTAATATTATGGAAGTCAATAGATCTACGTCTCATCGTAATCAGGTCAAAGAGAAGCTGCAGCGGACGTAGGAATATCGAGGTCGTCGGTACAATGGATTACGGAGAACGAAAATGGCATCCCTTTAAGCTGCACTATACAGCTATATGGAAACGATTTCCATAATCGGGTATCATCTCGTAAATAAAGTAGCTGTAAATCCGGATTTCATCAGACAGATTATATGGGGAAATGAATGCTATTTCGCCAATGACACCACTGTCAATAGACGCAATCTATGTTACTGGGATTCTGCAAATCGTCGCTTGTTACGATCACATCAGATACAAGCGCACAGGGGTGTTAATGTATGATGCGTCGTTCTGGTAGATCACATAATTAGACCAATTTATTTGGTTGCCAGACTAAATGGCCGGCTGTACTTGCAATTCCTACAAAATAAATCGAAATTTGGGCGTATCTTACAGGACATTCCACTTCAGTTAGCTGTGAGGCACTGGTTTCAGATCGATGGTGCATCACCGCATTATTATAGAAGGGTTAGGAGATATCTCAGCAGTGTGTACCCTGAACGGTGAACACGTAGTGGTGGTTGCATTCGATGGCAATTGGAGTGGTTCAAATGGGTCAAATGGCTCTGAGCACTATGCGACCAAACTTCTGAGGTAATCAGTCGCCTAGAACTTAGAACTAATTAAACCTAACTAACCGAAGGACATCGCAAACACCCATGCCCGAGGCAAGATTCGAACCTGCGACCGTAGCGGTCGCTCGGCTCCAGACTGTAGCACCTAGAACCGCACGGCCACTCCGGCCGGCGGTAATTGGAGTCACCTAATTTAACACCCTTGGAATTTTTTTTCTTATGGGGCCATATCAATGCCAGGATTTACGAAACGGAACTGGAAAATCCAGATGTTTTAAAAGAACGAATACGTCACGCTTGCGCTTCAGTTTACGCAGAAATGTTCAGAGGTGTCCATGGTATTACCGAGAGGCGCTTACATCAATGCATCCAACATCCTTTCAGTTCTCAAGGATATGGCAGAGGACACTTTTGCGAACTACTGATCTTTTCGGACGAATCGACGTTTCACTTATCGGGTAAAATAAACCGCCATAATGCAAGAATTTAGGTCACAAAATCCTGCTGTCGTCGTCGAACGTAAAAGAGACTCGACGAAACTAAAAGTTGTTTTGTGCCACTTCTGACCACAAAGATTACGGACCTTTCTTTTTTTGGGTTACAATCAGCGACAGGAACGGCATATCTAGGCATTCTGCAAAATTACCAGTTTCCTACAACTTCACGACTATTTAAATGATTCCATTTTTATGCATGACGACGCCGCGCCTCACTTTCAGCATCTTGTGAGGCGTTACTTTAACAACACCACTCCACAAAGCTGGACTGGAAGTGGAGGGCAACAAGTTCTTGCTCACTGGTTTTGGGCCTCGTAGGCCACAATGTGTTACAACTTGCGAATTTTATCTGTTAGGGTACATAGAAGACGGAGTCCATGTCGCACCTACGACGACTAAAGAGCTGAGAAATCGATTTTTTTAAGATGTCGATTCAGTAAACGGTAACTTGTTAATTTGAGTGTTAAATGAAATGAACTACCCTTTAGAAACTTCCTGGCAGATTAAAACTGTGTGCCCGACCGAGACTCGAACTCGGGACCTTTGCCTTTCGCGGGCAAGTGCTCAACCAAATGAGCTACCGCAGCACGACTCACGCCCGGTACTCACAGCTTTAGTTCTGCCAGTATCCGTCTCCTACCTTCCAAACTTTACAGAAGCTCTTCAGCGAAACATGCAGAACTAGCACTCCTGAAAGAAAGGATACTGTGGAGGCATGGCTTAGCCACAGCCTGGGGGATGTTTCCAGAATGAGATTTTCACTCCGCTGCAGAGTGAAAATCTCATTCTGGAAACATCCCCCAGGCTGTGGCTAAGCCATGTCTCCACAGTATCCTTTCTTTCAGGAGTGCTAGTTCTGCATGTTTCGCTGAAGAGCTTCTGTAAAGTTTGGAAGGTAGGAGACGGATACTGGCAGAAGTAAAGCTGTGAGTACCGGCCGTGAGTCGTGCTTCGGTAGCTCATTTGGTAGAGCACTTGCCCGCGAAAGGCAAAGGTCCCGAGTTCGAGTCTCGGTCGGGCACACAGTTTTAATCTGCCAGGAAGTTTCATATCAGCGCACACTCCGCTGCAGAGTGAAAATCTCATTCTGGATACCCTTTAGAAGTTTCTTGAGAAAAGCATGGTATTCACGTTGAATGTATGGTTTACCGTATGTGCGAACATAAAACTTTAAAGCTCCCTCTACCTGGTGACGACATGACCAATGTGTTGCCATCTTGCATAGTTGGTAATAACGACTCAAAGCTTTTACTTTTATTTATTTATTTTGATCACCCTGTGATTTCCAGTGAACACTTACCCATAATGTGCTCTATGCGATGTGAAGATGTTAAGCATCCCTTTTCAGAGATCTGTATTGGTATGATGTCGTAATTTCAGAATGTAGTCAAAGAATTAACCCCACCTCAACTTTGTCGTGCATAGAAAAGTAAAATAATCGAAATAAAATGTCTTTGTTTTATACTTATTCAGCGATTATAACAGAAAATACAGTTATGGAGTTGCTTTAGGCGCATAATCGGTATCAAACGTTTACTGAATGTATGAAAAACTGTTACTTATTCCTTTCGTTCTATCATTAACATGAATTACAAAATTCTCATTAAAATTACGGCAGCTGCTGTTTCCACGGCAGTTATGCTGGGATTTTGTCTTAGAAATACTTTCTGTGAAAAGGGAGAAACCTCTTAGGTGCTGATACATCAATGCCAGTTTGCTATATTTTTAATAGCAGTTCATCTTTCATAAATAAAAAATGTCATTTTTATTCAATTTGTCTGTACAGATTGGAATTGCTGCTACAGTATACAGAGCGACGTCAGAAAGTACTTTGGTCAAATCAGTATTTTGAAGTTATTGGGGGTTAAATATAAGCGACAATTTACATTATGTCGGCATCACAATTAAAAAAATATGTGGTATCACAAAAAAAAAGCTTATAATCCTCAACACATGTCAGACACACCCACTTTTTTCAGCTGATCGTACTTCGCGAGGTAAATGATCGCTTCAACAGAATTCATCTGTTGTAGGTGCGGTGGCAATATATCGTAGTTTCAATTAAAAGTGAACTACAGCTCAATATAACAGCCTGCACCAGCCAAAACAAACAGCAGCTGATTATTAAGCTAGAAAAGAAGAAAAGAATTTTATTTCTCCAGCGATTAAATAGTAATTTACATATAATTTGACGTTTAGCTTCTGTAAGGAATGTAACTTCTAATTATTAGCTGAATACGAATTTCGTGAATCAGCTGCAATATATACGGGTGCATGAACCAGATATGACATACGAGAAATTGTGGTGGACCGGGCGCTGAAAACAGTTTTCCTGATTCTCGAGAGTACTCTTTCGGCTATCAGCGCACGCTTCCCGGCCCTATGAAAAACTTCAACGTCACTGTCCACCTGTCCACCTCCTTACGTCTAATGTTTGTCTCCTTTTAAGCTCGCAACAATACTTGTTTCCTACTCAGAGAGAACGACACTACCACAAGATAAATAGAAATGGTTTAGGTGACTGCTCGCGTCAAATGGCATATCCGGGTTCCAATCTCTATCCGCCACAAGTTTTCGTATGTCACAACTGGACAATACATCTAATCCCACTGCAGCTGGTGTCATGAAATTCGCATTTACTGGGTGATTTGCAATAAGAATCATAGTAATAATAATAACGCTAATCAGTGTCTGCGCAGTCGTTCGGAGTCGCAAACTGCCAACTCGCGCAACCTAGTTCAGCAGAGATGAAACAGAAAAAGCGAGAAATCATTTCACACGCTTTACAGTATTTGATAATAAAACAAGTATATAATATTTGCTTTAATTACCTCGTGTTGTGGCAGTAGGAGAAATATGAGTGCCGTTGTTCACATTTTGTGGTACTACATTTATTATTAACACTTTTTAATGGCTGCCACAAGAGTAAATATTACATTGACGCAAAAGTTCGTAGCGTTTTATGTTGCTATTCCGGTTGTGGTTTTTTGATCGATTATCATTTTTTATTTATAGTAGTTCACTTTTGCAATTGGAGTTTATATGTCATCATTCCGTCATTTGCAGATCGTGCCTGGAGCTATGGACCATAGAAAATGGAGTGGCAAGTGGAGAAATCTTAACCATCACGGCATACCCTTCAGTTGAGGGGTGACAGCAGCGGTGAGAGCCTGAAACATCTGCCCCGGATACGGGGTAGTGGCACTGAACAGAGCACCCAAAGAAAATAACTTTCACCTTTTAACAATGATCGCTTTGACATATGTGACTCTCAGTGTTCAGGAAGATCTTCGAGGTTTCAGGAATATCGTTTAAACGTATTAATCCACAACGATCCAAGTCATTGTGCTCGAGTACTGACAAATACCGGGTGATCAAAAAATCAGTATAAATTTGAAAACTGAATAAATCACGGAATGATGTAGATAGAGAGGTACAAATTGACACACATGCTTGGAATAACATGGGATTTTGTTAGAAAAAAAAAATACAAAAGTTCAAAAAATGTCCAACAGATGGCGCTTCATCTGATCAGAATAGCAATAATTAGCATAACAAAGTAAGACAAAGCAAAGATGATGTTCTTTACAGGAAATGCTCAATATTTCCACCATAATTTCTCAACAACAGCTGTATTCGAGGAATAATGTTGTGAACAGCACTGTAAAGCATGTCCGGAGCTATGGTGAGGCATTGGCGTCGGCTGTTGTCTTTCAGCATCCCTAGAGATGTCGGTCGATCACGATACACTTGCGACTTCAGGTAACCCCAAAGCCAATAATCACACGGACTGAGGTCTAGGAACCTGGGTGGCCATGCATGACGAAAGTGGCGGCTGAATACAGGATCATCATCAAACGAAGCGCACAAGAGATCTTTCACGCGCCATCTGTCGGACATTTTGCGAACATTGTTTTTTATTTGGTTCTAGTAAAGCCCCATATCATTCGAAACATGTGTACCAATTTTTACCTCTCTATCTACATTATTCCGTTGTTTATTAAGTTTTCAAGTTTATACTGACTTTTTTTATCACCCTGTACTTTTATTTTTCGACAGTTTGCTGAATTCTCTATCTGTGATATCTAGTAACGTGCTTTTGATAAGCTGTGATCGTATCGGTGCTTGGAGTTGTGAAATTTGCGATACCTCCCACACCACCCACCATCAATGACATGCCCGGACGTCACTCGCGGACGAGGCCACGAAACTCGAAGTGAGAGTAAAATCAACGAGTAGCGGTGAGCGCGATAACTGCATTGGCATCGACCGCGAAGGGGGACAAATATGCGACCAGCACGAGCTACAGACAACCGAACACACTACGTGAGCGAAGGCCTGGTCCGCGGGCTTTGAAATCAGTGAAAAAAACGATCGTGCTGGCATGCTGCCATCGGCAGGCAAACGTCTGGGTCAGTGGCTCAGTCCATGCCACACTTCGCCTATGCTCTCTGTGACAGCGTTCTGTCACTATTCAGCTGCCATAGCCGTGCCAGTTCCTGCTCATCCATTCCAAAGGCCACTGAAGGGATACCAAACATGTAATGTATAATTGCGAGAGTTTCGGGGGATTCACACTGATCAAGGATCATCACCAAACGAGGCGTGCAAGAGATCTTTCACGCGTCTAGCAATATGGGGTGGAGCGCCATCTTGCATAAACATCGTACGTTCCAGCAGGTGTTTATCAGCCAGACTGGGAATGATGCGATTCTGTAACATATCGGCGTACCTCTCACCCGTCACGGAAGCAGTTACAAAACCAGAATCAAGCATTTCCTCGACGAAAAAAAGGCCCGATAACGGTAGATGTGGTAAATCCAACCCATACCGTGATTTTCTCGTCGTGCAATGGAGTTTCCACGACAGTTCTAGGATTTTCGGTAGCCCAAATTCTGCAGTTGTGGGCGTTCGCAGACCCTCGGAGCTTGAAATGAGCTTCGTCGGTCCACAACACGTTCTTCAACAAATCGTCATCTTCCGCCATCTTTTGAAACGCCCATATCGCAAATGCCCTCCGCTTCAGTAAAAAGCCAGGTAACAGTTCATGATGCAGATTGATTTTGTACGGATAGCATCGGAGGGTACACCTAAGTGCCAACCAGACAGTAGTGTATCGAATACCGGTGCGACGTGCGACTGCAAGAGCGCTGCCTTTCCCGTGCATAGACGAACCCGCTACAATCTCCATTTATTCCTGAAGTGTCGCAGCAGCATTATGCCATGTGCTCGGTCGGCCACTACGGGGTCTATCGTCTGAACAACCCGCGGCTTCGAACTTCGAAATCATTCTCGCCACAGCTCCATTTGTCAACGGACCTTTACCCGTTCGAATCCCCTTCCTATGGCGGTAGGATCGTAACGCTGAACTAGCACATTCCCCGTTCTGATAATACAGCTTCACTAAAAGCGCGTTTTCAGGTAACGTCAACATGCTGCGACTGCTGGGGCATCTGATTCTCACTCTCATTACAGCTCCTTTTATACACGATTGTCATGCACAGTCACTGACGTTTTGCTGCCCAGCGCCATCTGTCGGACATTTTGTGAACTTTTTTTTGTTCTAATAAAACTCCATGTAATTCCAAGCATTTGTGTCAGTTTTTACCTCTCTATCTACATTATTCCATGGTTTATTAAGTTTTCAAATTTATACTGACTTTTTGATCACCCGGTATAACGAACTGTGGTCATTCCTCCCATGGCGTGACGTTGGCACGCAATGAGGGACGTTCAAAAATCGAGTTTATGGGTACAGCATGATCCAAGCCAAGCCTCTGCATATTGGTCATCAATTAGCTCCTGAACAACACCGAACATTCCTATAGTGTATCACTAATGGTAAAGAGAAATGTTGATTTTATGCTAACATAAGACAAAGAAAGGAATGGTTGATCCCAAAAAAGCAGCAACTCAACGTACAAAGACCTGCGCGCATTGATAAAAGATAATGTTAGGCATCTGGTGAAACAGCGACGGTGCGGCGTACTACGAATTGCTTCCCTGACGTTTAACGATAACAGAAGACATTTTCTATTGTCATCGGCTGAGACGTCTTGCAGACGCAGTCCTGGAACAGCGGCCAGGAAGGCTGTGCGGAGTGATGCTACTCCATGATAACTCTCGCCCGCACCCTGTTAGATTGACAAAAAGCGCGATGCAGGATTTGGGTTGGGAAGTCATATATTTACAAGAATTCTTGGCAGCATTTATCCTGGGGTAGTTTTTATCTTTAGGACATGGAATGAGCGTTTGGGGAAGCGTGGGCATAGCTTGTAGTGACTTGGTTGTACCACCACCGCCTCGGTCGCCTGGTCTCACTATCTCTCGTAATTATTGTAAGATGTATAGTCATAATTCTCATTATACACTCCTGGAAATTGAAATAAGAACACCGTGAATTCATTGTCCCAGGAAGGGGAAACATTATTGACACATTCCTGGGGTCAGATACATCACATGATCACACTGACAGAACCACAGGCACATAGACACAGGCAACAGAGCATGCACAATGTCGGCACTAGTACAGTGTATATCCACCTTTCGCAGCAATGCAGGCTGCTATTCTCCCATGGAGACGATCGTCGAGATGCTGGATGTAGTCCTGTGGAACGGCTTGCCATGCCATTTCCACCTGGCGCCTCAGTTGGACCAGCGTTCGTGCTGGACGTGCAGACCGCGTCAGACGACGCTTCATCCAGGCCCAAACATGCTCAATGGGGGACAGATCCGGAGATCTTGATGGCCAGGGTAGTTGACTTACACCTTCTAGAGCACGTTGGGTGGCACGGGATACATGGGGACGTGCATTGTCCTGTTGGAACAGCAAGTTCCCTTGCCGGTCTAGGAATGGTAGAACGATGGGTTCGATGACGGTTTGGATGTACTGTGCACTATTCAGTGTCCCCTCGACGATCACCAGAGGTGTACGGCCAGTGTAGGAGATCGCTCCCCACACCATTATGCCGGGTGTTGGCCCTGTGTGTCACAGTCGTATGCAGTCCTGATTGTGGCGCTCACCTGCACGGCGCCAAACACGCATACGACCATCATTGGCACCAAGGCAGAAGCGACTCTCATCGCTGAAGACGACACGTCTCCATTCGTCCCTCCATTCACGCCTGTCGCGACACCACTGGAGGCGGGCTGCACGATGTTGGGCCGTGAGCGGAAGACGGCCTAACGGTGTGCGGGACCGTAGCCCTGCTTCATGGAGATGGTTGCGAATGGTCCTCGCCGATACCCCAGGAGCAACAGTGTCCCTAATTTGCTGGGAAGTGGCGGTGCGGTCTCCTACTGCTTAGGATCCTACGGTCTTGGCGTGCATCCGTGCGTCGCTGCGGTCCGGTCCCAGGTCGACGAGCACGTGCACCTTCCGCCGACCACGGCGACAACATCGATGTACTGTGGAGACCTCACGCTCCACGTGTTGAGCAATTCGGCGGTACGTCCACCCGGCCTCCCGCATGCTCACTATACGCCCTCGCTGAAAGTCCGTCAACTGCACATACGGTTCACGTCCACGCTGTCGCGGCATGCTACTAGTGTTAAAGACTGCGATGGAGTTCCGTATGCCACGGCAAACTGGCTGACACTGACGGCGGCGGTGCACAAATGTTGCGCAGCTAGCGCCATTCGACGGCCAACACCGCGGTTCCTGGTGTGTCCGCTGTGCCGTGCGTGTGATCATTGCTTGTACAGCCCTCTCGCAGTGTCCGGAGCAAGTATGGTGGGTCTGACACACCGGTGTCAATGTGTTCTTCTTTCCATTTCCAGGAATGTATATCCTCAGACAGATTTTTTTACATAATGAAATGAAGTCGGTAACGTAACCAGTTTTTAAAGAATATTTTTATGTACTGTGATCATGGCTTCTCTACTGTAGTGTCAAATATGGCTCGACGATTTCTTCGCCTCAAAACCACTTGGTTTCTACAGTCACTAAATCTAAAAATTACTCCAGAATTGGCAGACTGTTGTATATAGTGAAGGAGAATATATTGATGACTAAGGGCTTCTTCACTTGCAGCTGTTGTGTTAATTAAACTAACGGAAAAGCGATGCGAAATTATGGACCAACTCAATATACAAACATTTTAGGTGAGGCAACACGTTCCGATACTAGCCACAATGACATATACCACTCTCTTTGTATTACTTCCAAATCATATCTAATCTGAAACTGTTATTGATAAAGCGCCATGGATTATATTACTCTACTCGAAACGAAGTTCACGTAAATTTACTGTTCGGACATTAACTGTTTACTTACCACAAAAATCAGATTTCAACTCAGACAATGAAGTCAAACTATTAAGATGGCTTTAAAGAAATAAGGTTTTAACTCTTTCTAATTTCCCAGAATCACAATTGAGATACTTCTCAAACAGGTGAAACTTCCATTATATGTTTCGACGTGCCAAAAATTTCTAAAATTACTTGCTCACTAATCACATCCAGAGTAGTGATCAAAATGAAAGTCCTTTTGTTCAGTCAAATATCAAGCATAAGCTATTCAATGTTATTCGGGCGTCAGTAAAATTTCTTTCCTGCTCTCTCGTAGAATCACTATACTAGTCGACATACGTAGTCACCGCACGTTTAGATTAACATTTATTTATTTACTAAACTATGTCGTGCGCAAGCAATCCTGGCAACTTGTTCTCTAATATCGATCCATTTTCGCTTATGCTCTTAGACATTTTGGCAGCTCTCTCATTCTCTCGGAATGAGTTTCTGGGTTCCTAGGGGCGGTGCCCGCTGAGGAACGGGTATTTAAGGAACAGCGCAGAAAGTACAGTGCCCCGCTCTCCTCCCCTCCCTCCCTCCCACCGTCCTCCCCACTCACCTCCCATCCTTCTTCCCTCCTCCTTCATCTGTATGCCCCTGGCAGATTCTCTCTGTTGGCTCATTGACATCAGTTTACTACGTCAGTGTTGTGTTTGGTGCTGTTCTCCTGTGCGTCATGTGCTGTGATTTTAAATACGTACTGGACTTGTACATGATGTTATTTTCAGTGATTGTTCTGTACTACATCTGCATCTACATGAATACTCTGCAATTCACATTTAAGTGCTTGGGAGAGAGTTCATCGAATCACAATCATACTATCTCTCAACCATTCCACTCCCGAACAGCGCGCGGGAAAAACGAACACCTAAACCTTTCTGTTCGAGCTCTGATTTATCTTATTTTATTTATATGATAATTTCTACCTATGTAGGATGGTCACAACAAAATATTTTCGCAATCGGAAGAGAAAGTTGGTGACTGAAATTTCGTAAATAGATCTCGCCGCGACGAAAAACGTCTTTGCTTTAATGACTTCCATCCCAACTCGCGTATCATATCTGCCACACTATCTCCCCTATTACGTGATAATACAAAACGAGTTGCCCTTTTTTGCACCCTTTCGAATCTGCCACACTATCTCCCCTATTACGTGATAATACAAAACGAGTTGCCCTTTTTTGCACCCTTTCGATGTCCTCCGTCAATCCCACCGGGCGAGGATCCCACACCGCGCAGCAACATTCTAACAGAGGACGAACGAGTGTAGTGTAAGCTGTCTCTTTAGTGGACTTGTTGCATCTTCCTAGTGTCCTGCCAATGAAACCCAACCTTTGGCTCGCCTTCCCGACAATATCGTCCATGCGGTCTTTCCAACTGAAGTTGTTCGTAATTTTAACACCCAGGTTCTTAGTTGAATTGACAGCCTTGAGAATTGTACTATTTATCGAGTAATCGAATTCCAACGGATTTCTTTTGGAACTCATGTGGATCACCTCACACTTTTCGTTATTTAGCGTCAACTGCCACCTGCCACACCATACAGCAATCTTTTCTAAATCGCTTTGCAACTGATACTGGTTTTCGGATGACCTTACTAGACGGTAAATTACAACATCATCTACGAACAACCTAAGAGAACTGCTCAGATTGTCACCCAGGTCATTTATATAGATCAGGAACAGCAGAGGTCCCAGGACGCTTCCCTGGGGAACACCTGATATCACTCCAGTTTTACTCGATGATTTGCCGTCTGTTACGACGAACTGCGACCTTCCTGACAGGAAATCACGAATCCAATCGCACAACTGAGACGATACCCCGTAGGCCCGCAGCTTGATTAGAAGTCGCTTGTGAGGAACGGTGTCAAAAGCTTTCCGGAAATCTAGAAATACGGATCAACTTGAGATCCCCTGTCGATAGCCGCCATTACTTCGTGCGAATAAAGAGCTAGCTGCGTTGCACAAGAAGGATGTTTTTATGAAACCATGCTGATTACGTCGGTACTTTTACGATACAGTCTGTGTTTTTTTGTGTGCGCTTATTTTTTACGCTTCTTTATTCACTTCCATGATCTTCCCCCTTTTATGTCAATGTACGCCATATTCTCTCCTTTGTATTATTTTAAATGTCTTCTATTGTATGATTAATGTTTTTCGGCTGAAGAGCAGCGCATACGCTGCTGCCAGCCCGTCTAAGATGGGGCATTGAAATACAATAAAGGGGGAAAAAACGTACAGGGGAGAGTCGTCTGGACCAGGGAACTGGCGTGCCGTGTGGGGCTCTTCGCTCTCCGTGGCTTCTTGTTATCGGCTGCGGGCGTGTAGCCTCGACGGAAGGAGCAGTGTATGTTGTCAGCCGCCCTTCCTGTCGCCTGGTTGTACATTCTGTAATATGGTGCTAGACGGAGCTTCACAAGAAAGCTGACACAGGACCGATTTTACCGCAGAGTAACAGACTATAATGGTGAGAAATTTCTTGCTTCAACTGCGCCAATGTGTTTGTGTGGGGCCGAAGTTTTGTGGACTTTGTCCATTAAGTGGTGCCTGCTCTTTCTGTCTCTTTCCACCCACGTTCTGTCCTGGGTTCTTATTACAACTATTCGTAGAATACTTGCAAGAATAGTGAGTCTCGCTGGTATTTAGAAGCAGTTCTGCAAGAGTGATAAACTTATTTGTATTTTGATTCGTCCCCTCTGTTATCGAAGGGATACTTTTCCCAATTATTTGGCGCGTACTATGCAAGTTACTACAAGATTCTGTGTTACAGACCCAGCTGCTTTTGTGATTGTGATGTATGACGTTGAATGGAACCTCCTAAGTAATTGCTGGCAAATTCGTATTATGTACTGAGCATAACATACACAGCTCATATTAGCACGTAATTGGTCCACGCTCAGAAGGTATGATAAGATTATTACATGATCGTTCGTGCGTCTGATCACTGCTGTCGTACATTAAACTTAAACAAATCTATTAAGCTTACTATGATGTAAAAAAAATATTAAATAAAGTCATCTGAACTGTCTGCTTTAGTGAAATATATGGCCAGCTCATAAATTTCAAGTTCCATTTATCATATATTTTCAGAAGTATTTAACGTCTCGCCTTGGTCTACTGGGAACTTATATTGTCTTCTGTGTCCGTAAATCTGCCTTAGAATATAAGACGGCACCTTTACTACTTTTCAGTATGCTACGTTTAATATCATGTTTGGATCAAAAATGGTTCAAGTGGCTCTGAGCACTATAGGACTTAACATCTCAGGTCATCAATCCCCTAGAACGTATAACTACTTAAACCTCACTAACCTAAGGACATCACACACATCCATGCTGGAGGCAGGATTCGAACCTGCGACCGTTGCGGTTCCAGACTGAAGCGCCTAGAACCGCGAGACCACCAGACGCCGGCTCATGATTGGTTGTATACTAACTTGGCTGCTAGGCCGTGACGAGAGGTTGTAGGTGCTTCAGTTCGGAACCGCGCTGCTGCTACGGCAGCAGGTTCGGGGACATGGATGTGTTTGATGTCCTTAGCTTAGTTAGGTTTAAGTAGTTCTAAGTCTAGGGTCCACTGATGACCTCAGATGTTAAGTCCCACTGTACTTAGAGCCATTTCAACAATTTCTGGGCCGTGATTAGAAACTATCCTTCCAGAAGATGGTTAACAGACAGATAGTGAAGTTTTTAAACTGTTGTTAGAATAATAATTTAAGCCATTACTGTTTTCCGTCAGACTGAAACTGTTGCTTTCTATCAATGAAAATTTGTAATTGTGTATTAATTTCAGTTTCTGGAAAAATGTTTTAAGATTTGTTTTCTTTTTTCTGTTCTCCATTCTTAAAGTTTTTCTGATGAGTTCGTTCTGCGTTTACCGTCTTGGTGAAAGTCTTCCGTACTGTTCCTTAGGAATATCCAAAAGAATGTCATCCATTATATAAAAAGTCTTGCTAAATAAGAAATTTTAGGGGCGGTATCTGTTAGTAAATACTTCTAGAATTTCGACCACAGACTCCTTCGCAGAATGCAGTTAATATAATTCTAAACCTATTGTGACGCCAGCCTCATGCACACAGATATTATTCAGTGCAATTTTAAAGTAAATATATTTAATTGTGAGTGTTTCTTAATCGTTTTTGTTGCAGATGTAATAATCAAATGGTTCAAATGGCTCTGAGCACTATGGGACTTTACTTCATAGGTCATCAGTCCCCTAGAACTTAGAACTACTTAAATCTAACTAACCTAAGCACATCACACACACCCATGCCCGAGGCAGGTTTCGAACCTGCGACCATAGCAGTCGCGTGGTTTCAGACTAGGCCTAGAAGCGCTCGGCCACCCCGGCTGGCAGTTGTAATAATCCTACGTCTTTTACTGTGTGAGGGCACTGAAGCTATTAAAGATTATGTGTTTTTCGTGTATTTTCTGATTGTTTCCGTGTTGCATGTTGCATCTGAAAAACAGATAAATAAATGTTATTTTATGAGATCTTTTTTGTATTTTCCGTTGGACTGCAAATGGAATTACATTTCGGCAACAGTTTTATGCGTGTTATTAACTCTAATGGTGCGTGTTGCTGATGCACGTAAGTGACGGCCAATCACACCAGTTTACGAATTACTTCAGTTCAACGAAAGGAACACATTCAGGATATACGGGGGTTTGGACAAAGATATGGGAACACAGCGAGACGTACTTGCTTGAACGCAAATGCAGATGATAGTCAAGTGTACAAGAAGCAAGTTACACACAAAATGAGAACATGTATGTCGCTGTGGTGCTTTGTGACGATGATCGTGTGGCTAACCATTCGGCCATCTACAATGAAGTGCCTAAAGTTGTGGGATAGCGACATGCATATGTGCAGATGGCGGAAACGCGTACACAAGGTATGAAGGGGCATGTTCATTGGATGACCTGTCGTTTGTACTCAGGTTATTCACGAGAAAAGGTTTCCGACGTGATTATCGCTGCACGATGGGAATTAACAGACTTTGAAATCGGAATGGTGGGAGGAGCTAGACGCATGGGACATTCCTTTTGGAAATCGTTGGAGAATTCAATATTCCGGCATACACAGTGTCATCTGTTTGCCAAGAGTACCAGATTTCACTCAATGCCTCTCAACATGGACAATGCGGTGGCGGACGGTCTTCACTTAACGACCGAGAACAACGGCATTCGTTTAGAGTTGTCGGTGCTAGAAGACAAACAACATTACGTGAAATAACAGCAGAAACCAATGTGGCACATCCGACGAACGTATCCGTTACGACAGTAGGGGGAAAGTGGGCGTTAATGGGCTGTGGCAGCAGAGGATCGATCGAAGATTCTTTGTTTTAGCAGCACGACATCCCCTGCCGTGCCTCTCTAGGACTCGTGACCATAAGGGTTGGACCTTAGATGGCTGGAACACGATGGCGTAGCCAGAGGAACCCAGATTTCTGTTAGTAAGAGCTGATAGTAGGTTTGGATTCTGGTGAAGATCCCACAACGCCATGACCACAAGTTGCCTACAAGGCACTGTGAAAGCTGGTGGTGGCCCCATAATGGTGTGGACTGTGTTTGTATGGAATAAACTGGGTCCTCTGGTCCGAGTGAACCGATGATTGACAGGAAATGGGTGTGTTCGGCTAACTGGAGACCATTTTCTGCTAGTCATGGACTTGGTACCCAAACAACGATGTCGTCTCATCAGGCCACAGGTGTTCGCGATTGGTGTAATTAATTTGCTGCACAGTTCTAGCGAATGATCTAATCGAGACGTCAGTTCGTGCACGAAAACCTGCACCAGCAACACTTTCGCAATTTTGGACAGCTATAGAGGCGGAACGCGGATTTTTAGGGACTTCTTGAGTCCATCCCAGGTCGAGATGTTGCACTACACCTGGCAAAGGAGACATCCCATAACTTGTCTTCTCATTCTGTGTATGTAACGCCACTATACCGGTACGTTTAGTGTACTGCATCTAGTCTCTCTACTTATCTATATGTGTTCCAATGAATACTTTATCTTTCACTATTTCCATATTAACAGTTTTGAAGTAATTATGTGCTTCAACAAAATTTTTGAAAGTTTATCTCGCAGCCAGTAAACTACAGCTGTTTTCCGGGCATTTTTAGCTAGGGAAAATGCATACATTGGCCTCTGATAGTCTACTTTCCTTGGAAATTATTTTATTATTTTCTGTAATGTGTGTTTGAACTGATAAGAGCGAGCAGACGCATTTTTATTTAAACCAGGGAGTGCGCGAGTAGTTGTTGCATTATTCTTCGTCAGTGATTTGTGTCACCGTGATCCCTGTCGTCTTAAGCTGCTTTACAACGGACTCCGTTCATTGCTCTTGTTCTCCTTCTCCTGCTTATAAAAGGATTATTTCATGTTATTTTATCGTAAAATAACGTATTCATAACACGGATTATGGTCTGACTCGAAATAATACATATTATCCTGTTAGAGTGTCCAGTCATAATTGATTTTCCGTTCCTCACTATAGTCGAGATGTAAGAGGAAATTAGGGGTTACGATAAATAACTCGTTGATCTGATAAGTCAAGTTTCAGATCTTATAGTCGTCCTTAATAATCCGATTGCTAATCTACCTCATGAAGTAATAAGTGCTATCGACAGGAGATGTGAAATTAATTCCATATTTTTAGATTTCCAGAAGGCTTTCGACACCGTCCCACACAAGTGTCTTCTAACCAAACTGCGTGCCTGCGGAGTATTGCCTCAGTTTTGTGACTGGACTCGTGATTTCCTGTCAGAAAGGTCACAGTTCGTAGTAACAGACGGAAAGTCATCGAGTAAAATAGACGTAATATCCGGCGTTCCCCAACGAAGTGTTGTAGGCCCTTTATTGTTCCTGATATATATTAACGACATAGGAACAATCTGAGTAGCCGTCTTAGATTGTTTGCAGACTTGTAAAGTCATCAGGCGATCAAAACGACTTGCAAAATGATTTATATAAGATATATGTATGGTGCGAAAAGTGGCAATTGAGCCTGAATAAGGAAAAGTGTGAAGTTATTCACATGAGTACTAAAACAAATCAGCTACATTTTGATTACGCGATAAATCACACAAATGCAAAGGCTGTAAATTCAACTAAATACTTAGGGATTACAATTACAAATAACCAAAATTGGAACGATCCGATATATAATGTTGTGGGTAGAGAAAACCAAAGTCTGCGATTCATTGGCAGAACACTTAGAAAGTGCAACAGGTATACAAAATAGACTACTTATAACACGCTTGTCCGCCCTTTTCTGGAGTATTGCTGTGCGGTGTGGGATCCGCATTTTATGGGACTGACGGATGACATAGAAAAAGTACAAAGAAGGGCAGCTCGTTTTGTATTATCGCGAAATAGGGGGAGAGTGTCACAGACATGATACGTGAATTGGAGTGGCAATCATTAAAACAAAGGCGTTTTTCCTTGCGACGGGATCTTCTCATGAAATTTCAATCACCAGTTTTCTCCTCCGATTGCGAAAACATTCTGTTGGCACCCACCTACATAGGGAGAAATGATCATCACGATAAAATAAGAAAAATCTGGGCTCGCACAGAAAACTTTAAATGCTCCTTTTTCCCGCGTGCCGTTTGAGAATGGATCGGTAGAGAGACAGCTTGAAGGTGGTTAATTCAACCCTCTGCGTAGCACTTTATTGTAAATAGCAGAGTAATCACTTAGATGAAGATGAAGATAGATGTAGAACGTATATTTACAATTTAGGCGCGAATTGAACAATGTATATGTCAGAGCATTTGAGGAAGCTAGAAGCGAGAAGTAGTGTGCAAAAAGGTAGTTTATGACTAGCCGTTAGAATTACTGCTCGTATGAACGGTGTAGTCTTAACTACAGAAAACTTGTTGGAAATTGCTTTCCCCTTACAGTATCACAGTGTGGCACTTGCTGGATGTAGCTTCCAGCGGTGGAAATGGAACAGAATTAACTGACATGTAACTTAAAATGAAACAGAACACTACACAAACGGATAACATGCGTATTCAAACTTTTCATCTCTGTACATTTCTGGATTTGAGTACGTAAAAATCCAGGTATACTGAATACTTATCTATCAGTTAATATTCCGATGGACTTTGTTGTAGTTCTAATAGAAATGGATGGTTATCTGCAACAGTAGCATTTTCTGAGGAAGACAGCATAGAAACACCACCTAACATCGAAAACAGCGACTACCATGTGCTCCCAATGTATTTTGGCTACCAAACTTCCGACCTTCACAACTCCATTCTGTGCTCCACAACTACATCAACAAGGTGACGTTCTCGTGTTCAGCCCGATGTTGTGGCTGCTAAGTTCCCTGCAGACCCTTGATGGAGCGTGACCATTAATGGCCAACCAAAGTGATTTTTTTCCGCAGCTGGAATGATTGTCCCTCGCACTGTGGGCCGCAATGCAGCGCCGTCGCTTGCCGTTTACATTCCATGCATTATACATCTGGCACCGCTGACGGTCGGCTGGTGGGATCCGAAATACATAATGCATAGCGCGTTCATTTCACCTCCAGACATCCAAAGCTTTCACGGGTCGCTGGGTAATTAGACCCGTGGCCTTACTGAGACCTATCTCCAGGGAGAACATTTTTGTTACATAACACATCTTGTCTGTTTTATACCATTAATCATCTTAGAATTAAGTATTTACTTTCTAACGAACATACCCGCATGAACTTTTGGTTACGAGAGCATTGTGTACGCTCCAGTGTGCTGCTCAGTGTCATTTTGCTGCAAGACTACAAACGCGCTTCTAGATGTTGCCGCAGGTGTTAATGTAAAAGCTAAAAGCAACGCAAATATCTCAACTATGAACGCAGGTAAGGACTTTCATTAAAATGTTCGTAGCAATACCAATGACTAAAAAACGCACAGTGCAAAAGTCAAGTTTATTAGAAGCAATAACTAAAATTCTGTAATATCATTGCTGAACACCACTTCAATGACACTTCCGATGTCGCCCGCAGGTTCACGCGCAACGAAGAACTGGTCTATATACACTCCTGGAAATTGAAATAAGAACACCGTGAATTCATTGTCCCAGGAAGGGGAAACTTTATTGACACATTCCTGGGGTCAGATACATCACATGATCACACTGACAGAACCACAGGCACATAGACACAGGCAACAGAGCATGCACAATGTCGGCACTAGTACAGTGTATATCCACCTTTCGCAGCAATGCAGGCTGCTATTCTCCCATGGAGACGATCGTAGAGATGCTGGATGTAGTCCTGTGGAACGGCTTGCCATGCCATTTCCACCTGGCGCCTCAGTTGGACCATCGTTCGTGCTGGGCGTGCAGACCGCGTCAGACGACGCTTCATCCAGTCCCAAACATGCTCAATGGGGGACAGATCCGGAGACCTTGCTGGCCAGGGTAGTTGACTTACACCTTCTAGAGCACGTTGAGTGGCACGGGATACATGCGGACGTGCATTGTCCTGTTGGAACAGCAAGTTCCCTTGCCGGTCTAGGAATGGTAGGACGATGGGTTCGATGACGGTTTGGATGTACCGTGCACTATTCAGTGTCCCCTCGACGATCACCAGAGGTGTACGGCCAGTGTAGGAGATCGCTCCCCACACCATGATGCCGGGTGTTGGCCCTGTGTGCCTCGGTCGTATACAGTCCTGATTGTGGCGCTCACCTGCACGGCGCCAAACACGCATACGACCATCATTGGCACCAAGGCAGAAGCGACTCTCATCGCTGAAGACGACACGTCTCCATTCGTCCCTCCATTCACGCCTGTCGCGACACCACTGGAGGCGGGCTGCACAATGTTGGGGCGTGAGCGGAAGACGGCCTAACGGTGTGCGGGACCGTAGCCCAGCTTCATGGAGACGGTTGCGAAGGGTCCTCGCCGATACCCCAGGAGCAACAGTGTCCCTAATTTGCTGGGAAGTGGCGGTGCGGTCTCCTACTGCTTAGGATCCTACGGTCTTGGCGTGCATCCGTGCGTCGCTGCGGTCCGGTCCCAGGTCGACGGGTACGTGCGACAACATCGATGTACTGTGGAGACCTCACGCCAAACGTGTTGAGCAATTCGGCGGTACGTCCACCCGGCCTCCAGCATGCCCACTATACGCCCTCGCTCAAAGTCCGTCAACTGCACATACGGTTCACGTCCACGCTGTCGCGGCATGCTACTAGTGTTAAAGACTGCGATGGAGTTCCGTATGCCACGGCAAACTGGTTGACACTGACGGCGGCGGTGCACAAATGCTGCGCAGCTAGCGCCATTCGACGCCCAACACCGCGGTTCCTGGTGTGTCCGCTGTGCCGTGCGTGTGATCATTGCTTGTACAGCCCTCTCGCAGTGTCCGGAGCAAGTATGGTGGGTCTGACACACCAGTGTCAATGTGTTCTTTTTTCCATTTCCAGGAGTGTATTTCCGCAGATAACTGATTGTAAATAAGAGAATGAATATTTATGACAAACGATCTGTCAGGCAATTTAGGCTGCATATTAGTGGGACGTAATTTAAAAAGTCTGTTGCTGTGTTTTGTATTGCTTGAAGAAATACATGTGCAGCCGTTGTGCATATTTTATAGTTTTAGGTACAATAACTTTTAGAAGAACATGTTTTTTTTCCAGAGCAAACGTGACGTCAGTTTCACGTCACGGGTATTATCGACGACCTCATGCACGGCTGGTGACTTTGCGGCAAGGGAGAAAATGAATATTATTGCTCCTCGTCTCACTCGCAGCAATTTAAACTGTCCTCTCAGGTTCCTGCCTAACCACACATTAGAAAGGCGGGACAGATTTGGAAATAAGAGCCAAACATTCGTGAGAAGCAAGAATATGAGTTTTATTATTGATCGTTTCAGTAACAGAAATTTCAACAGTCCTCTTTGGTTCCCGTCTAACCACGTAATCGGAAAACGCTAAACTTATATTCGAAACTTTGTTGTCAGATCAGACTGAAATTAAAAAACCACAAAAATTGTATAACATACATGTATGATGTTCGTAAGAAAGAAACAGACGTGTTGAAAACAGTAACATGAAAAAACTGCATCTAACAGGATGCGAACCGTCGGCGGATGTGGTCGAGCGGTTCTAGTCGCTTCAGTCGGGAACCACGCGTACGCCACGATAGCACGTTCGAATCCTGCCTCGGGCATGGATGTGTGTGATGTCCTTAGGTGAGGTTTAAGTAGTGTAAGTAGGCTGTTTAGGTTTTCTTATTGGTAACGCCACATAGCGCTCTGTATGAAAAATCACTGGCTGTGCTGTGTACAGTCTGTGGCTAGTTTGCATTAAAATCTTTCATTTGCTGACTCTGCTTATCAGTAGTTAGTGTCTTGAGTAGTTTGAATCTTTTAGTTAGCTGGCAGTAGTGGCGCTCGCTGTATTGCAGTAGCTTGTGTAACGAAGATTTTTGTGAGGTAAGTGATTTGTGAAACGTATAGGTTAATGTTAGTCAGGGCCATTCTTTCGTAGGGATGTTTGGAAGTCAGATAGCGTTTCGCTAAAGATATTGTGTGTCAATTTAAGCATAGTCTTGTATAATTGTTCAAAGAAGGATGTTCCACATAGACCAGTCTTGTATAATTTTTCTGAGGGGACGTTTCATATGTCGACCCTTAGCCAAGGATACCTCACTGGAATCTTCTGATTTTTTCTTGTATTTTGTGTAATTAATGTAGATTTTGTTTATTGCTAGCGCATAATTGTAGAGAGAATCTCCTTTGTAGTTGTAGTCTTTCATTGTTGTACAGTAAAACAGTTGTGGCATGCATGTAGAGTTGCACCAAGTATTTCTGAGCTGCGCTTGCAATTGACTAGATATTATTTTCAGTGCTACGTTAATGTGTTCTCTTAATTTTACTCTTCAAATTGTGCTTTTCTGTGTTGTCGTGTGAAATATTGTGACAATAATGGCGTGTGAAAAACGTAATACTAGGCTCCAAAGTAAACTGAGAAATGACAGTGAAGACGAAAGCAGTGTGTTAGCGCCACCGAATAATGAATTAACTAATGTTCAAAGTAGTAATTTGGTAATTGTACATAGGGAAATGGAGCGCACTGCAAACAATGGTGTAGACAATGAAACAAGTAGTGAACAGGGAACCATTATCGATCGATCAGTCGGCAACAGCTCGCCTCAGGAATCCGAAATGACAGAACACAATATTGCAAATACTGTAGACTTAGGTTATGGGTCCTCACCGTTTTCTCAAATGAGTCAAGACACATTTTCTGCCTGTCAAAATGTAAATGTTGCCGGTAAAAATGCACTGCCAAAAAGCATAGAAAAACAATTCCAGACACTAATACATTATTATTGCAATTAATGCAACAAATGGAACAAAACCAGAAACAAATGGGACAAAATCTTCAAAAGTTAGACACAATGGAACAAAATCTTCAAAAGTTAGACACAATGGAACAAAATCAGAGACAAACACAGCAACAGTTAGACACAATGGAACATAATCTTCAAACGTTAGACACAGTGGAACAAAATCAGAGACAAACACAGCAAAAGCTTCAAAAGTTAGACACAATGGAGCAAAATCTTTGGAAGTTAGACACCACACTTGAACAAACACGTGAAGATTTAACTACTGAGTTACATAACATTGAATCGAAATGTCAAAAAATCTGTAATGACGTAAAAACACAAATTTGTGAGCATTTTCAACCTATTTTTTCGCGGTATGAAAACGCATTACAGAATCACGAAGCAGCCATAAAAGAACTGCAAACAATTGTTCATGAAAATCATGAGACCTTGCAAGCTAAAATTGTCTCAGTTGCATCTACTGATTCGGTTACCAACTTGCAAAAACTCAAGAAAACTTAAAGGACACAGTAGATACTCTGAAAATTGGTTCAGAAAGACACATGGAGGACATTAGTTCATTATCAGAGAAAGTAGTTGAACTTTCGGATCAGCTAAATAATTTATCTACGAAGGTAGATGATAATCTGAATGACACAAAACCGGTAGTCTTTAATGACACAGAAGAGTTCGAACAAATTAGGAAATTCAAAAAAAATCAAAATCAAATTAATACGCAACACCAAAGAGAAATCCGTTAAGTACAAGATCAGCTGACACCGGTAATACAAGAAATACGTATTTCAGTGGACTCTCGCACACCAATACGGGAAGAGGGATATAAAAATAAGGAACCGCCACAAAATAATAACACAGGGCACTTTGGAGATTATGAAAGAAATTGGCAGAGTACACCGAATTTTGAGATGGAACCGCCGAAACGACGTAACAATGACCGACATGCAACCCGCCGACACGATGATTTTGACTATAAGCTGTTCATTACTACACGTCAATTCTAAACATTCAGGAATTCTGGCAACGACATTCATCCACAAGCGTGGCTTCATCAATTCTCTCGTTGTTTGCCCCCCAACTGGTCATTAGAGCACAGATTAGAATTTATGTGTGGCTATTTAGAGAATGAACCAGCTGTAAGAATGCGATCGGTCATTCACGATTGCCACAGTGAAGGAGAATTTTACCACGCCTTCCTCTCAGCATATTGGTCTCAAGCCACACAAGACCGAGTAAAACATGGCATCATAATGATGAAAAATTTCGAACAATCTGAATTTTCAAGTCTTGTGAAATATTTTGAAGACATGTTGCATGAGAATCAGTATCTTTCTAACCCGTACAGCCCCTCAGAACTCATCCGCATGTGCTTAATCAAATTGCCTGAACATTTACGACACATTATTTTGGCAGGCCGTTGCAAAGACGACATTGAAGCTTTTCAGGGACTCTTACAAGAATTAGAAATTGACACTGACAATCGCGGAACGCGAAAACAAGAACACAACAATTACAGGTCACATCCGTCGCAATTCCGCGATGAAAGAAATAATAACTGGACACGACAAGGCTATACTTACAACGCAAACCGTGACCAAAACAGACACCACCCGTATGACAACCATTGGCAGAGTAGTAATAATTACAGGGAAAGATCACCTCTCCGCGGTAGTGACTATCACAGAGACAATCAGAGAAACAAACAATATGGGAACCAAAATAATTATTATAATTATTATACAGGGAGACGGAATAACTTCAGACGCAACGGTCCAGCGCGCAGTTACGATTCAGGGAGAAATTCTCCACCACGTGACTGACAAGAAATTAATTACAGAAATTACCGACGTGACGACAGACGATATGACCGTAACGACAGACCTGAATTGCATCAGAACTGGCGGTATTCAAACAGAGCAATGCCCTCTAGGCAAGGTGAATTTGTAGGAGTTAGGTCTCCTAATCCCAATAACGACGCTCGCCAACAAAGAAACAGACAATGACTCGCACTGCAGGCAGCCGCGTGCGCCGGCTGGCCCAGAGAAAAATAACATAAGCTAACCTTGAGCAAAATTCTAGTGTTCCTTACCGACGTAATCACATGATAACTGCTTTTCACTTGACAGACTGCATACTGGGAAGAGTAAAGGTTTACACCACATTTCACATGTAAAACCGTTTATTGAAATATAATCAGCTTTTTGACTTTGTCTTTGCCATATCACTTTTCATTTTACATTTCTAGTATGCTTTGTCACACTGAGAAACTGTTGACATGCAACAATGTTTTGAAGTTAACTATACACTCTAGAACCTAGGGAACATTTTTAAACAGAAATTACGAATGCATTGTTATAGTGAACAGACGACAGAGTGTTGTTATTTGTACATTCTTGCTTGTTAGTTGCACGATTACGTAACGACTATAAGGGTCACATACTTAGAACATATATTGTTAATGAGATTTTAATGCAACATTTTGGTTTACTTGAAAATAGATTCTGGATTTAAAGTACTTTCTGTGAGATACCAGATGACACAGTGGTTAGTTTATGTGAATGCTACGCGATTTTATCACGACGCTACTAATGAGTGACAATTTACAATGTTGCTTTTGCGGTTTATGTATTTTATATCTGCACAGTTTTCTGAATTCTTCTGGAAAGTAAAACATGTTTTAGTAGTAACTTTTGTGGTATAGCTACAAGGAGACAGCCTTTTCTGTAGCACAACAATACGTTACAGCACAGTACTTACTTCATCACAGCAATATGCGTAGTAACTACGATATCTATACGCAAAGCATTTCACTTTTGTTTATCATGATGTAAGTACATTGACTTCTGCAGAACTTAGCTTTCGGAGGACGATAACTACGACACTTCCACAGAGACAATCTTACAACAAGACGCACAGTTTAGCGCTACCTTACACGTATTTGAGTGATTAATTTTGTACTTAAAACATTTATTTTTAAAGATATTTGAAGTACAATGATACAAAGGTTTGCCGTGATACATTTCATTCCATTGCTGTAATCTGCAACACCTGAGGATATAATTACATTAATCCTCAGGGGGGTACACGCCTACTTTGTGTACCATGTGTTTGGCAAGCACAAGGAGCCTTAGCTAATATGGTATTTGCTTATGCAACTTTACACATCGGTACCATATTTCTCTGGCACATAAATTACATAGCTATCTGGTTATTTAACTGAGAGAGACAAACATTTATTTTACTACATCAGTGACAGATGTTTACATAATTGCTCCGTTAGATAACTTCACACTTATGAAATTGCAGTTTGTCTGTACTTTGTGAACAGTTCATATTTTTTTGGAATCATTGTGATACTATGAGAGCTTTGAATGATGTGTTTGGTATGGGGTCATGATTTTTAAAGTACGTTTGAGGTAGATGACACTTTTGAAATGAGCAGAGAATTTTTTTTTAGGTTTTGAAATTATTGCAGAAAGCTATGACGATTTTGAGATTTGACTGAGGTGTTATGATGTTATTATTACGATAACTATGTGTATTATGCTGTTGTGGTATGTTTATGGTCAACAAGCTGATGCTATATGAGTTATTTGATTATGCTATGTATCTGTTATGATGAAATATTGAAGTGTCGACGAATAAGGTAAGAAATAATGAGTAGAATTTAGGGACTCTGGTTTGTGAAAAAGGTTGTTGGAAACCAAGAATCGTACTTTAAGAGTTAGGAAATGTATGTAAATGCGTGAATGTATTACAATGCCGACGAAAATTTTTGGAAACTGTTATATCAATAGGATTTTGTTTCTACTGATGTGTAACGCAAATTCTTGAACTGTGAATTTTTTTTTTTATATATGAGACTGCCACTGTAGCGGAAACTGGTGTCGTAAATATTTCGATAAGACAGTTAAGTGACCACCTGCACGTAATGCGTCGTGGGCACCCAGCTGCGCGACAACCACCTGACAAAAAGAAAGCCATTAGTGTGTGCCTTTCAGAGACACAGGTAAAAAAAAAAGAACAGAGGCCATTATCCTCGCTATTGACATTCATTCGTTTGTAGAAATCATCGCAAATACGACACGCCCAAACTTGAAAACATATGATTACACTGTGGAGCTCTTAATTTGATATTTACTGAAATGAAATGATGAGAAACATTTCACGTCTATTGTCTTGCTAGTTGGAGGATTGTCTACTGCATTTTGAAATGCCTTATGGCTAGTGAATGACGTTTCAGCTTTTGCTTTGATCCCTTCAATTTAAGTTCCTTTCTCATTCATTATGGACTGATCACTAATTGTGGTGCCACTAACAGCCTTACATATGACCAGAATTTGTGTTCTTTGAAAGATCACTTGCCAGTATTCTGAATGACGTTTCACGCTTGCTTTGCCTATTTTGTTGAATATCTAGTTTCTAGCTGCCTGCAGCATTGGTTAAAGTAAAATTTTATAGATGTACTAATATGAATATTTTATGCCTACAGACCCAGTAAAGAATAACTTCGTGATATACTTCCAAAAAAATGAGGGAGCACAAAAAGACATTGCCCTTCACAGGAACTGCATACATAATTTTCTTTTCAAGTACTTGGTAATTTATTTCATTGAATAAGTAGCGGTGGACCATTTTAATTACATAGACATTAAGATGTGAATATACATTTCCCTTATCTGCGTTGTTGTCTTCAGTGTACTATTTTTTCTGCTTGTGGGTTTGTCATGTTTAGATATAAGTTATTACGTTTATTGCTGCTTGCTTTGCTTATCTGTACCTTTTTTTATTGCTGTTTGTATTAATTGTTTTGTGCTGCTGCATTGTCTTGTCCCTTAGTTAAGCATCTGAGCTCAGTAGATTTAAGTTAGCTGAAGAGGGGGTAGCCTGTATAAGAGAATGAGTTGCGATGGATTTGAAGAAATGCACTGAGAGGTTATATGAGAAAAGTACAGAAAGCAGGTATAGATAGGAATTTTTGGAAATAATGAAGAACGAAGGGAGATCTCCGAGAAGTAAAGAAAGTTTTGTTTGCAAAATACTGCAGTAAAACAAACCCTGCCCTTTCCTTGTGTTATCCCACTATGTGTTTGTGTACCCTTGTGTATTTATGTTCTTCTTGTCTTTATATGTTTATCTGATAAGACTTATGTTGCAGAATTTTTCTAATACTAAGCTACATTCACTATGATGAGGAATACTGTTATCCGCAAATATAATTTGCATTAATAACATGTTATTTACTTTGTAAAGATGTTTAGACATTATTTATTCTATTTTGTTTTAATGCTCACGTGTGAAGTTATTTCGAAATTTATTCTGATTTTTTATGTATGTACTTATGTCATAATTTTTGTAACACTGATGTGCATGTTTATTTCCACTCTTATGTAAAGCCCCTATTACTACAAATGTTATCTGTATTGTTATGTTCTTTAATGATATATTTTGTACCTTTGATATTCTATTCTCATGTTATAAAATTGTAATTGACACCAGTTCATTAAATTAAGTAACTTGTAAATTACATTTCACTGCACACGTTTCTGTTGGTCATAGTATATGGACAATATGTGAGAAGTAGGGACTGATAGTGTTTCCACGTGCGTTAATAATTCAGCAAGGGATTGGATAAAAGCATTGCTGGTTCTAAGGACATATAAAAAAATTGTGAGTGCACAAGTGCTGGTTTATGGACTTGCTGTATTCTCTGCAAGACTCTTCTATGGTGATTGTGCACCTGTGCAGTCGCAACAGATGGCTGCTGGCCATCTCTACAAGGACTACAGTGGGTCTGCATCTTTGATGGCCCACCAATACCATTATTTCTACAAGGACAGCAGTGGGTCTGCACCTCTGGTGGCCCACCAATAGTAATCTCTACCAGGACTACAGTGGGTCTGCTCTGTGATGACCTACCTACCGATAGTCTTCAACGTCCTACATAGGTAGGAATGATCATCAAAATAAAATAAGAGAAATCAGAGCTCGAACAGAAAGGTTTAGGTTTCGTTTTTCCCGCTCGCTGTTCGGGAGTGGAATAGTAGAGAGATAGTATGATTGTGGTTCGATGAACCCTCTGCCAAGCACTTAAATGTGAATTGCAGAGTAGTCATGTAGATGTAGATGTAGATGTAGACACTGCTGTGGCCTATTACCTGTCTGCATGTCAAGAGTCAGCACTGTCTTTCGTTGGAAGGACAACACTACTTCTTCAAGACTGCTTAGAAATCCACTACTTCCAAGTGCAATTTTTTTTTATTGCTCAGACTTTGAAGAAAACACTGCAATTTTACTATGATGAACGATCAGGACTGTCTTTATGGACTGTTAGAGACTTTTAGCTTTTGACCAACATTGTATCGATAAGTGTGTGCATTTCATTTCTTTGTTATTGTAATTATGAAAAAAATTTCAAATCTGTATTGGCCACAGCCCAAAACAATTTGTAATTTTTTTTGTGGGGAGCATGGGGGCTATGTAAGTAGGCTGTTTAGGTTTTCTTATTGGTAACGCCACATAGCGCTCTGTATGAAAAATCACTGGCTGTGCTGTGCGCAGTCTGTGGCTAGTTTGCATTGTTGTCTGCCATTGTAGTGCTGGGCAGCGGCAGCTGGATGCTTACAGCTCGTAGTGTTGCGCAGTTGGAGGTGAGCCGCCAGCAGTGGTGGACGTGGGGAGAGAGATGGCGGAGTTTTGAAATTTATAAGAATTGGTGTCATGAACTGATATACACTCCTGGAAATGGAAAAAAGAACATACTGACACCGGTGTGTCAGACCCACCATACTTGCTCCGGACACTGCGAGAGGGCTGTACAAGCAATGATCACACGTACGGCACAGCGGACACACCAGGAACCGCGGTGTTGGCCGTCGAATGGAGCTAGCTGCGCAGCATTTGTGAACCGCCGCCGTCAGTGTCAGCCAGTTTGCCGTGGCATACGGAGCTCCATCGCAGTCTTTAACACTGGTAGCATGCCGCGACAGCGTGGACGTGAACCGTATGTGCAGTTGACCGACTTTGAGCGAGGGCGTACAGTGGGCATGCTGGAGGCCGGGTGGACGTACCGCCAAATTGCTCAACACGTGGGGCGTGAGGTCTCCACAGTACATCGATGTTGTCGCCAGTGGTCGGCGGAAGGTGCACGTGCCCGTCGACCTGGGACCGGACCGCAGCGACGCACGGATGGACGCCAAGACCGTAGGATACTACGAAGTGCCGTAGGGGACCGCAACGCCATTTCCCAGCAAATTAGGGACACTGTTGCTCCTGGGGTATCGGCGAGGACCATTCGCAACCGTCTCCATGAAGCTGGGCTACGGTCCCGCACACCGTTAGGCCGTCTTCCGCTCACGCCCCAACATCGAGAGTCGCTTCTGCCTTGGTGCCAATGATGGTCGTATGCGTGTTTGGCGCCGTGCAGGTGAGCGCCACAATCAGGACTGCATACGACCGAGGCACACAGGGCCAACACCCGGCATCATGGTGTGGGGAGCGATCTCCTGCACTGGCCGAATACCTCTGGTGATCGTCGAGGGGACACTGAATAGTGCACGGTACATCCAAACCGTCATCGAACCCATCGTTCTACCATTCCTAGACCGGCAAAGGAACTTGCTGTTCCAACAGGACAATGCACATCCACATGTATCCCGTGCCACCCAACGTGCTCTAGAAGGTGTAAGTGAACTACCCTGGCCAGCAAGATCTCCGGATCTGTCCCCCATTGAGCATGTTTGGGACTGGATGAAGCGTCGTCTCACGCGGTCTGCACGTCCAGCACGAACGCTGGTCCAACTGAGGCGCCAGGTGGAAATGGCATGGCAAGCCGTTCCACAGGACTACATCCAGCATCTCTACGATCGGCTCCATGGGAGAATAGCAGCCTGCATTGCTGCGAAAGGTGGATATACACTGTCCTAGTGCTGACATTGTGCATGCTCTGTTGCCTGTGTCTATGTGCCTGTGGTTCTGTCAGTGTGATCATGTGATGTATCTGACCCCAGGAATGTGTCAATAAAGTTTCCCCTTCCTGGGACAATGAATTGACGGTGTTCTTATTTCAGTTTCCAGGAGTGTATATATTATGACTATTAAGGTAAATACATTGTTTGTTCTCTATTAAAATCTTTCATTTGCTGACTCTGCTTATCAGTAGTTAGTGCCTTGAGTAGTTTGAATCTTTTAGTTAGCTGGCAGTAACGAAGATTTTTGTGAGGTAAGTGATTTGTGAAACGTATAGGTTAATGTTAGTCAGGGCCATTCTTTCGTAGGGATTTTTGGAAGTCAGATTGCGTCGCGCTAAAGATATTGTGTGTCAGTTTAAGCTCAGTCTTGTATAATTTTTCTAAGGGGACGTTTCATAGTAGTTTTAAATATAAGGGACTGATGACCTCAGATGTTAATTCCCATAGTGCTTAGAACCATTTTGAAGATAGACACCAATAACTTTCGACTTCACATACCACGACGTTATTCATCGCCCTAGCACTTTCCTATTCGATGTTTAGCTCTGGTCTTCATTATCATGTTCTATTTTGAACGCTTCTATCGTATGCGTTTTAAGTGATATTTTAACGATTATGGTGATTTGTTTGTGATAAATTTATAGTGACTCGTTACATTGAAACGGCAATTTTCATTGTTAATTTGTCAATTATTGACGATAACAACTCACCCCTAAGAGAGCACTCTTATACGCAGGCATTAACCGTCTTTAAATCACTACGTGACATTTTATTACAGCAATAATTACAATAAGTCATTCCAAAAATGATCCAGTGGTAACGAAAGTCGATAGCCGATCACGCGCTCGTCAATACTGTGTGCGACGTCAAAATGGCGTTACATTTGCGGGAGTTGTGGCACGAGCGTTTCCCCTCATACCTGCATATGCAAAGTTGTTTGGATGGCACAATGCATCTATTTCCCTTGAAACACGGTGTCCAAATTTTCATTTGTTTCTGGGGAGCGTAGATGGAGTTTGTCTGGCAGTCGTCCGTCCACTGATAGAGTAACGTTGATCGTGTAGCTGTATGTTGCACTCTTAAATGATTGAAACTTTGAGACCGTATGTATATCCCGTTTGATGGATAGGATTCTTTCGGAAGAAAGCTCACATTTGTACCGACTCTGATCACAGTTCTATACATAGCCCATTTGAATGATTTCTGTTGTGGTATACGCAATAACTTCGGAAACAAATGTTGAAGCTCTTTGAATCACATTTAATTCGTCCTTGTGTTTTCGTCCTTATAGCATAGTTATACTGCGAGATGTTATCCTAAATTCCTTTTTCTAGTTAGTAATGAATTCCAGTGACGTTGTAAAGTTTGTACATCCGAGATTTCTGGCTACGGCCAATACCCAAATGCCTGTAATTTACGAAACAACACTATTCTTGCTCTTCTCCAATCTACGCCGTTACCCGCTGCTTGACAATGCAGCATACGATTTCCTTTGAAAACTGTGTCGCCTATTCTTTCGTTTGCCATTTAGTGGAGAAGACTTATCAGAGTCAGTTTATTTTTCTTTTCTTCATTTAGTTCAGTTACGAAGCACCTGGTCATAGCATTATGCCAGAGCAACTATGGCCAATACGTGTATGTAATCTTGAAAGAATCGTTCGGATGTACTTTCAGGGCGAAGAACGAATCAGGTGGCTACAGCGGCGTACACGAGGCGAGGGCAGTATGACGTCACAGTACCTTAAAGTACGTTAAGTAAGATATTAAATTTGAAAGAAAATATAATGTAACACAAGAATCATGATATTTGAGTATATTTTTTTAAAAAACTTGGTTATTGATGCATTAGCTGTTGTTTGAACTAAGATACACAGTTTACATACAAGTAGACAAAAGGAGGTGCAGTGCTCTTAGTTACAATAAATGATTCTAATTCAAAACTTTCGTGAGAAGAACTTACTATTTTGGAGCCATGAGATGTGGCACATTCAAGGATCGAGAACTGATCCGAAATATTTTCCGAAAATATGTTTCAGTCATGAGAAAATATTAATCTCAACGAAAAGCTTTTTCCACCACGACTTTGTAGACTATATAAGCCAATTATGTCATATGACTTGCGTCATATCTCTACATTTCACGGTCCATTACTCACTACGTAAGTACTGAACAGTAAAATTTGTGTTAATGGCCTCTAAGAGTCTGTCAAGCAACTAGCTTCGGCTAGTCCTGAACGACAGCGTGTGCCTATCTTGTTTGGTCTTGGACTGTACGGTTCGGCCATATTTCTCATTTCATTGCTACACAATTAAGGTCTGTAACGACCCCTCGAAACGGGAGGTCTCGCAGCAAATGCCTCTGGAATCACTTTTCCGGCTGTTAAATTGAACTCGAGGAATGTAATTAGTCTCCTCCCAGCAGAAATTGGAGGCGCTCGGATACACAACTATCCGAACGTTCGCATTCTTTCATTTCTGCGTTCTTCATTATTGTGATTCCATTCGCTGTTTTTCTCGAAAAAAAAAATTTCCCAAAAATAAATCTTTGGAATCGCTCTAAAGTAGACGAATCAGAGTTTGTGTCCATATGGGTTAAAGGTGCCCTGAATCGCGCCAAAATAAAAGTCGTTGGTGATGTGACACATTACTATAGGAACTGAAATAAAGTACGTGTCATTTCCTTCAGAAAATAAAAAAAAGTGGAAGAACGTGCGAACGGTGCTACAACATTCTTTTCCTCTCCTAATATGTTCAAAACGACAAAAGCTGACGAAAGTAATACTGTTCAGAGAAGTTCTGTAGCATCCGGAACAGAATGACTTGTTGACTTGTGTTGTTCGCAGGATTTCATATTTTTCATCGACTGAAATTTGTGTATTCTTTCAGCTTCTACGCAAACAGTCGATTATACTATAACACATTCCTTACAGACATATTCTGAAGTAGACAACGAAGTGGCGTGATAGACTGAAAACAAGTATCAACAGCATAACACAAAGGGAGCGTATCAGCAACGATGTTAAACATTTCTGTTATTCTACCGCGTATGATGCGAAGCTACTTCTCACAATTACAGAGATTATAAGCGGCACTGTGGACTGCGTATAAACTGATAGTGCAACGAGGACAAATGAAATATCCAGAGTTAAAGAGTCCGATTACAACACTGAATATCAATGTATTCAGTCTGGACTGGCACTCCGTTAGCGTTGGCGTCTACACAAAAACTTGGCGCTTTATTATGAAGAGATGCGAAAAGTATACATGCGAAGACATTGTAGCCGCGAATCGTACAAGAGTCCAATGACTTTCATACACATTAAAATTGCCAACACAATTCAAAATAGCGGCAATACCTACACTTGTTGACATAGACACAGTGTGTGACAATAGAACTAATTTCCGTACTTTAAGGAACCATATAATTCGGCTACCTGCGAGTGCCATATTTGTCAGTGGCGCGACTACTCGGTTCTTGTAAATGACAATGTGGATCCTGAATTTCACTTGCGTCCCTGTAATGTACACTCAATACTTCCAATACGAACACTCTGAAAGAAGGACATAGCATTGAAGGGGATGACAAACTGTTGAGCTCCAGGAACTGGTAACAATGGTATAGAGACACTGAAGTCACTCGGAATTGGAAACCAAAGAGATGAACAACAAGTACTATCACGATCAACAGTATCCAAACGACCTGAAATGCGTACTGTTGATTTTTATGCAACCCCCATAACTTAACTCTCTAGTAGGCCTTTCAATTTCTCTTCCGTACAGTCGTTTGATTACACAACTGTTACTACAGGAGACCACTAGAGAACTGCGCTGTATGGCAATCAGTCCAGACGAAAATTAATACTACCCTGAGGCGATATACACTACTGGCCATTAAAATTGCTACACTAAGAAGAAACGCAGATGATAAACGGGTATTCATTGGACAAATATTTTACACATGAACTGACAAGTGATTATGTTTTCACGCAATTTGGGTGCATAAATCCTGAGAAATTAGTATCGAGAACAACCACCTCTGGCCGTAATAACGGCCTTGGTACGCCTGGGCATTCAGTCAAACAGAGCTTGGATGGGGTGTACAGGTACAGTTGCCCATGCAGCTTCAACACGATACTACAGTTCATCAAGAGTAGTGACTGGCGTATTGTGACGAGCCAGTTGCTCGGCCACAATTAACAAGACGTTTTCAATTGGTGAGAGATCTGGGGAATGTGCTGACCAGGACAGCAATCGAACATTTTCTGTATCCAGAATGGCCCGTACAGTACCTGCAACATGCGGTCGTGCATTATCCTGGTGAAATGTAGGGTTTCGCAGGGATCGAATGAAGGGTAGAGCCACCGGTTGTAACACATCTGAAATGTAACCTGAACGGTTCAAAGTGACGTCAATGCGAACAAGAGGTAACCGAGACGTGTAACCAATGGCTCCCCATATCATCAGGCCAGTATGGCGATGACGAATACACGCTTCTAATGTGCGTTCACCACGATGTCGCCAAACACGGATGCGACCATTCTGACGCTGTAAACAGAACCCGGATTCATCCGAAAAAAATGACGTTTTACCATTCGTGCACTCAGGTTCGTCGTTGAGTACACCATCGCAGGCGTCTGTGACGCAGCGTCAAGGGTAACCGCACTCATGGTCTCCGAGCAGATAGTCCATGCTGCTACAAACGTCGTCGAACTGTTTGTGTAGGTGGTTGTTGTCTTGCAAACGGCCCCATCTGTTGACTCAGGGATCGAGACGTGGCTGCACGATCCGATGCAGCCAAGCGGATAAGATGCCTGTCATCTCGACTGCTAGTGATACGAGGCCGTTGGGATCCATCATGGCATTCCGTATTACCCTCCTGAATCCACCGATTCCGTATTCTGCTAATAGTCATTGGATCTCGACCAACGCAAGCAGCAATGTCGCGATACCATAAACCGCAATCACGATAGGCTACAATCCGACCTTTATCAAAGTCGGAAACGTGATGGTACGCATTTCTCCTCCTTACATGAGGCTTCACAACAACGTTCCACCGGGCAACGCCGGTCAACTGCTGTTTGTGTATGAGAAATCAGTTGTAAACTATCCTCATGTCAGCACGTTGTAGGTGTCGCCACCGGCGCCAACCTTGTGTGAACGCTCTGAAAAGCTGATCATTTGCATATCACAGCATCTTCTTCCTGTCGGTTAAATTTCGCGTCTGTAGCACGTCATCTTCGTGGTTTAGCAATTTTAATGGCAAGTAGTGTAGTCTTTTAAACTTATAAACTCAAGTTTATTACAACAAAATAAGAAAGACAGTTTCAACTTGAAATTCCATGACGATAATACATCTGCCGGACCAAGACCCTGTTCTCCTATCCAGCAGCTGTTAACTCACTATTATTTTAAATATGGTTTCGGTCACAAGAAAGAAAGTGAGCACATCTTTAAAATTAAAATGATGCTTCGTAAAATTAATTGGACGGGCATTCATACCCAGCACTATCTGTTGATAACCATGCACAATCAAACGTTATGTTTCGAAATTTTTCTTCATTTAGAAATTATTGAAACAAAAATGGAGAGACGAAAACTTTTTGCATTACCGGGAGTCGAATCCGATACCTATCGCCGTTGTTTCTAGCTACAAACATACGTTAAACTAAGATTGTTTCACAAGTGGCAAGATATGCTTAAGTTTGAACTGAAAATAATGTGATGAATAATTCTGTGTTGACTGAAAGTCGAAACCGTTCATGTCATCTCTTGTTGACTAAACATAAAGAGAAGTTAACTGTCCAGTTCTTTCTTACCAATAGCTGGATGAGAACTCTAATTTCCTGGAGGTGGGTTACAGCCTGTTCTAAAATATCAATAGCTGCCTCGGTTACATAAGGCGTAATCTCGACTTGGTTTCTAATCACTGAAATACACACATCAAAAAAGTCTTGTATCCCCTCGGTTTTGAGAGTTCCGGAAACTGTACAGAAAATGGGAATACAGGTTAACATAACATGAACATCATATCCGTCCTTTTTATTGCTCATAAAACCACACATTGCATTTTGTACCACCATACAGCGAGAACTATAGAGGTGGTGGTGGGCCAGATTGTTGCACACAACGGTACCTGTAATATCCAGTAGCACGTCCTCTTACATTGATGCATGCCTGTATTCGTCGTGGTGTACTATCCACAAGTTCATCAAGGCACTGTTGGTCCCGATTGTTTCACTCCTCAACGGCGATTTGGAGTAGATTCCACAGAGTGGAAATATTTCATGTCTGGAGAATATGCTAGACACTGTAGTAGAGCGATGTCTTTATCCTGAAGGAAGTCATTCACAAGTTGTGCACGATGGGGTGCGAATTGTCATCCATAAAGACGAATGCCTCGAAAATATGCTGCCGATATGTTTGAGCTATTGGTCGGAGGATGGCATTCACGTATCGTACAGCCGTTATGGCGCCTTCCTTGACCACCAGCGGCGTACGTCGGCCCCACATAATGCCATCCCAAAACAGCAGGGAACCTCCACCTTGCTGCTCTCGCGGGACAGTATGTATAAGGCGTTCAGCCTGACCGGATTGCCTCCAAACACGTCTAAGACGATTCTATGGTTGAAGGCATATGCGATACTTATCGTCGAAGAGAACGTGATGCCAATCCTGAGCGGTTCATTCGGCATGTTGCTGGACCCGTTTATACCGACCTGCATGGTGTCGTGGTTGCAAATATGGACCTCGCCAAGGATGTCGGGAGTGAATTTGCGTTTCATGCAATCTATTGCGATCAGTTTGAGTCATAAGACGGCGTCCTGTGGTTGCACGAAAAGCATTGTTCAACATGGTAGAGTTGCTGTCAGGGCCATAATCCGTAGGTAGCAGTAATCCACTGCAGTAGTAGCTCTTGGGCGGCCTGAGCGAGGCAGGTCACCAACAGTTACGGTCTCTCTGTATCTCCTCCGTGTCCGAACAACATTGCTTTGGTTCACTCCGAGACGCCTGGACACTTCCCTTGTTGAGAACCCTTCCTGGTACAACGTAACAACGCGGATGTGATCGAACCACGGTATTGCCCGTCTAGGCAGGTTGAACTACAGACGAACCGTGTACCTCATTTATGGTTGAATGACTGGAACTGATCGGCTGTCAGACCCCATCCATTTAATAGACTCTGCTCATGCATGGTTGTTTACATCTTTGGGCGAGTTTAGTGACATCTCTGAACTGTCAAAGGGGCTGTGTCTTTGACAATATCCACAGTCAACGTGAATCTTCAATTTTTTATCTGTGAAAAATCGCATTGCGGTCATCTGCACAGGCGTGCGACCTGGTAGAATGCGGAAAACTCCTACATGAACTATTGGCTTCTGTTTCAGCTGCTGTGTTTGTGCACGTATTAGTGATCTCGTGGGAAACGTTGCACAGTGTAAACTCAAGTCTTGACTTCTAAGGCTGCATATCGTCTGATATAATTGTCTAGGCAACATATTGAGAGCGTTGTTCTTGTAGCAAGTTACATGAAAGATATTGAAGAATGTGACCTACAACTACAGTCAAAATTTCCCTGAAAATGGTAGGTCTTGCAAAAGCTCGTGCAGATGGTGTTCGGCGAGCTGTCACGCAGAATGCTTTAAGTACATTTATAAATCTCCATTATTTGTGGTTCTAGCTTTACTCTTGTTGTGACTTACTGGATATGGCATAGTTGAAAGTTATAAGCAACGCCTTTTGTTAGAAAACTGAGCGTAGGATGGAATAATGTGTATCATCTGCGACATTTTATTGTCTTAGGATTAGTGGAGTTGCATTCTGGAGATGCAGCTATGGGCATTTGTGCCGTGTATATGACAAATGCATTGAAGAAATGACGTCAGAAAATGATTTTCTCCGTTGCAGATACAGTCGCCTCGCGTGCATTTTTTCTGCGTTCAAGAACTCCGAAAGGCTTTGATGAATGATGATATTACAGTTTACCATTACGGTTCATCCAGTCATTGGCAAATGTTATGAAATTCGACCGATTAACTTTCTTGAGACACTTGCGCTCAGAGAGCAATCTTGGGGAAAAAAAGAAAGGTAACATGATTAGCGTTAACCATTTCCTCGACGACTGTGTCAGTACAGATGAAGCAGAAGGATGGGTTAAGATATAGACTTTTATAGGAAATATACCAGTATCTGCCTTAACCGGCTTAAGAAAATAATGGGAAATTTTAATCATAGTGGCTATACGGGGACTTGAATCACTGTGAGTTGATTTCAGAAAAAGAAAATAATTTTTGGTCCGACCAAAAGGTACCTAAAGCAAATACCAGTGTGAGTCTACAAAATGTAATTTTATGCATCTTTTGGCTTAGCTGGAAAGGAATCGCTATCTTACTCATTCTTCAGCCCTCAAACGTTCACATTTCTCGCTCTGCATCGTACCACCTAGGAAATTTCTCTGTGGACGAAAATGCACTCTGAACTAGTTTACAACTACTTTATCTCCAAACAAATTGTTGTTGACAGGTGTGAGATACAAAAGCTACCTGAGAATATAACTGATGATTAATTTCTCGCTAATGGTTTTTATTATATTCAGCAAACCAATGAGGAGTGTTATAAAAATATGTCGTGTTAGAATATAAATTAATTAAAACTTACCAAGGTAACCTTACTATGAAAATCTAATTTAGCAGGAGAAATCGTGTCCGTAATACGAACCTGCACAGAACTTCATGTATTAGTAAGATATTATGCACTTCTGACTTCAATATCCCCTTTATCTACGTGAAATTCTGTGTCCCACCTAATAAGTATATTGGGAGTGTACCACAGAAACATGTACATTTAGCATTGAGGGTAGGCCCAAATAGAAATGAAGTTAATGAATATGTGATTCCTCACATATAACAATCAAACAGTGTATTCACAAAAAACTAAAAATTATCCTGTTATAAGAAGAAAAAAATATCAGTTTTGACAAGGGTGCAATGTTTCGGTTTCTTAACTTTTTCACATATATATTAAATATCGAATCATGGTAGTGAGAAATTAAGATATCGCTACTGATTTTCGATCTGTAAATTATCTAGGTGTCCAGCGACGTTAGAAACAGAAGCTAAGGCACGTGGCCTGACCGACGAAACAGGCGTCGGTGCGGGATATATATCATGTCCTATAGCAGAGGCGCCCACAAAACATCGTGGAGACCAAATGCCTTCAGGTTAATTGAAAGGTGGTGTGGCGGACGATACACGCAGTTACACTGGACACAGACGTCCGATCGTCCGACCGCATGGTACATCACAGTCAATGGTAAACAGATCACCCGATCACGCCTCCACATGATAAATATGCAGGAATCGCCTCTATGTGTATGTAGACTGCGGGATGCCAGACACGGACTAACACCGTCTCACATGTGGCGCAGCAGAAGAGGTATGGCGCTTGGTGTGACAAATTTTGTCGTATTTTCTACGAGAGCCTCCGGAACACATGACACCTCGGTTTCTACTATTTCCGGATCAACAGTATTTCCCGCGCACCAAGACCAACGCAGTCACGTGGATTCGTGCACATGCGGCACACTACTTATTTCACTAAGGACCTAAAGATGTATTAGACTTTTGAAACTACCTGCAAGAACGTCATTGCAAGATCGTACAGAACCCAAAATACGGACAATATTTCTCTAATTACTTCGGGAATGCCCTACACGACCCTCCACGTCGCTGGATCATCAACAGGTAGGAGAAGACACCCACTGAGTGAGCTGACAAGACTAAGTTGTGTTCTTGGTGGAATAACATACGACATACGTAAAGACGTACCTGTATGATGAAGCGTAAGGAGAGTAGCGACACACCCTTCTGCACCATGTATGCAGCACGTTTTCTTCGTTTTCCCCATACCATTTCCTCGGTGTAGGAACGTGCCGAGATATTGTTTTGTTTACTCATGATTCCATCATCATCATTTATGAGAGTTACTAGATTGAACTGTGAAAAAAAATGGACTGTCTAAAGGTTGGGACTCATTACGGGCGCTGATAACCGAGCAGATGAGCGCCCACAAACCAAACATCATCATCACCAAGTGTACTGTATCATATCACTTCCTTATGAACGCTGATCTGAATATGGCCAAATGGACCGTTAGCGATTACCTTATAGCTGACGTCCAAATGTGACGCATATTTGATGATCTCCCTAGTTAACGTGAGTTCCTGAATAAAGCCTTCAACAGTCCTGGGACGAGTAAGGCTAAGAAGCAGAGACATTCAAGTGATCTATACAAGAGTTAAAGCGAGACAATTTTCTGAGGGAATGGTGAGGGGGAGGGAGGGAGGGGGAATCAGACCTTCAGCTTACAAGTAACGTTGTTTACATTATACATCGATGAAAAAATAAAAGTTTTCAACACCAGTCTTCATGATCTGAGGACCACAAGACTGCGTTGTGCCATTAGCTGCCATTAGGTGCTCATGTGAATAGCTACAAGTGGTTACGTTGCCTTTTATGACAAGGGATGTCGAAAACAGGGCTGGTAGTGTACAAACTGATAGACCCTTACACATGGTGATAGTCACTGAATCGTGCTAGATACAGCTTGACTACAAATGTCACCAGCAAGCGATAATGGAAACGCTGCTTCGCAAAGAACAGTTACAACGCGAACAACTGCAACTTCTTATAGTGGTCATCAGTTTCTTACAGCAACCAAAGCAACCAACCTTCATTAATTTGAAAGCTAGACCTCTGTTCAATTAAAAACACAAAATATGCCATAATCAACACTTTTAAGACCTGGTTTAAAGGTTTTGTGGTAAATATCGCAGGATCACAATACAACTGCGACGCAAAATGAATTTGGTGACTATGATCCACACATATTTAGTGCAAAAACAAAAAATATGATGGACGACTCCATATAACCTAACAAGATAAATTAATAATTCAGCTTATGATCATAAACTCCCTGTCGATGTACGAGCAACCGGATAATGTAGAACATCAACAGTGTAAAAGATATCCTGTTGACATTCCACTCACTGATGCATCAAGAGTGCTCGTGTTTTTCAGTTACAGGATGGATTAAGGACTGCAGTCTCACCTCATACCCCTCCAACACTTTACTTCCGTCAATGACGCATACACACACTTGCGACATACACCACATTCCAGCCATGTATCCGCGTTATCCTTTCTTCCAGGAGTGCAAGTCTTGGAAGTTTCGCAGGAGACATTCTGTGAAGATTAGAAGGTAGGAGACGACGTACGTCGGAAGTAAATGTGAGGGGACGAAACGTAAGTTGTGCGTGGGTAACTCAGTCGGTAGAACACTTGGTGGTGAAGGCAGAGGTTACGGGTACGAGTTTGTCAGGTACACAGTTTTAATCTGCCAGAAAGTTTTATATACACACTAGCTGGGATAACTGGCTTCGCTCAAGCAGTCGATATGAGAGTGTGTGGTAACCGGAATGAAAAGATAAACTTTAAAGTATGAAAATTAAAAATATTGTATTGTAAACGTATTTAACTACTTATAACATTTAATTATAAACAATAGTTTTTCATTTAGCTATCCGGTTTCTATACGTGCAAATTTTTCGATTTTCCTAACGACAGCAAGCTATGTGTAGTTGACCGTGAGAGAAGCTGGAGTCTTTTAGGTTTATGACGCAATATTTCAAAGTTAGTCCTTGGGCTCTGTTAATTGTAAAACTGCAGGCTAAATTCATTCGAAATTGCAATCATTTAAATTGGAAGGGAAGTTTGAGATCACTGTTATTCCGAGGACAAATAGTGTGTCCTTTCTACTTTCCAGTCATAAGTTCGTCTTCGATCATGTTATTGGATAACTGTTTGTCTATGATCCATCTCCCATTACATAGTTTTGGTGAGTTGAGATTTCTTAGTAGTATGTTCGTAAATCTAATTTTAGGTCGAAGGCAGTGTAATAGCTATCATAGTACTTGCAAAGAGTTTAGAATACACGTTTACCATCGTGTTTATCGATTTGTACATTGATTCTTCACTGGAAATTTTCTTTTCTATATTGAAGTTGATATCGTCGACAATATTTCATTTAGTTTCCAACACTGAATTTTCAAATGGCTTGTCTTGATTGGTATAGTTGTGATGCATTTGGTCAAAGAGTACGTTTCCAGCAGTGGCGATGTTGCATAAATCACTATTGAGTTTCATGAGGCAGGTCGTCTGGTCAATTCGCGTGTTTGTAAAAGTTGTTGAGCACAATGTGCTGTTGTTTAGTCTCTCGATAGCTCAACTCTCATATTTTTTGCTAGTCACAGTATTTGCATGTGTGATCACAGACGTGAATTTTTAAAACATGCAATTATCTCATCTGCCGTTGTTGTATAATTCCTTTTCTCCATCCTCCACGCTGCTGATTTCCACCCCTTCCTCCATTCGTCGGAGACTGGGTACATTGCCTCTGCACATGTCCTGTACGACCACACTCATAACGTACACCTGCTGTCAACATTGTTTTTCTATCATATACCCCCGTTGCCACGTCTTTTTCCTCACATTGGATTTCCAGCTGAAATGCCAAATACAGATCTTACGAGTCTCATCACGCACTTTCCGGGCCATTTGCGGCGGTAAACCCCTTAAAATTACATCAAATGCCCTTTTCTCGGCCTCCTGCAACAGAACATCACTCGCTTCATCACTCTGACACAACTTGTAAGTATACTCGTTAATTTTTCTTATTCTTTCTGCAAATTTCTCTACCATCTCCCGCTGTCTCTTCGTTATTGTTCTCAACCTCTCCTTAAACCACCGAGCTCTATCTGTTTCTCGTACCACTGTATAAGCCCCTCTTTCAACTGCTTAAACTCTCCGGCCTTTCTTAAGGCCTGAGAACATCTTACATATGTCTTTGCTACATCTGTTAATCAAATCTTGGAAACATGTAACAACTGTTCATCAGACAAACATTCATCACAGCTGAAATTTCAAAGTCCTCCACAAACGAACGCACCTCCTCAGATCTCTTGCCAGAAAACGGAATAATAAAGCTCGCAGCAGCTGGATCAATCTCCTGCTGTGGCACCCAAGGTAACAACAACTGATCAGATGTGACTTCCTGCTCACTCCTACATGTTAATTCACTCCCAACTGCGTATGTCAGCTCTCAATTATGCTACCTTTTAAAACAAAATCCGTACTGCTTCTGGTTGTGACGCACCTTGCGTCCCTGACTGTGCCTTTGTGTTGCTTTCATTCTCAGTTAGTCCCATTTCAACCTATACGAGGTGCATTTAAGTTCTAAGGCCTCCGATTTTTTTTCTCCGGACTGGCAAGAGATAGAAACGTGCGCATTGTTTTAAAATGAGGCCGCGTTCATTGTCAATACATCCCAGAGATGGCAGCACCGTACGGCAGATGGAATTTTACCGGCAGCGGCGAGAAAGAGAACTGTTTTAAATACTTAAAATGGCGACGTTTTCCTTACTTGAACAGCTGCAATCATTCGTTTTCTGAATTTGCGTGGTGTGAAACCAATTGAAATTCATCGGCAGTTGAAGGAGGCATGTGGTGATGGAGTAATGGATGTGTCGAAATTGTGTTCGTGGATGCGACAGTTTAATGAAGGCAGAACAACGTGTGACAACAAACCAAAACAACCTCGGGCTCGCACAAGCCGGTCTGACGACATTATCGAGAAAGTGGAGAGAATTGTTTTGGGGGATCGCCGAATGACTGTTGAACAGATCGCCTCCAGAGTTGGCATTTCTGTGGGTTCTGTGCACACAATCTTGCATGACAACCTGAAAATGCGAAAAGTGTCATCCAGGTGGGTGCCACGAATGCTGACGGACGACCACATGGCTGCCCATGTGGCATGTTGCCAACCAATGTTGACGCGCAACGACAGCATGAATGGGACTTCCTTTTCGTCGGTTGTGACAATGGATGAGATGTGGATGCCATTTTTCAATCCAGAAACAAAGCGCCAGTCACTTCAATGGAAGCACACACATTCACCGCCACCAAAAAAATTTCGGGTAACCGCCAGTGCTGAAAATATGATGGTGTCCATATTCTGGGACAGCGAGGTCGTAATCCTTACCCATTGTAGTCCAAAGGGCACTACGGTAACAGGTGCATCCTACGAAAATGTTTTGAAGAACAAATTCCTTCCTGCACTGCAACAAAAACGTCCGGAAAGGGCTGCGCGTGAGCTGTTTCCCCAAGACAACGTACCCGCACATCGAGCTAACGTTACGCAACAGTTTCTTCGTGATAACAACTTTGAAGTGATTCCTCATGCTCCCTACTCAGCTGACCTGGCTCCTAGTGACTTTTGGCTTTTTCCAACAATGAAAGATACTCTCCGTGGCCGCACGTTCACCAGCCGTGCTGCTATTGCCTCAGCGATTTTCCAGTGGTCAAAACAGACTCCTAAAGAAGCGTTCGCCGCTGCCATGGAATCATGGCGTCAGCGTTGTGAAAAATGTATACGTCTGCAGGGCGATTACGTCGAGAAGTAACGCCAGTTTCATCGATTTCGGATGAGTAGTTAATTAGAAAAAAAAGTCGGAGGTCTTACAACTTGAATGCACGTCGTAAAACCTCTCAGATACAAAACATTTAACTAAAAAATAAACTGACTTCCTACAGCTCAGTATGTCAACAGACGTTTTATGCAATGATGTAATAGGAGATAAATAAAACATCATACTCAACCCAATACAAAAGTATTTAAGCGGAATGAAAAAAAATCTTACTGCCCCAAACACACTAACACTTACTCTGACAACACAAAGGAAGAAAACGTCCAACACTCAAAAAGAAAAATTGGTCAACATTCACCACATTTTTGTGACTGTAGTGCAGGCGGTGGGCTCGAACGTCGTACTGTATAGATGACACCCACTAGTCTGACGCCAAATGTAGCTGCCACTGCCAAACGTAGATGTTGGCACCCGGCGCGGGATTGTTGGACGTGGATGGAAACTGTCAGGATGCGCCGTATAGAAACATGGATCTGATCTCCAAGTGTTTCATTATTCCCAGCTACAGCGCTGCATTCCTCTCTTTCTGTGTCACAGGGTCCTACTTCACTGTCTGCAAAACAGCTTGACATGGAAGGGGTACCGCAGTGACCTGTGCAGTGTACTGCAGTGTGCCAGTCGTGTACAGCCGCGGTGTTTTGACGACGTCAGGATTTGCTGCCAGCTGACTCAGCAGCCTTCTTCCCCGTTGCCTCAGTACCGCTCATTGGAAGCTGCAGGGCTGCCTGCAGCGTACTTCTTCACAGTCGCGGTTAAGATCTCGGCGACAACAAGCGCCTGTGATCTGACACGCAAATCTGCGGCCCTCAGTTCGGGTACCTCTGGCGAGTGTTGAGAGTCAACAAGACTGCCCGTGGTAGCGATCCGTCGAGTGACCTGCTCCTGGCTGGCTATGGACCCCGCAATGGCCTTAGAGGGTCGAACCAGCGACCAGACATGGACTGGAACACTGGCGCCCCATCTGCTGCTGCGTGTAGAGTGACACGCCCCACCATCCAGGAGAGCTGCCATACTTGAATCCCCCTTGTTAGAAAACCGGCACTTATTTATATGTAGATGTGTGCCTCTGTTTTGCTAACGCACTGCTCTGAGTCATTTACTCGTAACACCTATGCTGGACCAGTGCGCAAGTTATGCCTGTAACTTGCGCCATGAAAACCGGTGCATTTACTCTTTCCAGCGGTTCTATGGCCCTGGGGCCTCCATTCTACTTGACAACTGCTGGTAAGCATAACTTACCTTCAACAGGCCAATGCCTGGCTGTAACTTGTGTGCTCAGAAACATTGCACCAAATCTTTTCCGTATCTTAAACGGTGGAGCTGCTACAATATGGAATCGAAATACATACTCAGATGGAAGATTACAACTTTGTACTCCTAATGGAGGACAGCATCATCTGTATCAACGCCAACTAAGCCAAGTTTGTAAACATAGAAAATATCTATCTGATATGGCAACGAAACGTCAGTGAACAGTAAATAGGATCCTAAAGGAATCACATCATTTTCCCATAGTATTAGGAGTGGCCACTTATCTTAACCAGAAGGTGAAAGTAAAATGGAATATTAAGTAGAACAAATACTGTATTATCAAGTAACGGATACCAAAATCAATAACTTGATGAACAATTGAAGCACTGTGCAGATCCATCATGCACTAATGCTGTGCATAGACGTGATGAACAACCATTCTATTTCGCAAGGAAGACCCACATTAATGAATGGGAGCTTCAACTCTTTCGTCTGATAACAGATATTGGAGATCTGTGGCTCTAACAAGAGATGACTGGTTCTTATCTGGTATAACCTACAGCAAACAGAAAGTCTTTTGCAATATGAAAAACTTACAATAATAGGGAAGCGATGTTATAGAGAAAATTAGGAGAGATGCGATAAATTCTGTAATAATTCCAACAATTATACAACCAGGAAATACTCTGGACGTACAGTTGTTGTTGATGTTGTCTCCAGCCCGGAGACTGATTTGATGGAGCTACTGTACCCTTTACAAGCCTCGTCATTTCCAGATAATTACTGCAACCTACATCCTTCTTAATCTAGTTACCACGTCCACCTCTTGGTCTCCCTCTACAATTTTTAACCCACATTTCCCTCCAGTACTAAATTGGTGACCGTCTGATGTCTCAGAATGTGTCCTGTCAACTGATCTCTTCTTTTTGCCAGATTGTGCTACAAATTTCTTGTCTCCGTAATTCTATCCAGTACCTTATTATTAGTTACGTGACTTATGCATCTAGTCTTCATCATTCTTTTGGAGCGCCACATTTCAAAAGTTTCTGTCGTCCATGTGTCACTTCCATACATGGCTACTTTCAGAACATGCTTTCTAACACTGAAATCTATATTTGATGCTAACAACTTCCTCTTCAGAAATGCTTTCCTAGCCACAGCCAGTCTAAATTTTATATCCTCTCTACCTGGGCCGTCGTCAGTTATTTTACTGCCGATATAGCAAAACTCATCTACTACCTTAAGTGCCTCGTTTCCTAATCTAACTCCCTCGCCGTCACCAGATTTTTCATTCGAATACATTCCATTATCCTGGATTTGCTTTTGTTAATGTTCATCTTGTATCCTCCTTTCAAGAAATGGCTCTTCCAAGTCCTTTGATGTCTCTGACAGAATTACAATGTCATCGACATTTTTTATTTCTTCTGCCTGATCTTTCATTTCTACTCCGAATTTTATTTTTTTTTTTGTTTCCTTTACTGCTTGTTCAGTGAACAGCTGGAATAACATTGGCGATTAGGTACAACCATGGTTTTCCCCTTGTCAAACACTGCTTCCCTCTCATAGCCCTCAACTATTGTAACGGCCGTCTAGCAAATTCAGAATTTCAAACAGGGTATTCCAGTCAACATTGTCAAAAGTTTTCTCTGTCAGTAAGTGCTATAAAAGTATGGCGGCCTTCCCTTAGCCTATGCTCTAAGATATTTAGTGGGGTCAGTATTGCCTCAGGTGTTTCTACATGTCACAGGAATCCAAACTGATCTTCCCAGAGGTCAGCTTCTACCAGTTTTTCTATTCTTCTGTAAAGAATTAGGGTTAGCATTTTGCATCCAGAACTTATTAAACCAGTTGTTCGATAATATTCATACTAGTCAGCATTGCTTTCTTTTGAATTGGAATTATTACATTCTCCTTGAAATCTGAGAGTATTTCGCGCGTCTCATAGGTCTTGTACACCAGATGGAAGAGTATTACGACGGCTGGCTCTCCCAAGGCTGTCAGTAATACTGACGGAATGTGATGTGCTTCTGGAGCCTTGTTTCGACGTACATGTTTCAGTCCTGTGTCAAATTCTTCTCTCAGTAACATGTCTCCCGTTAATACTGAAAATCATACCGTAATAGACACGGAGTTCAGTCCAGAAGTAGGTCCTAATGCCGACTGGTCAGTATTGCCTCAGGTGTTTCTACATGTCACAGGAATCCAAACTGATCTTCCCAGAGGTCAGCTTCTACCAGTTTTTCTATTCTTCTGTAAAGAATTAGGGTTAGCATTTTGCATCCAGAACTTATTAAACCAGTTGTTCGATAATATTCATACCAGTCAGCATTGCTTTCTTTTGAATTGGAATTATTACATTCTCCTTGAAATCTGAGAGTATTTCGCGCGTCTCATAGGTCTTGTACACCAGATGGAAGAGTATTACGACGGCTGGCTCTCCCAAGGCTGTCAGTAATACTGACGGAATGTGATGTGCTTCTGGAGCCTTGTTTCGACGTACATGTTTCAGTCCTGTGTCAAATTCTTCTCTCAGTAACATGTCTCCCGTTAATACTGAAAATCATACCGTAATAGACACGGAGTTCAGTCCAGAAGTAGGTCCTAATGCCGACTGGTCAGTATTGCCTCAGGTGTTTCTACATGTCACAGGAATCCAAACTGATCTTCCCAGAGGTCAGCTTCTACCAGTTTTTCTATTCTTCTGTAAAGAATTAGGGTTAGCATTTTGCATCCAGAACTTATTAAACCAGTTGTTCGATAATATTCATACCAGTCAGCATTGCTTTCTTTTGAATTGGAATTATTACATTCTCCTTGAAATCTGAGAGCCCAAGAAGAACCACTAGCTTACTTCGTAAGACATTGGACGGATTTCAGCTTTGTCGGTACGCGCCTCCATCATTAATCGTTTCTTATTTAGGGCACAGAGTAATAATAGTGACAACGCTTTGTTGATTCCTACACTGCCCCTAATATGTATTACGTTAAAACTGGATTATAATAATCATTATTTGACCGAGAAAAAGTAGTTGTTTCGAGCCTGAATGTCGTCCCCGGCGTCTTAGAGGTGCTCCGTGAGGTACACTCTGGTGTAACGGTCGATTCCTCACATCACCTGGCTACCTACGGTGAAGTACGGTGCCACGGTGCTCCATGGCTGCTCCTAGATTTTGAGACGTGACTCCCAGTGCATTGCAGTAGTGCTCCTCCCGACAACAAATTATCTGCTAACTCTTAGCGTTAAAATGTAATGCGATATATGGCAAATAAATGGGGCCTAAAATTAAGCAACCTCAGCCTTTGGAGAACTAGATTTTTGGGGAAATATGCAATGTTTTCCTTCGAAATTTTACGTTCGATAATTAATATTCGACTTTTCATTAGCGTCTTGCTCTTCTGTTTAATGTAGTCTTTAATTCTGAGAGCGGTATTTGTATACTTTTATATTTCCAATTTTGAGAGGTGGTATTCGCTAAGTCAGCGACTTTCGGCAGCGAATGTGACCTGCTATCCTCCGAAACACGCGCCCAGTGTCTGCGCTATATTGGTCGGCAGGAACATCGAGAAATTTGAGAGCTGGTTATGTGTCGCTAGAAGGACTGGAGATTAGTGAATCTGTGATCGCTGCATCAATCCTAAAAAATCTCAAGCACATGACGGTGCAACAAGCCGCAGGGTCCGAATGAGTGCACGTTCCTAAAGCAAATTTCGGATTTCCTTTATTGGTCACTTCGATAAATGAAATACATGCTTTAGGAAGCCACAACTGTAGTACGCCTTTGTTGAATCTACGGAGCTGCTGCAACGAATTCGGCAAGAAACTGAGCGCACTCTTCGCACAGTACCTACCAAAAATCTCCTTTTCCACATCGGCAGGAATATTATGAAGACTGAAAAAATGGTTCAAAGGCTCTAAGCAATATGCGACTTAACATCTGAGGTCATCAGTCCCATAGACTTAGAACTACTTAAACCTAACTAACCTAAGGACATCACACACATCCGTGTCCGAGGCAGGATTCGGACCTGCGATCGTAGCAGCAGCGTGGTTCCGGACTGAAGCACCTAGAACCGCTCAGCCACAGCGACCGGCTATTAAGAACTACTTGAGTTCTTCTTTTACTGTGAGAAATTTCATCTTGTTAAACTTAGTAGACTTGTACGTGAGATATCCAATGTTGGTAAGCCGTAAGAGACCCAAACGGCATTATTTCCTCCAAACTCGGTTAGAAATACATTCTTCATGAAATAAGAGAGACCGTATTATGAACCATTGTCCTTGTGTTCCGTGGGATATCGAAAACAGTCACCTGTATAATCCGTGTGAATCAGTGATACGTAGATCCGATTGTACCAAATATTACATGCTGCAGCTACAGCCGTGATTCTACCATATCTCTCAAGGCCCAGTTGTAACCAAACGTTTTTGCTCGAGAGCCAGTACGGTCACAGTAGGACGCCAACTCCCGCCTCATATCAGCCGATGATGTAGTTAGCTGGTAACGTAACGTAGATTGGTACGTTATGGTCCTCTGAGTGACGAGCTATTGTAATGACGCTATAAACTGACTGCCGGCCACCAACTTCTGATCGCTAAAAGTCGGCACCATTCGAAACTCCTCGGACCGACTGTTCTGCCACAGATTACTGCTAGCCTCAGTGACCCCAAAGTTGTAAAAGCGTTAACTGCCCGACGAATTAATGCGTTATTTGAATGAGCGCATGATTAACTCATTAATAAAATCAAATGTCCTTATATTTAAATGCGTTGCACAATATGAAACACGAACACAGATCTTTACTAAATACGTTGAATGTCGAAACTTCCTGACAGATTAAAACTGTGTGCCCGACCGAACTCGAACTCGGGACGTTTGCCTTTCGCGGGCAAGTGCACTTGCCCGCGAAAGGCAAAGGTCCCGGTTTCTAATCTCGGTCTGGCACACAGTTTTAATCTGCCAAGAAGTTTCATATGAGCGCACACTCCGCTGCAGAGTGAAAATCTCATCCTGGAAACGTTGAATGTCACTTCCTTTCTGTTCGCGGCGTTGTATTAAACAACCTTAATTTATATTCATATTCCTTGCTACAAATAAGTAGGTCTACCGAACCTAAAGACGACCATCTCTGCAAGGATCATTCACATCTTCATGTTACTCCTGTGTCAAAACTTATACCAAGTCTCTGGACCGGTAAGAGACGTGTACGCCCGTGGGTGGTCACTACTGGAAGACAAACATTAAGACATTCCTCCTCTCACAACCTTTAAACCTTCAGTGGCCGTCATACTTCCCCGTCTGCCCCTGAGGTAAGCGGCCAACTCTTAGCTCACGGCCAAATGCTCCATCGCTGAGTGAGGAGACGCAATGCTTAGCACACTGGACTCGCATTCGGGAAGACGACGTTTCAAACCCGCGTCGGACAATCCTGTGATTTCCCAAAATGGCTTCAGAGAAATGCTGGGATGGTTCCTTTAAATTTCCTTCTCCACCCCTCCCAAATCCGAGCTCGTGCTCCGTCTGTAATAACGTCGTTCTCGACGGTGCATTATCTACTAATCTCCTCCTCCCAATTCACCATCAATTCAAATGAAGCACATCTTAAAGTAAAACTGCTTCTGTAAGTATTTTTATTTGTTGCTGAGCAGGAAAATTACTTCCTTAAGAAGCTCTTAAAGTTCGTTGACTTTTTTTATTCGGTTGTTAGTTGCTAGACGAGTATTGTTGTTACGGCGTGGAAGTGTTGAACAAATGTGTGTAAAGGCTGCGCGCAGAATCGTGGGTTGGGACCGTCTTGCTGCATTTGAGAGATGAACATGGGATTAAAAATTTGTGGTTTAGCCCGTAACAGCCATTCGAACATTTGTCTTACTGTGGCTATGTTACAGTATTTTGAGTAAGGCTGAACGGCGAACAAGTGCTGGGAGGTTTTTGAAGCGTGCCACTTCTCTACTCTAGACCTGTACGAATCGGTTAAAGCTTTCCACGAAGGTAGATAAATGGATGGAGTGGAAAACATAGGTTTTAATCCAGTTACCATCCTCCAAACCATGGTTTGAATTCAAGCTAATCGTAGTACCTAAAATTCATTCTTACCTGACTGAACGCGTGGAAACAATTTAAAGTGAATAAAAAAATTTAAAAAATGCAGTACTACGATACTAATAAAAAGTCGGTTTCAAAATCTAGCTTCGTTCACCTTTTATGCGATAAAAACATGTATTTTGTGAGTTTCCTTAACTCTAACTAATAGAAAAATTTGTATTGCCTTTTCTTCAACTACTGTACTAACTTGTAGAAAATTTACTTTCGGAAAAAACAATTTTAAGTTCGTCAGTTGTCGTACACGACTGAAAAAGAGGTAGAATTCTGTTTGCATACATTATTTCGTAGTCCTTCTGTTTGTTCCAGTCAATCATACATAAATTTAATGCGGATTGCTTGTTGAAACATTCCACTCCAAAACAATTTCCTTGACTTTTTCTAGTGGCTCTTTCTTAGTTTCCATGTTTTGTTATAGTGTACTTAATAGTACAGTGACAAGAATTTTGAGATAAGAGATTACAGCAATACGTATAATTTTTCTAGTTTATTATTGGTTGCGCAAATCGTTCAGCTTGGGACGAAGTAAGCTTTTAAGAAAGTTTTGTCTATATCGTCGTAGCGTGAGTTTTTCTAAGTATTACAAATTATTTATATACGTGATTATCGAACTCCGCATAGTGTTAAATATTTCGTTCGACATCGTATTTATGTTTGTTGTTATTTTGTAAAATGCATTTTTACGGTTACTTTTCACATGTTTGCGTCTAAACTCTCATGCATTTGTAATGAACTGTGTGAATCCATATAGAAAAATAACAGACAATAAAAATTAGCTTACAAAATCTGTTGCTGATATAAATAAGACGTGTGTAACTACACAACAAAAAATTTAAAAAAATTATTAGACATGAAAGGAAATAACAAAATAAAAATAAAACAATACGGAAAGCGTTAAAAAACAAACAAAGATCATTTTGTGGGCATGTGACTTTCACGTGGTTGTGAAGCTTGTGTGGTGTACTGGAACGGTTCAGCCGTACGAGACAGTTAACTGTAGAGGAGCCAAGCTAGAGGTGCCCAGTTCCAGCAACGTGGTTCGAAAAACAGTAAAAAGAAATCAGTACCGGATCAGTCGTCGGCCGAGTAAACAAAAGGTCTACATCGGTTGCCAAGCTATAGCGGTCTAATGTCAAAACCATGGTGGAGCAAACTTTTTGAACCAGAAAGCAAAATAGCTGGTATCATAGCACAAAACAGGCGAATGTATCCTGGGCACAGTTAGGGTGTTAACTATGTTTTCGATTTATGTGGCTTCAAAGACGTTTAAATCAAAGTATCTTGACACATTCGCGCTCTTTCACGAGTAAACCTTTCTTCCAAACCCTACTTCCCTCCATCGTGCTGTTTTACGATAAACGTTCTTTCTCCTGTGCCCAACATCCAGAAGATTCGCCTGCGATAGTAAACAATGTAGAATATCCTATCGCTGAAAAGCATGCATGTAATACGTACTAAAGTTTTTCCTTGGGGGATAAAATTTCTGAAAGATGAATTTTAATTTCTGGGTGGGGGAGGTTGACTTTTTTCCCGAGGGCATCATTTCTCCCACAAACCACACTGTTACAAGTATGGTGATGGGTATCAGAACAAATATAAATAGAACTGTCTGGTTATAGAGAGTGGGATGCATCTACAATCGAAAGTATCTGAGAGTGGGTGTGCATCAATAACAGGAAGCATCCCTGACTGGGAATGCTGTAATGATACGTTGTATGTTGCTATGTTGGATGACATGATGGCATGTGTCATGTCATACGACGTGACATCACGTATTATGTTATTTATTTGACACGATGCATCGTATTACATGACTATGTACTAATACTAACACTTAAAAAAGTACGAATATATCAAGATATTTACAGTTAAATGTCTTTGAAGCTTTCAGATACGTAGAAAAGTGAGTTCCCTTCTTTTACATCCCTAACTCTCACCAGGACATGTTGGCCTTTTTTGTGCTATGATAGTAGCATTTTTCATTCTTGTTATAAAATATGGCTGAGAGCCGCGGGTGGTAGGATTACTTCATTACTGCCACATGCAGCAGTTTTAAGACTACTGCTCCAGGCTACTCAACCGAGCTAGCACACCTGTAATGTTTTAATTTCTCGTTTTTTGTAATTATTAATTTAGGACTACAGGCAGCTATACTATCAGAACAAATTCCAATAATGAAGGAGCCCTCTGAATGTTAGGACCAGCTCTGCTGAACCGAAATCTCACTCGATTATTTCGACGTCAGCTGAAGCGAATGGAGGTGACAGCAATCTGCAAATATTAATATCTGGTACCTATCTCAGCGTACGTTACACATCGTAATAAGGCTTTTGTTAAGCCAACAGTGAGCTTTTTCGATGTGTTGTCGGTACGGGGCATTTATTGTCATTGATAATTGAGTTCCGTAATAGTTCGTTGCATCATTAATGAATTCATGTTATGTTGTGTTCAAAACAATTTCACCGTTTTCACCGAATTTACTCACGGACGTCAAAGAGAGCGTTTCCCTTTTCCAGTTCAAACAGTGACTGTTTAAGTTCACCTTAGCTATCAGTAGAAACTAACATTATAACTATTTCAGTAGATAAAGTTACATTCAGCGCCCTTTGCCATTTACATTCCTAGTGTGTCAAATAAATCTCTAGCCGGCCAATGAGATCACGGCAGATAGCAAATCCGGCAGCATGTCAAATAGCTCTAAATAAATCCTGACATTAAATTAACCAAAATAATACGATCAATATGTGAGCAAATGGAATACCACAGACTAACACAAGAACACCCAAATGCATGTCATACCTTCCCAACGTAAAACAGACGCAGTTCCAAGGGGAGAAACGAGAACAGAAGCCGAGAGCAGGGACGTACACCCACGTTTCCAGCTGACCGCCAAAACCACCCCCCAGCCCATGTTAAAAGCTAGAGCCCTCCAGAAGAACAGTATAGATCTTACGATAACACTAAAAGGGCCACACCAGCTGCAAGTTTTAGCGTGAGACTTTTTCGCGTCTCTGTTACGTTGCAAAAGTTAAAAACATTGCCCCACCACGAAAAGTATAACGTTTGTCATTGGATAGACAGAAGTTTTGTAGGCGGAGCTTAAGGTTAACATTGAGACCCTGGTTGGTCAGTTGAAAACACTGCCACATAGCTTTTCTCAAACCAGTTCAAACAGTGACTGTTTAAGTTCACCTTAGCTATCAGTAGAAACTAACATTATAACTATTTCAGTAGATAAAGTTACATTCAGCGCCCTTTGCCATTTACATTCCTAGTGTGTCAAATAAATCTCTAGCCGGCCAATGAGATCACGGCAACAGGTGCGTATTTGTTGAAATACCACCCACCACAAACGCCACATCGTATATGGATGTGTCTTTTTCTGCTCATGTATCTCTGCCTTATTTTGCACAAAGTAAGCAGAAACCAATCCGCCTTACTGAATCAGGAAGTCTTCGAAAACCAAGAGACTCTGAAATCCCCTAGTTACTTCTTTCCATGGTTTAGATAGGGAGCACGTTTCCTAGACTGCGTGTTGGGGTTCTGAAGATCGGTGTTTGTGGACGGCGCGGTGATTTAAATGAACTGAGCAATATGACACACGGTATGTTGTTACGACTGAGGCTAAACAACTGTACGCTAGAAGACGTTTCCTGCTCGGTCAGAAGGTTGAGTAGTTCGTATAGCTAGACAACAGTACAACTTCTCAAGGAAATAAAACTTATGAAATTCACAACCATATAACAAATATTTTAAATTTGTGCTCTCAGACCTTTAGGGAAACTATAATAATTTGCGAAGACACTTTGTATTATTCGGAGTTTAACTGGCAGCCACGGAATTTGAAGAAATTAATAACAAACGGAACGAAGATTACAGTTTCTAGAGACTGAACAGTAGATCGGATTGTAGAAACGTGGGAAGGATGTCTACCGTGCGTTTTTAGAAAAACTATTCCGGTATTTGCCTTGATCTGTTTTAGCGAAATCTGGGAAAACCTTAACGTGGATTCGAGATTTTTGGAAATTTGTGGTAAGGACTATGTGACCAAACTGCTGAGGTCATCGGTCCCTAGGTTTACGCACTACTTAATCTAACTTAAACTAATTTACTCTAAGGACAACACACACACCCACGCCGGAGGGAGGACTCAAAACTCCGACTGGGGAGCCGCACGAACCGTGACAAGGTGCCTTAGATTACATGGCTACCCCGCGCGGATGACATGGATTCGAGCATACGGCGTCTGAACTGCTGTCTTCACGAATACAACACCGCATTTTCACTGTGTTACCTCACTCGTAAAAGCCATCACAGACCGTGGTCCGATGTGCATAGTAACATGGGAAATGAGTTATTTTGTGGAGTTTACGTAATCATTGCGTATGAAGTTTAAGAAAGTTAGTTACAGACACTGGAACAAATTAAGTGATTATAAACTCTTTCATATTTGCAATTGTAGTTACAGAAATAGAACGAAGTAGAAACGTAGGAGTATGTGGTACCCACTTTCCATTCGAGACATACGATGCGCAGCTAATAAAGCGTATGATTAGCACCAGTAAAACAAAATTTTCACATGGTGCTTCATGCCCAAGTAGATTACATATGCTAGCACTTGGAAGCACGAGGTAAATTTTTTGTAACGTCTAAGCCACATACCCTAAATCTTTGAAGGATACTTAGTACACAGTACGACAGATAATATTTCTCTGTCTTAATCGCTTCTTGTACATACGACGGGGAAATTCCTATGCGTATAGCGTCCTGTACGTACCTCTCGGACACTGAATTGTAAATGTGTTGGGAAGAGAAATATTTGTAATCTTTCAAAGCCCATTTTCGTATTCTACTACCGTCCGACCTTCCCAACTACTGGAGTTGACATACATCCGACTACATAAATTGTTCTTCGGGAATCAGTCTACATTCAGTGTAAGACTTTTGTCTTGCAGAAGAGGATATTTCGGAGCACATTTAGCGTAGACGTAGCAGACAGTTTCAGTCTAAGTATCGGTCTACGACAGTGAACATTGTAATATGGACAGTAGTTCTATCGCATAATGAAGAGTTAAAGCTATTCACGAGATCAATATATAGCTTGAATAATCAGCCCCACATCGGAAATGGTCTCTATAGTACACTGCCTGAAAAAAAATGTAGAACCCAAAAGGAAAGGAGAAATCGGGAAGAAGCGTCACGACTTGAAAGGGTATGTGTCGTTACTTCGGCGAGAGCAAAACAGAGTAAAATTTACCAAGATCTTGGCTGTATGAGCCCAGTTACCAGCAAGACGCTGCACCCTCTGTCCTGGACGCCTTCACTTGCTCCTTTGGGAAGGGTGACATAAAATCGTCGCATGCTGTCCTGAGGCTAGTTGGCGCACGAGGATTGTTACTCATCCTTTAAACGCTGACAGTCCGTACGGGGACGCAGTAGACATCAGAGCTGGGCTCACAGATGTTCCATTGAGGACGGACTTGAGGATCTTTCTGCACAGAGGAGTAAAATTTGGTAAAATTATGGTCACACATAAAATAAGTAAGCGAGTCGAAGGCTTCTATCCAGTCTGGGGTAACACAGGAAACGGCGAAAGAAAAGCTGAAGTTTCAGCTTTCGCGTTGAAGATATCATTCACGTAGGAGGACCGTACAAATTCACCTGTGTTTCACTGTCGCTCAGAATGACACATGGAGGAAACAGAAATAAGAAACCCTGGCGTACAGAAGAAACTGAAAGAGTTGGAAACAAATAAGTCGTCAGGTCCAGATGGATTCCCAATTCGGCATTACGAAGAGTGCTCTGCGGCACTGACTCCTTACTTAGCTTTCATTTATCGCGAATCTCTCGCCCAGAAAGTCCCAAGATACTGGAAAAATGCACAGATGAAATGAGACAGGTAAACGAACAGACCTGCATAACTTCAGACCAATATCCTTTATTTCGCTTTGGTACAGAATTCTTAAACACATGATGAGTTCGAATAAATTTCTCTGTTACACAGAAGCTCCTGTCAATAAACCGGCGTTTAGGAAGTATCGCTTGAGCGAAACTCAGCTTCCCCTTTTCTCACGTGGTGTCCTACAAACCATGGATGGAGGGCAACACGCAGATTCCATATTCGTAGTTTTCCGGAAAGCATTTGACACGGTGCCCTACTGAAATATGTTGACGAACGTCCTAGTGCGAGGATTAGATACAGGAAATGTGAGTGACTCGAAAACGTTGTAAGTAATAGAGCCCAGTACATAGTCCTCGACGGCGAGTGCTATCAGAATCAGGGATGTCGTCCGCAGTGCCCAAAGCAAGCGTGTCAGTATCGGTCTTACTCCTTACATGAGAGGACGGGAAGAGATCTCAGCACCCAAAAACAGTACAGAGTAAAGAAATTTCGGTAATACGTTTGCAACATATTTAAGTGATTGGCGGTGCGAGATCACAGGTTAATGTAAACACGAAATAAGTCAATGCAAATGTGAAATTCTGGTACATTAACAACTGGAGGGACGGCTGAATACTGAATGCAAGCATGCACACGTGCGTGCATAGTGCTCTAGAGCTGCCGCATCTCTGTTTGTGTGACTGAGTTTCACGCCTGTTACGCCTGGTCGGTCAATACAGGGACGGTTAACGGTACTTGTGGAAGAAGCTGGAGCTGTCCACCAGTGATGTTCCACATGTGCTCGTTTGCAGACATATCTCGTGATGAATGTGTGCTCGACACACTGTAGAGCATGCTAGGTTTCAACAGCTGCATGGGGGAGGGCGTTATCCTGTTGGAAAACATTCCCTGGAATACTGTTGGCGAATGCAACAGGTCGAATCACCACACTGACGTACACTTTTGCACTCAGGGTGCTTCGAATAACCACGAATGTGCTCCTGCTGTCTTACGAAATCGCAATCCGGACTGTAACTCCAGCTGTAGGCCCAGTGTGTCTAGCACACAGATAGGTTGGTTTGAGGCTGTCAGCTGGCCTGCTAAGCAACAAAATGGTTCAAATGGCTCTGAGCACAAGGGACTGAACTTCTGAGGTCATCAGTCCCCTAGAATTTAGAACTACTGAAACCTAACTAACCTAAGGACATTACACACATCCATGACCGAGGCAGGATTCGAACCTGCGACCGTAGCGGACTAGAACCGCTCCGGCCAGCCTAACCAACATATGGTCATCGCTGTTACTGAGACAGAACCAGCTTTAAATAGAAAGTACTTCTCGCTTGACACTATTGAAGTCGCAAACGGCGGTGTTTCGGGGTCACTGGTATGCTCTCAAAAGTGCTTCTGGCCCGGAGCTGTTCTTAAAGGAAACGATTTGTAAGAGTTCGTTGTGCCACTGTAGTAGCAACTGCGGTTTAAATTCTGCTGCAGATGCAGTACGCCAAACATGACGTCCTTTCCTCCTGGTAGTGCCACGTGGCCGTTCAGAGTGCCGCTTTCTTGAGACTGCACATTCTCATGACCTCCATATGACGTGCAATGGCTACATTTCTATCAAGTCTCCCTGCAGTACCGCAGAAGGAACATTCAGCTTCTTGTAGTCCTATTACATGGCCTTGTCCAAACTCGGTTGTGTTTTGTCGCCTTAATGACATTCCAGCCTAACATCAACTAATCACGTCCAATCTCAAAGGTAACTAACGTTCATTACTGTTACAACGTGTATTTAATGCAGTGCTTCTGGCACCAGTCTTTTGCGACTGGTATGAAACTGAAATAGACATTGCGGGCTTTCAAATAAATAATGATATGGTGTGTGGTGTGATGGCCCTCCAACTACGATGCCTGAACTCAGACGTGAAGTATTAAAAGTTTTGGCTGGTTTCGTTATCTAGGGGATGGGATACGTAATTGCCGCATTACATGCGAAAATACTGCTGAGTCTACAATAGACGATAAAGGTACACACATGAGTCGAATGTTTGAAGGGATCTATCACTCGGCAATTAAGAATTATGAAAGTAGCAAATAAATATATAAATGAATGATTGCAATTAAGTAAAATGTTCGGGTACTACCTTAACGACTTTAAATGATGATTACGATAGTAGAAGTACTTTTTAGAATGCGGTATATTTCTGCAAAGCACTTGTTGGTGTCGATGGTCAAGCAATTAAATAAAATATAAGTTAAATAACAGGGAAACAATTGACTCCTACTTCACGTAATTAGTTATGAACAACAACATAGCTCGCGAGATATTCACCTCTGATCGAGTACTACGTCTTCACTGTAGAAGCCACGGAAATAACTTAAAATCACAGGTCGGCACTCCAAAATATTTCTATCCTCCGAGACCACGGCCAAACTGCTCCATTATCCTAGTCTATCACACAAAGAAAAAGATAATGCATAAATAAATAAAACTAAGTAACACAACAGAGTTTTTACGAACATTTACGCAAGCTTAACTAAAGAAAAGATATAACCACACTAACCACGATACAATGTACACTTACAAGTTTAGAAAAATTAATACTGTAAAAAAATTTTTTTTGAAATTAAAAAGAAAAACAGAGACACATACTGGCAACGACAAAGAATAACAACCTTTGTAATGCCTGTATTTTCCTAATAACAAAACATAAATTCTAGAATTTAAAAAAATTGAAACAATAGCTATAAAGAAATAATTAGAAAAAAATATTAAGAATGGTTGAGAAAAGTTTATTGGAAAATCTAAAAGAACAATTTTTGCCTGACTTCGTCAATGTTTTCCTCGACCTTGACAAACCCCACAGAAAAATTTTTTCAGTAGGAGGGAGGTATGTAAGACGTCGTGGTCTCCTGACCTTTATTGCTTACATATTCCGCCTCCACAGTCATATTCCACACATCAAGACGCTTCATTCGAACCCAAACTCGATAAGATAATGTCATTGTTGTTTGAATTCATATAAACGATATAAATTAACAAGTAAGTACACCGTGGTAAAAATGCTCGGATACACACATACATTCCAGACTTGAGAGTCACAGAAGCTTTCAGTTCGGGAGAGAAACCACACAACGGGACGCCGGTCCCTTCAGAGGACCACCCAGCTTATGTCGGCTGGTGACCGCCTGCGTAGCGGACAGCGTGGGCCCGAGTGAAAGGAGGGAACAACCTCATGTTCGGCTTAAAAGCAAATTCCGCTACGTTGTGTGGGAGTGGCCAGCCTACGCATTATTTACACATAGTACGCAGTTTCAGAGATTTTCACAGGGAGACAGCAAACGACAATACTACTGGTTTCTGGATTTTTCGCCTTAAACAAAACGTCATTCTCCCGTTTTAGAAGAGCAATGCTGATTGGCAGACGATATTTCTGACGCCTTGAGCTGAAGGAATAATGGAAGAGACCGAAAGATATATCCCTTCACGTCTGGTCTGGAGATTCGCCGTTCCGTTGTCGCTCTTGGAGCGAGGAACAAGTCTCTCCTCAGTACTTCACTGGGAGAGCACCTCTGTAGAGAGTGAATCGAAGTGCTACTCTATATTGAGTCCTTGCGATTAAGCGTTGTTCACTGTGTTGGCCGACACACTTATTATGCAGTGTGAACGGACAGAGTTATAGTTAATCGCCTGCGAGTGAATTTCAAGTGACATCACGGTGGGCTGGTTATCTGACCAGTGTACCACGCCAATAGTTAGACTAGGGGCGGATAGGAATCCTTGACTTTATCAAGGCATAGGGAGAGTTTGAATCGCGAAGGTCAATCCAGATAGAACGAGAGTTATCTTATTTGTCAGCAGCGAGCGGCACTGACAGCAGTCATTGCCGATTACGGTATTGTGCACTACAACTATTGCGAGCCCCTTATCTCCTCCACAACAGTACACTTCACTGCATTTCACACACTACAGCCTCGACTATACCTAGCAACATTCTGAAGGATAATTATTCAAGTTGAGTAGGCGCCTCTCATCCATTCTGCCAAGTCAACAACCACCTTAATCTCTGTATAGAAATTTCATTAGCGAATGCTGTCCTCGAAAGGTAACTTCACATTCCGAAAAGAACCAGGATATAACTTGCTCAAATCATAACTAAAACTGCCATTGTGATTTCTCAGAATTTTTGCAGAATAAGTAATAACTTTCGTTAGTTTCATGTTTTTCTTACACTAACTAGCACTACTACAATGCCCAAGTATCCCACTAGTTACGTAAGAAATTTTGTGAATTTTTCTGTCATATCCTTACAGCGGATGACTCCAGAAGATATTTATTGCTGAAAGTTTTTCAGGCATATCTCTTTAGAACATTAGGTGCGCTGTCTGACTTCTGCAGTAGTGTGAGGGTGGAAATTGCATCTTGCAGGAGCCACAGGGTAATGGGTACATCTCAGATTAACCCGTTTCACAGAATAACAGATCAACCCCATACCTCAGAAGGTACAGCAACGTCAGGGACGTTCTCACGTAAATATTGATTTTCATAGGAGTATGTTGTGGATATGTGGCCCTACTTAACATCTGGCAGCTATTATTTGCGACGAATGAAATGTTTTCTTTCCTTTTTCGTACTCGCCTGTGTATTCATCTCCATAGGACATTTCCTGTATTGTCAATAGTGTGAAGTAGTTTTTAATGCAGGAACCGGAACGTCCCTGCCACAGCAGCTTTCAGTCACTGCCGTCCTGTTGTGTTTCCTGCACCCTCGACGCTCCCTGTTCGCAGTGAACACAACCGTGTTCGTGGGTGGCTGATTTACATATAGCAGGCACGTCAAGTGCACTGCAAATATTCCAAATAACAGAGTACTACTGGCGAATCTGTGGGAAAAACACCCAGTCCATAGCTGTACTTGTCTTCAGTCACATTAAGAGCAGTGAAGATTCTTAGCATGAAAGGCTGGATGAAAATACATAGAATTAAAGAGCGACATTTTAATGGAAAAGAACGCAAAAAATTACTCTCTTGAAGACGTTGACAGGTGACATGGATCTGAGACATGTCAGTGATGTGATATCTGTATAAGTGTTCCTTGCAAAAAAAGAGTCGTATTTAAGAAATTCCACGAGATAGTGATGAAACAAATATTTTTATTTACAACCAGTTGCGATGACCTGATCATCAACAGGTAACACAAAATTATATAGAGAAGCATTACGATAATGTTCTTGCAAGCGTAGGTTAAAATATTCCAGTCATCGCAGTTACGATGAGAGTAATAATAATTATGAATTGGTTTATTATTCAAATGGATTATATGCACAGATAGACAATAATATGACATGAAACACTCTGTAACAGTGTTAACTTTTTCGACTACACTACCGGAGGTAGGGAATATTCACTTTGCGACAATCAGCTTCATGATGAATTCTACTCCCTCAGGAACTGTTGAGTTGTGTAGTTAGTCCCTTCTATTGGGTGTCTAGCAGAGAACCAAAGGGAAGCCTTTAGTTTCTTATTGGATATCTGCCCACATTACTTGTTGTACGAAGTCTTTTCAGTCTCTCCTCCTCATATTAGCAGATTTGCTAGCAAAAAGCCTTCATGTTCGGTAAATTTGCATGGATGGATGGATCTCTATTACACAATCGAAGAGTGTGTGATTGCTGCAATGGATCCAACCGCATTAAAGAAATGCTTGCTGACGGCCACTGTGGCCGAGTGGTTCTAGGTGCTTCAGTCTGGATCCGCGCTGCTGCTACTGTCGCAGGTTCGAATCATGCCTCGGGCATGGATGTGTGTGATGTTCTTAGGTTAGTTAGGTTTAAGTAGTGCTAGTTGTAAGGGACTGATGACCTCAGATATTAAGTCCCATAACGCTTAGAGCCATTTGAACCATTTTTGAACATGCTTACTTCTATTGATTTGTCGGCATTAATTACTTGATTTCTATTACACAATCGAAGAGTGTGTGATTGCTGCAATGGATCCAACCGCATTAAAGACATGCTTGCTGACGGCCACTGTGGCCGAGTGGTTCTAGGTGCTTCAGTCTGGATCCGCGCTGCTGCTACTGTCGCAGGTTCGAATCATGCCTCGGGCATGGATGTGTGTGATGTTCTTAGGTTAGTTAGGTTTAAGTAGTGCTAGTTGTAAGGGACTGATGACCTCAGATATTAAGTCCCATAACGCTTAGAGCCATTTGAACCATTTTTGAACATGCTTACTTCTATTGATTTGTCGGCATTAATTACTTGATCTAGTAACAGACGTTTTTCTTCAATGAGAGAGTATCAAAAATCGATAACCTTTTTGTTGAACACCGCCATCACCTTCAACAAACTGCTTGCTAGCTTTGTGGTTATTTAGTAACAGACAACCTTATTCTTAACTTTTTTTTTTTACCCATGAACTACAAGCTCAGAACTGCAGTGAATTGTGAAGTATTCTCTTTATTTTCAGTGCCCAAAGCCTGAATGTGCGGTCATGCATTACAGCGTTTTCCTGTCTCTTTGCCATAAAATGATCATGAAATTCATAATTTATCATATCTGCAGATTTTTAGGTTTCACGAATGACGTTGTCAGCCTCCTTTCAAAGTTTTGTAAACCAGTGTTTCTGATTATTTTCCTTTTCTGTGCCGACACTGTCGTAATTTTTAGGCGCGGTGTCACATCAAGGACGGCATAGACGGGGAGAATCAAAATTTCAATCAGGGTATATCTTCTTGGAAATATCGTACCTTTTCTTGGAACTCATGGCTGATAAGACGAACCACTGCATTCCTGTAAATACGTAGCTGGTTACATTGTTTCATTCCTCACCGTCATTGCACTACCATTTTGTTCAACTGCTGTATGTTCATCAGATTCCTCTTCCTCTGGTAAGAGTGTTGTAACGTCTACTACAGAGGCATACTTTTTTGTCAACTGTTGCTTTATTTGTGCAGAATAACATGCTCATCTCCTGTAGGTACATCTTATGCATTACCTCAATACTCCACCAAAAGCTTACAATTTATTGCCTGTCTCATTGCCAAAGGTGAAACATTTGCTGCCTCGATAAACACACTTTCATACCACAGAGATAACTTGATGTATTCTAACAGCAAACAGAAACTCATTTAACCCATTGTGACCACTACTCTGGTTCCAGAGCGATACGTATATGGAGGCCTTTGGTAGAGAGGGGAAACCTATTACCGCCCACCGATACCTCCCTCTCCTGTCAATACCGTTTCAGCACAGCAGCTAAAACTTTACAAAGGGCTTTTCTTTCTAGTCAGTACGAAAAGAAGAATAGTTTTTTTTTATATCCACTCCGACAACTACAGTGCCTTTCCCTTGTTACTGTGGCGTCAGCTATTTTTTTTTTCTTTTGCTATTGTGTAATTAACGAGCGCGCAAGTCCCGAACAACAGGAACCAGCAGTTTATAATGAGCGCCAAGCCAAACTTTTAGTTTAGATACGTGAATTAAAATCCTTCTCAAGTTTGCTTCAGTCATGTTGAAGACATATTATTGTGAATCTGGATGAGAGTTCTGAAACCCTATATAAGTGCTGGCAGTATTAACTGTGAAAAATGTGTAGAACTGCACATTGGCAAATAAATTTAATTACAAAATATATGAATAATTCCAATCCCAAAGAAAGCAGGTGTTGACAGATGTGAGAATTACAGAACTATCAGTTTAATAAGTCACAGCTGCAAAATACTAACGCGAATTCTTTACAGACGAATGGAAAAACTGGTAGAAGCCGACCTCGGCAAAGATCAGTTTGGATTCCGCAGAAATGTTGGAACACGTGGGGCAATACTGACCCTACGACGTATCTTAGAAAATAGATTAAGGAAAGGCAAACCTACATTTCTAGCATTTGTAGACTTAGAGAAAGCTTTTGACAATGTTGACTGAAATACTCTCTTTCAAATTCTAAAGGTGGCAGGGATACAATACAGGGAGCGAAAGGCTATTTACAAGTTGTACGGAAACCAGATGGCAGTTATAAAGAGTCGAGGGACATGAAAGGGAAGCAGTGGTTGGGAAGGGAGTGAGGCAGGGTTGTAGCCTATCCCCGATGTTATTCAATCTGTATATTGAGCAAGCAGTAAAGGAAACAAAAGAAAAATTCGGAGTAGGTATTAAAGTCCATGGAGAAGAAATAAAAACGTTGAGATTCGCCGATGACATTGTAATTCTGTCTGAGACAGCAAAGAACTTGGAAGAGCAGTTGAACGGAATGGACAGTGTCCTGAAAGTAGGGCATAAAATGAACATCAACAAAAGCAAAACGAGGATAATGGAATGTAGTCGAATTAAGTCGGGTGATGCTGAGGGAATTAGATTAGGAAATGAGACGCTTAGAGTAGTAAAGGAGTTTTACTATTTGGGGAGCAAAATAACTGATGATGGTCGAAGTAGAGAGGATATAAAATGTAGACTGGCAATGACAAGAAAAGCGTTTTTGAAAAAGAGAAATTTGTTAATATCGAGTATAGATTTAAGTGTCAGGAAGTCGTTTCTGAAAGTATTTGTGTGGAGTGTAGCCATGTTTGGAAGTGAAACATGGACGATAAATAGTTTAGACAAGAAGAGAATAGAAGCTTTCAAAATGTGGTGCTACAGAAGAGTGCTGAAGATTATATGGGTAGATCACGTAACTAATGAGGAGGTATTGAATAGAATTGGGGAGAAGAGGAGTTTGTGTTACAACTTGACAAAAAGAAGGGACCGTTTGGTAGGACATGTTCTGAGGCATCAAGGGATCACAAATTTTGCATTGGAGGGCAGCGTGGAGGGTAAAAATCGTAGAGGGAGACCAAAAGGTGATTACACTAAGCAGATTCAGAAGGATTTAGGTTGCAGTAAGAACTGGGAGATGAAGAAGCTTGCACAGGAAAGAGTAGCATGGAGAGCTGCATCAAACCAGTCTCAGGACTGAAGACAACAACAACAACATGATAGCATATCACATATAAGTGTGGTATGTGTTGTTTTTTGATACCAAATGTAACTGTTTATTCATTCCAAAGTCTCATGTTGAAGGAAGATGGCCTTACGAAGCACGTTACGAGGGGGACCCAAAAATACCCGGAATTTCTTTCTAGTAAGCATATACTTTTTGTTTTCAGATACAACCTTAATCTCCTTCGAAGTACTCTCCATTACCATTAATACACATCCAGTGTTCGAAGCACCTTATAAATTCGTCTTCCACATCCGCAAAACGATTCCCTCTCAAGTCTCTTTTCATCCTAGGGAATGGGAAGAAGTCCGAGGGTGCTAAATCCAGCGAATAGGGCGCGTGGGTCAATGTGGTCGTCTTCGTTGAGGCCAAAAAGTGGCGAATGCTGAGAGCTGTGTGCGTGGGAGCGTTGTCGTGATGCAGGAACCACATGCCAGAATCCCACAAAGCCGTACGTTTTCGCGACAAACTTCTGCGAAGCCGTTTCATAACCTCCAAATAGAATTATTGGTTTACTGTCTGGTTTTCAGGGACTAATTCAGAGTTTATGAGGACTTTGATGTCGAAAAAACCGATCAACATCGTTTTCACATTCGATTTCACTTGTCGAACTTTTCTTGGTCGAGGTGAGCCAGGTGACTCCCATTGTGATGACTGTTGTTTACTTCTGGATCGTATCCATAGCACCATGACTCATCACCTGTAATGATTTTGTTGAAAAAATTTGGATCGTCTTTGAACACGTCCTTCATTTTGAGACAGGCTTTAACGCGACAATCCCTTTGACCTCCAGTAAGAAGCATTGGCACGAATTTTCCTGCCACTCTTCGCATCCCCACATCGATGGTCAAGATGAGCTGAATTGAGCTCCAGGACAACCCGGACAAGTTCTCGTTTCGGTCGATTGTCCTCCATCGATCTTCACTGATGAGATCACAGATTTTGTCGATGTTGTCTTCGCTTCGAGCAGTTGAAGGTCGACCGGAATGGCACTGATCTTCAACCACCATTTCTCCCTTTTTAAACAGAGAAAACCATTCGTACACTTGCGTTTTACTAAGAGCATGGTCTTTGTAGACTGTCTGAATCATTGCAACAGTTTCTGCAGCGTTCTTGCGTAGCAAGAAACAAGACTTCACTGCCGCACGTTGTTCGTAAGAACTAGCCATTTCCTCGTGTCACGTCTGCACTGTACGCACACTCAAAGAACTACCAAAGAAACCACACTTCCCACTGTTGCCTGACGCCGCGTGGCAGAATGACTCAGTAGAGCTCCTACTACAACCCTCTGGCTGCGCAACGTGCTACTACAAATTCACGATGTGCAGCATTACGATTCTGGTTACTTTTGGGTCCCACTTCGTACATAAGTACGTGAGACGTACAGAACGCACTTCACAGTTAGTGTGTCCGCGTTACTTAACGTAGCAGACTCCTGCCGTGGTTTCAAACAAAACCTATCGTTGTGCTCTGATTTTCAGAATGGAGAGTGAACTGTCACTCTCTTTGCGTTTAGTTTTTCCTCCTTCTTCGGTATTGGTGTTCTATAACCTGATGACGTTTTCATGTCACCACAATGAATTCCAGTTCGAACGTGGATATGGAATCTGCGAGAAATAGTACTAATTAATTTGACGAATCTCTAACCACTAACCTCTCATGGCTGTTATCGTATGGGAATTTCGAGAGCTCTAGTCTTCTTCGACCGAATATGCTCGGACATATAGTACTAAGAAGGATGCTTACATAGTGCATTTCATATTTTGAAAGAATTGTTTTGTCACGTCTTTGTCGCTCTTATTTCACCCAAAAACTTATTCCACTGGTATCAGTCCACTATTTCTGTACGACGTTCCAACACCTTTTCATGACTTTCTTCGACCCCTTACGCAATGTTTCTTACATGTGGGCGCAATATTTCTTGCATGTGGGCGGGAGCAATATGGCAATGGTTCTGAATCTGTGTTTCTGTTTAGTTCTTGATTGGAGGTGGCGTTCCAATGGACTTGGATTTACAGTCGCAATGTCCAGGGAAAGGCCAAATGTACCGAAAAAGATTTTATTTCAATTCACGACATTCAGCACTTCCAACGGAGGCTTAGGAGTTCAGCTTCTGATTATCGAATATCATCGGGTGCACTTGCTACTAAAATAGCGAAGACATTGACGTTCCTTACTGAGAAGTGGTTTGTTATCTGTAAGACCCAATTAGCATGGTGATATCTATAGCACAGGGCGTAAGTATATCACAAGAAGGGTATAAGGTCAGACTGCAATTCATGTGTAAATATACGAAATCGTTGGTGCTTAGTATTATAACAGAATCAAACACTCTCCACATGTGATTAGTAATAAAATAAGTGACACGCAGTGTAATTCTGAAGACGGAACACCGGAACTAATGTGTAAGGTAGCCTCCATTGTCGGAGACTTTCGCATTCACGATGCAAGTCTACTGCTGAATAAGCCCCAGGCGTGAAACAAACGTCATATGTTGCCCAAGACACACAGTATCTTTAAACAAGGAAAAGCCCATTAGATAGCAGGCGGAAGGCAAACTGATGCTACGCGCCAAGGATTACAAGGAAGGAAGTTCCATCAAGTGGTGTTATTGTAGGTGTTGATCGTAACGGATGCCACTGATTAGATTTGATGAGATTAATTATTCATTCCGTAGACCCATAAAAGAGGGAATCCTCCTGGGTGTGGAATATGTCAATAAACACATTACAAAAAAGTTATTTGAAAAACTTGAGTTTCATTAATTTTAATGATCCTCAGTCAATAAACAGTGACATTATGTACATGAATTAAATTTATACTTCTAATATTTACGGGTTTAATGCTTACATCTGATTTTATTAAATCCATCATCCAGACATTTGCTAGTTTCTTACAACCAAATATTTTCAAAAATTAAAGTATAATAAATTTTCATTAAAATGGTCTACTGCACTTGTTGAGAAACTCATGTAAGGAATAGAAGAAGTTGGCCACCAAAAATTCTTTTAAATAATGTTTAAATTGTGCCTTGTCTGAAACTAAACTCTTAATGGTTGCTGGTAATTTACTGAAAATATGCGTTGCTGAATAAGGGACTCCTTTCTGGGCAAGAGTAAGTGATTTTATAACTTATGTATATTGTTCATATTCCTAGTATTGATACTCTGTACTAAGCAGTTAGTTGGAAAAAGAGATGTATTATTTACAACAAACTTCATTAAGGAATAAATATACTGAGAAGCTTTGATTAATATGCCTAATTCTTTCAATAGATTTGACATGATGTTCTTTGATTTACACTATTCATTATTCTTATTATACGCTTCTGTATTCTAAAAATTTTTCTCTGTTTGTGAAGTTACTGAACGACTAACAAACGGTAGTAATAGAAGTAATGTAGCGCCCCGCAACAGTATCGTCGGATAACATTAAAAATTTGTTTACAGTTCCTTTACTGGCAACACCAAAAGGAAGTCGCATCAATCAACGACCAGCAAATTGAGAACTAGGAGGAGATGAAAACGGAACCGATTTCGACAAGCGCTCGGCCGAGCAGCCCAGTCAGCAGAGGAAGCACAGTGACATCTTGGCAACAGATAAACACTGTTGTATTCGTGAAAGAGCAGTCTCTCACAAGAAAGCCCAGTTATGACGTAACAGTAACCATTCTCCCACTGATGCAGCAGGAATGAGCGTCAGAAAGACGAAGTTAGTATCGTCTGCAGCCACTATAAGAGCTGAGCGCTAGAGAAAACTGATACATATGATGCCAATGTTACCCCTACTGCTGTTGAGGACGCGGAAAGTGCCAACATGAATTCTAAAACTACCTTAATCTCATTCTCAGTTCCAGCTGTTCTGTAGTGTAGGTGAGGTTACGTCACGCCTGCGCGCCTAATCGTCTACAATCACTTAGGGAGTCACGAGTCTCGCTGGAGCGACTCCGACACTAAGCTGACACCACTACATCTAGCGTCAACGAGTGGTTGTCAGCGGTAGAGACGTCTACGCGCTTATTGCCACACTCACAAGTCTAGAAAACAGCAGCAGCCGCCACTGTCTGTGAAGCTCCGCTGTAATGTCAACAGCTATGGACGGGAGTTTGCTGCGATGCGGCGCGGTGAGTGGCTAATATTTGTTGGCCTTCTTCTTGAGTCTTCGGTAATAATCATTTTGAGCTATAAAGACTTCCACAGTTCATTAAAAGTGTCGCTAGTTAGGCTGCAAGAACCTGTGAATTTGTCCGTTTCGTGGAAACGCTAGGGAAGTTTACCTGCAGCCGCTGAAATGACAGTACCACAGTTTATCCTGGCATGACTTGCCATGTGTTCAAGTAATTCCCGTTACGTGTAGTACATGTCAAAGATTTTTTCACGAGGCACAACGTTGTCTGGGCTATTATGAGGTGCAAAGATTAAGTGCAGTTCGTCTTTATTTATTTGTTAGGTGTACTGTTTCTTTATTTTACTCCTGTAACGGCAGGTGAAGTTTACACAAATTCCAGAGAAACAGCTGTGACTTCAAGCAAAATGTTGGGAGCTCTGAAGGGGAAAATAGCTATATTGTCAAGACTACAGATCTACTGAAGCAGGACGAAGAGGCGTTTTGTAGAAGTATCGAGGAATAGTCGGGAACAACGTTTTGACTCAGGGGAGACCTTTCTGTTCATCCGCAGCAGCTATGTTTATAGCGCCGTTTTCGGGAAAAGTAACCGAGGAAGTATCTGCTCTTATTGCTGACGTGAAGTCAGCAGCCAAAATGGGAAAATGTCTTGATTGAGGTTAGTAGGCATCGCTAAAACACACGTTATATACCACTAGTCTGTTAGTTAGGTTTCGACGTCAGATGAGTTGACTAACGGTCTCGTCCGTTGCTATCGTAAGCAGAACAGCGCAATGTTTTTCAGAAAGAAACTCAGTGGACCATCACAGGGCCATGGCGAATAAGTGGATTCATTAACAAACAGAATTAGGAAATTGAGTGCTCAAACGTATGAGCTGCGCTTAATCTCAGCAGTTCAGAACTCCTCGCCTGTGCAAAAAGGGGTTCTGCAGTTATTACGATAAATTTGTAAAGTATCTTTCTGAAACAGCCGAACTTTGAATCGTTTCGTATGGAAAGGAGCAAAATTTAAGTATTCAGTACTTTGGTACAAGCGTTGACATCAAGTGAGTTTTGATATTTCCAAACTTCAAAAAATAATTAATTCTGTCTTGCGATGCAAGCGATATGGCGGACGGCTATTTCCTTCGCCAAGTTTAGATAACAGAACATCCTGTAGCATACTATTCCCGATAGCTGAAGAAACCAGAACGAAACTATTCCACGACCGACATAGAAATCTTGAATGTTAAAAATGGTATCTCTTACTATAGCTGTTATTTATGTGACCGAAAGTTTAAAGTCATGATAGGATTAAAGGAGCCTTCCAACAGACTGACGAAGTGGGCACTGTGGCTGAGCGAATTTGAATATGAGGTACTGCACAGATTGCTTAAGTGGGAAAACTGCGATTCTGCAAGCACTGGGCAGAAACCTCGCTATGTGACAAAAGGCCTAGGTATCTGATGTAGACTGTCGCCACTAAAGATTCTCCTACACGATGGCTTATTGTGCAGAATGACAAAGACCAAACTAAGAGTGGTGGTATCAATGGTGGTTTCAAGATGAAGTTTTGAAACAAGCTCATGACCATTTCTTGGTATGCCATGGTGGGCTGAAAACAACTGATAGATGTGTTACTAAGACATTTTGGTGGAGCACCAGGAAAAGAGACGTCGAGCAATATGTCATAAACTGTGTACCGTTTGCACAACTGGGTGATCTCAGTCATTGACTGGTCCCATTATAAAGGCTAACGATAGCGTCTCAGCCAGTTCAAATCCCAGGTATAGATATTTTATTCCCTTCTGATAGGATACTAGCAGGAAATGCGCACATTTCTCACCATTTCTCGCGATGTTTGCAAGCCCTGACCAACAAGTGAGTACAGTTGCTCAAGTATTGGTGAACAACTGCTTGTTCACATTTGGCGTTCTGGGTACTATAATCACAGAACAGGCCACTAATTGTATGTTAGATCTGATCAAGCAATTGTGTAGATGATCTGCTTTCGCAAGTTTCGGACAGATCCTTTGCACACTCAAGATGATGGCAGAAAAGAACGAGTTCATCACGTGATTTCGAAGATGCTAAGCTATTATGTCAGCGACAATCGTGACAGCTAGGATATGTACCTAAGTTATATGGCCGTTGCATACAATTACAAAACACACATGGCTGCCGGTCTTCCGCTACATGAGGTAATACATGGGGAAAAATGCCTTCGCCTTCCTAACTGATGAAAGAAAAACGTGTAACTGACGCTGAATCGGTGAAAAAAATCACAAAAAGGTAAAAAGTGAAACAGGCAAATACGAAAGTCTTAAAGCGCCAGGAGCTTAAGGGCAATGGGTGGGAAAATTGTCACAATATACAGGGTGTACATTAAGTCCGGGAACACTTTCAATTATTTATTGAACAAGAACTAAACATTGTACAGATGTCATACATACTGCATTTTAAAGAGAAACTGTGAAAGTTTTTTTTTTTCTTGGCAAACGTTCGGTATGTGAACCATGAGTGATCCGGCAGACGTCAATTCGGTAGTCAAATTCTTGCCAAACTCGTCGCAGCACGGCACTGTCAACTGTGGCAATCGCTTCCCATATTCTCTACCGGAGTTCCGCTACATCACGTGTTAGAAGTGATATACGAACCTGTCCCCACAGATAAAATTCACACAGAGTGATATCTGATGATCGGAGGGACCAGTTCTTGAAACAGCTGTCCCCTTGTGTAGCACGGCCGATCTATCGCTACGACAGCTCCCTGTTCAGGTACCCACGAACTTCACGATGAAAATGGGGTGGAACCCCATCCTCCTGAAACATGAGCGGAGAGTCCGATTGTATTTGAGGCACCAGAAATTGCTGCCACATGTCCATGTCGAACTCCAACATAGAGAAAGCTCACTCCGCATCTGAACTCGCCATGTTTGCGACTAGCGTTAACTGTCACTAAATTACCAAACTACGCTGTAGCGGTATACACAAAAAAAAAAAAAAAGAATCAGGCTTTCTCTTCAAAATGACATATGTATGATATCAGTACAATGTTTGGTTCTTGTGTAATAAATAATTGAAAGTGTTCCCGCACTTTATGTACACCCTGTAGGTTTGGCCAACAGTTGCTGACTCGCTATGTCACTATTTGAAATGGCTTTAGTTTCTCAATCGCACATGAAAGAAAATCGATTTGGGGGTCGTGCAACACTTTTTTGCTGATTTTCGATGACATCACCTGCCACCGAGAGAACAAATACTTCGATTACTCACGTGGGGCGAATTAAATCAATAATGGGAACTGTGGATGCCTTGCCAAAACTACAGTCACTGTCTGCAGGGCGGATAAGAAATCTAACAAAACAAAGAGAGAACAGACGACATAAAGAATGTACACACGCCTTATGAACGTCGACAGCATCGATAAGTAGCATTTGAGATTACTGTTCGATTGTATTCTACGTTTGTTTTTACCTAGGGAATTTGGACAATATTGCCTTTTTTTTTAGTCGTTGTTGCAATCAGAGTATCTTTCGGGTAGTTTGTTTACTTCTTATTCTTCATTCGTATCTTACGTTAAGGGATAGATTCAATTTTACGATGTATGTGAGGATAGTATAGTTTTGTCCAGTTAACCACTCCTTCATTTTGAAGGAGGAGACGTCTTGGTGAGAGGTGAAGGAGGAACTGACGATCAATAGTATCGTCGACAGAACCGACTGTGGGCATTTGGTATAAAGCCGAATGGAGGTCCTGAATCAGGTGCTCAGACGGTTCTGCGACCGTGTAGGTTGTAGACTTGTGCCGTAGGGTGGTAGGTTTCCGGGTACCGCTTAATAGGTCAAGAGTCCACTACATACAAGAAGCGACTACACGGGTAGCGAGGGCTATGTGGAGGGATCTCGGTGTTTTTTTGAGTCAGAAAATCTCGGCAACATGCAGAAAGGGCTTCAGTTTCAAAAGGTGCAGGATGAACGTAGGAAGAGAGTACACATAAGAACAATAAATATTGTTACAAACTGTCGTAGCTGTGTTCGGAAACAACCAGACCGCCAGGAGCTAAAAAGCACTAAATCTCAAATCTTTATAGGTACGGAAAGCCTGTTAAAGCCGGAGGTAAGTTCAGCCGAAATTTTTATAAAGGATCTAACCGTGTTCAAAAAGGATAGATTAAATACAGTTAGTGGAGTGTTTACTTCTGTCAGAAGTAGTTTACCTTGAAGTGAAAGTGAAGTACATAGTTCTTGTGAGTTAGTATGGCTACAGGCTCCACTTTACAACTGGAATAAATTAGTAATTGGTTCCTTTTACCGACTTCCAACTCAGACGACACAGTTGCTAAACAGTTCAAAGAAAACTTGAGTGTCATTTCGAACAGGTATTGCAGTCGCACAATTATAGTTGGCCATGATTTCAATCTATCCACCATATGTTGGCGAATTTACATGTTTAAAGTCGGTGGTATTCATAAATCGTTGTCCGAAAGCATATTGAAGCCTTGTCAGCAAATTATTTTGAACAATTAACTTAGGAGCCCAGCCTTAGTGTAAATGATTGAGAAAACATACTTTATCTCTTAGCAACAAATAATCGTGTAGAAATAAGGCGCATCGTGACAGAGTCAGCGATTAGTTCAAATGTTCAGATGTGTGTGAAATTTTATGGGACCAAACTGCTAAGGTCATCGGTCCCTAAGCTTACACACTACATAATCTAAATTATACTGAGGACAGACACACGCATCCATGCCCGAGGGAGGACTCGAACCTCCACCGGTACCGGCCGTACAGTCAATGACTGCAGTACCTTAGACCGCTCGGTTAATCCCGCGCGGCTCAGCGATTAGTGACGATAAGGTTGCTGTAGCTATACTCAGTACCCAAACCCATTAAAAATAAACGCAAAATATATCTATATAAAAAAGCAGACAAAAGTACGCTTGACACCTATCTAAAAGACAATCTCCAGTCCTTCCAATCTGTTTGTAAGTATAGACCAGATGTAGTTTGAATACTAAGAAATAGTATCGGCGGCAATATAGAGATACATACGAAATAAATTAATATGAAATGGTACTGATCCCCCATGGTACACTAAACAATTCAGAACACTATCACAGAAGCAACGAGAAAAAGTTTGTCAAATTTGAAGGCACGCAAGATTAGTAGTCTTACAGAAGCTCGAAATACGGTATGAACTTCAAAGCGAGATGCTTTTAATAGTTCCCGCAACGAAAAGCTGTCTCCAAATCTAGTAGATAACCCAGAGAGATTCTGGTGGTTTGTGAAGTACACCAGTGGCAAGACGCAGCCAATGCACAAGTCACACCAATACCCAAAGAAGGAAATAGGAGTAAGCCGTAGAATTACAGACCCATATCGCTAACGTCGTTTTATAGCCGGATTTTGGAAATGTACTGTGTTCAGCAGATTCAGAAGGATGTAGGCTGCAGTAGGTACTGGGAGATGGAGAAGCTTGCAAAGGATAGAGTAGCATGGAGAGCTGCATCAAACCAGTCTCAGGACAGAAGACCACAACAACAACAACAACAACAACAACAACAACAACAACTGTGCTCGAACATTATGAATCATCTCCAAGAGAACGATTTATTGGAAAACAGACAGGTCCTCTGTTGTTCCCGATATGCATAAAAGAGTTAGGACACAAAGTGAATAGTCCTCTTACATTATTTGAGGATGCTGTTGCCATTTATCGGAATGTAATGTCATCACATGATCAAAACGAATCTCAGAATGGTTTAAACGAGATATATGTCTGGTGAAGAAAGTGGCAATTGACTCTACATCATGAAAAGTATGAAATCATCCACATGAGACTAGAAAGACTCCACTAAAGTACAGTTACACGGTGTCGTTGTTGTGGTCTTTAGTCCTGAGACTGGTTTGATTCAGCTCTCCATGCTAATCTATCCTGTGCAAAGCTTCTTCATTTCCCAGTACTTACTGCAAATTACATCCTTCTGAATCTGCTTAGTGTATTCATCTCTTTGTCTCCCTCTACGATTTTTACCTTCCAAGCTGCCCCCCAATGCTAAATTTGAGATCCCTTGATGCCTGAGAACATGTCCTACCAACCGGTCCCTTACTCTTGTCAAGTTGTGCTACAAACTCCTCTTCTCCCCAATTCTATTCAGTGCTTCCTCATTATTTATGTGATCTACCCATCTAATCTTCAGAATTCTTCTATAGCACCACATTTCAAAAGCTTCTATTCTCTTCTTGTCTAAACTATTTATCGCCCATGTTTCACTTCCATACATGGCTACACTCCGTACAAATACTTTTATAAACGACTTCCTGACACGTAAATCTATACTCGATGTTAAAAAATTTCTCTTCTTCAGAAACGCTTTCCTTGCCATTGCCAGTCTACATATTATATCTTCTCTACTTCGACCACCATCAGTTATTTTGCTCCCCAAATAGCAAAACTCCTTTACTACTCTAAGCGTCTCATTTCCTAATCTAATTCCCGCAGCATCATCCGACTTAATTCGACTACATTCCATTATCCTCGTTTTGCTTTTGTAGACGGTAAATCACATAAATCTAAAGGCTGTAAGCTCAACTAAATACTTACATATTCCAAACACGAATAACTTAAACTGGAGCGATGACATAGATAATGTTGCTGGGAAAGCAAATCAAAGACTGGGATTTTCTGGCAGAACACACAGATAAGGTAGAAGATTTACTAAAGAGTGAGCCTTGGTGGCTTATCGATTTTTGTAGTCGACTCCCGTCTTTGACCGCAGGGCTTTGAAACAAGTTTGACCCCTTCTGGGGACAGGGGAAAATGGGGAGGGACTGTGGCGAACCGGAGATTGGGTGGTCTTTGGTCGTGCAAGTGTGGACTGTGGAATGGAATCAGAAACCAGTTTTCTGGCAGGGTCCGCTCAGGCGATAGGGGAAAAAGGGTCTCAACATCGCGGCCCGAAGCAACCTAGTATCCATCGTTTGTCATCTTCAGGGGGTGTGGAGTTGTTTACAAGGGAGGTGCCGGACTGTCAGTGGCATGCTCACCACGGCGGACGGGTGTTTTTCTGCCGTGTTCGATTCGTGGCTATTCTCGCCGCCATTGTAGTAGACTGCAGTGGCGTTCCTGTGGCAAAATGGTGAGTTGACACAAAGGTCTGTTAAGGGTTCCTTTCTACGAAACTTTCAAGTTGCGTGCTGGAAGTATTGCTTTGATATGCTTTGCGTATGTACTGTAGAGAAGTAGCTTAAAGGTGATTCGACGAACGATCTGCTGGGCACTTAATTGTGAACTGCAGAGCAATCATGTAGATATTGATGCTGATGAATGTTCCTTTCTCTCAGGTGGCAACATGAAATTTCGATCCTTTACGAGTGAAGTGTAAAACTGCATTGAAATGGGTACAAGTACAAACCGAGGAAGTACTAATAATTTCGGAGCAAAGGAACAGCTACGCTCTGGTCTCGTGGGAACACTTACGTAAACTGTCACGACCTTTCTGAGTACGACGATAGATATCGGCACGCGGATATGCGAAGTACATTTATTCCTGGAAAAAGATAAAGGGAGTGAATGACAAACGGAAGTGTTAACACCACGTCCACGTTTGCAGAAAGTAGGCACGTACGAGGACAATTTGTTATGAACACGAAAAACAAAAGGCATGGTTAGAACGCAGTTGCGGAACAGCTGAATACTAATAAATGCCACCCCTTGTGATGTAGCAGGCAAGACATTCTTCTAGCAGCTACGCTCACTGGTACATCCACCCTTCAGTGTACAAAGCATATGTTGTAGTGGCCCGAGAAGACACTAGAGCTGATGCCTACCAAAAATTCATCCTTCTTGAATAATTCCCTGAACACGGCTTCCTACGCTGACTCGATGAAGTAGCTGCAATAAAGAAAGAGAGACTTGCAGTAGAGCAAGTGCTCCAGCGCCCGCAGGAAAATCGCTGTAGGCAACAACAAAGTATCACAACGATTGGGCGTCTGGCGTTGTAATGGTTCTGACGGTAATGTCAATGTAATCTTCGTCTGTTTCAAATGAATGTCATATTTACCTGTGCACCAATTACCCGTCGATTAGTTTTTAAATAAAGTTAGGAAATAATAAGTAATCACATGTAAACCGCTAGATAAAACTGTAATTATACTGAATTTGCATTAGCGAGTACGAAATAGCTTCGATAAAGACCAAGGTAGTTAGCCCGATGAGACGGACATAGAATATAAATGCTTTAGAAGAAAGGGTCAGTCCAAGAAATCGTACCATTCAGTTCCGTAGGGATAGGAGGATAATTAAAGTGAGCAAAGTATAAATATTAATGGAAAATGAAATAGTAGTTCAGGCGTAGTCTAAAAATTTGTTAAGAAGTAAGCCACTTCAGTCAGTGACAGAAAAACTGCCAGCTAGGCCGAACTGCTAAGCAGGCAAAGGCGAACACCGAAGCGACTGCAATACGCGAGACCGCCCGAGCGCCCCCAGTCTACATATGAAGCAGAGTGACATCGTGGAAACAGACAAATATCGTCATACTGGTGACAAAGTAGTGTGTTACAAGAAAGCGCAGGTATAACACAACGGTAACAACAGCCAGTGATTCAGCACAAAAGAGCTTCCGAAGGAATAAGTTATGGAAGTCTGAAGCCACAAGGGGAGCTGACCATACGAGAAAACTAGTACACTTGACGTCACTGCTACCCGCACTACAGCCGAGTGAGTGAGCATGAACACAACTCTTTTCTTAATCTCACTCTTAGTTGCTGATTTTCCTCGGTCTAGGGGAGGCTATGTTAGTTGACTCTCTGTGGCCCCAATAGTCTACAGTAATTTATCGAAAGTTTCGCCGGAGACTCTGGCAGTTGCTGTTCGTCCCATTCCTTCCGCCTTGGGCCGGCAGTACTCACGATCTCAGTTATTGGCACGAGCAACCTATGATGTTTATGTTTCACATAGTAATAGACTCGCACAGTGAATACGAAAGTCTTCCGTAACGTTCCTCTGGTGTTAAGCCATTAGAATAACATACTGCGTCAGTTATGTTACCACTACTTACGCGTGGAAAGTGATTCTGTTACTATACATGACACACGACGATCTCTTAAGCCTGGATAAGAACCGTAGCCTCAACTTTTATTTCTTTGTTATGTATTCATGCATTGTATTATATACATCATCGTGATTTAAATACGCCTTTAAGTTAATTTAACTGATTGTTCCTTCGGGCTATGTGATTAACACTTCACCTTAAAAAAATTATGACACTAATTGGTGATATGCAGTCAACAAAACTTTGTGGTATTTGTCTTCGTATGGAAGTATTTTTTATAAACAGTTTGTTCACTATTGTTACAATACAACTTTCTGTGTGTTATAGATCTGAAGACAATTAACTAATTTATCCGAAATTAATTAACAATAAAATTTTATATTAAGATCATGACAAATAAAGAATTTTTTTCTGAATCACAAATTTCAATAAACCCTGATAGCTCGTCCCTAATTTCTGTACGTCAAACAAGAACATGCTGCAATATGCCTGCCTGATAAGTGATACAAAAATACAACAAATCTATCTTCAAACGAATGCAAGCAAATGAGGTAGTGAGAGAGATGTATCTTGGTACACTTTTGAGAGTTCCGCCTGTAATATAAATTTGTAATATTTTATTACTTAATTTTTAGATGATGGCGCAAACTTCTCATGTCCTACAGTGTTTTTATGAAACTGCAAAAAGTACTCCGAAAAATTAAGGTCTTTACGAAGGTCGAAACATATTTCACGGTACAATATGGTCACGTACAGGGGAACAAATATTCTTCACAGATTTCAATTCAGTGCTAAAGACAAAATCTTGTCAGTACTCAATTCTGTCATCTATCTGCCACATTATTACTCTATTACACACCAATAAAAGTTAGTGCAATCAAATTGAGCAGAAGTATTGTCAAAAACCAATTAAAAGTTTGCTACATCGATATCTTCATGACGACTGTGCAGTTGACACTTAATGGCCTAGCCTGCGTTAGTGGCCGTGCGGTTCTAGGCGCTACAGTCTGGAACCGCGTGACCGCTACGGTCGCAGGTTCGAATCCTGCCTCGGGGAAGGATGTGTGTGATGTTCTTAGGTTGGTTAGATTTAAGTAGTCTAAGTTCTAGTGTACTGATGACCACAGCAGTTAAGTCCCATAGTGCTCAGAGCCAAATGAACCATTTGAACTTAGTGGCCTCGCACCGCGCGGGGTAGCCATGCGGTCAGAGGCGCGTTGCCACGTTCGTGTCATCTCTCGGGCATGGGTGTGTGTGTTGTCCTTAGCGTAAGTTAGTTTAAGTTAGATTAAGTAGTGTGTAAGAATAGGAACCGATGAGCTCAGCAGTTTGGTCCCATAGGAACTTACCACAAATTTCCAGTTTACTTAAGGGCCTCGCAGAGGGTCATCATATCACGTTCACTCTATTTCTCTGACTGTAGCTTATTTTACTACGATCATCATTTCTCGCCATGTAGGCGCTTATCAACAGAGTATTTTCGCATTCGAAGAAGAAAGCTGAATGGAATTTCGTGTAAAGGTCTCGCCGCAATGAAAGAAAGCATTTATTTTAATGAATGTCATCCCAACTCGCGTATCATATGCATGACATTCTCTGCCCTGTATCGCCTTAGTATCAAACGAGTTACATTTCTTTGAACTATTTCGATATCCTCCGTCAATCGCATCACGTAAGGATAGCATTCCGCACAGCAAAACTGTAGAAGAGTACGGACAAGCGTACTGTAGGCAGTCTCTTTAGTGGAATTTTTTCATCGTCCAAACCTTCTGCTTGTTTCGCCTTACCATAACATTATATATGTGATCGTTCCAGTTTTAGTTGTTCGTGATTGTAATCCCCAGGTATTTAGCAGAATTGACGTTTAGATTAGTGCAATTGCCCATGTAAATGAAAATTAAGAAATTCCGTTTAGTACTCATGGTGATGACATACTTTTCCTTAATTTAGGGTCAGATATCAGGTAAAAATATTTTTCATTTATTTTTCATCTTGTAACGACTTTACATGACGGGAAACGGCAGCATCATCTGCAAACAATCTAAGAGGTCTGTTCAGATTCTCTTCCAAACCAATCTGAAATTGAAGTCATTGGAAACTAACACAAGACATTTTCAAGATAGGTGCGATTGTTAAGACATTAAAGAAACTCAGTTAAATTGCAAGTATCACTCTTTCCATTGTAAATTTACTTGTATTTCAAGACACAAACTGGTGCACGACCGATGAAGTACGGCTTAAACGTCAACGCGGTAAAAACCTAGCTTTAAAAATACATAGAATTTTACTTGCATAAAATTCTGTAACTGAAGAATTAACAACATACTCAAAATAGCTTCAGCACGTTATACGGCAGTTCGATGTGTAGAACTCAGAGTATTTACAAATGCTGCACACACACACACACACACACACACACACACACACACACACCACGCACACAAACACACATACTTTTTCACGAACCTACTTCCCGAAAAATGTGAGCTCAAGGTTCACACATTCAGCCTTGCAAATAAATGAAAACATGCAATATATTAAAAAAATCGAATGAAAATGTTACAATGACAGTCGTAGACTAGAAAAAAGTAGGAATCTCATCACGATTACGCAGTTTCTAATAACTTGATCGTATTATGTGGCACGAAAAAATTTTATAAATACACCATGTATCGATTCCCGTGTTATATAATAAGAGGATATTTTAAAGGTTATTGGGCAACTACAGTTCAGCATAAACTTGGGTTTATTTTTGTCATTTTATAATTTCGATTTGATGACCAACCTCATTAAGGATATAATTAAAAGTCCTCTGAGAAAACTATGTTAACTAGTTTAATCATCGTAAGTGTGGCCTAGACTAGCAGCTGACTGTATGAAAATGTTACTCCGCTACGGCGCCGCAAAGTAAACAGTTAAATGGAAACGACAGTTTCGTGGGATAATTAATCACTATAGTTTCATGCAACGATTTAAAAACAGTACACTACTCATCTTTTAATTGGTCTTGTGTTTACTCAACGATACTGCCAACTGTTTCGTAAAAATATAAGCTCATGTGTACAGTGAAATCGCAGTATAAATAGTTAGAACTAGTATTTTAAATTATTTTACAGTTTCCAAAATGGAAACTTGATCCATCAGCTGTGGGGAAAATATGATATACGAAAGAGAATTCAACAGGCATTGGTGCGAATACGTCTGGAGATTACAGTGTTAATGTCACCACCGTTAGACCACTTAATTTCACATACCAACATTACACTCTTATACAAAATAAAAAGGTGCCTTATACTTTTGGACTCTACATCACATACGAGGCATTGTTGGAAGGTGTACCATTAATTTCACTAGTCTTTTCACTGCTTTGAAGAAATTGCAGAAAACAGCAAGCCGCTGCCATCTTCTTTTTCTTGTTCTTTAAGGAATGTCGCAGAAAGCATTATTATGCTTTATGCCTATGCAATACAAGTGGCAAGGTAGTGAACCATGGGTGATACGCAAACGTACTCTAGCGTCGCTACCCAGTTTTAAGCAAAACCTTGAGGAATTTGTAAGAATGCCACCATGGAGCATGGCGTTAGCCACCACCGGCCTGTAAGCAAGGCGCAGAGACTTACAGGTTATAGTAACATGTACGCAAAAGTATTGTGAGATGGGTTAGCCATACTCGATGAAATCTGCACCGCGCAGCGGTAATAACTGGAGTTCAAAGATGGAAGAACAGCCGGAGGTGCCGGTAACGGCCGTAACGCAACAGTGGATTGCTATGGGGATAAAAGCGCCGTGTAGAATACCATGATCTCTCGAGCCGATTGTAGGAGAGTTTATCAACCTGGGTCAGCTGATGGCATAGCAGATGAGAGTAGTAGTCCATGGGGAGGGCGGGGCGTGATAGTGGGGGAGGGGGGGTCACGAATTGTAATTTTACCTAATAACTCTACAGACGATTCAAGAAAGAAACGGAATGTCACAAAGTGAGAAGGTAACCTAAAGAATGACACTCATTCACTCACACCCACCTCACTCGCGTTGACCCACACACTCACTCTATCTCTCTGGCCTTAATACAATGGAGAAGGGTAAAAGATACTTTAGAATTGTTTCCTTTTACAGGATTAACCCATTAATGAGTTTCTTTCCATTTCTTCTGATACGTACAGAAGTACTTTCCTCTCTTTGTATGCGGAGTTTTGGATTCTTCTATTTCGCGTAACACGGATTAGACGGAACAACAATGAAATAAGATAATCGCAACGGTACTCGTGACACCCTGTTATGTCCACAAATATGTGAGATGGTATCTCCAGTATAAGATAAAAACGGAAGACAGGAGTATGCTTAAAAATTCAGAAGAACTTGGGAGTTCCCGTATAATAGGGGAGAATTGGCAAACCCTAACCCGAGACCTGTGGCTAAGGCATTTAATAATATTCAGTGCCTTCTGCGTTCTGGCTTTCAGTACTTCCTGATTTGGTAAACACGATAATCTGGAGCCAATAACGAAGTACAGAAACCCCACTCAGTTCTTAAAATGTAGAATGGGACCCTCAAATACAAGGCAGGAAAATTAAAAATACGATGAGAACGTTTACAATGAACACACACGCTTATCTGCAGAAAATTGAAAACCAGTCTTTTGAGGCCACTCTTCTAACCTCCGCACTGTAAGTTGCAACTGACAGGTCAATCTTGCATTGGGGAAAACAGCAAAATGATCCACGAATAAGGAGCATTGTACGGAAATCCATGCAGTAGATGTGATGCTATTGATGGCTATGACAAAGAGGGTAATGTTTAAAACACTGCCATGATGGAAACAATTCTCTTGCTCAAAATGATGTGACAGCGTGACACCAATTGGAGACCTAAAAATAGCGCTGGGACAGAAAAGACATGGAGATTGGGAGGTAGCCATAAAAGGCCAACTGTTGCTGTTGTGTGAGAATATTTGTCTCCCAGTGGTGTCATACAAAGAATATGTGTAGGAAAGACTGCTGAACAACTTCCTAAAGCAGGTCAGAATGTCGAAAGCGGACCGAAATCTTCTGAATCAACAATGAGAGCAGCTAAGTAGTTGCCTGGTCTCTAACAACAGCACTAGATGACTGTTAACCATTCCCTCCAGGGTCTTTCCTACACAGTTCGTTAAGGGAATACTCTGCTAACTACTGGGACATGTGCGGTCCTTGCCTGGTTTCAGGAGAGGTATCAAAATTTTCTCTCGCTAGGGAAGTGACCTGTCTGACATATCAAACTAAAATCGTAGAGGACGACTTTCTTTGATAGTGATGGTCAATGTCGAAGCATGCAATAATGGATTTGATCGTGACCGGGTGCAGTATCACGAGTCTCAGACACTGCCGATTCCAGCTCCCACATGCTGAGAGAGTTGTTGTAAGAGTCAGGACTTTGGGATTAATAAGTCAGAGACCGGATGGATCACACGCATAATCTGATCCACCCATTCTCGGACAGTGTCATGGTGTTCAAACACAGCCATCTGGCTGGACAGCGTCCACTTAGCCCTGATGACCATCCACTTTGTTGCCTTCTCTTCAGGGAATGCTCCATCCAGAAGGTGAATGCGGGGTTGGAAGTGGTCATTAGATTGAAGGTCGTCAATGACCGCCCGTTGAACAAATCTTCAAACGTGTGAAACCTTATGGGACTTAACTGCTAAGGTCATCAGTCCCTAAGCTTACACACTACTTAACCGAAATTATTCTAAGGACAAACACACACACCCATGCCCGAGGGAGGACTGGAATCTCCGCCGGGACTAGCCACACACTCCATGACTGCAGCGCCCTAGACCGCTCAGCTAATCCCGCGCCCCATTGAACAGAGTCTGCTACTGCTGGAGAGTAGGAAGAGAGTTTGATGGCTGAGAATCACCCTTTAGCAGTACAAAAATGAGTGTGGGTACGTGTGTGGAGTATGCACGGCTCGTGAGACGTCATGTGACTGTCGAAAACCCGAAACAGAGAGCACGTAGAGGTCGAACCCAACAAGACATGATGATCATCTAAGTCTCTCAGTAGGAAAAATGGTCACAAGAGTTGTTCCATAAGGTTTATGACAGCCTCAGAATGTATTACATTTTTAGGAGGTATACACAGTGGTATTACAACAAACATTAATTTCGACAGCAACTGCTTGCATGTTAGTAGCCGTGAGGAGAGCTGAGGAGTGATGCGCCTTATTGACAAATAAAGGAACCTGTTCCTTGGCCCTGTCCCCAGGCAGGTCATCCTTTCAATGAAGAGTGTAGCCCTGTCACTGGGTTTAAAATGTGTTTCTTCTAAACACAGTCACAGGGGAAATTCATGTGCTAGAAGTTCCATTTCCTCCACATGTGTCCTGAACTCATTAACGTTGCATTGCAATATGGAAGCCATCTGTCACGGCGGTTCCACTTTCACACAGTCATTCTGAAGGGGAGGAGAGCCCATAATTGGAGGGTGCTCAGTTTTTGGGGTGAGGTAATTGCCCTAATCCGACATCAGCGTTCTTTAGCTCTAGCGAACAGTCATGAGAGATGCCAGATAGGATTGTGTCAACATCGTCAAATCGTTTACATCCCCACTCTGTTGGTGGTGGACACTTGGCTTTTGATTTTTTGCCCTGGATGGACTTTGGAACTGCTTCCGAAGTAGTGGTAGCGCTAACTAGTGAAGCGCTGTGATAAACGCATGTTCCAGTGCTAACACTAGCAACCTCTGTTTGTATACGACCAATGGTCTCCACAACTGTCTACTTAAGAATGGGCAGAAAGGAGGGGACCACAAGGCCTTATAGATGTTTTTGGCCTCACCATACGAGATACGCTTGGTGGTTTTGTTATCCTCTATCTTTCTTTCCTCAGGGAAGAAACTGTAGTTACTACTCCAGAGAGGGTGACCACAGAGCAATTTATACACTTTTGGAGGAGATGAACAGCCGACGCTTTCATGGGCGGCCTTACCACATATGCCACAAAGTGGCCTCTCCCTTACGACCTAAGTTGGTGTGCCCAAAGCACTGTCATGCAAAACAGCGGACAGGGTTAGGAAAATAAGGCTGGGACGAAGGAACCCAGCCTTAACGTGCTCTGAAAGTTTCATGGTACTGGAAGTCTGTATAAATGAGTCCGAGTTGATGAGGTAGCCATCCACCCATTTCACTGTGTTTTTTGCACCAGTGATTCCTTCCTGGGACAACTGTGTTTTCACTTCTTCTCAGGTAATGTGAACCTGATCCCTGCAAGTCACAACACCTATGCTATAGTCGAAGGTCTTGTGCAGACCTCTTTGTGTTGCATACTCCTCAAGGCATTGAGCTTTCTGGATGTTGTTCACTTGTTTCTACCAAAAGGGTCCACCTTGCAAGTACCTGAAAGATTTTAAACTTCCAGCTATTCCCTCTAAACCTTTTTTCATGTATATAGGTGAAACGTTCGCAAATGTCCCTTCATTCCGTTTAATTACACGAAACACATTCTGGTCACGAGTGTGGTCCGTTACTTAATACAGAAAGAGTTTGTGTAATACCCAAGTCAGGAGGATGGGCTACATGAGCCATCTTGTTTGATTGCGTATTGGTACCCACCAGCGGCCCATCCTTTCCGCTGGGACGAGGAAGTAAGGATTTGAAGGATCCTTCCTGGCTCCACGAGCAGCCAGAGAAGAAAAGTGCACCCAGACAGAGCCCCGCTTGCGTGGTTAAGCCTCACACAACAGAGCTGTGGCAGGTTCCGCTGATGTTGCCCGATAGCGACAGTTCCACGCCGGCTGCGGTGGTCTAGCGGTTCTAGGCACTCAGTCCGGAACCGCGTGACTGCTACAGTCGCAGGTTCGAATCCTGCCTCGGGCATGGATGTGTGTGATGTCCTTAGGTTAGTTAGGTTTAAGTAGTTCTACGTTCTAGGGGACTGATGACCACAGATGTTAAGTCCCATAGTGCTCAGAGCCATTTGAACCATTTTGACAGTTCCACCTCATCAGCCCATGCATCTCATCAGTGTGTAGCACAACCTGACACTGCGCATTTTTAAAGAGGCTTTTACCATCCTCACGATCCGGATGTTCCAGCCAAGATCCGCATTCCCTGTGACACACAGAGTTCCCCCGCTGCGCTACACAATGGCCACTAAAGTATGCCCAGGGCTTAGAGGACTGGCGGCCTGTGCCAGTTCGCAGTCAGGAACCCCAGGATCGCCAAGCTCAAACCCAGCAAACAATTGCTGAGCCGCTGAGGGCTCGCCTTAAAAAGTTGGCATCATGAGTTGGAAGTGTCTCCAGAAAATAGACAAAAGATTTCATGTTCAATACCTTGAGGATATCAACAGTACACTAGAATGCCATTCTGTTTAACGAACAGATCAGAAACTTTCCACAGTTTGCACGAAAGAATGTTGGCAGGGTTAAAGCCTCATCAGTGCTTAGCGTATTTGGACAACATATAGTTTTCTCAAGAGATATGCGAGAACATACGAAATGACTTAATGAAGTATTCATCTGACAGTCATAATTCATCAGAATCGATGGCAAACCATCACTGACAACAGTAGTCCAGGAACACAGGTAGACATTGTAAGCATAAGATAAAGAGATACAGAAAGATCAGGAAAGTGGTTGGGTAATACAGCAGACAAAGGGAGATGAGTATGTAATAGTCCCCAATAAAAATGAAGAAATATTACATGATATACAGAATGGAATTATCAGTATAATGATTACTGGATGCGAATTGAGAGTAAATTGAAGAAAGTTGACAATAAAGAAAAGCAGCAGAAATGAAAACATGGGGAAGCTTATCAGATTTGCTGACGAGAAAGTAAATGAAGTTAATGAATTGCGCTACCCAAGCAGCAAATTAGTCCACGACAGACGAAGCAAGGACTACACAAAGGAAAGCATAGCATTGACAAAAATAAATAACATCCCCAGCCAAGAGAAGTGTCTGAGTTTCAAAAATTCGTCTTAATTTGAGGAACAAATATCAGTGAATGTACGTGTGGAGAGCAGCACTTTATGATAGTGAGAAATGGACTGTGAGAAAATCGGAGCAGTAGCGAATCGAACCAACTGAAACGACGTGCTGCAGGAGGGTGTTGTTAATTGGATGAACTGAGCAGGTAAGGAACGAGCAGTTTATCCACTAAATCGGTGTGGATGGAAATATATGAAAAACACTGCAAAAAGAAGGAAAAAGATGACAGGACATCAGTTAAAACCTCAAAGAAAATCTTCTTTCCCACTAGAAACAAGTATTAGAGGATAGAAGCAGCAGAAGAAGTGAGAGACTGGAATACATGTAGCAAAAAATTGAGGATGTAGGTTGCAAGTGCCGCTCTTTACATTTGATATAGGAGAGGAATTTGTGGTTGGCCTCATCGAACCAGTCAGAAGACTCATGACTATAAAAAAATTCTTTTGGAAGAAATAAATCATTTTCGTCATGTCATTAATAAGGATGAAGTAAGGACTGATCCCAGATGAGACAAGTGGTTAAGTGATTTTCGAGTACCAGGGAGAAGCAAAAAGTTACAGTCTTTCCTGGGACTCACGAATCATTCTAGAACATATTTCAGATACATCAAATTGCTGTGGCCTGAGGAGTATCTGATAGCATAGGACGAGTTACGGAAAGTACTCTCGTCATGTCCAGTGTTGGCACACCCAGATTTTGAGCATGAATTTATATTATGGTGAGTTGCATGGATCTAGCCTCTTGGATGTGTTTTGAGCCAGCAGGTCAGTGGAAAACAACACACTGCCACTTCTGCATGAAGGCTACCGAATGGAGTCAATTGTAATTAATTTTCAATCGAGAGGGAGTCTCTTAACCTTGTGTATGGAATAATGTACTTCCAACGTTATCTGCATGACAGGAAGTTCAAAGCAGTGACTAACAATTTTGCTTTGAATTGGTTTGTAGGTGTGGAGGATCCATGCAATGGACTGATGAGATGGGCATAAGAACTCAGAGAATGTGAGTGTGAAGTAATCCAGAAACGACCGAAGAAGCGTGGAAATGCTGACAATTAACAGGAAGTTGTGGCAAAATATGTATTAGGTCAAGCCCACACTGAGTAACAGGCATCGGAGTTGCTGATGGAGAAAGTAAGTAGTACAGTAAGTAGCAGCGGATCAGCATGTGTGACGGTTGCTATGTAAGGAGATGAGTGTTGGACGACGAGTGGTTGAACAGCGAAGTGGAAGGAAGTGTTGCTGAGAGAAATGCATGATCACTTTTCATCTAGTTATGGAGAGTTCAGACAATGAATTGGAGGGTGACAGATATATTGGCAGAAAGCAAAGGAATGTGATGCCAGTCAATACGTCAAGAATTGTTTGCAGATCAATGTACTGGTTTACAGGTTGCCAGGAGTGACAAAACCGTTTCACGTTGTAGAGGTGGATTTATTAGGTCCGTTTCACCGGACTCCAACAGGGACCCCTTTTGTGTTTCTCGTTACATCGAAACGGTGACAGTATTCGACCATCAGGCAGTCATAGTCATGGAAGCAATGGTGTTGGAGGTGCCAGGAACAATTACAATGGGTCAATGGACGAACTTCACTGTCAAACCTGATGAAGGATTTGTGCTTGTCGGCGAGAGTGAAAAACTTAGGAATTAGTCCACTTCATCAGTTGAACAGTAGAGCGGAAGAGTTCATAGGATGATCTGAAGAATGCTTAGTTGTTATCTTAATTCATGTAATTATTGAATTTAATTGAAGAAAGGAGAAAATATGAAAATGTAGTAAATGAAGCAGGCTAAAAGAAATACAAACGTCTCAAAAATGAGATCGACAGGAAGTGCAAAATGGCTAAGCAGGGATGGCTATAGGACGAATGTAAGGATGTAGAGGCTTATCTCACTAGCAGTAAGGTAGATACTGCCTACAGGAAAATTAAAGAGACCTTTGAAGAAAAGAGAACCACTTGCATGAGTATCAAGAGCTGCAATGGTAACCCAGTTCTAAGCAAAGAAGGGAAAGCAGAAAGGTTGAAGGAGTATATGGATACAAGGGCGATGTTTTTAAGGACAATATTATAGAAATGGAAGAGAATGTAGATGAAGATGAAATGGGAGATATGATACTGTGTGAAGAGTTTGACAGATCACTGAAAGACGTAAGTCGAAACAAGGCCCCAGGAGTAGACAACATTTCATTAGAACTACTGACAGCCTTGGGAGAGCCAGTCCTGAAAAACCTCTATCATCTGATGAGCAAGATGAATGCGACAGGCGAAATACTCTCAGAATTCAAGAAGAATATAATAATTCCAATCACAAAGAAAGCAGGTGTTGACAAATGTGAAAATTACCGAACTATAAGTTCAACAAGCCACTGCTGCAAATACTAACACGAATGGAAAAAACTGGTAGAAGCCGACCTCAGGGAAGATCAGTTTGGATTCTAAACAAATGTTGGAACACGTGAGGCAATAGTGACTCTGCGACTTATCTTAGAAAATAGATTAAGGAAAATCAAACCTACGTTTCTAGCATTTGTAGACTTAGAGACAGCTTTTGACAACGTTGGCTGGAATACTCTCTTTCTATTTCTGAAGGTGGCAGGGATAAAATACAGAGACCGTAATGCTATTTACAATTTGTACAGAAACCAGATGGCAGTTATAAGAGTCGAGGGACATGAAAGGGAGGCAGTGGTTGGGAAGGGAGTGATACAGGGTTGTAGCCTCTCTCCAGAATTATTCAATCTGTATATTGAGCAAGCAGTAAAGGGAAAAAAAACTAAAATTTGGAGTAGGAATTAAAATCCATGGAGAAATAATCAAAACTTTGAGGTTCGCCGGTAACACAGTAATCCTGTCAAAGACAGCAAAGGACCTGGAAGAGCAGCTGAACGGAATGGAGAGTGTCTGGCAAGGAGGATATAAGATGCAATACGAGAATAATGGAATGTAGTCGAATTAAATCGGGTGATGCTGCGGGAATTAGATTAGGAAATGAGATACTTAAAGTAGCTAATGAGTATTGCTATTTAGGGAGCAAAATAACTGATGATGGTCGACGTAGAGAGGATATAAAATGTAGACTTGGCAGTGGCGAGGAAAGCATTTCTGAAGAAGAGAAATTTGTTAACATCGAGTGTAGATTTAAGTGTCAGGAGGTCGTTGCTGATGGTGTTTGTATGGAGTGTAGCCATGTATGGAAGTGAAACATATACGATAAATAGTTTAGACAAGAAGAGAATAGAAGCTTTCGATATGTGGTCCTACAGAAGAATGTTGAAGGTCAGATGGGCAGGTCACGTAATTAATGATGAGCTATTGAATAGAATAGGGGAGAATAGGCACAACTTGACTAGAAGAAGGGTTCGGTTTGTAGGGCATATTCTGAGGCATCACGGGATCACCAATTTAGTATTGGAGGGCAGCGTGGAGGGTAGAAATCGCAGAGGGGGACCAAGAAATGAATACACTAAAGAGATTCAGAAGGATGTAGGTTGCAGTAGGTACTGGGAGACGAAGAACTTTGTACAGGATAGAGTGGCATGGAGAGTTGCATCAAACCAGTCTCTGAACTAAAGACCACAACAACAACAACATGGATTAGGATGCGATTTTCTTTATCTGCAAGTGCATACAGCCCGCAAGTACACAGCAGCACAAGGCTGTTACCATTAAAGGTGGTGTATAGCAAAAAAGAATACGTCCCTATTCCATATCATTAAGCAGAAAGGGAGCAGGATGGAAAGTCAGAGTTTGTGAGAACTTTGACACAGGCTTGGAAGAGGGTGCAACAAGGGAACACCAAGACACTGGAAACGGAAGAGGAGGCAACGAAGCGTCCATCAACTTAAAATCAATACATGGTGGGCAGTGGGTGATACTCTACAGTCCATTTACTCCGAAATGGAAGGCAAGGAAGTTAGTGACATGGCACCAGGGCCCGAACCAAGTACCGTAATTGAAACAATGTCACTTGTGAATGTGAAGCTTCTGTTTCCAACGAGGCCAAGAATGCACATGAAGGACAGCCGTTCAAGGGTGATCAAAAGTCGATCACAGAGGAGTACCGGTACAGCCAAAGAAAAGGAGAGAAATAAGGAGCGTGGTAATGAGGGCCGTGTTTATCGTATACCGCATTCTGCAGAGTCAAGGAGGTGGCCAATATGTTTTACGTTTTTATAGCTATGGTAATTTGTTGTATGCTGTGTAGCTTGTTACATAATTTTTGATAAGATCGTGTGTATATTTTAGGTTAAAAATTATCTTTAATTGCTGTGTTAGTTACTTATTTCCTGGATTATCTGCTGATCAGATGCAAAACACTTGTCGGAGAAGAGCAGATGATAATTATTTGTGCCCTCCCCTTGCCTTTCGGAAAGGTCAAGGAGGGATGAATGCGAGTTTTGGTGCTGTACCTCTTCCCCTGGTGTGAAGTAAGGGCAATACAAGGTCAGCTGAATGGAGGAGCCTTTTGTTTCCCAGCAGCAGCATATGGCACATTCACTATTGGATGGTAAGTTAATATAGGTGAGCTACTGAACCAAATAAGGTGATTGGAAGACATACCTTTTCGTTAACAACAGTATGCACTAATGTAGTACTCATGGAGGGAGAAGAGCAGCACAAATAGTACCTCATAGTCTATCTACATCTACATCTACATCTACATCTACATCTACATCTATACTCCGCAAGCCACGTGACGGTGTGTGGCGGAGGGTACCCTGAGTACCTCTATCGGTTCTCCCTTCTATTCCAGTCTCGTATTGTTCGTGGAAAGAAGGACTGTCGGTATGCTTCGGTGTGGGCTCTAATCTCTCTGATTTTATCCTCATTGTCTCTTCGCGAGATATACGTAGGATGGAGCAATATACTGCTTGACTCTTCGGTGAAGGTATGTTCTCGAAACTTTAACAAAATCCCGTATCGAGCTACTGAGCGTCTCACCTGCAGAGTCTTCCACTGGAGTTTATCTATCATCTCCGTAACGCTTTTGCGATTACTAAATGATCCTGTAACGAAGCGCGCTGCTCTCCGTTGGATCTTCTCTGTCTCTTCTATCAGTACTGATGAGCAGTATTCAAGCAGTGGGCGAACAAGCATACTGCAACCTACTTCCTTTGTTTTCGGATTGCATTTCCTTAGGATTCTTCCAATGAATCTCAGTCTGGCATCTACTTTGCCAGCGATCAACTTTATATGATCATTCCATTTTAAATCACTCCTAATGTGTATTCCCAGATAATTTATGGAATTAACTGCTTCCATTTGCTGACCTGCTATTTTGTAGCTAAATGATAAGGGATCTATCTTTCTATGTATTCGCAGCACATTACACCTGTCTACATTGAGATTCAATTGCCATTCCCTGCACCATGCGTCAATTCGCTGGAGATCCTCCTGCATTTCAGTACAATTTTCCATTGTTACAACCTCTCGATATACCACAGCATCATCTGCAAAAAGCCTCAGTGAATTTCCTATGTCATCCACAAGGTCATTTATGTATATTGTGAATAGCAACGGTCCTATGACACTCCCCTGCGGCACATCTGAAATCACTCTTACTTCGGAAGACTTCTCTCCATTGAGAATGACATGCTGCGTTCTGTTATGTAGGAACTCCTCAATCCAATCACACAATTGATCTGATAGTCCATATGCTCTTACTTTGTCCATTAAACGCCTGTGGGGAGCTGTATCGAATGCCTTGTGGAAGTCAAGAAACACGGCATCTGCCTGGGAATCCTCTGAGACTCGTGGACGAATAGCGCGAGCTGGATTTCACACGATCGTCTTTTTCGAGACCAATGCTGATTCCTACAGAGTAGATTTCTAGTCTCCATAAAAGTCATTATACTCGAACAAAATACGTGTTCGAAAATTCTACAACTGATCGACGTTCGAGATATAGGTCTATAGTTCTGCACATCTGTTCGACGTCACTTCTTGAAAACGGGGATGACCTGTACCCTTTTCCAATCCTTTGGAATGCTACGCTCTTCTAGAGACCTCGGTACACCGCTGCTAGAAGGGGTTAAAGAAGCATATACTAGGAGTAGTAGGTCTGGTACCACATGAACTGCGAAAGAAGAGAAAGGGGAGGATGATGCACAAACTGTAGCCTATATTTGGGATCAGTAGCTGCAAATGACGTAAGTGGGCTTATAACACTATACTGCATCTCGTATTATATCAACATACAAGGTGTGTTATCAAAGATGGAACTACAGTGCAGTAAATGTCACCCTCTGGGAGGATTTAAGTAAAATTGACTATGAACTACCTAATGGGTTTGGCTTATCGAACCTGAATTAAGATTTACAGAAAAAAAATAAAAAGCTAATGATTGAAATTTGAAAAATGTTAAGTAACGAAGTTTACGTAAATGAAATAAAATACTGTCACCAACCTAATTAGACATAGTAATGTGATACATTACTTTTATATAATCTGTATTGAATTTTGGTAAAGGAAAGCTACCACTAATTCTATCCCAGAGACGTGCAATGAAACTTTACTGTAATAAGGTAAGTGATACAGCGAATACTAGCAGTCATAAATAATATGTGCAAGTTCTCACAGAAACCATTAACGGTTTATTTCTTCTCAACAGTAATACTTCGTCATTTAGAAGTTAACTCATCATCAAATGTTGTGAAGGACACTACTAAACTAAAAATGGACATGGTCCTAGTCCTGTTTCAATAGTTACTTTTCATGTTGTTGTTGTGGTCTTCAGTCCTGAGACTGGTTTGATGCAGCTCTCCATGCTACTCTATCGTGTGCAAGCTTCTTCATCTCCCAGTACTTACTACAACCTACATCCTTCTGAATCTGCTTAGTGTAGTCATCTCTTGGTCTCCCTCTACGATTTTTACCCTCCAAGCTGCCCTCCAATGCTAAATTTGTGATTCCCCGATGCCTCAGAACATGCCCTACCAACCAGTCCCTTCTTCTTTTCAAGTTGTGCCACAAACTCCTCTTCTCCCCTATTATATTCAATACCATCTCATTAGCTACGTGATCTACCCCTCTAATCTTCATCATTCTACTGTAGAACCACATGTCGAAAGCTTCTATTCTCTTCTTGTCCAAACTATTTATTGTCCATGTTTCACTTCGATATCGGCTACACTCCATACAAATACTTTCAGAAATGACTTCCCGACACTTAAATCTATACTCGATGTTAACAAATTTCTCTTCTTGAGAAACGCTTTCCTTGCCACTGCCAATCTACATTTTATATCCTCTCTACTTCGACCATCATCAGTTATTTTGCTCCCCAAATAGCAAAACTCCTTTACTACTTTAAGTTTCTCATTTCCTAATCTAATTCCCTCAGAATCACCTGACTTAATTCGACTATATTCCATTATCCTCGTTTTGCTTTTGTTGATGTTCATCTTATATCCTCCTTTCCAGACACTGTCCATTCCGTTCAACTGCTCTTCCAAGTCCTTTGTTGTCTCTGACAGAATTACAATGTCATCGGCAAACCTCAGAATTTTTATTTCTTCTCCATTGATTTTAATACCTACTCCGAATTTTTCTTTTGTTTCCTTTACTGCTTGCTCAATATACAGATTGAATAACACCGGGGAGAGGCTTCAGCCCTGTCTGACTCCCTTTCTCACCACTGCGTCCCTTTTATGCCCCTCGACTCTTATAACTGGCATCTGGTTTCTGTACAAATTAAAAATAGCCTTTCGCTCCCAGTATTTTATCCCTGCCACCTTCAGAATTTGAAAGAGAGTATTCCAGTCAACATTGTCAAAGGCTTTCTCTAAGTCTACATATGCTAGAAACAGTAGGTTTGCCTTTCCTTAATCTTTCTTCTAAGATAAGTCGTAAGGTCAGTATTGCCTCACGTGTTCCAACATTTCTACGGAATCCAAACTGATCTTCTCTGAGGTCGGTTCTACTTATCATATAGCACAAAAATAATTATAAGTCACTTGCAATAGGATTTTTACATGTTCTTTGAAGCAATCTTATTTCTATTTTTGTGAATAAAAGCAAATACTTTATCTTTTATAGGCGAAGACTTAGGTGGGGCCCTCAAACTTCCTTTCCAATTCTTACTACACAAAGCACAAAAATCTCAAAATTTACTTCAACTACAATTAATATGTTCATCATTCAAGTAGGTTTTTTCATTTTAAGTAACTCTAAATTGAGGAGTCTTAGACTGTTCATTACCACAAAGCAAACTAAACATACTTTCTGACACAATTTGTAGGGTACAAAATTTTGGAATTATTCTTTTATTCAAATTTCAGTCACCTAGCAGGACTTTTAAAACAGTTAAGGCCAGTGATTTTTCATACAGGTTCTTAAGTATGCATTATACTGTAAGTAACCTGAAAATAACGTGCTTCTTTTCTTCACAGCACAACCAGTAATTATCACTGACAGAATTACATGCTGTTAATCTTTGAAGCACAAATACTTCGAATTCAGAAACATATCAAATGTTATGGAGGTTTTCATAAATGCAATACTAACTATCCCCTTTGATATCAATTAAACAAACATTATTTCTTAATATTTTGTTGCATTTAGAATTGTGCAACACCAATAATCACTTATTTTCATCGTTTTTCACATACAGGATACTAGTATGTTAGTAATAATGTGGAATAGACCCTAAGAGGCATGACTAGAGAAACCAATTCAGGGGTTGGACACACAGTTTAAAATAATTTGCCTTATTATTGCAAATTAAACAACACTTAAATGTACTGGTTCATACTTTGACAAAAATCTGACCTCATAGATTTTACTGACATGTTTTCGCAATGTTGGTGACGAGTACGTGGTGGCTACCTGGTCACCCTTCTGTATGTAATTGGCTCTATTATCTACTTCTTGGCGACGGCATTTCCAACATTAGAGCCTTTTCCATCAATAGGGCACCATTTTATAGCCCAGCACATATCTGAGGCATTTCCATATTACACCCAGGTACTGGAAGCCTCACCTGGCAACTGTGCAGCTCACTCTATTTGCTGCTCAGACCAAAACCATTCAGCAGCTAGCTGCCGACTGACTTTGTTCTCTCACTTGGCACCGAGACTGAGCGCCATATCCACCTTTTAGCCCGCGCCAGCAACATTTTGGCGCGTGCCTCCATACTTCTGTTCCCAATGGGATGTACTCTTGCTTTTCATTGTATACAATGCAAGTCCTTAGGTATGAATCAGCTTGTAACACAAAAGCCACATATGTATATAACATTTTCATCCAATTACTACAGAGTATTTAAATGGTAAAGAGGAAACATTTTACACAACTTTCCACTTCATTACAATAGGTCGAAGACATTTCATAGTAAAAAAAATACATACTTGACATTAAACAGAATTATTCAGTACAAAAGATTTATAGAATTAATTATGGTGTTCCAAGCTGAGTATGACATCAGAATCCACAAGAGAATTGAGAGGAGTTAAATTGGGTTTGTACCATGAAAGTAGTATAGTTTTAATTTCTTCCATTTCATATGATTTTTGGGTGTGTTCAAACCTAATCTAAGATTTGCCAGTAAAATTACGTAACGCAACATTGAAAAAATGCAATGAAAGGCAAATATGTCATTTTTTTGCTAATAACTCGGAAATTATCAACTTTTCGTAAATAAACTCCCGTTTCTAAATTAAGATACACAAAATTTTCTAAAATTGTTATTGTTAAGGCGTTTTCTCTCATGAACTGTTGGGGTTCAAGCTCTGGTTCAAAGCTGGCGTATCTCGGCTCTCTCCATAAACTCTCTTTTTATACTACATGATTCTAGTTCATTATTGAGGTTGTCAGTAAATTCTTCCCATTCCCGTCGACATAACTTATTTAGATGTTATATGTAAATGAACATGTCTTTTTTCAAAACTGAACCTAATACTCAAGATATTTAATTAAGTCCAAACCTGTACAAATTGGGTTACAAGTAAATTGAAATTCCAGCGAATAATCTAGAAAAATTAGTATACATTATAATATAACACGTGATTACATATTACATTTATAGGAGCAAAAATTGTATGTGCCATTGTCATTTAGAGGGCCATGGCTGCGGTTCTTTGAAGTTGACAGGTCTTCGCAGAGGCTCGGGTTGTTCTGTCATCTGCATCAGGGCTTGTTCGTCTGGAAAATGGAAGAGGTGGTCAGAAAATACAACTTGTGCTCATATCTCATGAGATGAATGAATAGGGAAGAGATCGTGAGATTCGACATACGTTTCAGATCATGTATGAACATTTATTCAATCTGTTCTCGGTAGCTTTCGTCGGTCTCTTTTTCATCTATGTCAATACTGTCTTCTGGAGACTATGTCTTCACGATGTGCATCAGGGGACAATTCTGGCTTACCTTCCTCTATCCACAACTGCGTTGGTAGACCTTTTACTTTTGCAGGAAATAGCCGGATAATCGCGTCCAATGCAGATTTCAGAGGGGCTGTACTGGCACGAGACTACTCCCTGTTCTTTTCCACCTCCAACTGTTTGACTCTCTTAGTTGATAGTCGAGCGTGGTCTGAACGGATAATCATAGCTGGACCTGAAAGTACATGAATTTTGTCATGCGGCAGGTTCGGTGGGGGTAATGGGGCAATATTTGCTTTACTCTTCTACGATGAAGATAATTGTTACCTGTATCTCAAATCTTTGAGGCTAGTAGCATGGGGAGGGAGGGAGCCAACTGACAACCCACTTGTTTTGAAAAATGTTCTCGAACTGGCCCTAACCAAGAGAGAATAAATAAAATGAAACTTGGTGATAGACAAAAGCATATTTGCAAACATTTTAAATACAGTGTCAATTTGGATTTTTTGAAAATTATTTTTCTTTCAGCTGGCTTACATAAAAAGATAATCTACATGTATTCAACAATTAAAAACCAGGAGGAATTCCCTTAATTACAGGCTCTAATAATAAATTCAAGATCCGGAGTGCAAAAAATGGTCTCTTGCGGAGTCAGCCGAAATATGCCAATTTTCAACTACTGGTTGACCCCCAATGGTTCATAGGAGGTTAAAAGTTAAATTTTAAAAGCTGTAGGATATTGTTCGTACTTTCAATTTGAATGGGGAGGTTGTTTATGAAAAGTTGATTGTTTCCGAATCATATGAAAAAAGTCCAAAAAAGATTTCTTCAATGTTGCATCACAAAAAAACAGATACAGATACACTCCCCACATGGAAAGGAAGAAATCAAAACTGCCCCACTACTTTTCGCTAGGGACCCTCTCGTGCACAGATTGACTGTTAATAGGACGAATGTAGAGTGGCACTCCAAACGCATTATATGTTTGGAGGGTAGCGTAGTGAATAGCACAGGCATGAGTTGACAACTAGCTAGAGAGGCAATCGCCTGTGCCAGAGCATCAGCTAATACTCTAAACCGGGATTTAGTGGTAGTCAAACACGTACGATGCTACTGTATGAGAGAATGCCGCTAACAAGACTGTGTCAGTCACTAGGAGATCGTATCTGGGACGCAAGAGTGGAATCAACGAGCTTGCAGGAAGCCGTTTGTTATGCACTACACAGGCGATTAGATCCAGTCTTGTCGCCGCCCGAGTAATATCCGGAGAGTCTGAGGAAAATGCGGAAGAAATTAACTCCAGAACTGCAGCTGATAGCTAGCGATCACAACATTCCTTTCTGCTACCATGCAGCAATTCTGGAATTAAAAACATATAGCGCACAGTTGTACATGTCAGTGGTGGTGGACAAGCACATATTATTTAGGTGTTACGTGGTACACACCTATTCGTTACGATTAGAGACAGTGAGGAAATTTGTGCAGATCAAAGAGGATTGTGTGTTTCTGATAGCGGAAGACAGGGATCGGTACGTAGTAATAACCGACGGAGAGCTACAGCACTGCCAAAGCGGGATGGTTATCATATGCCGTGCTCACTAGATCCAGACGAGAGAAGCTCCATGTGACATGTGATTGTTCAAGGCCAAGGCCGCAGGTCACTCATGCCGAAAGGAGGTGATGGAACCGAAGTAGTATTACCAGCGAGCGGATACATGTAGGGTGTTCTCGGTGTAGAGATATAGTGGTGGCAAATTGTTATAAACAAGGCAAGCTCATGGGAGCAAGACGCTTAGAACTAAGAGGTAGTGGGTTGTTAAATAATTGAACCATATGTGATATTACAGGACCAGCGTATCGTGCACAGATGAACCTCTGGAAAAAAGAAGAAAAGGAACTGCGTCTATATTGCGAGGACGAACCATTGAAGATGTTGCCTAAAGAAAGCTTTATGTTTTTGAATGATATCTGGGAACCAAATCTATGATAGTCGCACAGGAGGGAAGGTCACTTGGAGCAACTAATGCAGCACGGTGAGCAGTATTAGGATGGTCGACGGTGGGTAACTGTGACCATGATTGTCACAATTCCTAGCGCCATACTGACATCACGTAGCTTTTATGTATGTGACACGGCGAGCGATTCAGTGCACGGGTAGTCCAGTAGTGGACTGGAGCCCTGCAGCGAGAGATTGGTATTGGATTTGTTAGAGCTGCAGGAGGATTATTATCATGGAGGGAGCCATGTTGGAGCAAAGATGTGAAGTGCACACAAACGCAATAGATGTGCTGAAGTGTTTGAAAGCAAGCAGCTATAAAAAGTAATGTAATATATGTGTAGTGTTTAGAACTTCCTGTCTAGATGACTTTGGAGGGTTGCCACTTGTTTTGTAAAACGACGGTGGGGAACCGATTTTGATCAAGGTGGAAGGCGTCTTCCACGTGGAGAGGGGGAGATGTAGCGTCTCCAATTAGTTTTAAGTAAAACTGCATGAATTTGTAAGAAAACTGCCATGCTGTATTGTGCTATCTACCACTGGCTGGTAAGCACAAATTATGACTTCGGTTATAGCAACATGTACGCAAGATTGTTGGACGGTCTAGCCATGATCAGATAAACTTGCAATGAGCATATATAATAGCTGGAGCGAGGAGGACGGTATAACCACACCACAGCAAGTAACGTTACGAGCTACGCGACCACGGGCTGGGTAATAGTGCAACTAATCAGCCCTATATCTATATGAATAACTGTGAATTTTAAGGGAAATGAATTGTGAGTCATGCAGGACTGTCAGGATGCCGGGGATACGTTGGACTACGAGATGACTGGTCAGTGCCTGCAATCTGCGCCTGCCACCGCCAGACTCCTGCCAGGGGCAGCGGGTCGCATCCCACGCACGGCAGACTTCCCTCGTCACTACGGTGGATAACAGCTAAGTCTGTGTAACCTCAGCAAGGTGTTAAGCAATGGAATGCCACCGGAGCACAAGAAGGAGAGCGCCATTGATGTCAGGGCCTTGGCCGAATGACGGGCCGTTGGGCTGCTGCCGTCTTGATATCAGCACCACTGACCGCTGACACGTGTACCTCTTCACTGGGGAGGAAGCCAGGCCTCTACAAACCATCGCCGTCCCGCAAAGCCAGATTGGGACATGTCTGCGACACAGCGACAATGACGAGATGTGTGACTGAACTATAATGAAGAACTTATTTCAACCCACCACTCTGTCTCTGGGTGCCACATTCCCATCACTCCACCACTCATCTTACACGTTGTTGACAGGTTCCAATTCGCTTGAAATTTTTGAATCAAGGGATGTTTCTGATTACAGTGTAGTATTTTCATGTCTGGCACATTTACAGGCATAAATTCTGTGGTCAGTCTCCTTTAGCATTTTGCCACATTCATAACACCCAAGTCCATACTTGTTGTTTTATGAAATTAAACCATACCTCACTGAAGGTAAAATGTAGCATCTTCTTTGAAAAATATTACAGGCACTCCACCTCTTAGAACTAATTTGCTTAACCGCTTGCACAGCACATTTACAGGCATCAATTCTGTGGTCAGTCTCCTTTAGCCTTTTGCCACATTCATAACACCCAAATCCATACTTGCAGTAACTCTCAGCTGGCGAAACCCTCAGAACGTCATTCCAGAATGAATACAACTAAAAGACTGATTGTTTTACATGGTCTCGTTCATTCTCGATAAAACAACAGTTCGTTCCAGATGTAGAGCTTCATCTTATTAGGCTACCATTCCACATCTGCATCAGTCCTCGACGAACTGCATTCCCCAATACTCGCAGTTGGGTGGCGGTTCGGACAGTCTTTGCTATTTGTAACATACACTAGCATAATACACAGATTAATAAAATAATTTTTCTCATGTGTCGCCTTGTTTCATTCATTTCATTCCTTTTATTGCATTATTTTAATAATTTAGAACTGTAACTGAACTGTTACAAACGTCGTTCGGTCATGTGCAGAACAATTATGTAGTTATAGGAACAACAGTAGATATAAAAACAAAGAATGTCACAGCCTAATCCACGTAGAAAGAACATTACTCATTACTGTTAAATGCAAAGAGTATGAAACAATGAGTTTAAACGTTGCAAGTGAATTTGAAAGATTACTTCGAAAAAACTTTACTCTTTTGGGACAACACATTGAAAGTACACTAACCACTAGGAAGTGTGAGTGAGAAGTCTATTAATTACAGTCACATTTTGATAAATGAGGCAACATCAATTCCCGTGCTAAATCAGCCGATGTGTGATCAAACAATTCCGTAACAGAATCTCACTAGTAAAGGCCATTAAACACCCGATACTTTATAATATCTAACTCAATTGTCGAAACAAGCTTCAAAAGCGCAATTATTTTAGAGATTGTTGCCGCTAATGTGTTTAATATTTCACGTTAATCATGTAAACAATGAAAAGTTAGAAAAATATTTGAAGTTATTGTTAAAGTTTATTGGAAGTCACAGAAACAGAGCTCTAATTCCGAAAGAGTGGATAAATCGAGTCTGGGTAATTTCCACTCTATTTTAAGCAAAAGTAATTTTTTCACATATCTCAGTGTTTACGACGTCATATATCCTGAAATATGTCTTACACAATTGTATAAATTTGCAGGTACATTCAGTGGTATACATTGTTAAGCCAAAACTGCCCGCTGAAAAGTTGGATGTCTCTTTATGGCGTTGCTGGCACACGACGCAGTAAAAAAAAAAGGTATTTAAACCTAGCAGAAGCGGATAGTGGATTATCCAAACGAAGATATGGACTCCAAACGGAGAAATCCACTGAGATGAGTGACTTTGCTAAAAGTAGATTATTGCTACGCAGCGCCTGTGAACGAATATCTCGAAAATAGCGAAGCTGGTGAATGTTCACATGCTACCGTTGTGAGCATCTACGGAAAGTGGGAGGCGCTAAGTGTTTGGATGTCCTTGACTGTCCACAGAACATGGGGTATGGAGAGTTATCTGCTCTGTAAAGTAGGGTTGCTGGAGATCTGTGGCACCTCTGGCAAAAGGGCACAATCCCGGCGGACTCACATGTGTTTCAGAGCAAACCATCGGCGTACGCTGTTGAACATGGGGATCCGCAGCAGACGATCCCTGCATGTTCACATGATGGCCCAACGACGTCGTGGGTTACGATTGTAGTGAGCTCGGGATCGTCGATACTGGACCGTGTATCATTGGCAACGCGTCAGCTCGTGGTATGAATCACGGTTTTGCTAGATCAGGTCACTGGGCGTCCTCACAAACGCCGTCATCCAGGAGAACAGCTGATCAGACGATATATTTCAGCTGCTAAGAAACTGGCAAACAAGGACTTTTCAGATACTATGAATTACTGGCCAATATGCCTAATAAACATCCTAGCAAAGACTCGGGAGAAGGTACTGTGTAAGCGCTTGCAAATCCACAGTGCTCTGACGGGCACGAGGCAACACGAACTCGGCTTCAGAACCGGCAGATCCGTGACTCGAAGCCAGAATTGTGCTACAGTGGTTTGAGAAGCATCATACTGAAATCACGTTATTGTTGATAATGTTTATGTTAATAACAATGATTTGCCTACTGCGAATCCGATGGTTCCCATGTGGGTCAGTATCGAGCCCCCTCGCCGTGTACACAAATCAGCGACCAGTGATTTACGGGAATCACGTGACTTGTGCGTAGGCACCTGGTGCCAGATATCTGCACAAATCTACCAATTGACTGTAGAATCGGTGATATACTGCGTTACGTAGATGGTTCAAATGGCTATGAGCACTATGGGACTTAGCCGGCCGCGGTGGCCGTGCGGTTCTGGCGCTGCAGTCCGGAATCGCGGGACTGCTACGGTCGCAGGTTCGAATCCTGCCTCGGGCATGGATATTTGTGATGTCCTTAGGTTAGTTAGGTTTAAGTAGTCCTAAGTTCTAGGGGACTTATGACCTAAGATGTTGAGTCCCATAGTGCTCAGAGCCATTTGAACCATTTTTTTGCACTATGTGACTTAGCATCTGAGGTCATCAATCCCTTAGAACGTAGAACTACGTAAACCTAACTAACCTAAAGACAACAGACACACATCCATACCCGAGGCAGGATTCGAACCTGCGACCGTAGCGGTCGTGCGGTTCCAGACTGAAGCGCCCAGAACCGTTTGGACACACTGGCCGGCGTTACAGAGATGGCCAAAGAAGCTATTATTTACGTAGCAATAATGTTTTGGGTCTTCAGTGGATGTGGATACTGTCTGCAAACTATGTTGCTAATGGAGTAGGTAGTAAGTAAGTAATGAATTAAGAAGTCATTTCTCATGCTAAGGTTTTATTATACGAACATCTAAAATGTATTAAATGACAAGCTTTTTTTCCTTTCGTCAAGTTTTGGGTGTTTTCAGAAAGAAAATGTTTCTCAAAGCCTGCACTCATTTCCGGAAATCCATATCCACCCAAGTTTAAGTATTCCAAATCCAAAATCAATTAAGGTTTTGGTTTCGTAAGATTGAAAATTATGTTTAAATTTTGATAGAAGTCCTAGCACAGATACTGGACAAATTAAGTCCAATTTTTACCGCATCGTCAGTTACATTGCTACAAGGAAAACAGAGATTCTAACTGTAATACTTGCCTTATTGTGTTGAACTATTAATATAAGATTGTATCTCTTAGCGAGTACATTACGTCAGCATTTTCAGCTTTAAATTTCGTCAAACGTTATCAGAATTACTAAAAATACTGTTCATATGCCCCTGGAAGCCGTTGCTAGGCAACCTGAAAATGATACTTTGGTCTGTGCTGCAGTATAGTAGTTTATTTATATACAGGTCGATCAGAAACTGCCCGAAAATCTTGTGATGGTATTTTTATTTACTTATTTATGTAGTTGTTACAACTCTGAAGATCTGAAACGTATATGTACAATTTGTCTGTGCATTTTGCATGTTATGTCGGATTCATAATTCCTGGTGTCTTCCTTACTGTTACATCTCATCTTCCCCCTCCTCGTGTTCCTCTTTAGTGCCACCGTCTTCGTTGTCACTGTCCACCCCAGAGAGAGTGTTGTTACGTTTCATTTAGGAATTCCTCTTATGGTGTGTCCCCAGGTAGCCTTCATAAGTTGATTTTGAAATACTGTTTGTTAATGTATTTAGTTGTGGCCATTGGACTTCGTCTCTTAGTGCAGTGTAGTCTTAGTGTAGTGTATGTCTATAGTTTGTGTATTGCCCGCAGAAGAAGACAGCGTATTCTGGGCATCTTCTTCCCCGCATGTATATGTAGATGTCTGTCTCAGACTCACACGCTCTAAGTGGATGGGGTAAGGTCCGTGTTCTGTTAAGAAATGTACCATACTGCGGATGGGACCGATATGTTTCACCCTCAGCGTTCCCTCAAGTCACGGAGAAAGTTTTACAGTACAAATTCCTTATCACTTACATTCCACTCACGTTGCTATGTATCCAGACGCCAACTTTTAAGGTGACGTGTCTTCTACATCGTTACACGAGCTAGTGTGTGTACCTTTGTAGTCTCCCCATCTTTGACCAGTACCTTGCAGACCTGAATTTGATCGGTATACCTGTGGGACATACACCAAGCACCACACACAGTGCATCCACTGAGGTAGTGCTGAAGACTCCATACAGTTTAAGTATGACATTTATTTGCCATCGTCTGACTGATGCTTTGTTGGTGACGAGGCTCAGTCTGTGTGTCTACGTACTTGCTGCGAAGCTAAGTAGTACTTCGAAAAGCGCTCAGTGGTGTGTCCTTATGACTGTAGACGTGATCTCTACTGTTTTGAATTTAGCCTCACCAGTTTACGTAGTATTTTTTCTGCTCTGTTCTTAGCCTTATATGTGCGTGGAAATTCAATTTCTCATAAATCTGTATCTCAAGATAGCGTGTAACATGTGCACGTTTTATGTTTGTGCTCCCTGTTTTAACCGTAGGATTCCTTTGGAGTGATCCTTTCACTAATGTGTGTGATATTTTGTTTTCGGCTATCCTGAATTTGTAATTTAACTATTGTGTAATTGCTATAGTCCCCTGGTTTTCTCTTCTAGTTGGGATGTGTTGTTTAAATCATGTCATCTGCCTAGCCGACAATTCCGTCTGACCTGTTATACACATTTAGAAGTTGGAGGGCGAGTTCGATTATTATGTATCAGAAAATGGGGCCGTAGGACAGTTGAGTACAGCCGTTGGTAATTATTTTAATTGCTTTCCGGCTGTCCGTCTGCCATTCGACAACTCTGTCTTTAATGTTATCCAGTAAACGGTTGTATAGTGAAGGCGGCACATCCAGATGTCCTTCCCTTTGAAACAATGCTGGCCACTAGATGTTATCGAATGCCCCAGCAATGTCAATGATTATTGCCGTCTCATATTTCTATGTTGTAGTATTAACTAGATGTAAGGCGTGGTTGATAGCATCATTTATTGGATTTGCCGGTTCTGAAGCCGAGTTGGTCTTGTCTCATGTCCCACAGAGCACTGTGGATTTCCAAACGCTTACACAGTAGCCTCTCCTGAATCTTTGCTAGGATTTTTATTAGGCATATTGTCCAGTAATTCTTAGAATCTGAAAAGTCTCTGTGTGCCAATTTCTTAATAATGACTGCTTTGGAGGTTTTCGATAACGTAGGTACTGTGCTCTGCCGTAACGCATTGTTCAGTAACGTATTAGGAAAGGGGTGATCTGCTGTGCTAGTTTTTTCAATATTTCCAAGTGGATACCATCTGGTTCATGTGCTTTTTTGTTTATGAGCTCTGAGATTGTTAGAGAAATCGCTCCTTGCGCAAAAGGACAGGTAACAGTTGAAGTGTTGTATGGTGTGTTTGTTGGCCTTCTCTTAGTGTCGTGTGATATCGTGTACCTGCATTTATGATGTCATCAGGGTGCAGTTTACATAGCAGGAACTTTGCTGCCTTCCTCCGTCTTCTCGTCGTCGTGCCGTCATCCTGCTTTAGTGCTCCCTGAACTGGTATGGTTTATGCCTTCTCTGTCAGTATATTGTATGGTTCCCCCATATTTTTGCTTTATTTGTGATGTTATAAATCGTTACCAGTGTTGTTCACGTTTGTTGTAAGGGGCTGTCTGTTAAGTTTTGTGGATGGCTATATGCTTCAAGTCTTATGAGTCTGTTTCCGTTTAGTATCGCCTTTTGATATAATTTTTGTTTGCGTCTGTCATTTTGCTTGAGTGTCATGACTTTGTTGGTTCATGATTTTGGTGAGCGTTTTTTGATCTTCGATGTCGGTACTGATGTGCTCTGTCCATGTTCTGTTCCCAGTGTTTTTCTGTGTGCCCTGTAATCGATACCTCCACTGATGTTTTCTAGATGGTGTTGTTGGATAACTTCCGTTACCTGGTTCCAATGAGCGCTTTGGAACAATAAGTGTCTCGTGTGTGTTTTGGTAGTCGTGTCCTGAGTTTCTGTTAGTGTACATGTTACGACATTGTTGTCACTACTGCTTACATTGTCGTGTACGTTCCAGTTTGTTGCGCATGTCGTTGCTGCATTAATTGCTAGTGTAAAGTCGATATTAATGCTCGTTCCATCGGAGCCTGGGCATATTGCTACAGGCCTCTCTGTAATCATTACATGTAATTGTGTCTCTTGTATTAGGTAGCTGTTTAGGTGTCCTCTGTTATCTGTTCTGTCTGAGTTCCTAAGGGTAGATCTTGAATGAAAGTCCTCAGTTATGACAATTTTTTTTTGCCTCTGACGTTCTTTGCTAGGTCTCTGATATGGTGTGCGTAAGGTTCCATTTGATGGCTGTAATAGACGTAGAGGGATGCAGTCACCTATGTAAAGTCCGCACTGTCTATCTCTTTGGTAACTAAACGTTTATTGCATAACTGTGCTACCTTAATTGTGTTATAAGTTCTATTTAAAATTACTATTGCAGCCTGGCAGTCATTGCTGCCTTCAATTATGATAGCATGTTTCGGTAGACTTATTAGTTACCGATTTCTATTATAAGGTTATTGTAAGCACGTAATGTCTGCGGGTCGAGACTGGGGAGGTTGTCCTGAGAAATAACTAAAGGGAAAAAAAATGGATACGTTGCGCTGCTTCCGAGTTAAGTAGTATGATGTTAGCCAATCAGGGCTTGCGAGCAGATAGAAGCTTCCAGCCAGGTACAATTAATCTCTGTCTTCTCCATAGTGTAGATGACAGCGCAGAAGAATGCTCAGCCTTTGGCTCGGGACGACACCTACTGGCATTGGAAATTCATTTTGGTAGGAACTCACTAAGTTTAACAAAAAGCGTAAATTTTACCTCCTAAAATTCAAGTTTTGTTTATCAGACGTGATCTAATTGAACGTCCCTCGCACCAACCAGCTCATGCGTGGAACCGTCACTGAATAGGAACACATCGATGTTAGAACTGTTACCACCGTCGATAACATAGAGATAATGAGGAGAGTGGCCGACATATCTGCCAACCCTCACAAAGGCTGTGCTACATTTAGTGAAGCTGGTAGCAACTTTTTTGAACAGCTGCTATTAAATACTTTTTTGAGTCATCAGTCTTCTGACTGATCTTATGCGGCCGCCACGAATTCATCATCAGTGCCAAACTCCTCGCCTTAGAGTAGCACTTGTGACATACACCCTCAATTATTTGCTAGATGTATTCCAATCTCTGTTTTCCTCTACAGTTTTTACCGTCTACACTTCTTTCTAGTGCCATGGAAGTTATTCCGTCATGTCCCTTTTTCTTGTCAGTGCTTTCCATACATACCTTTCCTCAAATGCTTCAATTATCTTTTGCTTCGGTTGTCCCGCAGTCCATGTTTCATTGCCATACAATGCTGTGTTCCAAACGTACATTCTCAAAAACTTCCTCCTCAAATTAAGATGTTATGTTCGATACGAGTAGACATCTCTTGGCCAGGAGTGCTCTGTTTGCAAGTACTGGTTTGCTTATTGTGGCCGCCTCACTCCGTTCATCATTGATCCTTTTGATGCATAGGGAGCAGAATTCCTCACATTCATCTACTTCGTGATGAGCAATCCTGATGTTAAGTTTCTTGTTGTTCTCATTTCTGCTACTTCTCATTATTTTTGTCTTTCTTCGATTTGACAGTAATCTATACTTTGTACAAATTAGACTGTTGCCACGCAGGGTGGCCAAGACCACGGTTCATGCGGCACCAGCCGTAGGAGGTTCGAATCTTCCCTCGGGCATGGGTGTGTGTGTTGTCCTTAGCGTAAGTTACTTAAAGTTAGATTAAGTAGTATGTAATCCTAGGGACTGATGTCCTCAGCAGTTTGGTACCATAGTAACTTACGACAAATTCCATTTTTTTTTTTTCATTAGACTGTTCATTCTATTCAGCAGATCCTGTAATCCGTCTTCACTTTTACTGAGGATAGCAATGTCATCAACGAGTCGCATCATTCATGTCCTTCCATTCTGAATTTTAAGTCCACTCTTGAAACTGTCTTTCATTTCCTTTTGTTTCTTCGACGTACAGATTGAACAGTAGAGGCGAAAGGCTACAACCCTATGTTATACCCTTACAATACTGTATTCATAATGGTGAAGGATCTCTTTCCACAATTTTGCCAACATTCCCCGACGTCGGAATTTGATGTCAGCCCATCTCCAGCATTCCCTACCGGCATAATTTCACCGAATAATTTATTAACAAATGTAAAGGTCGGCGAAATAGTCCATGCCTCTCACTGCGCTAAAGAAAAAAAGGATAAACAGTATACTGTTATCAGCTGTGTGAAGCGTGCTTGTCGTTTTCACCTCCGTTAGAGTTCTGTTCGTAGAAACAATGCACTTCACTCGAGTACAGAGAACATTCGTTCATTTGATTCTGAATCGCGCTCATCATTTACACAGGCTATTTAAAGAACTTCATCTCATTCGTGAAATGAGAGTTGCACGTGCCTTGCCTTGTTGAAGTCTAACAGTGGACTGTACATACTGAAAGTAATTTATTTTTTTGAGGCTTCCTATCCAAATCGCATGGGTACACATTTACAGGGAATAGCTGTCAACTGAGATCGGAATAGCATGAGAGCTCAAACATTAAGTGTCCACTCAGTAAATATCGTTTCGTCCGTTGGACCTCTTTCGAGGCCCATTCGTATTGACATTAACATTAATTACACAGTGCTCTTATATATGGCGCTCTTTAATCTCAAACGTCTGTTTTCTTCAAACCGAACAAGAGAGTAATAAAAAAATGGGACATGGAATGCCAGTAGGTGTCGTACCGAGCCAAAGGCTGAGCATTCTTATAGAAATAAACTAATCCAGTGGTACAGGTAAGCGTCTGTTGCGCTCATCCTGATCATTTATTGTAAATATACGTTCATCGAGCCCCCACATTTGGAAACGGCAAGCGATTGTTGGGTGTCAAATTTGATAAATACGGTGAAGGTCGGAACACTTCAAATTGAAAATCTTTTTACTTTGTATCAACGATAAAAAAAAACGTGTAGAGGAAACATAACTGTGAAAACTGCGTAATTCATGAGGAAATGTTTCGTCCTTCCAGGGGATGTGACAGTCGCCGAGTAGGAGGCTTTGTCACGCGTAAGCTCTATGTAAAACCTGATGGATAGAGAGAATCGAGATTTTGTCGGCGACCTCGTGGTTTCTTCGATCTTAACCGTAGGTTGCGTAGGGCAATAAAATTTTAATGCTGAACGCAGCTGCTGTTTCTCATTCCTCTGGATTAAACTTTTTAGATAACCACTTCATCACATTTTGTAATGTAAAATGAGCCACACGTCAGTTAAACACCAGCACTTAATATTTTTTCGATTACCAAAAACAAGTAATTAAAAGTACTTTGTCGAACATCATAAGTGACATTTAGCCAGTACAGCTTCACGTCGCTTGGCGAGGCATACTTCCCTAATATCACAGATATTTATTCACATTAATTCCTTCTCCTGATTATGACTAGAAGATTTACGATGTCTGTTTTATGGTCCCAGGCGAAGAAATGAATCCACTCAGCCTACGGTATCTTTCTGAAGATGATGGTTGTCATTGTGCATACTTCGTCCAATATCCTGACGCAGGTGTCCGTAAGCACCGGTAGCAAAGCTCCAAGGAAAAAAAACGATGCTTTCGCTCATTGACGCGGAGAGGAGAGCAGTATTAGCCTACCATGTGCAGTACTAGGCTACACATCAATCGCTAACCATGGTGGATTAGCATAATATTTGCAGCTCTAGGAATGCTTCGGTCGTTCACGGGCGTCGTTTCGTGTAATTTTGTGAAAGCTGTCTCGTTGGAATATTGTGCGGCTTCCACAACATTATCCGACGCCATGCCTATGAACCACTGAAGCAGTTATTACGTCGGAGAAGTATCAAATACCAAAGCTCTTTGATTATTTACTGTCCAGATATGTACAATATGTACAACATGTTGCTTGGTCACCAGTCGCACCCAAAAGTTATCTGAGTGCAGTGGACTCTCTACAACATTTCACATCAGTGTTTGTATTTTCTTCCAAATTATCCATTTCCTGCATTGTTCTCAACCTACACTTTGCACATATGTACCCAGATAGAGGTGAATACAATTATCAAACTTACGCGTAAAGCAGAAATGAAGGATCTTAAAAAAAAATTAAATTTCAGTTCAAATGGTTCAAATGGCTCTGAGCACTATGGGACTTAACAGCTGAGGTCATCAGTCCACTAAAACCTAGGACTACTGAAACCTAACTAACCTAAGGACATCACACACATCCATGCTCGAGGCAGGATTCGAACCTGCCACCGTAGCGGTCGTGCGGTTCCAGACTCAAGCGCCTAGAACGGCTTGGCCACACTGACCGGCTAAATTTTAGGGAATTTGTTTCAATCGACAAGAGAGTTGAGGGTGAAATAAAAAGTTTCCAGTTTTTAAGAAAGGAAATTCATAGATGCTTAGGGCTAATCAAGGCTAAACAAGTATTTCTCTCACCAACATTAACAACGTCTTCGTCGAAAATAAAATGTATGCATACCTCAAAAGAAAAGTGTGAAATCGTGAACGTAATCTAAAATTGTGTTTCGTGCATTTTAAAACAGCTAATGAATGAAAAGATTTCTCTCCTGTCGATAACTGTGTACTGGAAAACAAATTTAGTCACACAATCATTATTCCTGACTACTTATTAGCACCCAATTTACAAATGAATTACGTGAGTCTACTTATGAATACAGAAATCAGTTTTCTCCTTGTCACCGAAGTTCGGCTATTAGCCTCTTTTAAGTGTTAATTCAAAGTTTCATCATAGCTCTAGATTCATTGTTAAGATTATGAATAAAAATTACAACCATTAACCACATTCTTCCAATAGCTCGTTAAGGTAGAGTGGAATGGCTGTGATAATGATTCAGTGAACGGTATTGCCTATTTTCTGTGGAATTGTCTCTAAAGGCGATAGAACCAATCGTAACAATGTGAGTGGGGATGAGGTGGAAAGGTAAACGCAGAGAGACCAAGTTATATACTCACAACGCAAACAATTTTCTGAGGGTAACATATTCCTTTGCAAAATATTTCCGGGGAAGACAAAAGTGATCGAAGAGGTTGAGGTCAACAGACATGAAATCAATGCTTGGAGTGAGCTATTATTGGAAGGAAATCGGATGTGAAGCTATAAAAGAAACATTTTCGACATTCATGTAAAGTGATTTTGTATGGGATTTGTGAAAAATAGAAAATTGTTTGTCGTAATGTATGTTTAAGTCCCATTAGAAAATACCCTAATTAAAGATTCCTTCTGTATAAGGTGAATGAGGTCCAAAACGAAATAACTACACTACACGATCCAACTGCCCTCAGGCATAAATCGCCACAATCATACATATTCACAAAACTAATATGCTTTGGTATCTGAAATGATTAAATTATTTAATACTGTGTTTTGGATCCCATGAGTAGATTTCATCCAATCAGCAAGAAATAAATGTCTCATCGTGACCATAGCCACTTTCTTGTTGTGAGCTGATGACCACCATTATCAGAAAACATCATCAATCCGAAAATCCAGCAGCTGCTCCTAAGTTGTCGAGGCAAATGTACCTAAAGTGATTTGAAAATACGAGTGAGAAAATATACCAATAAAGGAATTGCAGTATGCAATTGGAATTTTCAAAAGCTGAAGTGCAAATAGTTAACAAGGAATTTGCTCAAGAACAATCCAATAAATGGCTTAAGGGCAAATAACAAGTGGCTTGCACAACTAAACTTGAAGATTTGAGTTGGTGCAGCGACAACTGAAGCTTCACAAATAAAACTGCTGTTAACTGGGTAGTCGCCTTGTGTCTCTGTTCACAGGCGGAGAAGGAAATCAAGTGATCCCCCCCCCCCCCAAAAAAAAAGGCGTTGCGCGTAACAAGGTAACAGTGTAAAGTAAATACAAAATTCTTCTTAGCAACTGCACCAAAGGTTAAATCCCCTATGATAGAGGTCTCTGACAGTAAGATACGCAAATATAAGGAACAATTACAGATTAATAAGATTAATACTGAAAGCAATGATTATTGTTTAAAGTTTCACCAATATAGCCCAATAAAACAAAATTTCAAGGGCCTACAAATTTGACAAACAATGAACTTTTTAGTAGTATACAAGTAAGTAATAACATGTACAGCTGAACTGAGGTAGCGGCCGGTGGCCTAGCAAACAAGTTCAAAATTCGTGATGGCGCTTTAACGTTTACCTGATTTTTCGTGAAAACACTAGAAGTTCGTTAGTAACTACACGACAGATTCCTGCAGCAGAGTGGTTAAGTAAAGCTTTGGTCTGAACTTGCAGTAATGGACCGCTTCAGGCGGTGCTTCTTAGATTTACTATTCGTAAAACCGTACATAACAAATCACAGAGAAACTAAATAACTGAAACATTCTTAGTGAGACCAATGCTTAACTTCATTGACAGCAAACAACGTCAGCAGGCGCACAAATACACAGAATGGGCAATGCCCAGAAGGCAGCGTCCCAAAATAAGCAGCTGAAAAATTATTAATAGAAAGAGGGCTAGTTAAAAAAGGCCAGATCGAAAGTAATACGGATTTAACGTACTCGTCTCACCAGCTGTTTTACGAAAATACATCTCTTTTATCGAATGTATTACCAGTTCTGCTTGGTGGCTGCCACAGTACAAAATAAGAGATACAGTGAGGTCCCTGATAATAAAGCTTTAAATAAGGGCTAATGTGTCCTGAAACATACACATAGAATTGAACAGTATTAAATTTAAAGCCAATGCTAAAAGTAAGTTTAGCAAGTACTAGAAGCAAAATTAAATAAATAATACTTTCATAAAAAGAAAATACTGGATAACATGTAAGCCTGGTAAATTACAGGGAACTTTATCAGTAGGGCCCTCGAACACTGTTTAACCAAAATAGAAAACACCTCAAAGCACTGGCAGACTTGAGACAAATAACAGGGCAGCATTCTTGTGCAACAATCGACAGTACCCTTGACTGCCTGAATGCCACGACGAAGAAGAGCTCAAGAAGTCATCGGAGACGCTCGAGGGAGAGTCTTCAGCAGCATCTGCTGCTCTTTCTTTCCTTTCAAGATACCGTCGATTCGCGCAGTCGTTATTGCAAAAGATGTCACCAAAGGCAATTGCTTCGTTAGCGATAAACCGAAAGTGCCTCTGACGCACACCACAAACAGGCACACTTCTGAATAACGTGGCTAGTAGATATAAATTTTGCAAACTTAAAGGCAGTTTGTAAGTAAGCTATAGGGAATTGGGGGACTTGTTTTGGGGGAAGAGACCAAACTACGAGGTCATCCGTCTCATCGGATTAGGGAAGGACGAGGAAGAAATTCCGCCGTGCCCTTTCAAAGGAACCATCCCGCCATTTGCCGGGAGCGATTTAGGGAAATCACGTGAAACCTAAATCAGGATGGCCGGACGCGGGACTGAACCGTAGTCCTCCCGAATGCGAGTCCAGTGTGCTAATCACTGCGCCACCTCGCTCGGTAAACGCCACTTTGCCAGAAGCCCCTAGGGCGAACTTGCTTATGAGATACCAACGAGCGGCTTTGGTCCACAGTATCGGATGTCGTCAAAGTTGTTTACTAAGCTGAGGTTTTCTGGGTACCATAAGTATTTTTATTTTTATTTTCTCTACACAGTTGTGCAGAATGTTCCACGGATTAGGTTCTATAAACGTCTAAAAGTTCAGGCAATGTTTACGCGTTGCTTTATCGTCAAACCTGAGAAAGTACAGAACACGTGACAATCTATTCCGCAGGCGTCAAAACCTGAACGATGAATACCTTCCCCTGTTGTCCACGTTCCTGAAGTAGCACACCCAAAAACGCCCTCATTTTGACAGAATCTACACACGTCAAATTTCTTATTCTGTTCAGAGCAGCATTTTCATTGTAATGCCGAACAATATATGAAGCTTCAGCACTGGTGAAGGGGCATATAATACACTCCTGGAAATTGAAATAAGAACACCGTGAATTCATTGTCCCAGGAAGGGGAAACTTTATTGACACATTCCTGGGGTCAGATACATCACATGATCACACTGACAGAACCACAGGCACATGGACACAGGCAACAGAGCATGCACAATGTCGGCACTTGTACAGTGTATATCCACTTTTCGCAGCAATGCAGGCTGCTATTCTCCCATGGAGACGATCGTAGAGATGCTGGATGTAGTCCTGTGGAACGGCTTGCCATGCCATTTCCACCTGGCGCCACAGTTGGACCAGCGTTCGTGCTGGACGTGCAGACCGCGTGAGACGACGCTTCATCCAATCCCAAACATGCTCAATGGGGGACAGATCCGGAGATCTTGCTGGCCAGGGTAGTTGATTTACACCTTCTAGAGCACGTTGGGTGGCACGGGATACATGCGAACGTGCATTGTCCTGTTGGAACAGCAAGTTCCCTTGCCGGTCTAGGAATGGTAGAACGATGGGTTCGATGACGGTTTGGATGTACCGTGCACTATTCAGTGTCCCCTCGACGATCACCAGAGGTGTACGGCCAGTGTAGGAGATAGCTCCCCACACCATGAGGCTGGGTGTTGGCCCTGTGTGCCTCGGTCGTATGCAGTCCTGATTGTGGCGCTCACCTGCACGGCGCCAAACACGCATACGACCATCATTGGCACCAAGGCAGAAGCGACTCTCGTCACTGAAGACGACACGTCTCCATTCGTCCCTCCATTCACGCCTGTCGCGACACCACTAGAGGCGGGCTGCACGATGTTGGGGCGTGAGCGGAAGACGGCCTAACGGTGTGGGGACCGTAGCCCAGCTTCATAGAGACGGTTGCGAATGGTCCTCGCCGATACCCCAGGAGCAACAGTGTCCCTAATTTGCTGGGAAGTGGCGGTGCGGTCCCCTACGGCACTGCATAGGATCCTACGGTCTTGGCGTGCATCCGTGCGTCGCTGCGGTCCGGTCCCAGGTCGACGTGAACGTGCACCTTCCGCCGACCACTGGCGACAACATCGATGTACTGTGGAGACCTCACGCCCCACTTGTTGAGCAATTCGGCGGTACGTCCACCCGGCCTCCCGCATGCCCACTATACGCCCTCGCTCAAAGTCCGTCAACTGCACATACGGTTCACGTCCACGCTGTCGCGGCATACTACCAGTGTTAAAGACTGCGATGGAGCTCCGTATGCCACGGCAAACTGGCTGACACCGACGGCGGCGGTGCACAAATGCTGCGCAGCTAGCGCCATTTGACGGCCAACACCGCAGTTCCTGGTGTGTCTGCTGTGCCGTGCGTGCGATCATTGGTTGTACAGCCCTCTCGCAGTGTCTGGAGCAAGTATGGTGGGTCTGACACACCGGTGTCAATGTGTTCTTTTTTCCATTTCCAGGAGTGTATCTATATTGTGGTCATCACAGAACTACAACGGCTGGGGAAGGAGATGCCTTTCTGTTGGGTGCCAGGGCACATGGGCATTACGGGGAATGAAAGAGCTGTTGTAGGAGCCAAGGAGGCGTGTCGTGCTTCTGAGTCATTTCAGTGTACCGTCTCCCTGTCTGCTATCACCTCGCTGTTGAGGTGCAGAGTCGTGTGTCGACGGGTAAGACCAGTGGCTTGATGTGAGTGACAATAGGTTATGTTCGCACACCCCCTTTCAACCAAGAAGACGGAGCGAGGCCCTCCTTACTCGTCTTTGCGTAGGCCACAACCCTCTGATGCGTGACTTCTTGCTCCATCGCGACGACTCTGTGTGCTGAATGTGAGGAACAGATCACGTGAGCCACATTTTACTATTGTGTTTTATTTTCGGACGAGAGGGCAGCGGCAGATTTTCCGGCGGATCTTCCCTCTATCTTAAGTGACGTTCACACAGATTTGGGGCGGTTTCTCAGGTTTTATGATGTGTCCAACTAGTTTACGAAAATTTTAGGATAATTTTTTTAATGTGTTAACAGGCTGACTGGCTCACCCACGTTTTCTGAAAGTTATCAGTAAGTTACATTTCCCCGTGCTGTCCTTTTGGCTCCTCTGTCGGTTTATTTCTATTTTAATCCTATGTACAATAATTTTACTCTTTCTCCGCTATCGTCACGGGTGCGCGATAGGTGGTGTGGTCAATGTGAGTGAGATAGCAGCGAATGCACGAATGTCATTTTACTAGTTTCCTCCTCGGTGTATGACCACATTTTCATTATTTTATCCACAATCGTTTCTTTTGAAGTGTGTAAGAGAGATGTAATCTCGTCGTTGAGCTCTCATCGACTCCAAACACACACACACACACACACACACACACACACACACACACACACACACACACACTTTGGTAAAGTTATACTGACGACAGCAAGTCCCGGGCTACACTGATCATTTTCTTTTTCGCGTCCTATTTGCTGTAAATTTATAGTCGTTTTACTGGAATTTCCCCCCGGAAATTTTCGCTGGCTGTGTTATCTTCTACATATACGTTATGGTTGTCTTCCGATTCTCGTGCGTCTTGCTCTCGAATAAAGTCCTAATCATTTTCCCTCATTACATACTGCAAGCCACTGAAATCATATACATCCAGCAACCGAACAATGTCGGCATCTGTCGGGCCATATATAAAAATTTATGGCTTTTACATGATGAAAATGAAAAAAAGTCATCTGTCCAGGTATTTAACGTAGCATACCAAAGGTCATCCTGCTATGATCCCAAGTGTGTTCTTATTTTTTACATTTTTAAAAGAAATAATCACAGATCTAATCATGTAGTATATATCTGAAACATATGCAAAACATACATAAAAATGAAGGATAAGTTAGTTCTTACGGATGCAACAGAATATCCAAAAGTCACTCTCTAGTGTCCCTAAGGGTTTCCCCTTGGTATGTTAAGAGTAAGCAAGGTGCGAGAGGAACGAGGATGCAGCAATTTAAGGTTTGTTATCAAAGGATCTCACCAGGGTCCACAGTATGTGCACTCGGAAGTTCATCAAGCATGCATGGTTCCTTCAACTTCCAGGCAGGAGTTCGCAGCCAGTGGGATGGGGCCAATAGCTCTACAAAAGAGAGACCGCCGCCTTGCACCAATTTACGGTCATCGCGAAGCGCTCACACGTCCTCACTCAACAGCGACCTCCATGCACAAATGCTGAGAACCAGTCACTGCCGTGTAGCAAGCCGAGCAGGGACATACATCCGGCATATACCCCATTCGCGGCCGCTCACACGCACACTCTCGCGGCCGGCCCATCGTCCTGTAGTTGCCTGGTAACGGACCAGAGGCAAACCTAGTGCAAACACAATCGACACCATCGAAGATATCACGTGCGCACGGCACAGTCAGTGTATAGGAATTCTTAGTGTTCCAACATGGCTTGTTAAGCATACAGTTGTGGAAGAACATTACCTCGTTTCCCAGAGTAGATGCACAGAATTGGCTTATGGAATTCTGAACCTAATGTCAGCAATACAGGCCTGTAGGTCGTTTCATACATAGGCCCCTCTCTCTTTCTCAGTGTCATTCAATGCAGCCACGCTTTTTAGCGCATCACATCATACAGAACCAAAGCACAACTTCACTCAAGAACAGTCCCGAACAGAGTAGACTTGAAGAAGAACGGTTGGTTCCCTTCAGTATTCCCAAGCTCATGTGGAGCAACTCAGCACCTTCGCTTCTCGCCGCGCGGGATTAGCCGAGCGGTCCAAGGCGCTGCAGTCATGGACTGTGCGGCTGGTCCCGGCGGAGGTTCGAGTCTTTCCTTGGGCATGGGTGTGTGTGTTTGCACTTAGGATAATTTAGGTTAAGTAGTGTGTAAGCTTAGGGACTGATGACCTTAGCAGTTAAGTCCCATAAGATTTCACACATTACATTTACCTTCGCTTCTCAGTGGTCGAAGCTGCAATTGTCTCAAACATCTTACCAAAAAACTTGCGCAGCAGATGCCACAATGGATGCACTGAAGTCGATAAGTGGGTGCAGTTATGACACCAAAGGTTGCTCGGGAGTAGACAATTTGTAAAAAAACAAAATACATTGAGGCTGATAAATATAAGAGACAGTTTTCCAGTTGTAGAAACTACTGAAAATCGAAATCACAAGAAAATTCTCTTATGGGATACTATATCTACGCTTCCTCTGTTTCGAATGTTTACTGGTTTTTAATATCGCTCGTTGGTTATCTACACGCCCTTTTCTCATATGGTCAACATAGGTACAATCTTCCGCACGTTATCATCATTATTCAGTAGGCAATAGTGTTCCTCAATACAGCTTTTCATTGTTTCACAAGATCTATTACCTTTCTCCTCTACAAAAATATGCGTGTTAATAGTTTAGAATACTCTTCCACCCATGAACTACTTTGTCGATGAGTGTATAGATATCTGTTAGCTATGTTTTCCACAGTGTTGTTTCTATATTCTTTAAGCTTAATTTGTGGGTTTACTGTTTGTTACAAATTTAGTATGGTCTTCATCTGCATGTAACTATATTATTTCCACGTTTCATTCAGCGTCCATTAGACAGTCGTCTAAGAGTTTGGCTTTTCTATGGAATGCGTCAAAGAACTTATTCCATCCGTATACCGAATACTATCGTAGATAAGCATCCCACTCATTGCATTTCTTTTTCATTACTATTATTATTATGCCTGCTACTCTAAGCTTAGCCCTGTTCCATTTCTTTGTTAGCCGTTCTTTCCTAGTAATTCTCACCAACATTTATCTCTGTATTCGATGCTGAACAGCTCTTCGATTTTTAAATGGCCTTTCCGTTTAATGGTTTATTCACCTAGAAATCCATAATGTATCTAAGTGAAAACTGGTAAACTCCAACCGTAAAACTATCATTTCAGGCTCATGAGAATCTTCGGTTTGAATCGATATTCCGCTTACCGAAAACAGCAGTCGCTGTAGATCTGTTCATTCAGTCGCAATCTTCACCACATGTTGTTTCTTCGCTTTCCAAGTTTCAAGATCTTCGATTGCTGGGAATTGGAGGAAACATTCATACCAAAGAAAGCCCATTAGCACAGTTAGAAATGTTGTTGATCCGATACCTAGGATTTAAACTGGCGTTTATTTTAAATTTACTTCTTTCCAGGGCACACGTCATTCATATCTTTAAATTCCCATACGTGACACTAAATTAAATGTGGGTCTCTCTAAATGAATGAGATTAGGGTATAGGGAAGACATTTATTCTACTAGAGGCGAAGCCAGTCTCGTGCTTGAGACTCCACAACAACACGACGATCACGGTCAGACTGATTTTATTCAATGACATGCTTGCACAGGGAGCGGGTAGCCTCTACCCCTACAGACAAATTATTTGGGAACAGCCAGATAAGTTGAGAGATAAGGTCTGAGCAACGGTACTGAGACTCAAGCCTACAAGAATCCCATTAAAAGCAGGAAATCCCACAATTAATGAAAACTCTCCCAGCATATAGGTATCTGTTACTCGCGACTCTCGCCTCTTCAACGACCTCAGCAGTATAATGTGGTAGGCACGAAATGGAGAACACGTGGGATGAATCACACACACTTGCTGTAAGTCCTCAAAGAAAATGACTGTCTTTAAACACATGTACATGAAACCCAATCGTTCTGTGGGCAGTATATCTTCGCTAACACGATATGATCCAGTAAGGGAAAGCTGAGACACAACACACAAGAACTAACCAGTGATAATTCAGTACACGATTCATTGTACTGCCCCTGAAAGATTACTAAATTAAATGAACAAATAAGCGGTTGATTGCTACCTTTCACTTCGAATAAGATTCACTCCTAACGCTCACTCTTAACGAACAAAACGCCTCCTACCAAATTATGCTCAGAGAAATTCACTATAATAAACTGCATCAGGATATTGTTGATTACTTCCATTAACTAGCGTAGCTGAACTAGATTAAAATCAATTACATTATAACCTAACCAGACGGCCAATGAGAGAGCGTCCACGTTCTTATAACTTTGTAGCAAGAAACAGGGTAACTCGAAAAACCCATGTCCGAACCGCCTTTCGCTCGGCCAGTTGGAGGAGAGAAGGTCCAATCAAGAAGCACATAGCCCACCGTATCTCTGTACAGTACGGAACCAGCCGGTATCTTTGACAATGACAAACGGTCCTTACTCTCTGCTATCTCCTTCTACCAAGTTAGGTTGCCAACGGACATATTTTACGTTACTATGTTGGCCTGTGGCGACATTTGGGGAGTACTCATCCCTGTTTCAATCATTCATTCATTCACGGAAGGGAAAGAGGGAACTGACAGTTATTAAAGAAATAATATAAATAAACAAATTGACTCATTCTGTCCCCAAAGGCTTCTGTTTTGTTGGACTTTGCTCTGTGTGAACTCGATATTATGAACCCACTTGTACTTGATAGATGTCTGACAGTTGTGGAAAGAATGTAGTTGACCCATTTCAGAGCGTTAAAATTTTAACATACTCTTGCAATGAAATCTTCTCAGTCAGTACGATGACAAGTTTACAGCTTGCACTGCCTTCGCGGGGCATCGTGGTGTTTCATGGTTGTTAACTTTTAATGTGTTTTCACTGAAACTTACACTTAATTTCACATTTGCCATAATTGTCACAACTGGTGCAATTACTAATTCTATATTTTCATCTGTTAGAAATGACAACATCAATCATTCTAGGTGCTTTTACATTTAAGCACTCAACTCTGTTATTAATTTTTATATGTGATGTTCCAGTTTTGTTTTTACTTGATCACTGTTTCTGTAGCGTTTCCATCTTTGCTATTTGTCCTGATTCACTATTCCTTGAGCATGAGTGTTTTCATGGCCATTGTTATGTCTTCGGATAGTCAGGCAGCAGTTAGAGTTGACGGTAAATTGAGTTCATGGTTCAGAGTAGTTTCAGGGGTAAGACAAGGCTGCAACCTGTCTCCACCGTTGTTCGTATTATTTATGGATCATATGTTGAAAACATTAGACTGGCTGGGAGAGATCAAGATATGTGAACACAAAATAAGCAGTCTTGCATATGCGGATGACTTAGTTGTGATGGCAGATTCGATTGAAAGTTTGCAAAGTAATATTTCAGAACTAGATCAGAAATGTAAGGACTATGGTATGAAGATTAGCATCTCCAAAACGAAAGTAATGTAAGTGGTAAATAAATATGAACGGATTGAGTGCAAAATAGGAGGAACAAAGTTAGAACAGGTGGACAGTTTCAAGTACTTAGGATGCATATTCTCACAGGATGGCAACATAGTGAAAGAACTGGATGCGAGGTATAGCAAAGCTAATGCAGTGAGCGGTCAGCTACGATCTACTCTCTTCTGCAAGAAGGAAGTCAGTACCAAGACTAAGTTATCTGTGCACCGTTCAATCTTTCGACCAACTTTGTTGTATGGGAGCGAAAGCTGGGTGGATTCAGGTTACCTTATCAACAAGGTTGAGGTTACGGATATGAAAGTAGCTAGGATTATAACAGGTACTAGCAGATGGGAACAATGGCAGGAGGGTGTCCACAAAGAAAAACTGGGAATGAACTCTAGAGATGTAGCAATCAGGATGAACAGGCTTAGATGGTGGGGTCATGTTACACGCATGGGAGAAGCAAGGTTACCCAAGAGACTCATGGGTTCAGCAGTAGAGGTTAGGAGGAGTCGGGGCAGACCAAGGAGAAGGTACGTGGATTCGGTTAAGAATGATTTTGAAGTAATAGGTTTAACATCAGAAGAGGCACCAATGTTAGCACTGAGTAGTGGATCATGGAGAAATTTTATAAGGGGGCTATACTCCAGTCTAAACGCTGAAAGGCATAATCAGTCTTAAATGATGATGATGATGATGATGATGATGATGATGTTATGTCTCCCAGCCATTCTGAATATGGGTATTTCGTGTTTGTTGCGTATTAGTCTCGAATGCTAAGGACAATCTTGTTGGTTTTAATGAATAATAAGAATGTTGGATGAAATCCAAAGAGAAATGTTTTCGTTGTTTGATTAGAGCATTGACTACTGCAGTATGGAAAATGGTACTACACGAGACCACAAAAACTAACATTCGTCCAAATCGTCAGCAGATGGTGCATGTGGCTTTGTTTTTCTTGAGTGCACTTCTTGGCAATCTCATATTTCTGTTATATTTGCACTATTTCCTATATCACCTACGGAAACTGTGGTTTCTTAAACAGCATGGAGCAGTCAAAACGTGACCTAACGGGATAGTGTAGTTAAAACCACCATTATAGCTATTTTCAGTTAGAAGTCTACTTTTCTGTGTTCTCTCGCTCTATATCGCTCATTCGCCTCTCTCACTATGAGCAAATGATTGTTAATATCCTGGTTTAATAAATTCAGTTTTGTACGCTTTTTTTTCCAACTGAAGATGTATCCGAGACCATTGACTGCTTTGTAGGTGATCCATTCTGGTTTCAGAAGAAGAAAAACAGAATAATGCAAAAACAAATTTCCGTAACCAAAGTACTACTGAACAGTGGGTTGTTAAAGGCATCGGGACCGAATAAATAAATCAATATAATCTTCATAATAACGGTCTCCAGATATGTGTGTGAATTCCTAAGGGACCAAATTGCTCAGATCATCGGTCCTTTGACCTACACACCGCTTAAACTAACTTATCCTAAGGACAGACACACACACCCATGCCCGAGGGAGGACTCGAACCTCCGGCGGGAGGGGCGTCGCGATCCGTACAAGGCGCCTCTAACCGCGCGGCCACTGCACGCGGCGCATGTATTACAATTTACAATTATATCAAACATAAAAAGTGTTCATACGTCAAAAGTATTGTCTAGTGTTCCACATATGTATGTTAAGTGTGTACACATATACCTGTCATATCGATCTAATATGTTAGTGGATTGAACAGATGGATAGTTCTGGAAGAAACCCCTTCGATATGTACTTGACATCCTGTAGTTTACAACAGCCGTCATGGATTGTGGAAGCCTGTTGAAAACGTATGACGCTTAGTGCCATGCACGGGTTTTCACAGTAAATACAATCAAGTTCCTAAAATGATCATTTCTCTGTCTTTTTATTTACTTAAATGTTCATACTGCTTTTATTCGAAAAAGTCATGTTGGCAGTCGTAAATCTCATAAATTATTAGATGTATTCCGATGTCAGTTTCACAATCACCAGCTCATTACACTGAATCCTACAAAACCTTCATGACTTGATGCCTGGTTCCTGAGCATTTCTATACACAGATCAGCAAAAAATCTAGGTCTGAGAGAAGAAAATAGATTCTGAAGGACATGTTGCATACGTGTTGATGGTGCTTTTGAAAATGTACTGGAGTAACTGACTGTAGTTTTCATCTGTTTTGTTGCCTAAAATTCCATTAATGACTCGCTTTAAGGCTTCCCAAGCTTCGATTTGATTACCCTCCAAAATTCGTTAAAACGCAGGATGCTTTACAGGATGTCGAATTTGTCGCCCGATAAAAATATCTTACCTGACATTTGTTTTACTTAACGTAGGAAATTTGTCCCTTAAGTACTTTCTCGGTTCATATTTTTCACAGAATCTTTCATCAAACCCAGCTTTATATGAAGCGGTGGAAGGAGAACACCTTCTGGACCCACCAGAGGTGGGACGTTTTCACCGCTGTAGCCAGGAGTTTTTGCAGGCCAGTCTCCTTTAGTATAATGACATTCCCTATGCCGACTGTCAGCAGTAATACCTTGTGTACCCCAGTTGGATTTCTAAGAATACAGCTATCATTTTTAGATCGCCACAGGTTTTTCAACTGTGTTCCGCATATGTGACTGAGTCGAGAAGGACTACTACATTGGCGTAAATATTTCACATGTGAATTGCGTGATCAACAGATATACAAGGACGATCACCATTGTGAACCAAAGTAGCTCTCAAACTAAGCTCGGAGGAGTCCATGAACACACTCAAATCAGCAGGAGCATTTTCCAAATTCAAATGTTTCATCAAGCTGAGGCGGAGTGGGTTATAACTTATGATCCCCAACTGTTTAGCCATCCTCCCCCCCCCCCCCCCCCCGATAGGTTTCTTTCTGTTTGTCCTCTTCATTCTGCGTTAATAGTCACTGGTTCAGCCGAAAAAAGCAGCTTTGAAGAAAATGCGACTAATTACCTATCTGATAAAGGCCGCATAACTTGAGCTTGGAGGCAGCATCTATAAGTTCGCGCGTGATACTTGATAACTTGCGTAGCAAGATTTAAGTTCCAATAATTAAGCTTTATTGTCTTTCAAAATAAGTTTTCATCTCGACCGTATTCCCTCGCGGTGTTGCTAACCTTTTTAACTCTCTGTTCTGAACGTCCATTAGGTGAGCAATCGGGCTATGATCCCATACTCCAAGAACTTGTCCACTAAGCCAGCCTGTGAGGCTGGGCGCTATCACCCACTGGGTTAGACTCAGGTTCAGATACGACACGAGAACATACAGCTTCGGAATGCCACCGTGTTCATCACAATTGTGGCAGGTATGAAGTATTCGCAATGACGTAAGTGCTTCTAACGTGGAGCTGTCCCAGACGATAGCTAATGTCAAGATAAGTTGAATCCTTTCCACGACAGCGTTGTAACGTGTAATCTCCGAGCCAGATGAACAGAGGGAGAGAATCATCCTGCAGGCTGCTCTGTGGCCTTCCCCACTGTTCTTAGTTGTGGTCATGGCGGATAAGGCTTCACACACACACCAAGCTATGTGTCAATGCCACTTACTTTCTTTCAGTTTGAATTCCAAGAGTAATATTTTCTTTCTTCAATTTCGTTCATCGCTTCTTCTTTGTAGAGGTCAAGCAGTAACTGAGAAAGATAGCATCCCTCCTTTACGGACCTTTTAATTGGAATGTTTCTCTCAATTTTTCCACTCTTACAGCGCCCCCTTTTCGTACCCGCATTTCCTTAAGGTTTGTACCATTATTTATGATAACAGTGCCCAACAAAAAAAATTAATATTTCCTTCGCCTTATGAGACATACTTATTTAGTCTGGGTTGAAAAAGAAAATGAATATGAGAAAACTTTACTAGTACCAGTTTCTGCGGGATACAAAAAGTGGCAGTATTTCCTTCTAATGGATTAAAAGTTAAAATTACATTTTAATTATGTTTTCCAACAACATTGAAAGCCCATTTGACATTTTTAAATGAGAGTTACATTGTAAGGGATTTAATTAATAGGAGAACTCCTGGAAGCTAGATGGGTCTGAACAGAATCGTGACGTGGGTTTAAGGCATCATTGTCTACTGACCTGGCTCTTACAAGTGAGTTCAGGAGCATTCTCATACACATATCGGCGGCAATCCGCAAGCATTGCCTCATTCCAACGGCCGTCATATCCAGACGGAATCTTCCGCGTGTTCATCACTGATATCTCCACAACTATAACAGAAAAAGTCTGGGTACGAGAGAACGAAGTGGATTTTAAGAGACATGTTGCATCCGAGTTGTTGGCATTATTGCAGACGTACTGTCACCAACTGATAACACTCTTCATGTCTGTTGTTGTCTAAAAACCTATGTTAGTTCCTATACGGCTTCCCAAGCTTCTTTTTATTTCCCCCTTAAAAGTCGGACAGACACCGGATCTTCTACAAGCTATCGAATTTGTGGCCCCACAAAATGTATCTTCCTTAACTTTGGCACCTCTTAACGCAGGAAATTTTTTTCTCAAGTACGTAAAGGTCTGCGACCTAGATTCATACTTTCGGAAAAAAAACAATTCATCAGACAGAGCCTTATATCAAGGGGTAGAAGAGGAACATCTTTCGGGTCCATGAGAGGTAATGTTATAATATTTTTACTACCGCATTTAAGTTTATTGGAAGCCAGTCTTCTTGAATGTAATGTCACCTCCTATTCCAATAGTCCCACATCCATAAAAAGCAGCACTCCTTCGTGTACCCTAGTTGCATTTCTCGGAGTAAGGCGACAATTTTTAGGTCGCCACAAATTTTCCACTTGCGTTCAGCACATTTGTGTGCGTCTAAGAAGACTGGCATGTTGGTCTCCCTTTCATGTGAACTACATGACCAACAAGAATAGAAGAAAACCATTTGTCATTTAAAAGTAATGCATTTTTCAGACTAAGCTTTGAGGACTGTGAGTAGCCTTCAGTGACAGATCATGATTCAGAATGAAATGTTTCATCAAGACATTAACGTCGCGACCAACAACAAGATTATCTCTCTTCACACAAAAATGGATGAGATGACTATGGTTATGTCTCTACTGTAAACTCCTGTCATCACGCCCGAGAAGATTCAGTTTGTGTAGTCGTGACTATAGAAGTTCAGCCTTCTCCTTCGACAAATAAGGTCTCGAATGAGTTTAAATTCCGATTAACTCAGTATATGCTATATATTATCATTTTCGTCAAATCAGAGTCATGGGACGTGCAGGACTTGTCGGGTCCTTCTTCTTCAACACTATCATCCCTTTCAACTTTAAGCTCATAATTTTGTGGTAGAGTAGCAGCTGATAAACCATCTGAATACAGAGTTGCTGGAATAGCACACAGAAAATTAAGGTGTTGAACTTTTCCTCATCCTTCAATGGCAGTTTTACTTTTATAGGCAGAGGCAAGCGTAAATAGCAGTTATCTGTGGGGTTTTTACGCTCCTGCGAAATACATCTTCATTTTATTTTTTAACCATTCTTGTATAGCAACTGAACAAAGGTTGAAAAATACACTCCAAGAAGAAGGAAAAAGGAAAAGAAACTCCTCGTAGGCAGGGCGTATGGGTTGCAACAGCCAGGTTTGTATACTAAAACTTTTCATCACGTCTTCAGACACGTCTTCCGCCTGGGATGTCATTGAATGGAGTAGAATTGTCTTCAGTGATGAGTTTCGCTTCGAACTGAGCCCCGATGAGGTGCGAAGGCGTCTCTGGAGACCCCAGGGACAGTGGTGGAATAGCATCCTGAGTAGGGCCTGCCGTTAGCCCAACTACCACGAGTGATGGTCATTTCTTTCCGTAGGGGGGGGGGGGGGGCGGGGGGGAAGGCCCATCCAGTTGTCGTCAGCCCCACACTTAACAGCGCAGCGGTACGTCAACGATATTATGGGCCCCATTTTGTTGTCTTGCATGACAAGCCATCTTGGGCTCACATTTCAGCTAGATAATGCCCGCCCATACACGGGGAGAGTTTCCAACGTCTGCCTTTGTGCCTGCTAAATCCCTCATTGGGCACTAACGTTGACGGATCTCTTCCCAGATGAGCACGTTTGGAGCCTTTTGGGCAATGCCCTCCATCTAGCTCGGATTTTTCAGTCTAACGCAGCAGTTTAACAGAATTTGGTACGATATCACTCAGGACATCCAAGAACTCTATCATCAATGGCACGCCAAATAATTGTTGGCATGAGGGCCACAGATGTACCCACGTGCTGTTGACTAGCTCAATTTGTGAAGTTCTTTCTCTTGAATAAATCAGTCAGTTTTTCTGAAATTGTAATCATTTGTTGTCTCGCTGCGTGTACATTACATCTACCAATTGTGTCCTATTCTGCAAATTTTTTTCGTGCTGCGTTTTTTTATTTTCTTGTTTTTTTATTGTAGTGTTATGCCTAGCGCATAACCAATTCTGGTCATCTGCTTTCATACCAAAATAATAATGATAAAAAGTCTTTAAAAGATGGGTCACATAGCGTTTCTGTGACTAAATATTTCATCACAAATATAACGAATATTATTCACTGACTTTACACATATTCGTGTCTACTGCTGCTCTACGTTGGGTCCTACCGGCGTATCATGTTTACTACGTGTGTCTACGCTGTACTGCGGCGGGGAAGACCCCCCTGTGTATTCATGACACAGTGCTTTTTCGTGGTTATAGGAAATCGCTTAGCTTTAGAACAACTTATTGCTTGCGAACTTCATGAGAAATTTCACTAAAATATTAGTATATTTGGCAGATTAAAGAACATAACGAAGTAATTATATAAACAATATGCTTATAATAATAAGCTATAGGTGCCAGCATAGGAACACAGACTAAAAATGTTCTATCACGGGATGGTGACGTAAGGAATTAAACAGTTTCTTTCCGTTTCATATAATTATAGCACTCCATCTTTCCTCATACCGATAAATGCGACAGCATCCTCTTGGCTAATAATACCTCAATTGGAAGAAAGCTGAATATTAACACCAACAGATTTGTGTGTGCTACAGTGTACGTTTTGTATTCTATTGCAGACACGAGATTGCCCATTAACTGTGAAACCAAGAGTGGCAATTATCTATGTGAAGCAGAGATTCTTTCTATTGCTTACTTTTTATTCACCCAAACACGTTCACCTGATTTGGCAACACACGTTGTGCTAACGTGTATCGCATCTCAGCAAGCCACACGCTTACCCGCCCACAGCAGAGAAACGCGCACTTTCCCAGGGCGATATCCGTTGGCTCCAAATCGAATTTCTTATCGAAGTGGGACGTCACCGTGCAACGAAAGCGCTCAGGTAACATTTCCTTCTCCCAGCAAACCTTATCCAGCTCTCTGCTTGTGCGCTGTATGCTCAACTTTCATGGGCGCAAAATGCCGCTACTTCGCTTCTTTTTCCCAGAGGAATGGTTTCCCATTCCCTGTGCACTGCTTCTATTTTTCGGCCCAATGGTTGAGCGGAACGAAAACAACAGCTCCTATGAATCACGCATTGGGTTTTTGTCTGAATTTTCATAGCAGATTTAAGAGTGTAAAATAGACAAATGGGGTACGAAACTAACCACCGCGTTGGTAAATTTTATACAAAATATTTAACTGTATAACCGTAATCATGGTAATTAAGAAAAACTTTATTGCTGACTTACGAAAAAACTGCAATATTTCTCAAACAGTTGCTGCTATCTATGTATATGTCTGAAAAGTTCATCTCTTCAAGGCCTAACTATTTTTAGCATAAGAAGCAACAGTAGTGTGATACTTAATGTCAAAAAGGCTTCCATAGAATCAAGTGCTAAATTTAGGACAATTGGGTAACACAAAATGTTTGAAGGGAAAATGAGGTTACAGAAAGTTCATTTGTTCGTGGACCACACAAACGGAGATAATTTCTAGTAGTAATTTCTTTTTAATAAATGGTAAACAAGATGCACAGAATACCAAAATTGTTGTGCTCGGCTTTGAAATCGAACTCTCCTCAGAAATGTTACTATTCTGTCGTATTCCGGTATTACTAGTACTGTTACTGATCAGTCATTGTGTGTTCAGATTAAAGACACGTTGATGCAAAAGTGACCACAGAGAACAAAATATGATGGCTCAATTTATGAAATATTCTCGGTTTCAGCATGCACCGGGTGACCAAAAAGCCAGTATAAATTTGAAAACTTACTAAACCACGGAATAATGTAGATAGAAAGGTAAAAATAGACCCACATGCTTGGAATGACAAGGGGTTTTATTGGATGCAGGATGCGGGATGGGGCTCCACCCCATATTGCTTTACGCGTGAAAGATCTCTTGCGCGCGTCCTTTGGTGATGATTGTGTGCTCAGCCGCCACTTCCGTCATGCTTGGCCTCCCCAGACCTCAATCCGTGCGATTATTGGCTTTGGGGTTACCTGAAGTCGCAAGTGTATCGTGATCGACCGACATCTCTAGAGATGCTGAAATACAACATCCGACGCCAATGCCTCACCATAACTCCGGACATGCTTTACAGTGCTTCTCAAAACATTATTCCTCGACTACAGCTATTGTTGAGGAATGACGGTGGACATATTGAGGATTTCCTGTAAAGAACATAATCTTTGCTTTGTTTTACTTTGTTATGCTAATTATTGCTGTTCTGACAAGATGAAGCGCCATCGGTCGGACGTTTTTTGAACTTTTGTATTTTTTTCAGTTCTAATAAAACCCCGTGTCATTCCAAACATGTGTGTCAATTTGTATCTCTCTATCTACATTATTCCGTGATTTATTCAGTTTTAAAATTTATACTGACTTTTTTATCGCCCGGTATATTAGGTGTAGTGATCATAAATTTTGAACAGTGAAAGACGTTATTACGCGTATATACATGCATTAGGTACATCATAGTGCAATGCAGAGCTCTATAAATAGAGGGCAGCTGGATACGCTACAAAGCTTCACTTTAAGAAACCAAAAGAGCACAGTAGAAGAAGTTACCTCGAAAGCAGCTGCAATTCGACAGATGGGCAAGACTGTATATCTTGGTGAGTTAAAAGCTTGAGAGATGTCCTGTCATGTCTACAGTTAGTGGAGAGGGTTGCTCAATGACGACAGGTATCATTAAGTCAGCTGAACAGGTGCTATCGCCGTACTTCCTGACGATAAGAAAGACAGATTCTGAAATACACGCACAAGTTCTAAGTGAACTACATAGCGAACATGGTAAACAGATATTGGAGTCACCTTTTCTGAAGAAGAAGTTACCTAAGCAATTTTCAAGATCAAAACTTTTGCCACTGTTTCCCTGAAGGCGTGGGGGTGATAGGCCCGTTGATAGTGCATTATTTGACATTAATGCTAAACGAGACGCTGCGCATAGGCAGGATACCAGCGATATGGAAAATAGCTCTGGCAGTATTCATTAAAACGGAATGAATAATGACATGCATCGCTGAAAAGATACGGACATACTCGCTTATTAAACATTTTGAGCGAGGTCCGGAAGTGTGTGCTTTGTGACAGGCCACATATTCACAGGAAGATTTGGGTCTGAACCAATGCCAATAGGGTTTCATAAATCTATAGATGATACCTTTAACAGAGCTCTTCAGATTGTATAAAATTAGACTCCAAAATTTGCAGTCGCACGAATGATTAAGATCACAGGCGAATTCGGTACTAGTTGGTGGTCTGTCATGTTCGGACACTTGCGACACGTTCTGGTCTCTAAATGCCTGTAGAAGATCTCTGTCGATTACTGTAGTGGGCGTATACACGAGGCTACATACGTAGGCTATTATTCCGAACCAGAGGTTCAACCTTTGGTATAACGCTCAGTTGTGTATGTTCCTCCAACAGGATTGCTTGTATTACTCTGAAATCTTAATACTCAGGCCCTATTACATCTGCAACACGGGAAAGATAATTTTGAAGAACTTGTAGCATACACGGATAACGACCAAGTAGATTGTGTCTGCAGGCTCCTTGTCTGGACTTGGTGAGGGATCGAATTAGGTGCTTGTTCAGATACAGCGGTGATGCTCAGATAGTAAATTCGCTCTAGCCGTCCATCAAACCACCAACATAGTTGTGAAGGGAAGAGATTTTCTCGCTATAAGTCCTGACCGAATCCGTAATCAACGCAGCTCTGTTTTCAGGTACTTGTGAATTCTTCTAGTGGAAGAAATCAGCTTCCTAAAACATATGAAATTTGTTAGAAAGCGGTAAGATTGTGCGTGGTGGCACTGTCGATTACAAATTAAGGCAGTGTTCTGTATGGACGTGCCACGAAACCATCTTCAACGGTACTGTCGGTCCTGCCGGCCGATGTGGCCGTGTGGGTTCTAGGCGCTTCGGTCTGCAACCGCGCGACCGCTACGGTCGCAGTTTCGAATCCTGCCTCGGGCATGGGTGTGTGTGATGTCTTTGAGTTAGTTGGGTTTTAGTAGTTCTAAGTTCTAGGGGACTGATGACCACAGATGTTAATTCCCATAGTGCTCAGAGCTATTCTGAACTGTCGGTCTTCACTGCCAATCTCCGGGAGCATTACCTTCGACTGGAAAGGTGCAAAACTTTATACGACGAATAGAGTGGTGCGTGCCCAAACGGCTCACTGCTGCCTTCCACACTACATCTGCGAAGGGTTGGCAGTTGGTTCCCGCGACATGTGGATTCGATCGAGTAGACGACGGCATGCAAAGGAGAGGCAAGTAGGGGAAGGCGGGGCAAGATGGGGAAGCTAACTTGAAGCCCTTACAAAAGGGACAAAAATAAACAAATTCAAGTAGATGTCATTATCATTTGTTTACTTAACCATTGAATTACAATAGCATGCAAAGAAACCTGCAAACTTGTTACATTTAGTTAGAAATATCTCGATTTGAAACATAAACTACCAATTCCCCGTCTTGTCCCATATGCGGGGTAAGATGAGGAACTAACATGACTTCATCTCTAAAGCTTAAATAAGGACTGGAATAACGGAATCATGTGACGATAAGGTTTCCAAACATGGTTCCGCGAGTTGTAGAATGAGGTATTACGTTTTATTTAGGCCTCTTACATTCACATAGTACACAAGTGTGGACAGCCTAGTCATCCTCACTTTCTGTCCCTGCATAAGTGTCGTGGGCACCCCGACGCTGAAATACAGATTCCGGTGGCACGTTGAACTGTCGAGCAGCCCTGAAACAACCCATATGGCCTTCTATAACAGCATTTACAGCGCCTTCCATTGACTCCAATGACCAATCTTGCCCAGACGTTTGTCGCCGACACTTGCGAATCATCGGAAATAAAACACGTGGAATGAAGTATTGAGTCAGATCATTCCTGGTAATCCATATTATATTGTAAGTACCATATATCCAATAGTCAGTCGTTAAAACATAGCAAGAATACTGACTTTGCACGTTTTGTGTATTTTTATTCACCATATAGGCTAAGGCATACTTTGTAGTTAATTAGGAATAACAAATAGCATTTTATTTACAATTGTATTCAACGTATAATGTACTTATTCAAAACCCACAACGAGACGATAAGAACGTAGTGGTTGAACAAGTACTAGGGGCAAGACGGTGAAGCTCCTCATCTTGCCCCACCCCGTCTTCCCCCTACTATGCTGTCAGCTTATATTACTCCTACATCAACACTATGTAGTGAACATTGACTACTGACACAGCAGTTTACTGTTAATAAGACGTACTATTCAGTGCTATATATACAGTCTGGATAAATGTTCACAAAACACATGTTTTAGGACCTCGAAAGGTGTAAAAGATTGCAAATCAGTTTAACAATTGTACGTACCTTGTAAAGCTTACAGAAACCGGCTCGAAACTGAGGTTCAGCAATGTCAACACAGTGGGACCTGTGCACTGATGATGTTGACGTAGCTATCCACAGATGGCAATGCTTTAACTGTAGCTTATAGCCCTTCCTCGTCTTACTCCACTTCTCCGCCTTGCCCCGCCTTCCCCTGCATATGCCACTGAACGATTTAATCCAAATCATCACTCAGATGGACCATTTCTCAGGCGACAGAGCATGGAAGTAATCGCCAGAACGTGCACAGAGCAACAGTCGTAATCAACGAAGCCGTGCACTGGGAAATTAAATAAAATTTCAGGAACTTACGTTGTCGGAAACAACATTAGAAATCACGACGCTGGTGACAAAATGCGAACGTAACGAGACGCGAAAAAGACATAGACAGGTAAGAAGACGATGCTGATGAACATTTTACGTTGAATAGATATAACGGTATTACTCGATTTAGCTAGTGAAGTGAATGTTCGCTGATAAAATTTATTTTCGTAACTGAAACACCTGGTTGCATTCCCAAAATTTCCTGTTAGCGTCCTAAGTATTTTCAGTACTGTGCGTAATCAAAGCAGACCTGTCAATGTTCAGGCACTATTAAAACTCAGAATTCTGAAAGACGAGTACGCACAGAGCGGGTTGACCGTTGTGTCTTTTAACTCTAGTTCTCTGCACTGAATGGTTGACAGGGGTGAGCTGAAAGGTTGATTTTAAATAAAGATGACTGCTTTTGAAGTCAAAGAGAGAAGAAAAGATATTTGAAGAAATCGTCTGCGAAAATGACAGGGACGCTGCATACGTTGACGTGAGATTTTTGCGTTTCCGAGAAGATAGAACTGCAGCTTAATTAATTCAGAGGAAGATAATGAACTACGAGAGACTAATGATGGCGAGGGTCTGGCTGGTATTCAGAACAAGGTTCAGACGTTAGGAGACCTGCCTGAAGCTAAACGGGAAGAATTAATAGTACAGCTACGATGATTGACCTTTTCAATGGTACATCCTGGTAAGATCCAAGGATCATTGTGTGGAAAGCTACTGAGCCGGACTTGTGAAATAACACTAAATAATTCTATTTACTAATAAAGATTCCACGTACAATACACGTTGGTACTTTGAACACGGAACCAAACATTCTAAACTGATATTTTATTTTTTAACTATGGAAGACAGCAACGTCCACTGGCCTTAAAAGATGTAGCACAAATATAGGACCTGACTATAATGATACAATTTAAACAGCGACTGACAGCTTTTAAACACGCACGGGATTGCGAAATGAAGGGTTTGAACAACAGCCAGAGGCTCCTAAAATCTTATTTATCCAAAAGAAAAAAAAAGCACTAGTTACTTAAGAAACCGAAATATTGGTGGCGGCCAAAGGTGTTGTACAGGAAAAAAATGGAAATGAGCGCACGGCATCGTTGGGCGGGAGGCCCCATTCGGGAAAGTTCGGCCACAAATTGGGAGTCTTATTTCAGTCGACGCCACATTGGGCGAATTGCGCGCAGGCGACAAGGATGAAGTGATAATGACGACAACATAAAACCCGGTACACGAGCGGAGAAAATCTCCAACCCGGTTGGGAATCGAACCCGGTCTCGCTGCATGAAAGGCAAGCACGTTACCACTGAGCTTTTTTTCCTTTATTTATTTATTATTTTTAATTAGTTTTTTGTGATATATTTAAAAGGTTTAGAAGGTCAGGGGACAGAGTTGGCAGAGGTCGTACTTGGAGGCCTGCGGGAAGGAAACATTGTACATGTATGTAATTTTTTATTAATAACGGTAATATTTTATTTGATCTTAAACAACATTCCTTGGCTGACATAGTATCCAAAGGCTGCCATTAATCTGTCAGCAATGTGGCATTGGCAGTACCTGTGCCAGGTGTGGCAGTCGCGAGGCCAGGTGAACATTAGTGTAGTCCACCCTTTGGAGCAGGTCGTGCGTCCGGAGTGAATTGTTGCGTATGTGCAGTCAGACGTGCTGGAGGAGACGTCGATAGCTCGCCGCCGCTGATTGCCGTAGCGATCGGGTGAATAATACACCTAAGCATCACAAGATGTCCACCGTCGTAAACGGACTGTGCAGAGCGTCCAGCCCTCGACCGATGTGCATGATCTTGGTTTTAGTCATGTTGACCCTGCTTCCCGCAGCTACTCCATACGTAGTAGGAAGGGTAACCACCTTACTTACTTCGTTCTCCGACCGGACGAGTATCAACAAGTCGTCGGCATATGCACGACACGTGAAGGAGCTCGCATGGAGTCGGATGCCTGTTAGAGTCCGTCGAAGTGTCTGCATCAACGGTTCGAGCGCTATTGTAAACAAAATCATCGACAAGGGACATCCTTGCCTAACTGAGCTGCAAACAGGAATCGGTCCTACCTCCCTGCCATTGACTCTCACCGTAGAAGGAGCGCCCCGAAGGAGGCGCATGAGGACGGTAATAAAATCCTGTCGTATCGCCATGCGTCGCATGGTCGAGTCAAGGATATCATGGTTGATCCTGTCAAAGGCACGATCAAAATCCACCGATACGAACGCCGCTCGAATGCGACAAGCTTCCGTCAGGGAAATTACGTCACGGTATTCGCCTAGGGCAGAATGTATGTTGCTCCGATCCCCTAGACAAGCCTGGTCTGGTGGTATTGTCTTGGATATTACACTCTTGAGCCTTGCCGCTAATATTCGCGCAAAGATCTTATAGTCAGTATTGAGCATCGTGATGGGTACTGACACTCGCTGTAGATTTCGGTATTGGTATAAGCAGTCCCGCCGTGAACTGCGACGTAATGTCCGTGCCAGGGTTCAATAACTAATTATACATCAATACCAACTGGTACATCATTAAATCCGCAAATGTGCCTTAAAATTCGAGTGTCAACCTATCTAGCCCAGGGGATTTATGCATCGCACCCTTCGTGAGTGCGCCCCGGATGTCATCTTCCGTTAGGGGTTCCAATAGCGCCTCAGCATCCGGACCATCCACCTCCGTTTGCAGCTGTCGCAAAATTTCTTCTCCTGTCCGATTGTCCGTCGGCGTCCCAGTGAAAAGGAGGCGGTAATGCTCCAGAAACTCAGCAGCAATGTCCTGTTGTGACGTCAAGGGCCGACCATCGTCATCATGGAGCACTGTGATCAGGGATAGGCGATTTGGCGCATGTCCCTTGGACACATGATGCATGCTAATACGTTCTCTTACGACGTTGTCCAAGCGCCGAGCACGGATCGAAAGTCCCTCCAGTCGACGTCTCGTGATCGATAAAATGCGGGCCTGAATGCGATGGACTTCCGCTTGACGCTTGGGCTATGGGGCCCTGGAGGACAGGTCGAGGAGCACAATGTAGTAATAATCAAGTGTATCTCGGAGCCATTTCGCTTTTTCCTTGCCATACATTAGCTAAACAGACGGACGTGTTACAGGACTAAACATTTTACTTAAACAACTTAACTACAGCAAAAGGCCCATGAAAACTTACAGTGAACAAAGGAAAGCGACACGTATTACTTTCTTACCTTAGTTTAATTGAGAAACTGTTGCTATGTAATCCTACCTAATATTCAAGAACAACACTTCACGGCCAGTGGCTTAAATTACTTTAACTGAACCCGGCCAGTGCTCACAGATTTAATACAACCAGGGAATTGAAGAAAAACTCAAAATCTCACAGCAGTCTGCAATGGGAACTTTACAATCAGAACACTATCAATACACGTAAATGTCATTTTAAAATAATTTTTATACTAGCAAATTCTTAACAGCTGTCAAAGGCAAACCGTTTCACAGCAACTTGTTTACAAAACCAGCGCATAAGCAGTTGCGCCTGACGGATACAACAATCTGGGACGGTAGCGGGCACAAAACCCACTGGACAACTCGGGTTCCTTACCAGCTTAGCAAAAACGACCAAGAAGTATAAAAACACAAGCCACAACAGGTGCATCACTCTGATGATTAACTGCTAATGACGTTGCTAGCAACTGACTCGTTATTGTACTCCTCATCACTGACTGTGGAATGATAATCTTTCAACAGTAAACGCGAGGTACATGAAAAGAGCCTCACCAAAGATTGCGATTGAGAATAGCAATCGGGCCTACGCTGGGCGTCAAAAAATGACGGCTGATCCTTTCACACCAGAAACATCCATATACAAGCCCTTTTAGGGTCGCAGTTGAGCATTATATCAATTAGCACAGAAAGAATAATATCAAGTAAAGAAGAACTGCTATAAGAACTTTGCAGACCGCGCCAGTTTCACGTACTGTGCGTATAGGAAACACACAGGAACTGCGACATGCGTAAACCGAAGATAAACAGAATGCGCCTTGCCGTCGATAGACCACATGATAAATACTAAAGCGCTGTCTTCGTTCATACAGACGTCCAAATTCTATCCAAAGCACTCATAGAAGAAAATAATACAGAAACAGCTAACGGCACATTGAGGTCTCCCTGCAAACAACATAGTGAAGAATTCCCAGTTAATAAACCAACAAATACCAAAATAAACACGTGAAAATGGTGAATGTCAATTTCAATAGCCATAGTAACATTTGGGGCTTTGGTAGTGGAAATGGGGTAGCAGTACGAGAGTGTGCAGAAATAAATCACCTTATACTAATCCGCGATGCAAAACTACCTACAACATTTAACATGTGTTGACCAGTGGATTTTTTACCAGCTGCCATCTTAGAATGTTGTATCTGTCATGCACCACTGATTATGCGCTGGTTTTGCAAACAAGTTGCCATGAAACGGTTTGCCTTTGACAGGGTACAATTTCGACCTTATATTCATCACCAACAGCATTAGCCAACAGTGCATAAGCTCTGTTTGTTGCCCATTATCAAATTCACAACATAGAGGAAGGAACATTTGAGGAAGTTTATCTAGAAGAAGGTATTAGCGACCATAATGTCGTTGTGGCTTCTATGTTAGTGGAAGCTGAAAAAAAAAGAAACAGCGTAGAGTTTTCTTGTTTGGGAAAGCAAATAAATGTGTCATTAATGAATATCTTCATAGTCAGTTCCAAGTATTCACCAAGAGACACAAAGATATTGAACATCTTTGGATGGAATTTAAAGACATTGTCCACCATGTGCTAGAGAGGTTTATGCCTAGCAAAGATATAGAGGAGGGAAAGGATGCACCTTGGTACAACAAACATATTAGGAAGTTACTGAGAAAGCAGAGAATTCCGCACAGTTATTTTAAACGTACTCACTGCCCCGCTGACAAACAGAAAGTACGCGAAATGAAAGCAGCTGTCAAAAGGTCAATGAGGGATTCTTTTAACGAATTTGAAAGCAATATTTTATGGGCAGATTCTATAAATAGCCCCGAAATAGGCCGAAATTCTAAACCTAGCTTTCAAAAACTCGTTCACATTAGAGAACTGATAATGATGAGAATTCACCAGTGTGTAAGTCTGAGTAGCCTGAGGTCAGGAGTGGCCAGATCACGGGATAAGCTGGCAAAATTTGGATACAATGAAGAAAACAAAACCCGATGTGACTGCTGGGAAGAACAGACTGTTCAACAGTACTTAAGTGTCGACTCTGTCCAGCCACCTGCACTGAAGAAGACCTTCACCAGGAAACGGAAAATGCCCTGACAGTGGCCAAATTTAGTCAATAATTATATAAACTGTGTGTAAGTGTAAAAAATTGTACAAAATGTGTTCTATGTATTTCTCTGACACGAAAATAGTAATAATAATAATAATAATAATAATAATAATAATAATAATAACAGAAAACGCTGCCAGCTTGGCCTGCTCACACTATAGCCCGTATGCCTAAAGTTCAGTATTCACAGTACACACATTTAAACCTACACATCTGCTCTTTAGTAGGACAGACATTAACACTCAATTCCGCAAGGCAATACCAACGCTGAGACATTAAAATTCAGTACACCAGTTAAAGAATAATCTTCCATTAACAGTCGCTGCTAACCAAACGCACGATCAGTCAGTCCCCTTGGAGATCATCGCTACGTAACTCCGTTTAAAACAGAAACCCGAAACAGTAACCCGAACGTATTGAAAGGCTGGAGGTGACACGACGGATTTGCAGCACCAAGCTCTCCTGCACTACGATCTTACAGGCCAGCAACAGGACGCTGCGTTCTGCCGTGTAACTTGTGCCCACGACTCGCTGGTTCCAGACTGTTAGCGTCGCTGCCTGTCCACACGCGTCAACATCAACATGGGCGTGGCAGCGTTCACGTGACCGCCGCTCCTTTCAGGCTTTCTTGCGCGACCTCCTCCAGGAGACAACCCCTCCTCCGTACTCACGCATACACCGCCTTCAAATCGTCTCTTGCCATGGCAACAAGAAGCACAACAGCCGCAGCAGCGATGTTGTGTGGCACCGTGTGTGTTCGAACGTATCAATTACGACGCTACACTGATCTCCGGTGAAAAATGCCTGGTTTGAACCTACGATATTTGAGGCTAATATAGTGAACGATTTTGCAGTAAATCTTATCTTTGGGCATGAGAGAAGCAGTCAATAAAGAAATAAAGGTGGTGTTCGATTGCCAGACAACTGAATGATTAGATTGAATTTATTCTACCATTATGCGCAACGTAACAAAGAGGAGTGGCGTAGTGTTCATTGCTTGTCAAGAGAACCGCATCCTTCTGCCATAACGTGCCCAAATGGAAAATTTATGATGCCTTGTATGAAAGTTTATAGGAATAATATACTTAACTAGCTTCGGCCTAACGGGAAGTTACTGACAGCTATTGTTGGACGCAGAGAGAAGAAAGTAAACAGCGCTGTTCCGTAAAGCAAGATACTACTACTTTGAGAGAACGCCTTTCGGTTCTTCAGCTCACTCAACAGCATTTATGAGAGGATTCGGTGAACATCCGGAAGAGGATGTACTGAAACATGTAATCCCCTACGTAGATATAATCAGCACTACTACGTGGGATGAACGCTTACTAATTCTATGCCCGGTTCTATAAGCAACAGACGAATAAAAATGTTACAAAAAAGGTAAGTAACCTGTGTAATATTTCTAAAATAATCGCAATAACTGTTAATAAAATTATCTCACTGTGACACAAGACAGTCGATTTCTTCATGATTGTACCGAGACATGCATTATGTTATCTGTAGCAAATCGACGGCCACGAATGGCTTTTCAGAGCTTCATAAATACGGAAATCGCATGAGCAGTAATCGGTACTGTATGAAGGATCTATGAGGCCTTCGCAGCGAAACTTCATCTCCAAGATCGAAATAACTTTTGCCTTATGTGGGCAACAAAATGATGTCATTTCGGCTATGCTGCAGGAGTTTTGCTGGGATGCCCTTACACATCTTCCATACGTTGCTAATTCCCCCCCTCCCCATACGATTTCCACACATTTGGAGGTGTGATGAAAGACGTTCTTGGCCGCCAAGTTGCTATGAATGGGAGGTGTACACCTGGTCACGGTATTGGTTTCCTAGGCAACTGCAGACATACTTCCACGAAGGCATTGACCGTCTTGTCTCACCATGGGATAAATGTATTAGTAGTTATATCGATTACTTTTGAAACAATAAACTGCCTGCATATTTTCGTTTCCCACCTATCTCGTTTTATTTGGCAGCTCCTTATAGAAGCCACAAGGTGAGGTGGTATGACGGTCAACGTGGACAAATTAAAACCGCCGAACTACAGCTTAAATTCTCTGTATATATATTTTCTATACGTGAAAGTGAACCTGATTCAATAAAAACGGAAGCAGTTAGAAGTTTTCTCTGTATGAAACGCCATAAACAACTCAAAACGTTTCTAGGATTCTGTGGTTTGAATCGCCGATTTGCTGTGTGATACCGTTCTATTATCATCTCAGCACACGGAACTTTTTAAGAAGGACGCATTATTAAAATAGGATAACGAACATCAAGATACAAATGATTTAAATGGCTCTATGCACTATGGGACTTAACATCTGAGGTCATCAGTCCACTAGACTTAGAACTACTTAAACCTAACAAACATAAGGACATCACACTCACCCATATCCGAGGCAGGATTCGAACCTGCAGCCGTAGCAGCAGCGCGGTTTCGAACTGAAGTGCATAGAAACGCTCGGCCACAGCGGCCGGCAACGTCGAGATACATCTCAATTAATTTAAAGACAAATTTTTCAGGTGCCACAACTTCACCGTCCTGATTTGAATAGCTGTTTTTGTACCTTAAAGTGTTTATTAATGGCAAGCAGCCACGTCATTCTTTCTTATCTCTTGCAATATACGCAACTTTACTTGTTTTGTAGCCGGCCGCGGTGGTCTCGAGGTTCTAGGCGCGCAGTCCGGAACCGCGCGACCGCTACGGTCGCAGTTTCGAATCCTGCCTCGGGCATGGATGTGTGTTATGTCCTTAGGTTAGTTAGGTTTAAGTAGTTCTAAGTTCTAGGGAACTGATGACCACAGCAGTTGAGTCCCATAGTGCTCAGAGCCCTTTTTGAACCGTTTTTTTACTTGTTTTGTAAACTACCAACTACAGATCGGGAGGTCTACGCATCCACTGCAGGTGCCTCTGAACACATTCTCCGGAAGTTTGGACGGTAGGAGACGAGGTACTGGTTGAAGTAAAGCTGGTGAGGACAGGCCTGAGTCGTGCAATCGAAGATTCGAGTACCATTGTTCATACATGTAGCTTCAAAACTACTTTAGTACTTCCGTAATAATGACATATTTTCAAAAAAGCTTTCACTCATTATTTCTTCCACATAGGGTTCACTGACGTTCTACGGATTGGAGCGTGGAATGTCAGATCCCTTAAACGGTCAGGTAGGTTAGAAAATTTAATAAGGGAAATGGATAAGTTAAACTTAGATATAGTTGGAATTAGTGAAGTTCGGTGGCAGGAGGAACAAGACGTTTGGTCAGGCGAATACAGGGTTATAAATACAAAATCAAATTGGGGTAATGCAGGAGTAAGTTTAATAATGAATAAAAAAATAGGAGTGCGGGTAAGCTACTACAAACAGCATAGTGAGCGCATTATTGTGGCCAAGATAGACACGAAGCCCACTCCTACCACAGTAGTACAAGTTTATATGCCAACTAGCTCTGCAAATGACGAAGAAATTGAGGAAATGTATGATCAAATAAAAGAAATTGCTCAGAAAGTGAAGGAAGACGAAAATTTAATAGTCATGGGTGACTGGAATTCAGTAGTAGGAAAAGGGAGAGAGGGAAACATAGTAGGTGAATATGGATTGGGGGGGGGGGGGGGGAAGAAATGAAAGAGGAAGCCGTCTGGTAGAAATTTGCACAGAGCACAACTTAATCATAGCTAACACTTGGTTCAAGAATCATAAAAGAAAGTTGAATACATGGAAGAAGCCTGGAGATACTGACAGGTTTCAGATAGATTATATAATGGTAAGACAGAGATTTAGGAACCAGGTTTTAAATTGTAAGACATTTCCAGGGGCAGATGTGGACTCTGACCAGAATCTATTGGTTATGAAGTGTAGATTAAAACTGAAGAAACTGCAAAAACGTGGGAATTTAATGAGATGGGACCTGGATCAACTGAAAGAACCAGAGGTTGTACAGAGTTTCAGGGAGAGCATAAGGGAACAATTGACAGGAATGGGGGAATGAATGACGGTAGAAGAAGAATGGGTAGCTTTGAGGAGTGAAGTAGTGAAGGCAGCAGAGGATCAAGTAGGTAAAAAGACGAGGGCTAGTAGAAATCCTTGGGTAACAGAAGAAATATTGAACTTAATAGAGGAAAGGAGAAAATATAAAAATGCAGTAAATGAAGCAGTCAAAAAGGAATACAAACGTCTCAAAAATGAGATCGACAGGAAGTCGAAATGGCTAAGCATGGATGGCTAGAGGACAAATGTAAGGATGTAGAGGCTTGTCTCACCAGGGGTAAGATAGATACTCCCTACAGGAAAATTAAAGAGACCTTTGAAGAAGAAAGAACCACTTGTATGAACATCAAGAGCTCAGATGGGAACCCAGTTATAAGCAAAGAAAGGAAAGCAGAAAGGTGGAAAGAGTATACAGAGGGTCTATACAAGGGCGATGTACTTGAGGATAATATTATAGGAATGGAAGAGGATGTAGATGAAGATGAAATGGGAGATACGATACTGCGTGAAGCGTTTGACAGAGCACTGAAAGACCTGAGTCGCAACAACGCCCCGGGAGTAGATAACATTCCATTAGAACTACTGACAGCCTTGGGAAAGCCAGTCCTGACAAAACTCTACCATCTGGTGAGCAAGATAGATGAGACATGCGAAATACCGTCAGACTTCAAAAAGGATATAATAATTCCAATTCCAAATAAAGCAGGTGTTGACCGATGTAAAATTACCGAACTATCACTTTAGTAAGTCATAGCTGCAGAATACTAACGCGAATTCTTTACAGACGAATGGAAAGACTAGTAGAAGCAGACCTCGGGGAAGATCAGTTTGGATTCCGTAGAAATATTGGAACACGTGAGCCAGTACTGACCCTACGACTTAGCTTAGAAGGTAGATTAAGGAAAGGCAAACCTACGTTTTTAGCATTAGTAGACTTAGAGAAAGCGTTTGACAATGTTGACTGGAATACTCTCTTTCAAATTCTGAAGGTGGCAGGGGTAAAATTCAGGGAGCGAAAGGCTATTGACAATTTGTAGAGAAACCAGATGGCAGTTATAGGAGTCGAGGGACACGAAAGGGAAGCAGTGGTTGTAGCCTTTCCCCGATGCTTATCAATCTGTATATTGAGCAAGCAGTGAAGGAAGCAAAAGAAAAATTCGGAGTAGGTATTAAAATCCATGTAAAAGAAATAAAAACGTTGAGGTTTGCCGATGACATTGCAATTCTGTCAGAGACAGCAAAGGACTTGGAAGAGCAGTTGAACAGAATGGATAGTGTCTTGAAGGGAAGATATAAGATGAACATCAACAAAAGAAAAACGAGGATAATGGAATGTAGTCGAATTAAGTCGGGTGATGGTGAGTGAATTAGATTTGGAAATGAGACACTTAAAGTTGTAAAAGGAGTTTCGCTATTTGTGGAGCAAAATACCTGATGATGGTCGAAGTAGAGAGGATATAAAATGCAGACTGGCAATGGCAAGGAAAGCGTTTCTGAAGAAGAGAAATTTGCTAACATCGAGTATAGATTTAAGTGTCATGAAGTCATTTCTGAAAGTATTTGTATAGAGTGTAGCCATGTATGGAAGTGAATCATGGACAATAAATAGTATGGACAAGAAGAGAATAGAAGCTTTCGAAATGTGGTGCTACAGAAGAATGCTGAAGATTAGATGGTTAGATCACATAAATAATGAGGAGGTGTTGAATAGGATTGGGGAGAAGCGAAATTTTATGGCACAACTTGACTAGAAGAAGGGATCGGTTGGTAGGACATGTTCTGAGCCGTCAAGGGATCGCCAATTTAGTATTGGAGGGCAGCGTGGAGGGTAAAAATTGTAGAGAGAGACCAAGAGATGAATACACTAAGCAGATTCAGAAGGATGTAGGCTGCAGTAGGTACTGGGAGATGAAGAAGCTTGCACAGGATAGAGTTGCATGGAGAGCTGCTTCAAACGAGTCCCAGGACTGCAGACCACAACAACAACAACAAGTTTGAAAACCAGTCCTAGGAAATGAAGGGAAAAGTGGAAGTTGGAAGGAATATACAAGGGTCTATACGAGAGAGATGTACTTGGGGGTAATATTAAGAAAATAGAAGAAAACGTGGATTAAGATGAGATGGTAAGTAAGGTACTGTGTGAAGACTTTGACAAAACACTGGACGACTTCAGCCGAAAGAAAACCTCGAAAGTAGACACCATTCTGTCAGATGTACTGATAGCCTTTCGAGAGCCAGCCATGTCTTCCACATGGTGAGCAAAATGTTTGAGACAGGCGAAATACTTTTAGACTTCAAGAAGAAAATAATAATTCTAGTTCCAAAGGAAGCAGGTGATAACAGATGTGAAAATTACTGAACTGTCTGTTTAATTAGTCACGGTTTGAAAAAACTAAAACGAATTCTTACAGAAGAATGGAAAAACTCGTAGAATCAGACCTCGGGAAAGATCAGTTTGGATACCCGAGAAATGTAGGAAAATGCGAAGCAAGTTTTATCCTACGTTTTCTCATAGAAGATATTTTAAGGAACGGCAAACCAGCATTTGTTGATTTAGTAGTTTCTGACAATGTAGCCTGGAATGTTGTCTTTGAAATTCTACGGAGCGAGAGGCTATTTACAGTTTGTACAGAAACTAGGTGGCAGTTATAACAATGAAGGAGTCCGAAAGTGAGGCAGTGGTAGAGAAGAGAGTGAGACAGGGTTATAGCCGATCACCGATGTTGTTCAATGTGTATACAGAGCAAGCAGTGAATGGAACAAAAGAAAAATTTATATTATTAATTAAAATCCTTGGAGAAGAAGCAAAAACTTTGAGGTTCGCAGATGACATAGTAATTCTGTCAGAGGCAGAAAAGGACTTGGAAGAGCAGTTGAATGGAGTGGCCAGTGTCATGAAAGAAGCACATAAGACGAACATCAACAATAGCAAAACAAGGATACTAGAATGTAGACAAACTAAATCAGATGATGCTGAGGGAATTAGATGTGTAAATGAGACACTTAAACTTGTAGATGAATTTTATTACTTGAGCAGCAAAATAACTGATGAGGGCCGCGGTAGAGAAGAAATAAAATATAGATTGACAATGGCTAGAAGAGCGTTTCTCATCAAGAGACATTGGTTAACACTGAGTATAGATTTAAGTGACAGGAAATCTTTTCTGAAAATATTTATATGGAGTGTAGCCATGTATGGAAGTGAAACGTGGACGATAAACAGTTTAGGAAAGAAGAGAATGTAAGCTTTTGAAATATGATGTTGTAGAAGAATGGTTCAAATGGCTCAGAGCACTATGGGACTTAACATCTGTTGTCATCAGTCCCCTAGAACTTAGAACTACTTAAACCTAACTAACCTAAGGACATCACACACATCCATGCCCAAGGCAGGATTCGAACCTGCGACCGTAGCAGTCACGCGGTTCAGGACTGAGTAGAAGAATGCTAAAGTTTAGATAGGTATATCACGTAACTAATGTGGAGGTACCGAATAGAATTAGAGAGAACAGAAATTTGTGGCGTAACGTGACTAGAAGAAGGGATCGGTTGATAGGACACATTCTGAGGCATTAAGGGATCACCGATTTAGTACTGGAGAGAAGCGGAGGGCGGTGGAGGGGCAGGGGGAGGGGGGGGGGGAATCGTAGAGGGAAACCAAAAGATGAATACAACAAGCAAATTTAGAAGGATATAGGTTGCAATAGTTACTCACATTAAAAGGCTTGCACAGGATAGAATAGCAGGAGGAGTTTCATCAAACCAGTCTTCTGACTGAAGACCACGACAACATCACACTCTATGCATTGCAATCCCTTATTCAATTACGAAGCTTAAGTCTATTTAATAGGCAGTCTAAGGTTGTTGCTGCCCTATGCCGATGCTTAGACCTGAGATTAGTCTGGGATACATCGTCAGTTTTTCTGAATCCGAACATTACCCAAATTCCAGCCGTTTGTTTAATTCAGTTCCACCAGCTGTTTCGGTCTGATTTTGTGTCCGTGATTTAGATTGGATTTTTAGGTACTGGTAGGTTCACAGTTTTGTTTCGCACGTGATGCAGAGTCCCCAAAATCCGATAGCATGCTTGAATTGACCTCGGCCAACGAGGGATTAGCCGCCTGGGGTTTATTTGTAATTACCACACGCTTCGTGACCGCTTCACAAGTCGAAGTTTCAACTTTGGCTGCCGCATTTGCTGTAGCATGAGTACAACTTAGCCCAAGAGGATGCTATCAGACAGCCCCACTGGGATCAATTGCCCTTTGTGGCCGCTCCACTGGAGTACAGACACCACTCTGTTTTGAGATGGTTCATCTGCCTTGATGAGCGTTGGGATTCACCAAATCTTCTTTGGAAATGACTGGCCATCTTCTTCCGCCCCTCAAACCGTTGACCATTCCACGCTACAAATTTGATAGATAATGGTAATGGAAAAGAATTGGCCAAGGATAAGATAGGATACAGTGTAGCGATAAGTCGTTGTGGAAGACACTTTGCCCGGCTCCTGCATTTGGCCTGTCCGGCTTGGGTGAGCCGTCTTTTAGCTGAGCTACCGCCAGCATAGCCCACCGGATCCGGAGCAGGCAAACTCTCTCGCCCGCACGGACAGTGCTACGTTAAGGAGGAGTCCACTGATGAGGTCTCTTCATTAATAAATCGTGTTTCAGTTTAAGGTTTACTTCATCATCCTGATCCAGTCATTGTCCGGCACCAAAGCAGATCAGCAAACGTATGTACACAGAAGGAATCAATTGCAGTAATTGCAATGTGTGTAAGGGTAAGGGGAAGTGGAGTGGAGAACGCAGCAATGGCTGCAAGGAAAGTGGGATAGAAATGAGGGTACTTGTAGCCTTTGAGGAAAGAACCTCATCGTTATGTTCCGAGAAGATGTCAACATTTTGCGGACGCAGGTCATAATACATCGAAAACGTCTTTATGCAAAAGCGAATGGTGCATAACAGATGATTATTATTGTAGATATAGGTGTGGGATAATCCATATTCCTGTTTTGTTCGTAGACTGTGTCAGTAAGAAATACGTCAAGGATAACAGGGATTTGCTATTTTTTATTTTATTTTTATTATTATTGGTTTATGTATTCACTTTTTTTACGAATACTTCACATATAGGATGTTCTTACAAGGGGAGGCCAAGACGCTGGAATCGCAGAATTAGTTCAGACCTTGTACGCCTGTAGTAGGCCAATAAAATAATATAATGCGCACGTAGTAAGGTTCACTAGTCTGGCAATCCAGAAAATATCGCAAGGGAAGTTTAACATGTCTGTTAAGAGGCTTGTGTGTCTGTGAGTAGCTGCCGGCCGTTAGAGTTCATGCCGGTCATTTGGTTAGCGTTCGAGCTTCGTAGGACCAACGAATATGCGGGTGCGGTTCTGCTCGAGCTTAATTTCAATCTATACTGTCGGAAGGAAGAAACTCTTGAACATTCCCTGTAAAAGCGGAAAAAGTCCATTCTCTCGATGTAGCAGATTCCGTTTCAATTTATGTTTTACATTTATGTACGATAAATGCCATCCTGCAACGTGTGACGTCGAGAGCACATCTGACGAGCAATTCTACGTTAATCTTGTAGTCTGGCACATTGTGACTTACTGTATTACTGGATAAAGTCATTAGCAGCATTATTTATTGAGGTTTGACTTGGGCTTTCCAAGGCTGACCCTCGTCCATGAAAATGTATTTAAAAATAGTAGCCGCGCGCTATTAGCTGAGCGGTCTAAGGTGCTGCAGTCCTGGACTATGCGCCTGTTCCCGGCGGAGGTTCGAGTCCTCCCTGGGGCATGGGTGTGTGTGTTTGTCCTTAGGATAATTTAGGTTGAGTAGTGTGTACGCTTAGGGACTGATGATCTAAGCAGTTAAGTCCCATAAGATTTCACACACATTTGAACATTTTTATAAAATAGTAAATTGACAAATAACATATGAAATTGACTTCAACTTTGAAAATGGTCGTGTTTTTTGTGGTTTTCTTTTTTTTACATTGTATTTTCTCTTAAATATCATACAAATTAAATAACGTAACCAGCCATGAAAATATATAGATTAAAAAATAAGTATTAGAAGAATTCGTACCGTTGTCTCATATACGATAATTTTGCCATGAGCGATCGCTAACCACTTCACTGCAACGATTGCTTATAGCCAGCACCTTTGTACAATCGCATCAGTTACATAACAGGCGCGTAGATTTTCTCGGAATTGCCAGAGAAGTACACCTTCTTACTTGCACACTCTGTTGCTTTAATGAGCTTCTAACGGTCTACAGAGTTTGAAGTAAATCAGTGATCCCAACGTCGTAGCCTCCCCTTGTTAGTGAAGCGAAGCGCTTCCAAGCAAGAGTCCATCGTAATGTGACGACATTTTTACAAGGAATGTCACTTCTGCAGACAGATCAGAGACGACTGCCTGTACTGGCTTCCTCTGTTCAAAAATGTTCAGATGTGTGTGAAATCGTATGGGACTTAAGGGGGGGTAGGACGTCAAACAGGCCGACTTTGAGGAGGAGAGGCACCACAGGACATTTTAATTTCCACTGTCTATACTTTTACAAATAAATTCATAAAACATTAACAGCATGACCAGGAAAGATTCGGGATTCACACTCATAGCAGTGGAAGCTCAAAAACGTAACAAAGAATTTTTTTTACATGTGAAATTTCATCATATTTTCACTTACTACTGGCTGCATTTGTTGCTATAGGTACACTTTTCTTCCTAACTATGAGAGATTCTTCGATGACTTTTTCACAGCATACAAACCATAGTTACAGGTGTATGAAACTCTAGAAGTTATTTAATTTATGAAAAAATGAATGAACTGTTACATTTTCAACTTCATGTCTCGAAAAAAATCAAGTTTAATAGTTAAGTATCTCAATTTTTTCCACGGTTTTTTAACAGATTTGGAAAATTCTAGAGTTTTATGCACCTGTAACTACTGTTTGTATGCTATGAAAAATTCATCGAAGAATCTCTCTTACTTAGGCAGAAAAGTGTACCTATAGCCACAAAAACAGCTAATAAGAAGTGAAAAAATGATGAAATTTCACATGTAAAGAAAAAAGGTATTTTGCTACGTTTTTGAACACCCACAGCCATGAGTGTGAGTCCTTAATCCTTCCTGGTAATGGTGACAAAGTGTTATGAATTTGTTTGTAAACGTGTAGACAGTAGCAATTAAAATATCCTGTTGGGAATATCCTGCTCCAAGTCGGACCGTTTGACTTCCTTCCCCCCCTAACCGCTAAGGTCATCCGCCTCTGAGCTACATCTACATCTACATCTACATCCATACTCCGCAAGCCACCTGACGGTGTGTGGCGGAGGGTACCCTGAGTACCTGTATCGGTTGTCCCATCTATTGTACGTGGAAAGAAGGATTGTCGGTATGCTTCTGTGTGGGCTCTAATCTCTCTGATTTTTTCCTCATGGTCTCTTCGCGAGATATAAGTAGGAGGGAGCAATATACTGCTTGACTGTTCGGTGAAGGTATGCTCTCGAAACTTTAACAAAAGCCCGTACCGAGCTACTGAGCGCCTCTCCTGCAGAGTCTTCCACTGGAGTTTATCTATCATCTCCGTAACGCTTTCGCAATTACTAAATGATCCTGTAACGAAGCGCGCTGCTCTCCGTTGGATCTTCTCTATCTCTTCTATCAACCCTACCTGGTGCGGATCCCACACTGCTGAGCAGTATTCAAGCATTGGGCGAACAAGCGTAATGTTACCTACTTCCTTTGTTGTCGGATTGCATTTCATTAGGATTCTTCCAATGAATCTCAGTCTTGCATCTGCTTTACCGACGATCAACTTTATATGATCATTCCATTTTAAATCACTTCTAATGAGTACTCCCAGATAATTTATGGAATTAACTGCTTCCAGTTGCTGACCTGCTATTTTGTAGCTAAATGATAAGGGACCTATCTTTCTATGTATTCGCATCACATTACACTTGTCTACATTGAGATTCAATTGCCATTCTGTGCACCATGCGTCAATTCGCTGCAGATCCTCCTGCATTTCAGTACAATTTTCCATTTTTGCAACCTCTCGATACACCACAGCATCATCTGCAAAAAGCCTCAGTGAACTTCCGATGTCATCCACCAGGTCATTTATGTATATTGTGAATAGCAACGGTCCTATGACACTCCCCTGCTGCACACCTGAAATCACTCTTACTTCGGAAGACTTCTCTCCATTGAGAATAACATGCTGCGTTCTGTTATCTAGGAACTCTTCAATCCAATCACACAATTGGTCTGATAGTCCATATGCTCTTACTTTGTTCATTAAACGACTGTGGGGAACTGTGTCAAACGCCTTGCGGAAGTCAAGAAACACGGCATCTACCTGTGAACCCGTGTCTAAAGCCCTCTGAGTGTCGTGGACGAATAGCGCGAGCTGGGTTTCACACGACCGTCTTTTTCGAAACCCATGCTGATTCCTACAGAGTAGATTTCTAGTCTCCAGAAAAGACATTATACTCGAACATAATACGTGTTCCAAAATTCTACAACTGATCGACGTTAGAGATATAGGTCTATAGTTCTGCACATCTGTTCGACGTCCCTTCTTGAAAACGGGGATGACCTGTGCCCTTTTCCAATCCTTTGGAACGCTTCGCTCTTCTAGAGACCTACGGTACACCGCTGCAAGAAGGGGGGCAAGTTCCTTCGCGTACTCTGTGTAAAATCGAACTGGTATTCCATCACGACCAGCGGCCATTCCTCTTTTGAGCAATTTTAATTGTTTGTCTATCCCTCTGTCGTCTACTTCGATATCTACCACTTTGTCAACTGTGCGACAATCTAGAGAAGGAAGCACAGTGCAGTCTTCCTCTGTGAAACAGCTTTGTAAGAAGACATTTAGTAATTCGGCCTTTAGTCTGTCATCCTCTGTTTCAGTACCATTTTGGTCACAGAGTGTCTGGACATTTTGTTTTCATCCACCTACCGCTTTGACATAGGACCAAAATTTCTTAGGATTTTCTGCCAAGTCAGTACACAGAACTTTACTTTCGAATTCATTGAAAGCCTCTCGCATAGCCCTCCTCACACTGCATTTCGCTTCGCGTAATTTTTGTTTGTCTGCAAGGCTTTGGCTATGTTTATGTTTGCTGTGAAGTTCCCTTTGCTTCCGCAGCAGTTTTCTAACTCGGTTGTTGTACCACGGTGGCTCTTTCCCATCTCTTACGATCTTGCTTGGCACATACTCATCTAACGCATATTGTACGATGGTTATGAACTTTGTCCACTGATCCTCAACACTATCTGCACTTGAGACAAAACTTTTGTGTTGAGCCGTCAGGTACTCTGTAATCTGCTTTTTGTCACTTTTGCTAAACAGAAAAATCTTCCTACCATTTTTAATATTTCTATTTACACACTTGCACACTACTTAACCTAAATTATCGTAAGGACAAACACACACACCCATGCCCGAGGGACCAGCCGCACAGTCCATGACTGCAGCGCTTATACCGCTCGGCTAATCCCGCGCGGCCTTCCTCTGTTCTGGGTATCGTAGCGCATTACCAGGATGTTTCAATATCTGGGAATTTCAGTTGGTCGCAAACTGAATGCAGACAGCAGTAGCAGCAGCAGCAGCAGCGGCAGCTCGCGCCTCTGCCGCCGGCCGACGCGACGCCAGCATAACGACGGCGCGCCGGCGCGTCGTGCCTGCGCCCGCTGCCAGGCCATTACTGCGCCGGCGGCGGCGGCTCTGCAGGTAATAACGGCGCGGCCCGCCACACCCGCTGCAGCGCGGCACGTCCCACACACCTGCTCCGCGCCCGTCACAGCTGCCGTTCTGTGCAGCAACCATATGTGCGATACGCCGTATAGCGAAGTTACATTCCATGATTTATAGCTATCACCCGAGTTAAACGTAATGTGTCACGATATATCGACAGTTTTCCTAGCTATCTGCCGGCCGCTGGTGGCCGTGTGGCTCTAGGTGCTTCAGTCTGGAACCGCGCGACCGCTACGGTCGCAAGTTCGAATCCTGCCTCGGGCTTATGTTAGTTAGGTTTAAGTAGTTCTAACTTCTAGGGACTGATGACCTCAGATGTCCCATAGTGCTCAGAGCAATTTTAACCATTTTTGAAACCTAGCTATCCTCCGAATGTATGTCAAACTTAGATCCGAAATGCCCTACTTCTACACACCAGACAGACTGTGAAGTTGACTCGCTACAGATCGATTTCCATAACATTAACCCTTTCCCAACGACGACCATGGTTTCTCTCTTCCAAGGCGATCTCCGAACACAAATCACGTCGCTTCCACCGTGATCCATCCCAATTCAGAACCTAATCCTAGCCGGCCGGTGTGGCCGTGCGGTTCTAGGCGCTTTAGTCTGGAACCGCATGACCGCTACAGTCGCAGGTTCGAATCCAGCCTTGGGCATGGATGTGTGTGATGTCCTTAGGTTAGTTAGGTTTAATTAGTTCTAAGTTCTAGGCGACTGATGACCTCAGAAGTTAAGTCGCATAGTACTCAGAGCCATTTGAACCATTTCAACCTAATCCTATTCTTGTAAACTAATCACACTGTAAATTAAACTATCAGATAGTTCAATGTACCGAGATCGAGCTCCAATGTTAGATTATATTAGAATAGATTAGATTAATTATTCATTCCATAGACCCATAAAAGAGGGAATACTCCTGGGTGTGGGACATGTCAGATAAACACATTACAAAGGTGTAATTAGAAAAACTTGAGTTTCATTAATTTTAATGATCCTCAGTAAATAAACAGTAAAATTATGTACATGAATTAAATTTAAACTTCTAATGTTTACAGGTTTAATACTTACATCTGCTTTAATGAAATCCATCATTCAGGCATTTCCTAGTTTCTTGGCTATTACAACCAAGTATTGTCAAAAATTTAATTATTCATTTCAGTGATCCCTAGTTAAGAACAGTCAGATTATGCAGAATATTTAAAATTAAACTTCCACTATTTACAGACTTAAGACTTACATCTGCTTTCCACACATCCATCATTCACACAGTAGGTAGCTACTTGGCTGTTACAACCAAGTATTGTCAAAAATTAAAGTATAATAAATTTTCATTAAAATGGTCTACTGCACTTGTTGAGGAACTCATGGATGTAATGGAAGGAGTTGGCCACCTAAAATTCTTTTAAATTGTGTTTAAATTGTGCCGTGTCTGATACTTAACTCTTAATGGTTGCTGGTAGCTTCTTGAAAATATGCGTTGCTGAATACTGGACTCCTTTCAGGGCAAGAGTAAGTGATTTTAAATGTTCATGTATATTGTTCTTATTCCTAGTATTGATACTGTGTGCTAAGCAGTTAGTTGGAAAAAGAGATGAATGTGAATGAAAAGTGGTATCTGGCGCTGTATACAGGGTGTAAATTTTAAGTTGATAATACCAGAATAACTCCTAAAATAAGCTTCACACGAAAAAATATGTAGAAGCCGAAGTTGATTGTTTTCGAGGAGGACTTCTGCTGGTGCAAAAATTACCACACCACCCCAGTTCCATGAGTTGGGGAGGGAGGCAACCCCCATTTTTTATTGCTGAATCAGATTCTACATAAAAACTACTCACATTTTGCCTTAAACTTTTGTTTTGATTCTTCGTATTTGGCGCGGTAATTCAAGAAACTCCACGTTCTCATAAAAGTGTGTACAATGTCATTTAAGTCAATAAATTGATGAATGTCGTTTACGACGTTTTCCCACCCGAAACTAAAAGACTCAAACTAAGCAAGCACCGCAGTTATGAGACTTCTCGACAAACAAGAGTGAATACTCCGAATCTAATAAAAAATTAGGTTCGTGAGTCAGTTAGTATTTCAGTTAATGAGTTCACTGGTTAGTAAGTAGGATGTACGGTTAATGAGTTAGCTAGCCAGATGATTTGTTTGATAATTAAAAGTTGTGTGGCCTCCTGACCACGAAAGAAACAAAACTTATCCTAATCTGCGGAAAATTTAATATTTGGATCAACATTTGTAAAGCTCTAATTCCTCTCCTTTAAACACCACCCTATGGGGAGAGAGGGAGAGTGTTAGTACTACCGAATCACATTTTCCAAAGTAAATAAGCATTTCTTATTTACCTGCAACTACTTTTCACACAAAAATGAGAACATGGATTTTATTGAATTACAGCGCCAACTACCGAGAATCAAAACAAATCTTTATGACAAAATGGACGTAATTTTTTAATTTACAATCTGATTCTGCAATAAAAAATGGGGGTTCCCATTTGAAATTTTAAAGTTACCTTCCACCCTACCCCACGGGGCTGGGGTGCCAGGCTAATTTTAGCACCAGCAGCTGTCCCTCTCGAAAATAATCGACTTTGGATTCTACAAATTTTTTCGTGTGAAGCTTATTTTTCGAGTTATTCTGGCTTGTCAACTTAAAATTTACATCCTGTATATCATCGAAATCCATAAATTTCTGATAAGTTTATATAAACGTCATAAGTATTTTGCAGATTGCATTTTATAAACAACGGCTTATCGCCAAATAAACGCCCGTTGTTCTTTTATTAATTGGTTGTTTGTACGAGCACCTTACCACTCAACTCACTCGCTGCGCTGCCATTATAAGCATGTTGGATACAGACAAATCTTTGGGAGATACTGAGCTATTACACTGAGACAACAGTCTTGCCATAGCGATATGTACATATACAGACGGCGGTAGTGTCACGTGCACAAGCATAAAAGGGCAATGCATTTATAGAGCTGTCATGCGTACTCAGGTGATTCGAATGAAAAGGTTTCCGACGGGGCTATGGCCGCACGATGGGAATTAACAGACTTTGAAGCCGGAATTGTGGTTGGCGGTAGACGCATTGGACATTCCAGTTCGGAAACCTTTAGGGAATTTAATATTCCGAGACCCACAGTATCTAAGTGTGCCGAGAATACCAAATCTGAGGCATTACATTTCGCCACGGATAACGCAATGGTCGACGGCCATCACGCAACTACCGAGAGAAGCGGCGCATCCGTAGAATTGTCAATGCTAACAGAAAAGAAGCACTGCGTGAAATAGCTGCAGAAATCAATGTCGGATGTACGACGAACGTACCCGTTAGGAGACTGTCGTCAAATTTAGCGTTAATGGCATACAAAAGGCGGCGACCGACGCGACTGCCTTTGCCAACAGCACTACATCGTCTTCAGCACCTCTCCTGATCCCGTTGGTGGGGCCCTAGTCGACTGCAAATTCGTGGAATGATCAGATGAGTCCTGATTTCGGATGGTAAGAGTTGATGGTAGGGTTCGAGTGCGGCGGCGACTCCACGAAGCAATGCATCCAATCCGCCCACAAGTCACTGTGCAAGCTCCTGGTGGCTCCGTAATGCTATGTCCTGTGTTTACATGGAATGAACTGGGTCCTTTGGACCAACTGTAACGATAATTGGGGAAAGATGTTTATGTTCGGTTACTTGGAGACCATTTACAGTTGTTCATGGACTTTCTGTTGCCAAACAATGGTACGCTGTGCCACTGGGCCACAGTTGCACAGTTGTTCACGGCTGGTTTGAAAAATATCCTGTCAATTCCAGCGAATGATTTGACCTCCCACATCGCCCTACATGCATCCTATCAATTACGAGGGTCACTCCAAAAGAAATGCACACTGTTTTTTTCTTTTTTAAATCCATGTTTTATTCTACATTTTTGAAAGTTTTACAGTGTGTAGATACATCGTGTAGGGCCAGTATTTTCATTTCTCCACGTAATTTCCATCACTCTCAACTGCCTTACGCCATCTTGGAACCAGCGCCTATATACCCGGAAGGTTTAATTCTGGACCAACCTGTTGGAGCCACTGTTTGGCAGCATGCACAAGGGAGTCACCATCTTTAAACCTTCTTCTACGAAGAGAGTCTTTCAGTTTCCCAAATAGCTGATAGTCACATGGAGCCAGGTCAGGACTGTAAGGCGTGTGTTTCAGTGTTGTCCATCCGAGTTTTGTGATCGCTTCCATGGTTTTTTGACTGACATGTGGCCATGCATTGTCATGCAACAGCAAAACATCCTGATTTTGCCGACCGTGTCGAACACGACTCAGTCGAGTTTGAAGTTTCTTCCGTGTCATCACATATGCATCAGAATTTATGGTGGTTCCACTTGGCATGATGTCCACAAGGAAGAGTCCTTCTGAATCGAAAAACACCGTAGCCGTAACTTTTACAGCAGAAGGTGTGGTTCTGATTTTTTTTTATTGGGTGAATTTGCATGATGCCACTCCATTGATTGCCTCTTCGTCTATGATTAAAAATGATGGAGCCATGTTTCATCACCTGTCACAATTCTTCCGAGAAATTCATCTCCACCATTCTCATACTGTTACAAAAGCTGACTGCATACCGTTTTTATTGTTTCTTCGTGAACCACTGTCAACATCCTGGGAACTCACCTAGCACAAACCTTTTTTAACGCCAACACTTTCAGTATTCTGCAACACTTTCTTCCCCTATCCCAACGTAGCGTGACAATTCGTTCACTGTGATGTGTCTGTCAGCAGTCACTAATTCATTAACTCTCTGCTCATTTTATACAGCGTGTGCAGTACGAGGCCTTCAAATGCTCAATATTGCCATGCCTGCTCTCATCACCTAACCTGCTTGCCGACCGACTAACTGTTCTGCGATCGACAACAGCATCTCCATACACTATTTTCAAACCTCTTGCGGATGTTTCCCACTGTCTTGTTTTCACATCACATGAATTCTATGACAGAACGTTGCTTCTGACGAACGTCAAGTGTAGCAGCCATCTTGAAGACATGATTACCCAACTTCAAACACCACAGAGAAGATTGATAATCTTGGACAGTGCTGGTACTTCAACGCACTTGAAGAAAGAGTGCTGCCAAATACAAGTGGCTCTAGAGGATTGAGTGAAGACAGTGTTTTCGGCACCTTGGGGCTATTAACAGTATAGGTTCACGCCGTTTCGTTTAAAGAGTGTACCAGAAACACTCCAATGGTTATTCAATGGGGCATTGCCTTGCCAGTGTCCAAGGGATATGGAGGAACATGGACATATGCTGAGCAAGGTGTTGAAGAGGTTGCAAGCTGCACATCTGTGTACAAAAAAATAATTCGCATTGCAAGAAGTGAATTATCTGGATCACATAATTAGTAAGGATGGGGTGGGAATTGTTCCGAGATTGATATAGATAGTAAAAGATTTCCACAGCTTGGAAAGAGCAAAAAGTTAAAACCTTTTCTAAGCTTCGTAAATTATGATAGAAAATTCACGAGAGGATGTGCAGGTATAGCACAGCCACATATGCAGTCATTAAAGAAAGATATCAAGTTGGTATGGTCTGAGTAGTGTCAGAAGATGTTCGTAGAAATCAAGCAGAGGTTAATGTCATATCCAGTGACGTTGTTCCCAGATTTTCGTAAGGAGTTTATATTATCATGCTATACATAAAATCATGCTCACAGAGGCCTTTTGAGACAGGGCGACGGTGGAGAGCTATATCCTATTGTTTTTGGAAGACAACTAAACAGAGCGCAGAGAAATTATTCTGCGGTGAAGAGAGAGGGGACGACATGAGCATTAAAACTCAGTGAATTTGAGTATGGAAAGTCCACAAAAAGCCGGGAAGACGCTTAGAAATGCTGGCGTACTAAGTAGAAAGACAGCACGTATTCAAGCATTAGGTCAACACCTTGCTGAGTGGGAAGTAGCACAGAACACTGACGGAGAGTATAAGCAGTGTAGCAAACGGCAGCAGCAGTTTAACGTGCACCTGTAATGCTATTGTAAATATAATACTGCCATTAATCTGTATATTTTAAAACTTTTTGTCCCATAATAATTTTGAAAAATTAAGCAAATACTATAACGAGAGTAAGCTTTTGTTGAGTGTAGTTTATCTGTTTTAAAATAACCTCTTTGACGTAGGTGGAATACATCTATTAAAACACATTTTGTGAATAATTATGTAATATTTCAAGTAAATTTATTATGTCAGTTTTGTATGTATATCCTGTCATGCAATTGTAGATGGTTCATACTTAGGGTTTTTGTAAGCAGAATTGTAAATTGAAAGGGTGTAGGGATCATAGGTAGAACGGAACTCCGTTCTGTGGTGGAATGGAGAAGGTGGTGGGGCTCGCGAGTGAGAATTGGCGCGCAAGTGGCTCACACAGTCGGTAGCTGCTCTGCAAGAGGTGAACACGCATTGCGTTGGTCAAGCACTAGAGGCCCCGAATTTACCTGCAAGACTGGGTTTTGGCCTCGGAGGTGTTCTACATGATTGGCGCAGTACGGTAATAAATTAATAGCTCAGAAATTTGTAACTTTATCGTCGCCACCAAGTGGAAGACAGAGCCGTACCTGTGCAATGTTACTACACAGCACCGCCTCACACCACCTTCGAAATCAATAACAGGCCAAGTACTTTATTTATAAGTGTATCGCAGTATGAACCATCCATCATCAATCAGTGGAATGTAAGTTTTAAATGTACCTTTGCGTTTAACCGTAATTTTCCTATGTCATTTACCTCAGTAGGATCTTTACTTAAACGAATTTATTCCGAGTATCCTGTTGTCTATTTAAGCTTGAATAATAGTAAATTACTGGCAATAGTACTGTTTTGGTAGTAAATTCTGAAAACCATTATTAAATACTTAAGTTGGCACGTATCAGTTTAAGGACCGCCGCTTTGCGTGACCATGAGAATAAGTTTTCAATAAAATTTCTGAAAGTAAAGTAACATAATTATTTAACTGCAACAATCTTAACAGTAATTGTTCGTGTTGCTTCACCTTGTCAAAGAAAGCCAGACAAATATTGGCGTTAGTAAACCATTAACAAATAAAAGCCCTAAAGAAATGAAATTTAGTCGTGTTAAATAACAGTTTTGGTCATATGAATGTTAGCTGTAAGTTTCATTTTTTTTGTATCCTTGTTGAAACATATGTGTGTCTTCTCTAAATAATTACTGAAGTATAGTGATAAATTCCATAAGTAACAGAAAGCAGAATTAATAGTACTTACTGCCAAGTGACCGTAGTAAATGGAAATTAAGTGGTTGTGTTTAAATTATGTAGCAAGTGAAAGAAGGTATTTATTCAGTGTCAAAATTTGACTTCATCTATTTGTGTAGACACTGTGCCCGATTTGGGCTGGGTGCAGTTTTATTAAGCGAAACAGTTTATTGTTATAACGGGCTTTCTCTGATAAAAGGTTTTAAAAAGTAATTATTCTCACTGCTTCTCCCACAAACTGTATGATTCGGAGAAAAATACACTCCTGGAAATGGAAAAAAGAACACATTGACACCGGTGTGTCAGACCCACCATACTTGCTCCAGACACTGCGAGAGGGCTGTACAAGCAATGATCACACGCACGGCACAGCGGTCACACCAGGAACCGCGGTGTTGGCCGTCGAATGGCGCTAGCTGCGCAGCATTTGTGCACCGCCGTCGTCAGTGTCAGCCAGTTTGCCGTGGCATACGGAGCTCCATCGCAGTCTTTAACACTGGTAGCATGCCGCGACAGCGTGGACGTGAACGGTATGTACAGTTGACGGACTTTGAGCGAGGGCGTATAGTGGGCATGCGGGAGGCCGGGTGGACGTACCGCCGAATTGCTCAACACGTGGGGCGTGAGGTCTCCACAGTACATCGATGTTGTCGCCAGTGGTCGGCGGAAGGTGCACGTGCCCGTCGACCTGGGACCGGACAGCAGCGACGCACGGATGCACGCCAAGACCGTAGGATCCTACGCAGTGCCGTAGGGGACCGCACCGCCACTTCCCAGTAAATTAGGGACACTGTTGCTCCTGGGGTATCGGCGAGGACCATTCGCAACCGTCTCCATGAAGCTGGGCTACGGTCCCGCACACCGTTAGGCCGTCTTCCGCTCACGCCCCAACATCGTGCAGCCCGCCTCCAGTTGTGTCGCGACAGGCGTGAATGGAGGGACGAATGGAGACGTGTCGTCTTCAGCGATGAGAGTCGCTTCTGCCTTGGTGCCAATGATGGTCGTATGCGTGTTTGGCGCCGTGCAGGTGAGCGCCACAATCAGGACTGCATACGACCGAGGCACACAGGGCCAACACCCGGCATCATGGTGTGGGGAGCGATCTCCTACACTGGCCGTACACCTCTGGTGATCGTCGAGGGGACACTGAATAGTGCACGGTACATCCAAACCGTCATCGAACCCATCGTTCTACCATTCCTAGACCGGCAAGGGAACTTGCTGTTCCAACAGGACAATGCACGTCCGCATGTATCCCGTGCCACCCAACGTGCTCTAGAAGGTGTAAGTCAACTACCCTGGCCAGCAAGATCTCCGGGTCTGTCCCCCATTGAGCATGTTTGGGACTGGATGAAGCGTCGTCTCACGCGGTCTCCACGTCCAGCACGAACGCTGGTCCAACTGAGGCGCCAGGTGGAAATGGCATGGCAAGCCGTTCCACAGGACTACATCCAGCATCTCTACGATCGTCTCCATGGGAGAATAGCAGCCTGCATTGCTGCGAAAGGTGTATATACACTGTACTCGTGCCGACATTGTGCATGCTCTGTTGCCTGTGTCTATGTGCCTGTAGTTCTGTCAGTGTGATCATGTGATGTATCTGACCCCAGGAATGTGTCAATAAAGTTTTCCCTTCCTGGGACAATGAAATCATGGTGTTCTTATTTCAATTTCCAGGAGTGTAGTTCAATACTTTACCATTAGGTTGAACACGGTTAAAATCTCTCTCCGAGAGTCGATGGTTTGGAGTGTTAGTGCCTCGTAATTTTGTGGTGGTATCCCTGCCGCTACTTACTGCACCGTTCTGACATTCCCAATCGCGGATCTTCCGTCTTTACAGAGGTAGAAGTTAAACGTTCTGGTACCATATAGACGAGAACGCGAAAGTACCGTTGCACATCCTACATTATTGTGTATGGAGACGAAACTAGGACCATGAGTAGTTGTAGCAGGAAAGTAATGGTAAGAATTACTGAGGGAAATGCTTGTTCATGTTTTATATGACTATGGAGCGTGCAGAACGACGAACCGGAGGGTGGCAAAAAAGTAGTGGTGGAGAAGACGAAAGAATGACATCGGTCAGTAGTTTAGGAATTATATACAATTTGTGATGCATGTATTTTTTCTATGCAGATAAAGGTGTAGTGCCATAGTTCCCAGGAACAATGGAACCTTTTAGTTTTGTTGGGGTGGATGAGTTAGAACCGTTCTACCAAACACCAATAGAAAATAGTTTTGTGTTAATTATCACAGACCATTTCCTTTATTATACCGACATCAAAGCGATGCCAGACCAGCAGCCGATCACAGTGACGTCAGCGTTGATGAGCAGACGGGTATTGACGGTTGGATTGCCAGAAAGAATAATATCTGATCAAGAAAGGTAATCCAATCCTGAAGATGTGTCTGTTCGTGAATGTGAAGAAATTAAGCACTAGTCCACTTCAGTCTTAGTAAAACAGAACTCTTATCATTCTTTCTTGAGATTCTGATTCCCTGAATTTTTCTTCACGAGAAGCTATTTTACACTATTTTTAATCGAATAGGTCCGAAACAATTATGATGTTCCATGAGAGATGAAATGGTTCAAATGCCTCTTAGCACTATGGCACTTAGCACCTGAGGTCATCAGTCTCCTATAACTTAGAACTACTTAAACCTAACTAACCTAATGACATCACACACATCCATTCCCGAGGAAGGATTCGAACCTACGACCGTAGCGGTCGCGAGGTTCCAGACTGAAGCGCCTAGAACCGCTCGGCCACATCGGCAGCCCAAGAGAGATGACACAGGGTTTAAGCCACTGATTTAGTACTCTTAAGAAGCAAAATTACAACCTTCCCACTTGACTCCCGAATTACACAGTTTCCAAAGAGAAAATAATCTAGCGATACTTTCTTCTCTCCACAAACTTTACTTCCATAAGCAAGCTAGCTATGAGATGCTAAACTCGTCCTTTCTCTTGATCCATATCTGTGAAATTTACTGCCAAAGGATAAACTCTAGATAACAGCTCGGTATGCTAATCTCACGCAAACATCCATTTACTTAAGCCTGCTCATAGCTGGCTTCGGCGTGAGTTATCCGTGGATTACAACGTATGCACACCGTTAGCACAGGGTAACCTCTAGCGACTCATCGCGTCTCTCGACAAAACTATTGGTTTGTGATTTAGCTCCAGAGCCTCCATTAGGGTGTTAAAACAGATACTTTCTTGCTCACTTAAAGGAGTGCTTACAGTGTGGCCCTTAAACCGATTCGTGGAATTGTGCTGACTTTTTTCTACAGCGCACTAAGCCTACTTATTTTGTTATTCTAATATTTCGTTGCGATCAGAACAATCCCAGTGAGACGTCAAGGGACAAGTGTAGTAAATTATACTCAACATCTAAAAACCATAAGAAGAACAACGGTGTACAATAAACTTGTAACGTTCCCTGGCAGCACACACACTATTAATAAAATGAAATGACATTTAATTGTACTATGTACACCGCTATGAAGCAATTCGTATGTACTGTAATTGTTTACCAAAAAATGTTATCTAATTTTGTATAAAGGACGTTGGTTATTATTGTAATATTTTCTGTAATAATATTCTCGATGTATTTATCATTGTAATATTTCTATACTCGTAATTACGAAATGTGTTAATATTTGCGATGAAAAAATGTAAGATAATGCCACAGAAGAAAATAATGTTGTAAGATTACAAAGACACATTCACAATCAGCAATAATATAAATAGCGCTACATAATGTGTATTCTTTGTCGTCTTCCTCGAGAGTTGGGAGAGAGAGGAACCTGTGACGTAGCATTATATGAATGAGTAGACTTCGTCTGTATCTATCTTTAGCCGCTATTAGAGGAGAAATCATCAAGGTGTGTAATTTCAAGTATTATTATGGTCTAAATATATTATAATTTAACAAAATTGTGTATTACTAATGTAAATTAGCTTGCTCATGTCATCTATAATATTTCTTTAAAGGATTTTCAACACTTTTAGCGATTATCGTTGGTGTTGCTGGGCTGTGCCGCGACCGAACGATTTGCAGCGGCGGCACATTTAAAAAATTGTCTCGCTATAAAATTAACCAAACCCGTAAATCGGGAGCAGGTAAAATTAGCAGTGAATTACGAAATATTTTTTTTTACAGCGATCCTGCGGCTGACTGAATTTATTACTGGTTTTACATTTGTGCATTCATAGGCGGATAATTAACGTTGAAGTTGTTAATTTGTTGGTTCCTTCCAATTCTAAAGCAAATAACTTAAACGTATAGTGAAGTGTGTTTTGTCAATGATAATTAAACGTTCAGGTCGGCTTGGCAATATGTAACCATTTTATGCTAACAGAGACAGTCTTGTGTTCCATAGCTAACGCCGGGAAAGAATTCAGTAAATATTTAAAAACCCACTGCATCTAGAAAATGTGTGCCAAGGCCGAATTACGTAAAAACATTTAATTTAAATAGGTTTCAAATAAATGTTATTTATGAGTTAGTTTGAATGTATCAGCATCAGAGGGTTGCTAAGGTTCACGTAATTTTAAATGTGCTTAATTCTGTCTAAATGAATTTTTATTACCACACGTAAATAAGGGGTTCTAAAACAAAGTTCGTACTGAAAGAGTAAATAACATAAATATTTAAAATCATTTCCCCCCACGTTTTCATCCATTCTCATTTTTACATAATAATAAATATTTCTTTTTTCTCATTAAAACCTCCATCAACAAAGGATAATTTTTACTAATGAAAATCAGAGAGTCTTGGCGTGACGTCTTCATAAAATATACACGTAACACCAAATAGATAAATGAGGGAACTGGAGTCAGGAAAAGAACTATCATTGTAAATGACTCAGATTCTACAGTAAACGGAATTGCGCAGAAAGTTAATGACTTCGCTTCGTATTGTTTCAGTTGCGTCTGCACTTCATGACATCGGTTTGTTGCAGGATTCTCGAACATATTCTCAGTTCGAATATAATGAATTTCCTTGAGACAGAGAAGTTGTTGTCCATGCATCAGCACGGCTTTAGAAAGCATCTCTCCTGCGAATCGCAACTCACCCTTTTTTCCCATGATATCTTGCGAACCATGGATGAAGGGTATCAGATGGATGCCAAATTCCTTGACTTCCGGTAAGCTTTTGACTCGGTGCCCCACTGCAGACTCCTAACTAAGGTACGAGCATATGGGATTGGTTTCGAAATATGTGAGTTGCTCGAAGACTTCTTAAGTAAGAGAACCCAGTACGTTGTCCTCGATGGTGAGTGTTCATCGGAGGTGAGGGTATCATCTGGAGTGCCCCAGGTAAGAGTGGTAGGTCCACTGTCGTTTTCTATCTACATAAATGATCTTTTGGATAGGGTGGATAGTAATGTGCGGCTGTTTGCTGCTGATGTGGTGGTGTACGGAAAGGTGTTGTCGTTGAGTGACTGTAGGAGGATACAAGATGACTTGGACAGGATTTGTGATTGGTGTAAAGAATGGTAGCTAACTGTAAATATAGATAAATGTAAATTTATGCAGATGAATAGGAAAAAGAATCCCGTAATGTTTGAATACTCCATTAGTAGTGTAGCACTTGACACAGTCACGTCGATCAAATATTTGGGCGCAACTTTGCAGAGCGACATAAAGTGTGACAAGCATGTAATGGCAGTTGTGGGGAAGGCGGGTAGTCGTCTTCGGTTCATTGGTAGAATTTTGGGAAGATGTAGTTCATCTGTAAAGGAGACCACTTATAAAACAGTAATAAAACCTATTGTTGAGTGCTGCTCAACCGTTTGGGATCCCTATCAGGTCGGATTGAGGCAGGACATAGAAGCAATTCAGAGCTGGGCTGCTAGGTTTGATAGTGGTAGGTTTGATCACCGCGCGAGTGTTACGGAAATGTTTCAGAAACTCGGGTGGGAGTCTCTGGAGGAAAGGAGGCGTTCTTTTCGTGAATCGCTACTGAGGAAATTTAGAGAACCAGCATTTGAGGCTGACTGCAGTGCAATTTTACTGCCGCCAACTAATATTTCGCGGAAATACCACAACGATAAGAGAGCTTAGGGCTCGTACAGAGGCATATAGGCAGTCATTTTTCCCTCGTACTGTTTGGGAGTGGAACAGGGAGAGAAGGTGCTAGTTGTGGTTGGAGGTACTCTCCGCCACGAACCGTATGGTGGATTGTGGAGTATTTATGTAGATGTAGATGTAGATTTGAACTCGTTTAGTGGTTTAGAATCCTGGAGCACAATGAAGCGGGTAAGATTTAGTAGCTTAGAACATTTCGCAAAGAGTCATTTCACGATATTCCTGATGGCTTTGAAAAAGAGAAAATGTACTTCGTTGGCCTCAATACAGTCGACCAAAGGTAATCACTGTGCAGTAGATGAATCTTTGAATGTCACCGGGTGAAGAAATAAATACATCTAAATCTACTACACTGTTGCTCACATACCCTTCTGATGGATCCGGAGTTAGTTTCCACATTTTGCGCCGAAAGTTCACAGCAGTTTACCTGTATGCAAGATGTGCGGCAGTATAACTCCGTTCAAGGCAATGCAATTTATCTATTTTATCGTCATATAACCATTATTGTAACGCATCGCTTCTGTTTGCAAAATAATGCTGCGCCTTCGCAAGCGAGTATGAGCGGGGTTTGACGTTACGTTGGCCAATAGGCAGTAGGAGATGGCGCACAAGCACTATCAAAAAAGTTATCCGCCACGTCTTTCTTAAAACAGCCATTTCGTTTTAATCGAATTACCGAAGCTACAGAATACCTAAATCTGGATGGTAGGATATAAAGGCACCCATATGATTATAACGGGGGGGGGGGGTTCGCTAGACCTGGGGTGTATGGAGTATTATGAATATTATTATGAATATTATGAATATTTTGGAAGACGAATGCAGATTTGTAAGTAGTTATCGAAAAGCTTCAGCTCCGACCCCGTTAAAAACCTGCGCAGTACCAAATTTTAAAACATTTTCTTGAAAGAAAACGATCTGACTACATTAATTTCATCATTTCTTTGAGATTAGAGAGTGGAGGGGGAGAATCTCTTTCTTCCCGGATATTTGCGCCCTTTGTAGGACGAGACTAGCCACTACGCCGTTTCAGTCAGTAAGGACATTCATCTGAACTGAGAGAGATTACCGTACAATCCCATTACAACCTTGAATGAAAACTATTTTGGTGGATGCTGGCACGTGGCATGACGAAGAATTACGTTGAACATGGTCAGGGAGTTTCATATATTAGGTTAGCTGCACAGTTACAACGATGAGGCACTACAGTTACACAAAACGTGCAATGGACGTAGACATCTTCATGGACGATGATTCTCCTAAGTACTAAGTCTTTTGTTTTGTTTTATGGAAATAATTATTTATCGCTTGAATTTGCTGCTTTGAACATGTATCATTTGGGCAGTGAAATTAAACACATAACTCTTTATTTTGGTTCTCATTCTTGCTGAGCTACTCATTTTGTCACGTATGTAAATGAACGTAGTTTGGGGTTTTGTTCAACGACGTACTGTAACGCATCATTTCTGCACGCATCCACAAATCGTCCTGTAACCTGGTATGGTCGCCAGAACCAGAAATGTCCATTGAAAATGCGGTTATTCAGCTCCTGACACTGACTGATAGGCCTAAATCTTGAAACAACTTCATGGATCTTTCCTGACCTTGTGAATTCAGAGTGGGGTGGTGGACCTCCCAGGTGAAGAAAAAGCCAACTCGTTAACCCTTTGGCTCTGGAGATGATGTTGTGAAACGGAAAGTCAGGTCCAGAAATATCGCAAGTGATGCCTTTGCCAAACAACCCTTGTTCTTGCAGTTCTAAACAATGTACGCTACTGAGGTGATCTTTCTCGTAGTAGGTACAGATGATCACTTGGGGATCTGCTACTAAAAGAGCAATTCGATGCTGCTTTTAGGAAGTGCTCATTTTTACTTGAATTTACCTCCACAAGGCATTCAGATGCAAGGGTTGTGGGTTTGAATGGCTTAATTCAGTCCTACCTAGTGACGAGGGAGGCTTTGAGGAAACTGGTGCGTCTGAGAGTATAGGAGATACTTCTGGTAGCATTAGACGAGGCCCCACACATTGCTCTCCACTTCAGAGTGTCGGCAGTACTGGACTGAATGAGCTACCGTACACACCACCAAACAACTGCCCACGCAGTCGTGCTTTGAAAGCTTAGTCGGTAAAGTACTTGCTCGTGAAAGACAACGCCCCGAGTTCGAGTTTCGGCCAGCCACATAGTTTTAATCTGCCAAGAAGTTTCGTATCAGCGCACACTCCGTTGTAGAGTGAAAATTTCATTCTGCAAACATCCTCAAGGCACCGGCTAATCTATGTCTCCGCAATATCCTTTCTTCAAGGAGTGCTAGTTTTCTAAGGTTCGCAGGAGAACTTTTGTGAAGTTGGGAGGGTAGAAGACGAGGTACTGGCGGAAGTAGAGCTGTGAGGCGTGGTCGTGAGTCGCGCTTGGGTGCCTCATTCAGTATAGCATTTGCCCGGGAAAGGCTAAAGTGCTGAGTTCGAGTCTCCGTCCAGCACAATATTTTAATTCGCAAGGAGGTTCCAGGATATCTGTGCCATCATCAGTGGGCTTTTGTTATTCAAAACTGCTAAATGTGAACATATTGTAAGTGGAAATCTGCGAAAGCTAAAGTATAAAAGCAGTTTCTGTTTATTGTTACTATCACCTTCATTTTATATTCTAGAGTTAAGCAGGACCCTCTAAACATTACTGAACGTTGGTAACTTATAATCTGTCACTAAATGACGTTAATGTGATTTAGGTTAGTTAGTTAACACATCACTACAGGTATTTGTAATATATATAGCTTTGTACAGTAAATTAAGTTAACGTGTTATGTGATGAGTTAACTCACAGACCAATTTCACATTAATGTCATTTATTTTAGCTGGCATTCAGTCGAAAATGACAAGCTACGAGTAACCCATAAAGCACAGAGGGTTCTCCAGAACCTTATATTGTAAAATCAGATAATGACAATAAACTACAAGTGTTTAAGACCTAATGTTCGTAGATAAGTTATTACTTAAAACAAGTTTAAATTTAGTGATTTTAGTAAAGAAAGTCCAAGGACGAATGCACAAACATGGTGAAATCCGTTGGGGTACAGATGAAAGAACGGTTTTACGTAAGAGGTGGACCTGATACCGAGTAATTGTATCTGCAAATCCAGTTGAAACAAAAGCAGCATAACGTAACGATGCATATGTAAGAGACTTCGTTGAGGGACACTCCACGGAAATAAGGAGGCTTGTGCGGCTTTCCTAGTTGTCTAATGTCAGTCTTACTGAACTCATCTTGAACGCCAACAAGAAAGTGGGGTGCTTTTTGTATCCAGCTCAGGGCAAGCTCTGTGACTGTCGGCGACTGTTTGACTGTCATCAAAGAGAGTGTCTGAATGTATTTTCGCCATTTGACAGTACAACGTCTTTTTTGCTATCATCATTTTGCCCTTAAGCTCTTATTAGGCACAACGTTGTTAGTTATGAAGTTATACCATCCCAAATCACGTACTATGTAATGTCACGTATTCTTATGTTGCTAAGGCACCTGATCCAAAGTAAAATTGTCCTGTATTAACGTAGCGGGTGTTATAAAACATTCGTCATTAACCAACTTTCTACTAATGACGATAAGTCCGGTTAGTGAAACATTATTCAGCAGTCAATTTGAAATTTGAATAGGTAGTTGCTCTGATTTCCTGTTCATTAAAATCCACAGATAACAGAAACAAACTTACATGGTCGCCAGCTCGCAGCACGAGCAACTCTGGTATACTGAAATATTTAAATAATGACAACAGCAGCGTAACTCATCTCGTTTAGTTATTAGCATTCGACGCTAGTCCTCATAATACACTGACATAGGTATGAAATGGAAATGGTACAGCTAAAGGAATGTTTCTGTTCTGGCTGTTAAACAGATTAGCTGCTCAAAGTACAGGCATTTCCCATTAAATTATCTTTAGCAGAAGGGTCGCGTCCAGCGGAATGTTACAACGTTACTCACCTTAATGCTCAATGTTGGCTGCCTTCAGTATATCTGAACGGGAATATGTTTGCATTTGCTCTTATATATTAGCTTCGAAAATGGAGCAGATTTTGAATATATTTTCTGATGAAGTCATTTGAGCAATAACTGCAATGCTTACGACGTTAATTTCGTTAATCAGTAACAAAAAATGTAAAGTCGAAAATTGACATTAATGTTTTGACAGTTGAAACGTAATGCCCTTTTTTAAAGACACAATGTTTAATAAAAAAAGTCTGAAAACTATCACTGGAAACGTGATGGTACTGACGAGTGTTAAAATCATTTTATCTGACCATGGCCTGTTACTTTTGCAAAATACGTTTTGAATAGTCCTTCTAAGAAATTAAGGTTGTTACGTTTTGGTTTCAGAAAACATGGGTCACACTGTCCTTTTTGTTTAACTGCTTCTCAGTTGTGAGCGGTTTACACAAAGCATGGTCAAAGTATCGACAGTTCAAACCGGTAACAAAAAAGATTTTATCATATTAACAGAATCTTCCGTCGGTTCTTGGTAGAACAACATTATAATAAATGAAATACCCCTGTTTGCTTTTGTTCTACAATATATGACCAAACAAAACTACAAGTGTTGTAGACCTAACGTTATCACTTAAAACAGTATCATGTTTAACTGTTTTTGTAGAACAAAAGCAAACTGGTGCTCTTCATTTATTAACAAGATTTTAGATTATTGAAATATGTTCCTGTCTCAAAAAACGACTTGAAATTTCACTTAAGGAAAGGAAGAATCGTATAATGGAAAATGTTCAGGTTGAAATATAACAATTACTATCACAATGAATAACTATAATTAGAACTGTATCAGTTATAGACTCCAGAAAGTCTGTACTCGTGTATAAATTGGTTACGCCTTACTTTGTCTTGAATCTTCTTACGTGTTTCGGCTGTTAACATTATGTAGCAATAAATGGTACAGGCTCTTCATGGCGTCAGTTTACAATATACAGCACTGGGCTTACAGTTAGTTATGTTGCCAATTAAGTTCTTCAAGTTTCGTGCTGTACCCACATATCTCCAAATACTGACTGTCCATACAAAATCTTCTCACTGCAGCATAACGACTAACCACAAAGACACACCCATTTCAGCACATTTTGGCTGTAATACAATCTACATCTGAACCAGAAACAGTTCAGTAACGCAATGCAACGGCTGCCAGTCCAACAAATATCACGCACGCAGGCACGCGCGAAGAAGCCTACTCATAGATAATCTTTCAGATAATGTTACACCTTTGACTATTCCAGCGTGTCTACATACAGTACTTTAAACATTTATTATTACTGTATTGACATATAGATCACTGAATTAAATATCATTAGTAAGAATATTCACAGTATAAATATTAAAGGAAAAAATACACTAAACCCTAAGCATGCGTTAAAGGAGAAATCGAAAATCCACTGTGTTATGGTGTTACAAAGCCATCATCAAAATCTATTGAAGTAGGTGTAACAAAGTCTAATTATACCCAACACTGCTGTACAACGGATTAAGGTCGGAATGATGATAGTGATATAAAAAAGAGAAATTATACAGCCAAATGGTCGAAATATTATGATATGAGTGTGGTCCAGAAAGATGAAAAATTTATTGTTGTTGTAGTAATGTAAAGTCTTACGGGACCAAACTGGTAAGGTCATCGGTCTCTGAACCTACACATACTTAATCTAACTTAAACTAACTTACGCTAAGGACAACACACACACCCATTCCGAGGGAGGACTCGAACCTCCGACGAGGGGAGCTGCACGGACCGTAGCAAGGCGCCTGAGGCCGCGAGGCTAAAAGTTTATCGACAGATGAAAGTGGCTCTCTTACGGTTTCCTGTGGATCGTACGTCACGGCGCTTCACCTCCGTCATCAGAGCGAAAAGAGATACAGCCGCTACTGTGCAGGTGTGCCTATCAGATACATCTGCTCATCGATGTTCGAGTATTGCTCACAACAACTGCTAATGTGAATCGTACACCTCTTCGTACGGTTTCCAACCTTTCGAAACATTCCTTTACGCCACAGCAGTTACCTCAGTTATTTTAAACGGTTCTACATTTTGGTCGTATTTATTGCCCCAACTAATGGATTTATACGCAGTGGTCTTCCTTGAAGGTTTGTAATTTGAACACTGCAAACGAAATCGTACAACTTCGTCTGAAAATCGGATACGTATCTGCCTAATCTGCAGTTAGTTGCTGTGTACTGCCATGATAACGATGTTTGAGAGAAAAGTGGAGGGGGTTATCTACAAACAAATTTGAAATGAATTCTTTACAACGATGTTTTGCAATCCTACTGCAGTTGTCTGAGTGAGTTACATTGTGGATCGGCACTCTTTCGATTGCTGATACTCCTGCTTTTCGGGGCCGCAGAACAGGTAGCGGCCGTAGAGCTGCGCCTCTCCGCTCTCTTGTTAGCCGACCCTCGGCACACGGAGGGGGATTCCTTATCCTGGAAGTCATTCTGTCTCCAGGTCCTCGTTCTCGGTAACAGGCAGCGAGCCACGAACTTGGCGCTCCTATTTTATTGCAGGAGGCTCTGGTAGACCATCTCAGAGCTTGCGGTCGTCTTATGCGCTGTCACGGGCCCTTCTGTCTGGAGAAGTTCAAAGCCTGATAGAGTGTAAACTCTGACTCGAGTCGCCACTTCTTCAGCACTTATCGAGATAGTCTATAAAACTGCCCACATTACATTATGTTGCGTCCATTTATCGATTTCCTTTGTGACAAGGTAAGAGAGATGCAGTATTTCTATATAGGAAAGTGGTTCCCGGGAAAACAAACTAGAGAGAGAAGTCGCCGAATTTTTGGACAATCTGTCCCCGGTAAATTTGTCACGTGGATTCTCTATAAAAATCCCCTCTTCTGACAACAACCACCATTGCCTTCGTCATGCCATAAATTTTAATGAAAGGCTTCTTGCTTATTGTTAGTGCTTTCCTTATAAGAAAAAGTTATAGAATTTATAGTTCATGGCCTGGTAAAATATAACATATTCACTGATCACTTGTATGTTGGACCTGAAACTACTACTGCAGCAGAAGCATCAGATCCTGCACAATATCAGACCTTAGCTACTGGAGCTGTACAGTCTCAGGGTTCTAAATTCTAAAAGACCTGATGAGTATCGTCCTTAGTCTTCTACGTCTAAAGTACCTGATGTTACGTGTTTCCAGCCTTCAGCTTCCGAAGCACAAAAGAAAGAACGGAGTCTGCCTTCCGTTATGGGGGCAGCAACTTCACCACGTATGTCACTGAAGCCAAAACCAAGTAAAGCTACAAAAATTATCATTAGAAACAAGTGAATTTCTAATATCGCCTGAATGAATAATGCTACCCCCACAAGAAAACAGAGGGTTCACAAGAAAAATGGAAGAAAATGGGAACTGGAGGCAGGGGAGAGGAAAAAAATTGAGGAAGAAAGATTGACAACTAAATACAATGGAACATAGGACAAAGGCACTAAAAATAAAAGGTGTCCAAACAGCGAGCTTTCTTTTCAGTCTAAGTTCCAAACAAAATGTGGAAATAGCAATGTAAAGCAAAAGAAAATGAAAACGAATGTTGGTTATGATGAAGATAACGATGACTCGAATGAAGATGAAGAGGCTTACGTATTCTGCATTGAATCACGTTCTAGCTCAAAGAATAAGGAGAGGGGGGGGGGGGGGCGATGGATTCAGTGCCTGAACTGTAAAGAATGAGCCCACGAAGCACGTACAAACTGAGAAGAAAAATGTGTAACAGCTGTCCTTAAAACTTGAATCGAATTGCATGTAGAGTTAATGTCTTAGTTCATGTTGATAAATCTCTCTTTACTTTTGAAGAAATGCATTTGTATAATATCATATTTTGCTAATTTGGGAATAAACGTTTTTAAATATAAACGTTATGGGTGTCTGTTTCGCCCCAGTTATGGTAAAAACCGACGTTTCTTCTATCTCAGAAAAAATTCACAAAAAAAACATTAACTGTTAACACGTGATAAAGGAATATCATACATCTTTAATGTTCACATAACTAAACTCATTTCACAATATATTTTTAGTATACGTCAATTTTCGTAGGGTATAAACTTAACAGGTCTGTTTTCCCCCACTCTTTCCTAAGCTTGGTTTCAGGTGTTGGATATTTTTACGTTTCGCTTAAATGAGTTGTAGTCCAAGTGAGACGCAATATGTGGGTTTTCTCACCATCATTTGTTAACCCTTCGTCAGTGTACTGGAGTTTCTCACGCACCAGTCGATGTTTCTCTCAAAATTACCATGAGATGGTACACAATTTATGCCTGAACACATCAGTAGCCGACTATTACAATCTGTAGATGGCAGTGTTGTAGTAAACACCACTTTGGCTTTATTCGTCGACGAAGACAGACTTGTTTGTCTCTGTCTTTTACCTAGTAAATGTTTTCTGAATAGCTAGTACTTTCAGTTTTTTAGTGAAAAGTGTGCTTAAATTTAGTGCAAACATAAATATTAGCGCCGGCCGGGGTGGCCGAGCGGTTCTAGGCACTACAGTCTGGAACCGTGCAAACCGCTACGGTCGCAGCTTCAAATCCATCCTCTGGCATGGAAGTGTTTGATGTCCTTAGGTTAGTTAGGTTTAAGTAGCTCTAAGTTCTATGGGACTAATGACCTTAGAAGTCCCATAGTGCTCAGAGCCATTTGAACCATAAATATTAGGCTAAGTTATATGTAAATCTATTACCTTTGTATGGCATTCAAATTCTGTGGCCTCACCAACTCCCAGCCGAATTACCTCATTCCCGCCTAACATAGACCTACACTACACAACCAAATTTTCCAGTGCAGATAAAGGGAAGGAGGGAGGGGCTCCGATGTCCAATATCGCACGTCACGCTCTAGCCAACGATATTACTGCTGCTGCCAAGTAAAACACCAAGTGTGAACCTTTTCTCAGAACAAATTAGCCTCTTAGTTTATTTCTTCGACCAAAGGCAGGTTGTGCATTCATAGTGTGAGACACGAAGTTCATCGAATGAGGTATGAAGGAATTTCTGTCAACAAATGACACACGGCGTTGAATATTGTAAGTTAAACGTTACTTCTGGTTGATACAATAAACATAGTTACGACTGAAATCGCAGCCAGATGCTTTAAAGGATTTTACTGTGAGAACTGCAACTTCTCAGCCATTGATTTGTAACAAATACGTGATTCATTGCCCACCCCTAGTATGAAGCGTACGCCACAGGCCCTGGCGTAACCAGTGGTACCGACCGGCCGCCGTGTCACCCTCAGTCCTTAGTCGTCACTGCATGCGGATATGGAGGGACATGTCGTCAGCACAATGCTCTCCCGGCCGTATGTCAGTTTCCGGGACGGAAGCCACTACTTCTCAATAAAGTAGCTCCCCAGTTTGCCTCACAAGGGCTGAGTGCACCCCTCGTGGCAACAGTGCTCGGCAGACTGGGTTCTAGCCCAGCCCGACAGCGCTTAACTTCAGTGATCTTACGGGAACCGGTGTTACCACTGGGGCAAGGCCGTTGGCTCTAGTGTGACAGGTGTTTCAAACATGTTGAAATTATTGAATGAAAGTTGTCTGCTCCAGATATTACATGTGAGTAAAGTATACACTCCTGGAAATGGAAAAAAGAACACATTGACACCGGTGTGTAAGACCCACCATACTTGCTGCGGACACTGCGAAAGGGCTGTACAAGCAATGATCACACGCACGGCACAGCGGACACACCAGGAACCGCGATGTTGGCCGTCGAATGGCGCTAGCTGCGCAGCATTTGTGCACCGCCGCCGTCAGTGTCAGCCAGTTTGCCGTGGCATACGGAGCTCCATCGCAGTCTTTAACACTGGTAGCATGCCGCGACAGCGTGGACGTGAACCGTATGTGCAGTTGACGGACTTTGAGCGAGGGCGTATAGTGGGCATGCGGGAGGCCGGGTGGACGTACCGCCGAATTGCTCAACACGTGGGGCATGAGGTCTCCACAGTACATCGATGTGGTCGCCAGTGGTCGGCGGAAGGTGCACGTGCCCGTCGACCTGGGACCTGACCGCAGCGACGCACGGATGCACGCCAAGACTGTAGGATCCTACGCAGTGCCGTAGGGGACCGCACCGCCACTTCCCAGCAAATTAGGGACACTGTTGCTCCTGGGGTATCGGCGAGGACCATTCGCAACCGTCTCCATGAAGCTGGGCTACGGTCCCGCACACCGTTAGGCCGTCTTCCGCTCACGCCCCAACATCGTGCAGCCCGCCTCCAGTGGTGTCGCGACAGGCGTGAATGGAGGGACGAATGGAGACGTGTCGTCTTCAGCGATGAGAGTCGCTTCTGCCTTGGTGCCAATGATGGTCGTATGCGTGTTTGGCGCCGTGCAGGTGAGCGCCACAATCAGGACTACATACGACCGAGGCACACAGGGCCAACACCCGGCATCATGGTGTGGAGAGCGATCTCCTACACTGGCAGTACACCTCTGGTGATCGTCGAGGGGGCACTGAATAGTGCACGGTACATCAAAACCGTCATCGAACCCATCGTTCTACCATTCCTAGACCGGCAAGGGAACTTGCTGTTCCAACAGGACAATGCACTTCCGCATATATCCTGTGCCACCCAACGTGCTCTAGAAGGTGTAAGTCAACTACCCTGGACAGCAAGATCTCCGGACCTGTCCCCCATTGAGCATGTTTGGGACTGGATGAAGCGTCGTCTCACGCGGTCTGCACGTTCAGCACGAACTGGTCCAACTGAGGCGCCAGGTGGAAATGGCATGGCAAGCCGTTCCACAGGACTACATCCAGCATCTCTACGATCGTCTCCATGGGAGAATAGCAGCCTGCATTGCTGCGAAAGGTGGATATACACTGTACTAGTGCCGACATTATGCATGCTCTGTTGCCTGTGTGTATGTGCCTGTGGTTCTGTCAGTGTGATCATGTGATGTATCTGACCCCAGGAATGTGTCAATAAAGTTTCCCCTTCCTGGGACAATGAATTCACTGTGTTCTTATTTCAATTTCCAGGAGTGTACATTACAGCTGAATTTAGCGTATAGGTCAACTCTTTATTTCTCTTATTTTTCAAAATGTGAGCATTAAGAGGAAGAACATATTCTCTTCCTAGCTATGTCAGCTGGAACAATGAAATTTTTACTGAAAATATAGAATTTGATGCACGATAACATTTGAAAGTGTTAACTGAAAAAGTGAGTTCCACAAGATTTATAAAGTAGGCCTATTGCAACTTTCTGGTGACAACGAAAATACTCATCTTGAACACGTGGGACATGTAAGCAGGCGGGCTATACGTGATGTGAGGAATAATCATTCAGTCATTTACAATTATTACTTTTTGCGTGTCCTACCGTTGCTGCAATCGAAAAGGAGTTTTCACCAGACGCGTTTGACACACATGTACAAAGCATCTTCTCTATTCACTGGTGTGTCTTCCTCTTGTTTACATATTTTGAAGCCCGCTGTTTCTTCCAGCGTTGTTAACGGAGGTATAGGTCGAGAAAAACATGGTTGAACATCTACCTTTCGTGATGTATAGTCTTTTAGAAACACGCTATTTCTTTTCTGACATTTTTGAACTGTGTTTCACATTTGTAAACTTCACAGACGTTGTTGTCATAAGAATCGAACTGTAGTTTCACATGTTCCACATTCACCACCTCCATAAACATGTTTTTCTCCGTCTACAACGTCCGTTACAACTAAGGAACAAACACTCGACTTTAAAAGATGTAAACGCTAGGAACAGACACTAATAACCACAGATGGTAGTTATTACCTATTGGAAAGGCCTCTGGTGCAAACCTATTTTAAAGTGTAGTAAACCTACGATGTGAAAAACAGTACACGTAAATTATTAAATAAAAGGAAACACATCCAGTGAAAACTTTCTCTAAAATTGCTGTAAGCTAAAGGTGGGAAAGGTTAACAATAAGCAGATGGCTATGTAAATAAACGTATTACATCCTTTCGCTTTGAAACCATTTAAGAGAAATGGGAAATAACTTGTAAATGAAACAACTAAGTCGTTTCGCAGAGGAGAAGTTGTTGTTGCATGAGGCATCAGCGAGTTCAAACCAATTTCTTCACAAATTTTAGAATTCCGGGTGCCTTTACCGAACGGACTGCTCTGCGAACGGCTCGAAATAAGCACAGTGAGGGCACAGATTCGTGTACATGCTTTTGTTTTATAATATGTTGATTAAGCTCCATATTGCACATGCAAATGTCTAGTGCCTGCCAGCTCATCTCGATGAGTTCCATCACATATTTCAAAACCCAGATATCCACGTAAATGGAAATGAGCGTACATCATGGTGGGCCGGGAATCCCCCACTCGGGGAAGTTCAGCATCCGAGGGCAAGTACTTGTGACATTGAGCGACTTGCTCGTCGGAGATGAGGATGAAATGATGATGAGGACAACACAACACCCAGTCCTTGAGCGGAGAAAATCTCGTGCCTCAGCCGGGAATCGAATGCTTGCCCCTTGGCGTGGCATTCCGCTTCGCTGATCACTCAAACAATGGAGGCCGACAGACATCCAAGTAGTACTTCTGTTCGAGACCTGTACCAGATCAAGTATTCCGACAAGTTTGGTAAATCTTGATGGATACATTTTTGTAAAGACACAACTGATTAATGGAGCTTCATCCCTCCAAACACAAAAAAGTCTTTTACAAATCTGTGATCCACGGTATACTTGGATTAACTCTGGAACCGGACGCAATCCAAACAGAACTAAACATTTTAAAGCAAACTGCCAAAGGTAACTCTTCCAACACAAATGTAGTTGATTATTTATTTTGTAAATGGCAACAATCTGACGACAATCTGACAATATTACTATACTGATCAACAATACTGATTTGATAGTAGCCTTTACTACTAATAATCTCTTGTAGAATAAGTTGAAACAAACAACTGATAATTGTAATAATGTCTATCTTAATTCCTATATTTATCAATTATTGTGTGAAGGCATTGACAATAGTACATTGGCCAAACAGGTCGGAGCTTCACTATTCTTTACAAGGAACATACTTCAGATACGTCTCGTAATAAATCGATATTTGCCCAATACCATACCAATTATACCAACTCGGAAGGATCTATTACGAATAACTTGAAAGTTCTCCACAACGCACGTAAAGCATTTCTGCTTCACATACCTTAAGTTTCAGAAATTTTTATGTTCACAAGAAAAGTAAAGCCTACAACTGCAATCACAGCATCTTTTAGATTGTTACTGCTTATGCGTTTTTATTTCACATTTATGATTACCTTGAAGGGTCGATGATGTTTTGTGTCGTAGTGTTTTACTGATTTAAGCTATAATTCCGTACATCTGATATTTTGTGCGCCTATTTTGTAGTATTTAAAGGAACATGGGCATGACTCTAAATAAATGTATCTACAGCATCTTTTAAATTTTATCTGCATATGTTTTAAACTAAAAGATGCTGTAGATACATTTATTTAGAGTCATGGATTTTATCTCCATATGCTTTTAATCCCCCCATGAACCATGGACCTTGTCGTTGGTGGGGAGGCTTGCGTGCCCTAGCGATACAAATAGCCGTACCGTAGGTACAACCACAATGGAGGGGTATCTGTTGAGAGGCCAGACAAACATGTGGTTCCTAAAGAGGGGCAGCAGCCTTTTCAGTAGTTGCAAGGGCAACAGTCTGGATGATTGACTGATCTGGCCTTGTAACACTAACCAAAACGGCCTTGCTGTGCTGGTACTGCGAACGGCTGAAAGCAAGGGGAACCTACGGCTGTAATTTTTCCCGAGGGCATGCAGCTTTACTGTATGATTAAATGATGATGGCGTCCTATTGGGTAAAATATTCCGGAGTTAAATAGTCCCCCATTCGGATCTCCGGGCGTGGACTACTCAAGAAGATGCCGTTATCAGGAGAAAGAAAACTGGCGTTCTACGGATCGGAGCGTGGTATGTTAGATCCCTTAATCGGCCAGGTAGGTTAGAAAATTTAAAAAGGGAAATGGATAGGTTAAAGTTAGATATAGTGGGAATTAGTGAAGTTCGGTGGCAGGAGGAACAAGACTTCTGGTCAGGTGACTACAGGGTTATAAACACAATATCAAATAGGGGTAATGCAGGAGTAGGTTTAATAATGAATAGAAAAATAGGTATGCGGGTAAGCTACTACAAACAGCATAGTGAACGCATTATTGTGGCCAAGATAGATACGAAGCCCACACATACTACTGTAGTACAAGTTTATATTCCAACTAGCTCTGCAGGTGACGAAGAAATTGAAGAAATGTATGATGAAATAAAAGAAATTATGCAAATAGTGAAGAGAGACGAAAATTTAATAGTAATGGGTGTCTGGAATTCGAGTGTAGGGAAAGGGAGAGAAGGAAACGTAGTAGGTGAATATGGATTGAGGCTAAGAAATGAAAGAGGAAGCCGCCTGGAAGAATTTTGCACAGAGCACAACTTAATCATAGCTAACACTTGGTTTCAGATTCATGAAAGGAGGTTGTATACATGGAAGAACCCTGGAGATACTAAAAGGTATCAGATAGGTTATATAATGGTAAGACAGAGATTTAGGAACCAGGTTTTAAATTGTAAGACATTTACAGGGGCAGATGTGGACTCTGACCACAATCTATTGGTTATGAAGTGTAGATTAAAACTGAATAAACTGCAAAAAGGTGGGAATTTAAGGAGATGGGACCTGAATAAACTGAAAGAACCAGAGGTTGTGGAGAGTTTCAGGGAGAGCATAAGGGAGCAATTGACAGGAGTGGGGGAAAGAAATACAGTAGAAGATGAATGGGTAGCTTTGAGGGACGAAGTAGTGAAGGCAGCAGAGGATCAAGTAGGTAAAAAGACGAGGGCTGGTAGAACTCCTTGGGTAACAGAAGAAATATCGAATTTAACTGATGAAAGGAGTAAATATAAAAATGCACTAAATGAAGCAGGCAAAAAGGAATACAAACGTCTCAAAAATGAGATCAACAGGAAGTGCAAAATGGCTAAGCAGAGATGGCTAGAGGACAAATGTAAGGATGTAGAGGCTTGTCTCACCAGGGGTAAGATAGATACTGCCTACAGGAAAATTAAAGAGACCTTTGGAGAAAAGAGGGCCACTTGTATGAACATCAAGAGCTCAGATGGAAAACCCAGTTCTAAGCAAAGAAGAGAAAGCAGAAAGGTGGAAGGAGTATATAGAGGGTCTATACAAGGGCGATGTACTTGAGGACAATATTATGGAAATGGAAGAGGATGTAGATGAAGATAAAATGGGAGACACGTTACTGCGTGAAAAGTGTGACAGAGCACTGAAAGACCTGAGTCGAAACAAGGCCCCGAGAGTAGACAACATTCCATTAGAACTACTGACGGCCTTGGGAGAGCCAGTCCTGACAAAACTCTACCATCTGGTCAGCAAGATGTACAAGACAGGCGAAATACCCTCAGACTTCAAGAAGAATATAACAATTCTAATCTCAAATAAAGCAGGTGTTGACAGATGTGAAAATTACCGAACTATCAATTTAATAAGTCACAGCTGCAAAATATTAACGATAATTCTTTACAAACGAATGGAGAAACTGGTAGAAGCCGACCTCGAGGAAGATCGGATTGGATTCCGTAGAAATTGGCAGTACTGACCTTACGACTTACCTTAGAAGAAAGATTAAGGAAAGGCAAACCTACGTTTCTAGCATTTGTAGAGTTAGAGAAAGCTTTTGACAATGTTGACTGGAATACTCTCTTTCAAATTCTAAAGGTGGCAGGGGTAAAATACAGGGAGCGAAAGGCTATTTACAATTTGTACAGAAACCAGATGGCAGTTATAAGAGTCGAGGGATATGGAAGGGAAGCAGTGGTTGGGAAGGGAGTAAGACAGGGTTAGAGGCTATCCCCGATGTTATTCAATCTGTATATTGAGCAAGCAGTAAAGGAAACAAAAGAAAAATTCGGAGGGAATTAGATTAGGAAATAAGTCCCTTGGAGTAGTAAAGGAATTTTGCTATTTGGGGAGTAAAATAACTGATGATGGTCGAAGTAGAGAGGATATAAAATGTAGACGGGCAATGGCAAGGAAAGCGTTTCTGAAGAAGAGAAATTTGTTAACATCGAGTATAGATTTAAGTGGTAGCAAGTCATTTCTGAAAGAATTAGTATGGAGTGTAGCCATGTATGGGAGTGAAACCTGTACGATAAATAGTTTGGACAAGAAGAGAATAGAAACCTCCGAAATGAGGTGCTACAGAGGAATGTTCAAGATTAGATGGGTAGATCTTGTAACTAATGAGGAAGTGTTGAATAGGATTGGGGAGAAGAGAAGTTTGTGGCACAACTTGACCAGAAGAAGGGATCGGTTGGTAGAACATGTTCTGAGGCATCAAGTGAAACCTTCCCGTCTAATATTGGATGAACGTTTGCTTGCTGACTGAACGCTGCGTCTCTTAAAATCTTTTAACTGCTGCTCTGTCAAGGCTACCTGCTGATTATTACGACGAAACATAAAATGTGTTGTCGCCGTGGCCCTCAGTCGTTACCTGAAATTATTAAGACTGATTCTTACCTTTAATTATTTATACTGGATCGCCATCTGACTGCTACAGCAAACTGTGGAATGAATATACTTACTTCTCTTTAACATAATTATAAGCTGCTGGTGGAGTTTCATAATACTTTGTGACTGGAATTCTTTAAGTTGAAGTTAATTTAGATTTGATAAAAGCTGAAGCTCAGTTTAGACTTTTCTTTTAAGATAACAATAAATTCCGTAAAGCATTTACGTGAATGATTTTGGGATAGAAAATTCTTAATGCATTTAATCTGGTAGAAGTTAACTATATTCTGAGAACGATCTTGACAAACAATTACAAGGGGTATAGTTCTTTACAAAAATTCTTAAAAACTAGCATTGCGCTACATATAGCGAGTGGCTGGCGAGCACACCGCTTCTTTCAAAGTGTTAATTCATACCTCGCTTACAGCGACCTCCTCTCATGTCTCGCTAGCTACGACTGCCTCGTCTCACATCTTACTCGCAACTGCTCGCTTCCAACGCTCAATGCTACAAAAGTGCGGTCTCGCCGCCAACAATGGTTTTTGGTGCAGACAATCCCTGCTACCATTACAGATATATTACTGCGCGCTGTTTCCCGCTCTTTCTCAAAATGTATCTATGCGCGGTTTCCCGCTCTTTCTCAATAATACACAGTGCAATTTAATTAACAAAACAATTTAAATAAGAAACAGTTCAGATAATTACATGCTAAAACAGTTTAAATACGCCTATTACATAATTACATATGCCGCTACTCGGCTTTCTTAAAATTTTACTACGTTGTTGAGTCATATGGACTCAACATAAGTATAAAATTTGATTATAGAAAATAGTTTGAACAAAGTGTATACACAAATGCTGTCATACGAAATGATTTGTCTATCTCTAATAAAGAGAATATGTAAATAGAAGGGGTTTTAGTAGGAATTGTACATCAAGTAAAATTTGGTTCCCTTAAATTTAACAACAAGAATAAGAGTAAATGTGAAAATCAATATACAGATCATATGAAGCAATTGAAAGTTTACATTATGAAACATTTAATTCAAATTGGCATCTCTTAGTACCACAATTACGTAAGGTACAAAAGGAATTGGATAGCATGGTCAAAGCACTGGCAACTGTCTGTGAATGCACTCAAAAGTCTGTTCCTTTCCCTCACAGAGCACAACACCAGGTTTCGCCATGTGGTTCCATCATCGCCTTGCTCCATAGTTTTAGTGTACCCAAACATTAAGTACGTCGTCGAATAGCCTGAGTTGCCGCAGCCACATCAGGATTAAGTTCCATCTCCAATGGTCCATTAAGGTTGGTGGTATGCATCTTGGTATGCAAACACCTATTGTCGTACATCATACTGTGGTGTGTATCTAGGTATGCAGGCACCAATTGACATACATCGGGCTGTGGTGTGCATCTAGGTATGCAAACACCTCGTCGAGAACATCATTGGTTGAAGTCACGTGTTTCACAATTCACTGATTCTGTGCTCAATAACCATGGGGATGCACAGGAATTAAGGTACGGGTAAAATTGTTTTGGCAATGGGTTCACGGACATTGTTGGTACCATAATTTGACTACCAAATAATTTTCCCTATGACAAAATATGTTGTGTCGTAATTTGTAACAATATGTAGTTTTAATTTAAGAATTCTTCCAGAAAATTATTCCCATATATAAAAGACATAAAAGTTCCTACTTATTCAGTATTTGATAGTATACAGATTTGTTATAGACAAGTACATTATTACTTATTCTATATTTACATATCTTAGTTTCTTACATCATTAATTATAAATTTTGTTGACAATGCATTTCTTGACTTACTGTCCTAAAATTTTATCTTCCATTCAGGGGTGTAGTCGTCAGTTATGAGTCGTCAAATGTCAGGTCATAATATACAATAAAATTACTGTCATAAAATTATTTAAAGTATTCTTTTGCAGCTGAAAATTAAGGTAAACATTATTCTGGTTAGACATTGTAATGTGTGGTCCCCATCCATAGTGTTGCAATGTGTCACATGCTAGCAAAATTATTTCTTAACATTATACATTTCTTATATACTAACATAACATACACATTCTTCTTCTGCATCTGTGTCAACTCTCTGCATAACCTGTTATAAACATTCAGCATTAATTAACGTCAGCGCACGGCATGACTTATTATAAAACATTCAGTATTAATTATCGTCAGTGCACGGCATGACTTCAATAAACATCTTCTGGTACTTCTCGTCCGCTCCTGGCATGACCTATAAAACACTTTATCATAATATTAACTGCTGCAAAATCACGTCAGCTCCCGGCATGACCTATAAAATTTCTGTAATGACAATTAGCGTCAGCTATCTGCGTGACCTAAAGATTCACATCCTTATTCTAACTAAAACTACGTTTCATTTTGATGACGTGTGACAACAATGCTGCATTCTGGAATAGAGAGTACATGTTAATGTTACCACTAAAATAATTGATTAATGAACGATCTATATTATCAGTTTAGCTATTGCAAAAATCGACATTTTTTTAAGTAATTATGTCACGTTATAAAAAAAAATTTCTTTCATTTATGAGCTCTCAGTGCACAAATTCATACGTCGTGTCGTTGTCTGCATGTTCTCTTTAAGTTAGGAAATGTTTCTCGTGTTTTTATTTGTCTTGGCTGGCGTAGCATCATTAAGTACTGCTGTGTTCTTTGAGGTACGGTGAAATATTAGCGGCCCGCTGCATGTCGCGGCTTTGTTTGTTACTAAAGCGCGCTGAAACTACCATTGTTGCATACTTACGTGTCACGCCGTCCTTTCGTCAGCTGAAATGCAAAAATTTAAGTCAAGAAATGTTTCACGTTGGATACATGATGATTCCCTAATGATTTCTTCTTACGTAGCGTTTCCACATGCACTACATTAGCGTGTGGAATATTACGAACTCTGTAAGGGCCTGCATACAGAAGTTCGAATTTACGGCATCTGTGCTTACCTTTGTTGGAAAGAAAATGAGTGCGAATCAGTACTTTGTCGCCAATCTCGTACTTCTGTAGTCGACTTACCTGCTTCTGTTGTTTCTTCCGCCGATCTGCAGCTCTTTTAGTGTTTGCTAATGCTGTGTCTATTATTTCACAATGTCGAAGCCTACGCGTCTTAGGAAAAGTAATTAGTTCGGTAATTTTGTTCGGTGGGTCTTTATTTGTCAGTTTTACGGTTGGTGATAGCATCGTAGATTCATTGGGTATTGCATTTATCACTTCTTGAAACTGTAAAATATATTTATCCCATGTTGTATGTCTTTTATGACAATAAATTCTGCATAACTTCCCGATCTCTTTCATTATTCTTTCTGATGGGTTGGAAGAACTGTGATATCTTGATATGTAAATAGGTGTTATGTTCTCACTTTCTAACATTTTCTTCCATATGTCTGACCTAAACTGCAGACCGTTATCCGAAATAACCTTCTGTATACGTCCTGCTACTGATAGAAAATCTCTTACAAACGCTCTTGATACTGTTCTTGCTGTTGCTTTCCTTAGTGGAGAAAATGTTACAAATTTGGATGTTAGTTCTACAGCTACAAAAATATAACTATAACCATTATTTGTTCTGGGGATTGGACCGAAAAGATCCACTGCTGCCATGTGTCTTAACTTAACCGGTATGATGGGATACAATGGTGGAATGTGTGACACTGTTGATGATTTAGCTTTTTGACATATCTTGCATGATGCTATTACTTTTCTTATGTGTTTTTCCATGTTATTAAAGTGGCAATTTTGTCTCAGAATCAGAAAGCATTTCCTCGCTCCGTGGTGTCCATAACTTAGATGTGTATACCATATCAGTTTATTTACGATCCCTTCCGGAATGCATAAAAGCCAATTATTACCGTCTCGGTATGATCGAATAAAGAGTATATTTTGATGTACAGTGTAATGAAGTCTGACTTTAGCGTTACTTCTGTCTTTCAAAAGCGTTACAATCTCTTTCAGTGTTTCATCTTTCTGCTGTTCTCTCTCTATATCCTGTAATGCTGCTGATATAAAGTTTTCGAAAGCTACTTGTTTAATATACATAATACTATGGTTGTTGTAGCAAAAGGTATTTTCTTTCTCCATGCGTTTATTGTGAATGGACCTCGACAATGCGTCGGCAACAGTATTCTGCGTGCCTGGAATGTGTATAATGGTAAAATCAAACTCTTGTAAGTATAATTTCCAGCGGCTTAATCTATCGTGCGTAAGTTTTGCTGACAATAAAAACTGGATTGCTCGGTGATCGGTATATATTGTTGTATGTCGGCCATATAGAAAATGACGGAATCGCTTAAAAGCGTAAATTACACATAGTGTCTCTAATTCTGTTACAGAATAATTGCGCTCTGCTGGAGAAAGTATCTTGCTTGCAAAAGCAATGTGTTTCACGACTGTCTTATCTTCTTCCTTTATTTCTTGGAAAATATGTACTCCTAGTGCTGTGGTTGAACTATCTGTTGCAACGGAAAAGTTTTGTGTTGGGTCAGGGTGTGATAACAAAGGTGCTTTTAATAATGCTTCTTTCAAGTTCTCGAATTCAGCTTCAACGTCTTCATTCCATGACCAAAGTGTGTTCTTACTTGTAAGCTGGTATAGCAAGGGCGTGTCTAATGCTTTGTAGTGGATAAATTTTCTAAAATAATTGATAAGACCTAAAAAGCTCCGAAGTTCCTTTTTGTTTGTTGGCACGTCGATGTCTTTCAGTGCTTGCAATTTGTCAGGGTCTGGTGCGATACCTGTTTGTGAGATAATGTGCCCTAGAAATTTTATTGACGCCTTACCAAATTCAGATTTACGCAAGTTTATAGTTATACCATTCTGCTCGAATGTATTCAGTAATTGTTGAAGAGTATGATTGTGTTGTTCCCAGTTTTCTGCTGCAATTAAAATGTCATCGACATATGTAGTAATTTTGTTTTTCAGATCTTGTGGTAGAATAGTATTCATGCCTCGTATAAAGGCGGCAGACGAAATCGTTAGTCCAAACGGAAGTTTACAAAATTGATAGCATTCCCCAAAGCAAAGGAATGCCGTATATTTTCGGCAATTTGGGTGTAGTTGGATTTGCCAAAACCCTGATTTGAGGTCGAGTGTAGTATAAATGGAGGTGCCATGAAATTTTTGCAGTAACTCTTCTAACGTCTGTGGTCGGTCGGTTTCTGTAATGATTATTTTATTAACTTGACGTGAATCTAAAACTAAACGTAGTGATCCATCCTTCTTTTCAACAATGTGTAGTGGATTTATATATTGGCTGGCTGCTGGTTCTATTATTCCTTGATCGATCATTGCTCGTAATTCTTTCTTAACTGCTTCTGTGTGTATGTGTGGGATTGGATAATGCTTTGCTTTGAAAGTCTCGTGTGGTTTCACCTGAAATTCGTACATAAATCCTGTCATTGTTCCTGGAACATTGGCAAAAACTGCTTTGTGTTGTACCAGAATATTTTCAAGTTCTGTGCGTTCTGCGTCGCATTTTGCTACACTATTGTCTACCTTGCGTGTAATTGTCTCGAACATATTGTACTCCTGTTCCTCTACCAAGTCATTATTAAGTGTGTTCGTGTATAGTGTGATATAACAATCGTTATCTTGAGAATCAGTAATAATCTCGATCCTGTGCATATTTTGTTCTTCGGAGGATACTGTGTTTTGAAATCTTACGATCACTTCCCTGTTTTCCTTTTGTAGTGTGAGGTATGACGATTTGAAGTCAATCTTCGCATCGTACTGAACAAGAAAATTTATTCCTAATATCATCTCTGTTGTTAAATTCGGAACTATCCAACAATCACTGTGGAACGTTTCCCCTGCAAAAACAAATGTTAATTGTGTCTGTCTTTTAACTTCAATGCCTTTTCCTGCAAAAGCTCCCTTGACCTTCGTTCTGTTTAAAGGAAATACTGGGTAATCATTATTGCTATTGCATCTGTTAAATGTGTCTTCGTTAATTACGCACATAGGTGAACCTGAATCAATTATCGCTAAAATATTGTGCGACTGTAAATTTATCTCTATTATTGGGTGATATATTGTTTTCTGTAGGATTGGTTTTTCCTGTAACAATGTGTCTCTCACGTCGTCAAATGTAATGGCATTTTCGGTCGTTATGTTTTCTCTGTGTGATTTCATAGTATCGACATTAAGAGATTCATTGCAGGTTTCCTCTAGTCATAATTCTTCCGATATGTGATTTTCAGCTTGGGAGTTTGGTATGTGTTCTATCAACTGTACAGTTCTGCCGTTTTGATTATTAGCAGTGTCTGGTGGATGAAATCTGGTGTCTGGTACATTCATACGGTAACGCAGCTGTTGGGCCCTGTTGTAGTTTCCGTTAAAATTGTCATTGTGGAACGTCCTCGGCGGTCTGTGTTCGTTTTCTTTTCTCCTGTCGTTATAACTGTGACTGTACGGCAGCCCACCTGCACCCCGTAGAAACGTTTGTTTTTGTTCATTTTGCGGTCGACCCGCGTAATGGCCTTCCCCGGTCGCATTATCTGAGCGATGCTTCATATGGAAATTTGACCTATTCGGTTGCGTGTTAAGTCTCGGATTCTGTTGCTGTCCTGAATATAAATTTACCGTGTCAGTATAATGTTTTTCATTACTCCTGTTTTCGTTGTCATTTTCGCTGCGAAAGCGTTTACTCGGATTGTTATTACCAAATCGTGTTTGTTCAAAAGTAGCTGAGTTTGTTTGTTTTCCGTTCTGTCGTGAAAAATTTTTGTTAACAAATGCGTAGTCTGCCTGGTGTGCTTCTAATAGTTGTAAGATGTCTCTAAAAGCGGATACATTGTCCTTTTGTTGCCCTGTCAGTAATGACACTTTCAAAGCTCTGGGCAGTTCTGAAATGCAAAGCTGTATTAATGCCGATTGACTGTATGGCTCGTTGAGGTACTGGTTCTGTTCCACCATGTACTCGAAAAATTGTGTGATTGTTGGAAAGGTAGAATTTTCAAAGTTTGGCAAACTAAGTAGCCGATCTTTGATGCTGTTTTGTGTAGTGTCAGACCAATATGCTGATAAAAATGCTTCCTCAAATGCTTCTACGGAAAAACATTGTCTAGCAATTGGTTGCATTCGTCGTGCTGGTTCTCCTTCAAGAAAACTGACAATAAATTCTAACTTATGTTGTACTGGCCATGATGGTGGAAGTGCTCCCCTGAACTGTTGGATAAAATCCAACGGATGTATTTGCGCCCTGTCGTTTTTAAATGTTTTAAACTTTCTAACTGAAAGAAAATGTTTGTGATCAAAACTGTCATATCTGTGTGTGTAAGTGTTGTCGTATTGTCTTGAATATGGATTCGGGTGTCTTTCTTCCTGGGTAAAATCTCTTACTCTCTGAAGTCTACCAACATTATATGTATTATGGATCTGAGGCATTTCGTAAAGGTGTGTGTTCTGTTGAAAATGATTATGTGCGGCGGTTTCTTGTGCGTCCGCTATCTCTTGCTGTAGAGAATTTATTTGCTGATGCAATGAATCATTACGCGATTTTAGATCTGTGATAGTTTGTTGTATATTTGTCAATGGCGTGTTATTACTATTAGAGTTCTGTTGCACTGGGACTGGTGCAGTGTCGTCTGATCTCTCGTCATTGTTAGTATCTAAAAGATCTATTCTTGTAGTGAGTTCATTGATCTTTTCTGTCAGTTCGTTTCGTAATTTACGGTTGCTTTTGGTGACTTTCTTAAAATCTGCCTTTAAATTTTCTGTGTCATGGTTAATTTCTATGTGTTCTATTTTGTCAGTTAGTGTCTGAACGTCCTCTGTTAATTTATCTTTAACATTCTGGATTTCAGTGTCTGTAGAAGTTTTCACATCGATTGTCTGTGTTTGGATTTCTGTAAGCCTGTCTTGTATTTGATTATTTGTTTCTTTGACCGTTTCGATTTCTTCCGAGATCGACTGTATGTGATTGTCTACATATGTTTTGCCCTGGGCAAACACTTTCCTTTTGACGTCCTGACGCTGTTTAGTGATTGTTTGTAGTAATTCTTTTCGTTCTTTATCCTGCGATCGCACCAGTTTACGGTGACGTATCAAACAGTTTTCTGTGTGATTGTTAAAACGTTCATCAATCTGAGCGTTTTGTTTAGCAAAGTTTTCTGTCATTGTTTCCCGTATACTAACTGCAAATGTTGCTTGGTTATCGGATATTTCTTGAATTTTGTCGCGTAATTCTTGTGTTGATTGTGAACATTTTTCAGCGACTGTTTGAATTTCTACTTTGATTTCGTGTTTTAGATTTTGGTACATGTTGTCTAATTTCTGATCTGTGTGTGCGTGTTCTGCCTTAATTTCGTTTTTTAGATCTTGTGACCTTTTTTCTAATTCTTGTGACCCTCTGTTAAAGTTTTGATTCATGTCTTGTCTCATTTGTCGCAAAAATGCCATTATTGGATCCGTTTCGGATTGACTTCTGTGTGTATTTGTATTCGTTGTTAAAGGCTGTAGATCTGTGTTCATTTGAACATCCTCAGATGATTGTGACTGCGTCACGTTTTCCGTAATTTCGGAATTTTGGTCATGAGAACTGTTGGATCTGCTACGCAGGTTGTGTAGCTGTGTACCGTTTGAATCTAAATCAGTGCTTAATGGAGTCTCTCTGTCTGACTGCATTGTAGTGGTTTCGTTACTGAAACTGTTATGTCTACTATGCGGAATTTGTGACTGTGTACCGTCTGTTCCATTTAATGCCAAATTATTTTGCACTACCGTTTCATTGTCTGTGGGCATTTCTGAAGTTACTTGTTCGTTAAACGCTTCCATATTGTTACAGTTATTAAATGTCTGTTCACCTAACGTTTCAGAATCAGGGTTTTCACACGTATTATTACTGCCTATTCCAGAAAAGAATCTCTCGTCAGTATTTTGTACAGTTTTATCAGTTTGAGAACGAGTAATTATTCTGCAGGACATTGTCTATAATCATCACACGCAACAAAAAGTTTTATCAGTTTGAGAACGAGTAATTATTCTGCGGGACATTGTCTATAATCATCACACGCAACAAAATATATCACTGTTCAAAGCGGATTCAACACTGAACAAACACTATTCAACGCCGAATCAATAAAGCAAACAGAATTGCCGATGACCTGTGAATAAAAGTTATACACTTTAGTATATGCGTTGCGCCACTTAACAGTAACTTATTCACACTATTATCAAAGTCAGTATATTCATATCCACAGTAGATTCACTAAAATGTCGTACTGAATGGATATCGCCAAGTGAAACCTTCCCGTCTAATATTGGATGAACGTTTGCTTGCTGACTGAACGCTGCGTCTCTTAAAATCTTTTAACTGCTGCTCTGTCAAGACTACCTGCTGATTATTACGACGAAACATAAAATGTGTTGTCGCCGTGGCCCTCAGTCGTTACCTGAAATTATTAAGACTGATTCTTACCTTTAATTATTTATACTGGATCGCCATCTGACTGCTACAGCAAACTGTGGAATGAATATACTTACTTCTCTTTAACATAATTATAAGCTGCTGGTGGAGTTTCATAATACTTTGTGACTGGAATTCTTTAAGTTGAAGTTAATTTAGATTTGATAAAAGCTGAAGCTCAGTTTAGACTTTTCTTTTAAGATAACAATAAATTCCGTAAAGCATTTACGTGAATGATTTTGGGATAGAAAATTCTTAATGCATTTAATCTGGTAGAAGTTAACTATATTCTGAGAACGATCTTGACAAACAATTACAAGGGGTATAGTTCTTTACAAAAATTCTTAAAAACTAGCATTGCGCTACATATAGCGAGTGGCTGGCGAGCACACCGCTTCTTTCAAAGTGTTAATTCATACCTCGCTTACAGCGACCTCCTCTCATGTCTCGCTAGCTACGACTGCCTCGTCTCACATCTTACTCGCAACTGCTCGCTTCCAACACTCAATGCTACAAAAGTGCGGTCTCGCCGCCAACAATGGTTTTTGGTGCAGACAATCCCTGCTACCATTACAGATATATTACTGCGCGCTGTTTCCCGCTCTTTCTCAAAATGTATCTATGCGCGGTTTCCCGCTCTTTCTCAATAATACACAGTGCAATTTAATTAACAAAACAATTTAAATAAGAAACAGTTCAGATAATTACATGCTAAAACAGTTTAAATACGCCTATTACATAATTACACAAGGGATTACCAATTTTGTATTGGAGGGCAGCGGATAGGGTAAAAATCGTAGAGGGAGACCAAGAGATGAATACACTAAGCAGATTCAGAAGGATGTAGGTTGCAGGAGGTACTGGGAAATGAAGAAGCTTGCACAGGATAGAGTAGCATGGAGATCTGCATCAACGTGTCTCAGGACTGAAGACATCAACAACAACATGCTTTTAATTTAATATTTTGACTACCTTGATGAGTCTATAATATTTTGTGTTGTAGTGTTCCTTTGACATAGCCTGTTGTCATATTTCGGATATTATGTACGCTATTGTAATTGTTGTCATGTTGGTTCCTTGGTAACACTGATTTGGAGCATATGACATACACTGGTACAGATATATAAACTACATACGAATATTCTGTAGCAGCTAGTGGCAGTTTTGAAATCGACTTTCCTTGTAACGTGCTTACTCAACAGCAAAATTCCTCTTCCCAATAGAGGACTAAGGAAAGTGTGGTGCACCACAGCGGTGGAGATGTGTAGTGCGAATAACGTGCAACTGCACCGCAGGTGGCGCTTCACTCATGCACCCACGCTGGCCGCCGTTCGTCGGAGACGGGCGAAGCAATTTTCTAGCTAATACTGCAACTGCACGTCTACTGAGTTCCGATAGATGGCCTTTTTGAGGAGTCAAATTTTTTACTCCATCAGACAGATGGCCGTGGGCGTGTACGACGTGAAACATGCGAAACCAATCACCCTACAACAACCGTTGGAAGGGGGATGTTTCAGTGTCACTCCCTGGAAGACACAATGGATCACCAAAAGTGTGCATCTATCCTTTTTGATAATGTATACCCTTACATGCATTTTATTTTTCCTCAGTACAAAGGCAACTATCATCAGGACAGTGCAACGTATCACAGCTTGCAGAGTACGTGCGTGGTTCGAAATGCGCCACACTCAACCGAGACTCTGTAGGAATACTTCGATCGCGCTATTCACCCCTTGGATCCTCAAGCAAGAATCTTAGCTCAGTTGGTCCAGGTGTAGGAGTCTGCAGGCTTCCACATGGCTGTTGGTATCCTCCAGGACTACATTAACTCTCTTCTTGCACGTCTGACGCTGCAAAATGTGGCTATTCAGGCTCCCTGATAGGGGCCACAGTACTGTGACTGAACAGTCTATATATTACCAGACCTGATAAGAACACTATTCACATACAATGCTAATGCACTCTGGTGGCCATCCTTCCCGTCACGGAGAATTACAACGCTTATCATTTACATAGCCACATGTACAAAGGTACCTTGGGATCCAGATACGTCATAAGTATGCTTTACTTTTTGGTGAGTAAGTGTATTATGGCTGACGCTTGGACTGCGTCATGTACATTGGTGTCCAAAATTAAAGCAACAATAGGAGATTTTGCAAGATTGCGTTTGTCGTGAAACAAAACAGCATAAACATGTGATACTAAAGTAGCCGGCCCCGATGGCCGTGTTGTTCTAAGCGCTTCAGTCCGGAACCGCGCGACTGCTTAGGTTAGTTAGATTTAAGTAGTTCTAAGTTGTAGGGGACTGATGACCTCAGATGTTAAGTCCAATAGTGCTCAGAGCCATTTCTGATAGTAAAGTAGAAACAATGTAAAGAATACAGATTATAAGGAACTGAAACACTCATAACGGCAGACAAAAAAAATTTTCGTTTTTCTCGAACTTAACGGATTTGTACACAGATTTTGACAGGTGGTAAACGTGCTCAGGGTAGGCTGTGATGACCTGTGGCAGCAATGCAGGCTTGACAACAACGAGACATACAGTGAATGATATCATCAATCTCATGTTGAGGCATAACGCTCATTTTTCCTCCAGAGCTCCCCGCAAGTCATAGAGAATGGTTGGTGAAGGATGACGTGATTGAACCCGTCTCCCTAGTATAATTCAGACATGCTCTATGGGATTCAAATTGGAAGAGCGAGCAAGCCACGCCATAAGTTCAGCATCTTCCGCTTTCAAGAAGACATCGAGCACGCGTGCTCTATGAGATCGAACATTATCGTCCCTCCTTGCGAAGTCTGCGTCCACAGCAACTACTGACAACCGCATAGGCGATCTGAGGATCTCTTCGCAGTACCTGACAGCAGTTAAATCTTTCCGACTCCCCTGTACAATTTCACGAACAGGTGTTCGAGCTATCAACGCCATTAGGGATCCTCCTGCATACCGGCCTGTCTCCACAATGTTTGGGTCCCGGAAACGTGTTCCTTCAGATGTGAATCCGTCGTGATTCACTCTCCAGACGTAATCGGGAGCCATCTGTGAGAAGAACATTGGCCTGCTATTCGACCGTCCATGTGGCATATTGACGACTCCACTCCAGGCGTTCTCTTCTGTGAAGACACATGAGAGGTACTCATACAAAAGGTCTCCAACAATAAAGGCCACTTTGCCGAAGCCTACTGTACACCATTTGCCTGGATATAACACGTACAGTGGATGCTCCAGTCAGTTGCTACTTGCCTTACAGTATTAAGGCGGTACCGTTGTGGCCTTACGGCCAAAAAACGGTCTTGTCATTGTGATGTTACACGTGGTAGGTCCTGCCCTGGTCTTCGGAATACAGCTTCGGTCTCTACAAAGTTTCGCCACGTACGAGAAACAGCAAAATGATTCACATTAAGCCATCGTGTTACATAAGTATGCGACTGTCCGGTTTCCATTCTTTCTACGACCTCCCACAGCGAAATGTCTGGTAGACGCCTCCTCTGTGTCATACTGCACCATCTGTGACTATACACACAGCGATTGCGGATGTGGGACTTCCCAGCAAACACAACCCTCTTTGATAGATGCCCTGACGTTATCGTTGGCATGGTTGTCTGTTGATCGGAATACCATCTTCCTTTCAAAACAGATCGTACTGACCTTTGTTGACAGTTTGTATCACTATATCGTGAATTAGGCACAGAATGTGGGAATAGCTGTTTGTTGCTTTACGTTTGGACACCATTATGGGTTCACAGAGGAGAGTACGAAACTATACACTCGTTGTAAGAGATAGATAATAGGCCACAGTCCTCACATGTTATAAACATTAATGAACTGTATATGTATGAATGTGTGATCCCCGTCTTCTCCTAAAGCACTGTGCGATTTCAGCCAGACTTCGTGCACGTGTCACTAACATTCTGGGAAGGATCGCTGTAGGGGTAAGAAACACCTTACTATAAAAGGAGTACGGAGTGAGGGTGAAAGACACACAGTAGACACGACGTGTGAATAGCATTACGTTTATCGTCCACTAGTTAAGAATGAGAGCACTTAGTGTCTTTGAAAGAACATTATACCTAATTTCGAACCTTCACGAAACTTCTTCTCGCCGACAATAGCCACATAATGATAAAAGCAAGGAAGGATCATCGATTACTACTTTTTATTTGTTCATGAACTAAAACTGTCGCATGAAGCATGAAGTTTTAATTTGTTAGTTCTTCACCACATACTGTGTTCGAGAAACATTTTGTACTCAGTATTCGAGAGTACTACTGAATGTACCACCAAAATAATGTCGTCATACGACGCACTGTTCAGCAAATACGACGCCAAAAACTGAGATACAAAACAAAATGCCGCATTGAGCATGGCGTGTCAGTTTCTTGCTTCCTTAATACTAATTCTCTTCGCAACACATTTCGCAGACAGTACCCACATATCCCGCTGAATGTACCTAGAAAAATACATCATTCTACAGCACATAGTTCGGGGGATACGATGTCATAAACACTGTGGTGCCTGATAAAAAAACTCCAAGGCGAAATTCGCTGAAGATGCAGGCGAAATACGTGTACAAATATATGTAAAATAGGTTAAATATACATGACATATATTTGACATTTTTGTACTCGGCATGGCCATGGGTGAAAAGCTCACCCTAAACTCCTCGAACGATTTCAGTCAAATTTGGTACACATATTAGCTACAACATGGAAATAAATCTATTTTGGGGTAAGAACGACCAGCCTCCTACTGGGGTTAGTGTGACAAAGTTGAGGGAGGATGGGGAGGAGGATTTGGAGAGATAGCGAGGAGAAATGAGGAGGTGGACCCAGATAGGGAGGAAGGAGGAGATGGGCGTGAAGGCCTAAAGAAACAGTCAGATAAAGGGATGACGAAGAGGTGGGCAGATAGAAAGATAAAGAGGAAATGGACAGAGATAGAGAAATAAATGGTCCGAGACAGCAGTTGGAAGGGATGGATAAAGAAAGCAAATAGAATGAGATTGACAGAATGGTGGAGTAAGAGATGAACAGAGAGAGGAGGAAACGTACAGGAAAAGGGGCTAGGAGGACTTACACACTTAGGCAGGAAGAGGGAGAGGAGAAGATGGAAAGAAAGAGGTGGGAGGAGGAAATGAAATTGGGGAAAGAAGCAGATGGATAGAGGGGCAAAGAGTAGATTCACAGTGGTTGGAGAAACAGATGGACAGGGGGTAGAGGAGTAGATCGACAGAGGAATGGGGGATGAGCAGATGGACAGAGAGAGGGGTGGGAGAAGACTGCCGGAGAGAGGCAGGATGAGATGGACAAGGAGAGTGGTGGAGCTGTATTAAGAAGGAAGGCGGATTAAGGAGATGGACAGACTGATGAGAAAGGAAGAGATGAACTAATGGAACAATGGGATGAATATATACCCAGGCAACGTCGGGTACTCAGCTAATTTAATAAAGTAAATACATTACTGGCCATTAAAATTGCTACACCACGAAGATGACGTGCTACAAACGCGAATTTTAACCGACAGCAAGAAGATGCTGTGATATCCAAATGATTGGCTTTTCAGAGCATTCACACAAGTTTGGCGCCGGTGGCGACTCCTACAACGTGCTAACATGAAGGAAGTTTCCAACCGATTTCTCATACACAAACAGCAGTTGACTGGCGTTGCCTGGTGAAACGTAGTTGTGATGCCTCGTGTAACGAGGAGAAATGCTGATTGTAGCCTATCGCGATTACGGTTTATCCTATCGCGACATTGCTGCTCGCGTTGGGTCAGATCCAATGACTGTTAGCAGAATATGGAATCGGTGGGTTCAGGAGGGTAATACGGAACGCCGTGCTGGATCCCAACGGCCTCGTATCACTTGCAGTGATGACAGGCATCTTATCCCCATAGCTGTAGCGGATCGTGCAGCCACGTCTTGATCCCTGAGTCAACAGATGGGGACGTTTGCAAGACAACAACCATCTGCACGAACAGTTCGACGGCGTTTGGAGCAGCATGGACTCTCAGCTCGGAGACCATGACTGCGGTTACACTTGACGCTGCAGCACAGACAGGAGTGCCAGCGATGGTGTACTCAACGACGAAACTGGGTGCACCAATAGCAAAACGTCATTTTTTCAGATGAATCAAGGTTCTGTTTGCAGAATCATGATGGTCGCATCCGTGTTTGGCGATATCACGATGAACGCACATTGGGAGTGTGTATTCGTCATCGCCATACTGGCGTATCACCCTGCGTGATTGTATAGGGTGCCATTGGATACACGTCTCGGTCACCTCTTGTTCGCTTTGACGGCACTTTGAACCGTGGACGTTACATTTCAGATGTGTTACGACCCGCGGCTCTAGGCTTCATTCGATCCCTGCGAAACCCTGCATTTCAGCAGGACAATGCACGACCGCATGTTGCAGATCCTGTGCGGAACTTTCTGGATACAGAAAATGTTCGACTGCTGCCGTAGCCAGCACATTCTCCAGATCTATCACCAACTGAAAACGTCTGGTCAATGGTGGCCGAGCAACTGGCTCGTCACAATACTTCAGTCACTACTCTTGATGGACTGTGGTATTGTGTTGAAGCTGCACAGGCAGCTGTACCTGTACACACCATCCAAGCTCTGTCTGATCCAATGCTAAGGCGTATCAAGGCCGTTATTACGAAACTTCCTGGCAGATTAAATCTGTGTGCCCGACCGAGACTCGAACTCGGAACCTTTGCCTTTCGCGGGCAAGTGCTCTACCAACTGAGCTACCGAAGCACGACTCACGTCCGGTACTCACAGCTTTACTTCTGCCAGTATCCGTCTCCTACCTTCCAAACTTTAGAGAAGCTCTTCTGCGAACCTTGCAGAACTAGCACTCCTGAAAGAAAGGATACTGCGGAGACATGGCTTAGCCACAGTCTGGGGGACGTTTCCAGAATGAGATTTTCACTCTGCAGCGGAGTGTGCGCTGATATGAAACTTCCTGGCAGATTAAAACTGTGTGCCCGACCGAGACTCGAACACGGTGTAACAATTTTAATGGCCAGTAGTGTTGTTGATAACCCTTGCGAAATGCATATACCCTGAGATCTACGCAGCAAGAATTGTATGTACTCGCATAAAGCAAGTGCAATGTAATAGCTTCTTTTTACGCTCAAGAGCAGCGCAGAATGGTAACAACGGTTCTTTATATTGTCCTGCGTAGATTATAAATACATATTCTGATGAAGCAGTTACATGGTGTTTTACAGTCTCTTATCTTCTGCATATAATGGGTCAAATCATTTTCTTTTCTCGAGTAATTAGCAAAGATAATTCTTGTTTTCGGAGGCCTGGTCGCAGACCGGTTTCCTCGCACGGCGCGACAGAGATAGGAGACACACGAAATGATATCGGGTCGATCTGAGAACGACAGAACGAACCGCCACGGCGGTCGCTTCTCCGGTTGGGGCGCGCCAGAACGGAAGGGCCGGCCGCGGCATCGCTCACGGACGTCGGAGGCGACGCTGGCTGTCGGGGCGCAAAGCCTGCTGGGCGCCCGCAAATGTCGAGCGCGAGGTGTCAGCGGGTAGCGGAGCGAGAGGACGGTAGGGGCCAGCGGCGCTCCGGCGTGTGGGAGCATCGCCAGCTGTTTCAGTTTCGCATTTGTCTGCACCGTTTCTGCCGTCTGAAGAATGGAATGTTCTATTTCAGGCCGTGTGAAATATGTGTGGTACGTCCTTGCTGTAGAAAATTTATTTTTTCATACCCCTTGCTCTTACTGGTGTAGATCTGCTATGGAGCAGTTTTGTACTGTTTCCTATTCTGAACCACTGCGGCAGTCTAAATCTCATTTTATTTTTTCTCTTTACTTTCTCCCTCTGATAAGCAGGGGGAAATATTGTACCTGGTGGATAGTGTACGTAAAAAGACAGTAGTGACACAACAGCAACAGGGATATTACCGATTTTGTGCATTTTACGAGTTCCAAACCACGAGCGAATTTTATGATATCATCTGTGTGCTTTAATAGTTTAGCTTCTTGTGTTTCTGCGTGTTTATATTAATATCTAATAGCCACAGTTCCCGTGTATTTGTTTGCGCCGTAAGGTAAATCGATTTTGTAACATATTACAAGTTCCTAATCAGGAAAGAATTCTTTACTTTCGCCTGAGTGCTTCAGTAGTTAGGTTTTTGAATATCTATGTTAATCTAATTTATTTGACACACTTCCTGCGTTTTAGTCAGGGTTTACAGTAGAGTTGCGCAGCACGTGCCGGTAGTCAGTTTACCTGCATAGTTTACTTCTCCAAGGTCTTTAGTATGGACAGGTACTCGATTCTTATGTGCGGATGCGAGCCGAGTTGGTGAGATTTCGCTCTCAGCTTCAGGATGTGATGGCTTCTTTTACACAGCTTGAGGCAGCAGGGGATGGGCACCACGGTTGTGGGCCGGCTGTGGGGATCTAACGGACGTCAAGCACGGCCGAGTCCTCCGATCGGTCATTACGAGTGGACAGCCCAGTTTCTGCTCGCACTGAGGTTGATGCTTCACCTGTGGTCGAGTGGGAGGTAGCCCCGAGGCGCAGCAGGCGGCGAAACACCTTCCAGGCCGCCGCACTGAAGGCCTCTACGGTTTTTCTGTCAAACAGGTTCAAGGCGCTGTCTGTGGCTGACACTGTCGCTCAGGCAGATGCTGTCGCCTGTCCTGCTTCAGAGGAAACCTCTCAGCCTGCAAGATCCGGGCCATCAAAGAGGGTGGAATTATTGATAGTTGGGAACGGCTGCCAAGAAGAGAAAGAAAATCAATGTGCACTCAGTGTGCATTCCGGATGGAGTCATTCCAGATGTGGATCGGGTCCTCCCGGATGCCATAAAAGAGCACAGGAAGCAGCCAACTGCAAGTGGTCGCTCACTGCTGTACCAACGATGCGTGTCACATTGGATCACAAGAGATTTTCTCTGGTTTCCAGAGGCTAACAGAAGCGGTAAAGGCTGGCTACGTTGCTTGAAAGTAGAGCTGACCATTTGCAACATAGTCGACAAGACTGATTGCGGATCTCTGGTACACAGCCGAGTGGACGGTCTGAATCGCAGGCTGAGACCGTTCTGCGACCGTGCAGGCTGCAGTTTCCTCGACTTGCGCAAAAGGGTGGTTAGGTATCCACTAAACGCAGAAGGCGGCTACAAGTGCATCTGGGGCTGTGGGGTGTGGACTGGGCGGTTTTTTAGGTAACAGAATCTCGGGAAAACACAAAAAGGGCTTCCGCGACAAAGGGTGCAGACTGAACACAGGAAGAACGTAGATACAGGGATCATTGGTATAACAGTTGTAAATCATCGTAGCTGCGTTGGGAAGTACCAGAGCTCCCAGCGCTAATAGAAAGCACTGATGCTCAAATCGTTATAGGCACTGAATGCTGGCTAAAGCCAGTGATAAGCTCACCCGAAATTTCTGCGAAGAACCTAACGGTCTTCCGAAAGGATACGCTAAATGCATTTGGCGGTGGCGTGTTTGTTGCTGTTAGAAGTAGTTTGTCTTGTCGCGAAACTGAAGTAGATAGATCCTGTCAGTTAGTATGGACAGAGGTCTTTGTTGGCAACCGGAATAAAATATTAGTTGGATCCTTTTTACCGACCTCCCAATTCAGATGATACAGTTGCTGAAAGGTTCAAATAAAACTTAAATTTGATTTCAAACAGGTTCCCAACTCATACGATTATAGCTGGTGGTGTCTTTTTAATTTACCCTCGATATGTTGGCGACAATAGATGTTTTATTCCGGAGGTAGGAATAAAAGATCATCCGAAACTATGCTAAACACTTTCTCTGAAAATTATTTGTAGCAGTTAGATCATGAGCATACGCAAATAGTAAATGGTTGTGAAAATACACTTGATCTCTTAGCAACAAAAAAACCTTAGTTAATAACAAGCATCAAAACGGATAAAGGGATTAGTGAACACATGGTTGTCGTAGCGAGACTGAATAATGTAACCCCCAAATCTTCCAAAAATAAAGAAAGAATATACCTATCCAAAAAAGCAGATAAAATTCACTTGACGCCTTCCTGAGAGACAATCTCCACTCCTTCCAAATTAATGATATAAGTGTAGGCCAGATGCGGCTTGAATTCAGGGAATTAGTATCGGTAGAAATTGAGAGATTTGTAGCAAATAAATTAACAAACGACGGAGCTGATCCTCCTTGGTACACAAAACGGGTCAGAACACTGTTGCAGAAACAACGAAAAAAACATACCATATTTAAACAGACGCAAAATATCCAAGTTTGGTGGTCTTTTAGAGAAGCTCGAAATTTACCACGATCTTCAATGCGACATGCTTATAACAGCTTCCACAACGAAACTTAGTCTCGAAACATAGCAGAAAATCCAAAGCGATTCTGGTCGTATGCGAAGTATGTTAGCGGCAAGAAACAATCAATGCCTTCTTTTCGCGATAGCAATGGAGATATTATCGAAGACAGTGCTGCCATAGCAGAGTTACTAAACGATGCCTTCCTAAATGCTTCCACAAGAGAAGACGAAGTAAATATTCCAGAATTCGATTCAAGAACAGCTACCATAATGAGTAACATAGAAGTAAATATACCCGGAGTAGTTAAGCAACTTAAATCACTTAATAAAAACAAGTTTTCTGGTCCAGACTGTATATCGATAAGATTCTTTTCAGAGTATGCTGATGCATTAGCTCCATACGTGACAATAAGGTACAACCGTTCGCTCGACGAAAGATTCGTACCCAGAGACTGGAAAGTTACACAGGTTACACCAACATTCAAGAAAGGTAGTAGGGTAATCCACTAAATTACTGGCCAATATCATTAACATCGATATGCAACAGAATTCTGGGTCATATATTGTGTTCGAACATTATGAATTACCTCGAAGAAGACGGTCTATTGACACACAGTCAACATGGGTTTAGAAAACATCGCACTTGTAAAACACAACAAGCTCTTTATTCGCATGAAGTATTGAATGCTATTGACAATGAATTCCATATCGATTCCGCATTTCGGGGTTTCCGGACGGCTTTTGACACTGTACCACACAAGTGGCTTATAATGAAATTGCGTGCTTATGGAATGTCGTCCCAGTTATGACTAGATGGGTGACTTCCTTTCAGAGAGGTCACAGTTCGTAGTAATTGACGGAAAGTCATCGAGGAAATAGAAGTGGTTTCCTGCATTCCCCAAGGTAGTGTTATAGGTTCTTTGCTGTTCCTTATCTATATATACGATTTTGCAGACAAACTGAGCAGCCGTCTTAGGTTGTTTGCAGATGACGCTGTCGTTTATCGTCTAATAAAGTCATCAGAAGATCAAAACAAACAACAAAATAATTTAGAAAATATGTCTAAATGGTGTGAAAATTGGCAGTTGACTCTAAATAACGAAAAGAGTGAGATCATCCACAGGAGTGCTAAAAGAAATGATTTGTCGGTCACGCACATTGAAACGAAGAAGGTCTTCTATAATGCAACACATTATATTTACAAATTATCTGAGTCTCATTAATGTCTCAGCAATTGTCTCTGTCTTCAAAACGGAAGTTTGCCAATAGGTTCTATTTCAAAATATGGTGGGGGTAATGTAGTCCCACATTCGGATCTCCGGGCGGGGACTACTCAGGAGGACGCATATCAGGCGAAAGAAAACTGGCATTCTACGGATAGGAGAGTGGAATGTCAGATCCCTTAATCGGGAAGGTAGGTTAGAAACTTTAAAAATGGAAATGGATAGGTTAAAGTTAGATATAGTGAGAATTAGTGAAGTTCGGTGGTAGGAGGAACAAGACTTCTGGTCAGGTGAATACAGGGTTATAAATACAAAATCAAATAGGGGTAATGCAGGAGTACGTTTAATAATGAATAAAAGTAGGAGTGCGGGTAAGCTACTGCAAACAGCATAGTGAAATTGTTATAGTGGCCAAGATAGACACGAAGCCCATGCCTACTACAATAGTACAAGTTTATATGGCGACTAGCTCTGCAGATGACGAAGAAATTGAAGAAATGTATGAGATAAAAGAAATTATTCAGGTAGTGAAGGGAGACGAAAATTTAGTAGTCATGGGTGACTGGAGTTCGACAGTAGGAAAAGTGAGAGAAAGAAACATAGTAGGTGAATATAGATTGGGGCTAAGAAATGAAAGAGGAAGCCGCCTGGTAGAATTTTGCACAGAGCACAACTTAATCATTGCTAACACTTGGTTAAAGAATCATAAAAGAAGGTTGTATACATGGAAGAACCCTGGAGATACTAAAAGGTATGAGATAGATTATATAATGGTAAGACAGAGATTTAGGAACCAGGTTTTAAATTGTAAGACATTTCCAGTGCCAGATGTGGACTCTGACCACAATCTATTGGTTATGAAGTGTAGATTAAAACCGAAGAAACTGCAAAAAGGTGGGAATTTAAGGAGATGGGACCTGAATAAACTGAAAGAACCAGAGGTTGTGGAGAGTTTCAGGGAGAGCATAAGGGAGCAATTGACAGGAATGGGGGAAAGAAATACAGAAGAATGGGTAGCTTTGAGGGACGAAGTAATGAAGGCAGCAGAGGATCAAGTAGGTAAAAAGACAAGGGCTAGTAGAAATCCTTGGGTAACAGAAGAAATATTGAATTTAATTGATGAAAGGAGAAAATATAAAAATGCCGTAAATCAAGCAGGCAAAAAGGAATACAAACGTCTCAAAAATGAGATCGACAGGAAGTGCAAAATGGCTAAGCACGGATGGCTAGAGGACAAATGTAAGGATGTAGAGGCTTATCTCATTTGGGGTAAGATAGATACTGCCTACAGGAAAATGAAAGAGACCTTTGGAGATAAGAGAACCACTTGTATGAACATCAAGAGCTCAGATGGAAACACAGTTCTAAACAAAGAAGGGAAAGCAGAAAGGTGGAGGGAGTATATAGAGGGACTATACAAGGGCGATGTACTTGCGGACAATATTATGGAAATGGAAGAGGATGTAGATGAAGATGATATGGGAGATACGATACTGCGTGAAGAGTTTGACAGAGCACTGAAAGAACTGAGTCGAAACAAGGACCCCGGAGTAGACAACATTCCATTGGAACTACTGACGGCCTTGGGAGAGCCAGTCCTGTCAAAACTCTACCATCTGATGAGCAATATGTGTGAAACAGGCGAAATACCCCCAGACTTCAAGAAGAATATAATAATTCCAATCCCAAAGAAAGCAGGTGTTGACAGATGTGAAAATTACCGAACAATCAATTTAATAAGCCACAGCTGCAAAATACTTACACGAATACTTTACAGACGAATGGAAACACTAGTAGAGGCCAACCTCGTGGAAGATCAATTTGGATTACGTAGAAATACTGGAACATATGAGGCAATACTGACCTTACGACTTATCTTAGAAGAAAGATTAAGGAAAGGCAAACCTACGTTTCTAGCATTTGTAGAGTTAGAGAAAGCTTTTGACAATGTTGACTGGAATACTCTCTTTCAAATTCAATAGATGGCAGGGGTAAAATACAGGGAGCGAAAGGCTATTTACAATTTGTACAGAAACCAGATGGCAGTTGTAAGAGTCGAGGGGCATGAAAGGGAAGCTGTGGTTGGGAAGGGAGTGAGACAGGTTTGTAGCCTATTATTCAGTATGTATATTGAGCAAGCTCTAAGGGAAACAAAAGAAAAATTCGGAGTAGGTATTAAAATCCACGGAGAAGAAATAAAAACTTTGAGGTTCGCCGATGGCATTGTAATTCTGTCAGAGACAGCAAAGGACTTGGAAGAGCAGTTGAATGGAATGGATAATGTCTTGAAAGGAGGAGATAAGATGAATATCAACAAAAGCATAACGAGGATAATGGAATTAGTCGAATTAAGTCGGGTGATGTTGAGGGTATTAGATTAGGAAATGAGACACTTAAAGTAGTAAAGGAGATTTGCTATTTGGGGAGCAAAATAACTGATTATGGTCGAAGTAGAGAGCATATAAAATGTAGACTGGCAATGGCAAGGAAAGCGTTTCTGAAGAAGAGAAATTTGTTTACATCGAGTATAGATTTAAGTGTCAGGAAGTCATCTCTGAAAGTATTTGTATGGAGTGTAGCCATGTATGGAAGTGAAACATGGAGGATAAATAGTTTGGACAAGAAGAGAATAGAAGCTTTCGAAATGTGGTGCTACAGAAGAATGCTGAAGATTAGATGGGTATATCACATAACTAATGAGGAATTACTGAATAGGATTGGGGAGAAGAGAAGTTTGTGGCACAACTTGACCAGAAGAAGGGATCGGTTGGTAGGACATGTTCTGAGGCATCAAGGGATCACCAATTTAGTATTGGAGGGCAGCGTGGATGGTAAAAATCGTAGAGGGAGACCAAGAGATGAATACACTGTGGAGATTCAGAAGGATGTTCGTTGCAGTAAGTACTGGGAGATTAAGAAGCTTGCACAGGATAGAGTAGCATGGAGAGCTACATCAAACCAGTCTCAGGACTGAAGACCACAACAACAACAACAGCCCGTAAGTATTTAGTTGAATTTAGAACCTTTAGATTTTTGTGACTTATCGCGTAATCGAAATTTAGCTGATTTCTTTTAGTACTCATGTGAAAAACTTCACACTTTTCTTTATTCAGGGTCAATTGCCACTTTCCGAACCATACAGATATCTTATCTAAATCATTTTGCAATTCGTTTCGATCGTCTAATGACTTTACAAGACGGTAAATGACACCATCATTTGCAAATAATCTAAGAGGGCTACTCAGATTGTCGCCAGTATCGTTAACATAGATCAGACACAATAGAGGGCCTATAACACTTCCTTGGGGAACACCGAATATTACTTCTGTTTTACTTGATGACTTTCCGTCTATTCCTACGAAGTGTGACCTACCTGACAGGAAACTTCGAATCCAGACGCTCAACTGAGATAATATTCCATTGGCACGCAGTTTGATTACAAGACTCTTTTGAGGAACGGTTTCGAAAGCCTTCTGGAAATCTAGAATTATTGAATCAATTTGACATCCCCTGATCATAGTATTCATTACTTCGTGGGTATAAAGAGCTAGTTGTGTTTTTCAAGAACGAAATTTTCTGAATCTGTGCTGACTTTGTACTTCATAATGTTCCAATACAGCATATGTTCCAAAATCCGACTGCAAATCGACGTTAGTGATATGGGCCTATAATTCAGCGGATTACTCCTACTTCCCTTTTTTTGGCATTTGTGTGACTTGAGCAATTTTCCAGTATTTAGCTAAGGACCTTTCTGTGAGCGAGCGGTTGTATATAATTGCTAAATATGCAGGTATTTTTTCAGCACACTCAAAGAGGAACCTGACTGGTATACAATCTGGACCGGAGGCCTTGCTTTTATTAAGTGATTTAAGCTGGTTTGCTACACCGAGGATATCTACGTCTATGTTTCTCGTCTTAGCAGTTGTTCTTGATTGGAATTCTTGAATATTTACTTTGTCTTCTTTTGTAAGTGAGTTTTGGAAAATCGTGCTTCATAACTCTGCTTTAGAGGCACTGTCAACAGTGACTTCACCGTTGTTATTGCGCAGTGAAGGTATTGATTGCGTCTTGCCTCTGAGGTGCTTTCCATATGAATAGAATCTCTTTGGGTTTTCTGCCAAATTCCGAGACAGAGTTTTATTGTGGAAATGATTAAAAGCGTCTCGCTTATAAGCACGCGCTATATTTCGAACTTCCGCAAGACTTTGGCAATATAAGAGATTTTGCGTTCTTTTAAATTTGGCATGTTTCTTTCTTTGAGTCTGCAACAGCGATCAGACCCGTTTTGTGTACCATGTGGGATCAGTACCATCACTTATTAATTTATGTGGTATATATCTCTCAATTGCTGTCGATATTATCTCGTTGAAATCATTCCACGTCTTTTCTACGCTTAAGCGATCAGATCGGAAGAAGTGGAGAGTGTCTCTTAAAAAGGCGTTAAGGGCATTTTTATCAGCTTTTTAAAGTCAATGTACTTTTTTCTTTTTTAGGGTTGTGGGTGTTGCGGTATTCAGCGTAGCAGCAACTGCCTTGTGGTCGCTAACCCTGTATTCGTCACGATACTCTCTATTTGTCCAGGATTATTTGTTATTAAGAGGCCAAGTATGCTTTCGTAACCATTTACGCTTCGAGTGGGCTCATGAACTAATTGTTCAAAATAATTTTGTGAGAAAGCATTCACTACAATTTCGGATGGCGTTTTATGCCTGCCGCTCGTTTTAAACGTATAATTTTGCCCGCTTATCGAGGGTAGATTCAAGTCGCCACCGACTATAACTGCATGACGCAAATTTTCTTTGAACTGTTTAGCAACTACGTCTTCTGAGTCGGGGGGTCGGTAAAACGATCCAATTAATAGTTTAGTCCGATTGTCAAGTATAACCTCTACCCGTACTATCTAATTCAACTTCACTACACGGTAAACTACTTCTGACAGCAATACATAGTCCACCACCAACTGTATTTAATCAATCCTCTCTGAACACTGTTAGGGCGTTTCAAAAACTTTCAGCTGAACTTATTTTCGGCATTATCCAGATTTCCTTACCTTTAACTATTTGAGCTTCAGTGCTTCCTATTAGGGATTGGAGCTCTGGTTCTTTCCAAACACAGCTACGGCAGTATACAATAACAATACCGAACTTTTCTACAACTACCTTACTGTGTCTTACCTGCCGCATTTGAGTCAGGCGCCCTTTCTGTGGTTACCTGAAACCCTCTAACCTAGGAAACCGCCCAGTCCCTTCCACACATCCCCCGCTACCCGTGTAGCCGCTTCCTGTGTGTAATGGACTCCTGGCCTAGTAAGCGGAACCCGTAAACCTACCACCCTATGTCGCAAGTCAAGGAATTTGCAGCCTACACGGACACAGAACAGCCTGAGCCTCTGACTCAGACCCTCCACTCGGCTCTACACCAAAGGAACACAGTCGGTTCTGTCGATGATGCTTCAGATGGTGAGCTCCGCCTTAATCTCGCAAGAAAGACTGGCAGTCTTTACCATTTCCGCTAGCCGCCCGAAACCCGAGAGAATCTCCTCCTATCCAAAGCGACACATGTCACTGGTACCGACATGGGCCAACACCTGCAGTTGGCTGCACCCTGTACTCTTCATAGCATCCGGAAGCACCCTTTCCACATCCAGAATGGCTCCCCCGGTTATACACACGGAGTGCACACTGGATTCCTTCCCCTATTTGGCATTAGACCTGGAATCTCATTGACTGGTGTAGAATGGTCTTCAGTGATGCGTCCCGCTTCGAACTGAGCCCCGATTAACGGCGAAGACATGTCCGGAGATTCTCCAGACAGGCTGACAATCAGGAGTTAGGATCTGTTGTGCCATTTCATTTCATAGCAAAACCTGTTCTGTTGCTATCAGCGGCCTCCTTAGAGTATAGCGGTACATCGACATTGTTCTACGCCCCTCTTTTTTGCCATTCATGGCAAGCCACCTTGGCCTTACACTTCAACGACGTAATGTCCGCCCGCACAAAGGCTGCGTGTCTTCAAGCGTGACAAACGCTACCTTGAGCGGAAAATTTGCCAGATCTCTCTAAAACTGTGAACATCTGGAGCGCTATGGGCAGGGCCCTCCAACCAGCTCGGGATTTTGACTATCTAATGAACAAACTGTGCAGAATTTGGCGCGATATCCCTCAGGATGACATTCAACAAGTCAATCAATTAGTGCAAAACAGAATAGCTGCTTGCTTATGGGCCAGAGGTGAACCGACGTGTTATTGACTTGCCCTGTTTGTGAGTATCTTCTTCTTGAATAAATCATCCATTTTATTCTGAAAGTGCCTGTATCACGTACATCACATCAACCGATTTTCATCCCATTCGGACAATTCATTCATGGTACGACGTTTTTCCGTCTTAAACTGTATAGCTAGTAAGTTGCCAGTTTTAAGTCCAACAGAAGAACAGAACTCTACTCCATGAATGTGGATAATACGTCTTTGGAAATTCAGGCGTATACTCGCCTTGTAGGAGTTTCTTGAAGTGTATTGATGTAGTACTCCCAGATGCGTAATACAGTAGTTAATATTCCATGAAACGTAATTTTGATGATTTTTTTTCAATGACTTCAGCTACTTGGAGAGAATCGCGAATTACGACGAACAGAGTATATTTGTAGGCATTAACTTAAGAATCGTCTAGGTTCGTGTCCCTGTCAAGAAATTAAGTGACTGTTAAGAAAGATTTGGATCTTTTCTGCAAAACTTTGCGACCACGTGAAATTTCTTCACGATATCGAATTAACGTTATTTTGAGAGATCGAATAGACTCATGTCTCTTGTAATGAATGTATTCATGAAAAGAGGCGGATTGTGACTTCTTAAGTTAATGTGTGTGTGACCTGACAGAAACTAACTTGCTTTTTCAAAATAAATTAAATAATTCAGGGAAACTATTTCAAATGTTCCTCAAGTTGATGGTTTGCAATTCTAGTTCAAAGATTAGACACGATCGTATTTCTTAGGGCAGATTATGACTGTTACCGTCAAGTGTGATCCACAAGTATGTGTGGCCCGTTACTAATCAATCAGTTCTATGCTGCAGCTTCGATAGACTATAACAGTGGGCGTTGATAGTAATTTTAGACATTTTTTTATTCAATGTCCCCAAAATTCTTTAAAATGTTCCACATTTGTCACAGAAAGGAAGTACTTGGTTCGCAGTGCCTCACACGGCTTAGGTTATTTATTGCCTACGTATTGCCAAATAGTTGGTCGTCCGTAGCACAATCGTCAAAGAATTCTTCATGGGCATGTAAGTGATCAAATCTTGCTAATTCATCATACGTGGTACCGAAAGATGATAAAATACCCCCATGAAGCATATGGATCACGCAGATATACAGACTGTTGCGCGTTAGAAACGCTGAAACCAACGGGCGAGCAATCGGTATATATGGTAATCTAATAACTACTGAATGAAAGAGTTGGATCAGATAACGATATATTTTTATTGATGAAGAAACTAGGCAAATCGAAAAGCTTCAGGAACAGATTGAAAGACAAGCGCCATTCAATTAGGGATTTCTTTAGCAAGACCTATATTGAGTAACTGACTACAAAAGACCGCCACCAGGATTAAACTGTACAAGTCGACCGAAATGGAGGCCGCACAACAAAAGAAAGGATAAATTCTTTGTATAACGATTACCCTTTGGCTATATAATCACGGAACAGTTGTTTGGACTTGCCATTTATGTGGTTACGCTAGCAATTTTTGTCTTAAGTTCCTATGGGACCAAACTGCTAACATCATAGTCGCTGTGCTTATACACTACTTAATCCAACTTGAACTAACTTACGATAAGGACAACATACACACACCCCCATGCCCGAGGGACGACTCAAACCTCCGAAGGGTGGAGTCTTGCGAACCATGGCAAGGCGCCTAAAACCTCACGGCTACACCGCGTGACTTGCGCACGCACATCCTGGACATTTTCATGGCACAGAACAACAATAGAACTCTACTCCATGAATCTGAACAACATGTGTTTAGAAATCCATGCGCATACCATCCTTGTAGGATGTTTCTTGAAGTGGATTCACGTTGTACGTCTTGTTCATATATATATATATATATATATATATATATATATATATATATATATATATATATATATATATATATATATATATATATATAATTGCAATTTGCAGTCTTACCGTGATCAGTAGTCGTCACTCCGAGGCCTGAGGGCTTCTGATTGATGGAGGATGCCGCTGGTGGTAGCGGGTTGAATGCGTGAAGCCGAAAACGTAATCTTGTCGATACCGACGCTTCTGAATCTGAAAGTCGCGAAAATGTAAAGTGTGACTCCGGAATGAATTGCCAGAAGGCCGTAGTCCAAACGTCCCGTCAATTAACTTTTCACCTACTTAACTCCTCTCACTCAAGCGTCCAAGTCCGTCCTCCTCACCTCGGAACAGCACTTATCAAAGACCCCTTCGTGACCAGTCAACAAATGGAACGAAGTGAAGCACCATTTCCAAACCGGAAATCCGTGCCTCCCACGACACAGTTTCACAGACATCAGCCAACGAAAATAGTAGTTTCACTAGCCGGTAGGTACCGGCCGAAGATTACCTTCAGCCGGTTCTTCACGATGGGAAATTCTGCAAATTTTAGTAAGACCACAACAACAACCTGCCTCGATCTCACGGAAGGAGTTCTCGGGAGGTTTTCGAAATGCACGTGTGGCAATATTTACCAAGACGGCGCCACGAAAGTAAATATAGCAGGTAGTTTGTCTGTAGACGGCTTTTAACGTGGGCCAGGTGTGACCACCCTTGAGGCACCGGATGCTACTGTCGGCAAAGTTCGCTTCAGCGCTTTTGTATCCGTCTCCTACTGACCAGACACGGCCATTAGATAACTTCCAGACCGCTGTTCACCGCAGAGCTACCCCTCGGGAACCCAGACACTAGGAAAAAAGAGACTTGACGAACCTGTCATTCTGCAGAGTATGGGTAAGTTTCCACTCCACTGTCAGAGGACATCGTACATGCTGAGCCAAAACGTGAACATAGAAATCTTAATGTCACCAGAATGAGCTTAGTGCCAAAACACAGTACGATCACCTGTCTACATTACAAGCAACTACTTCCTAACCACTCATGAGTTCCATCTGTACAATTGCGAGCAATGTACTCTAAACACAGAACAATTTGGCAAGCAAAATGAAGAAATGAAAGCTGCATATGGTAATCAAAGTAGCGAAGTGCTCATATGCGTTTTCATCCCTCTTTTTTCCCGCTTTCCTAGGGGCGTGATCAACGGAGGGTGCAAATTAAGATGTGCTTGAATAAAACGGAGTAGTGGCCCACCGAAATATCCGAGTCTGGTAACATCCTCGGTGCAACCCACGCACCTTAGTTGAGCACGTTACACTACACCTGTCAGAAACTTAGAGACAACACCGATCTCGTGGCTGCTCTAGAGCCTCAGGATTGGCAACGCCTACGATATCCCTCAGGTGGCGTTTGCATCTAATCAGGCGCTAGAGCAGTCGAAAGGCAGATAGAGTGCGGAAGTTTCTGAGAGGTACACGGGTAATATGTTGGGTGTGTGGCGCCGAAGTTGTTACGGAACTAGGGGATTTTAGAGAGCCCTTTTCCGTTTTACTCATGCGAATATCGCCATAGAAGAGCACGAAAAAAGGGGAAATGGTAAAGTATACGAAAACAAAGCTGCTTTGGATCATTTCCAGATTTCGTCTAATGGTTTTGAATATTCCCTAGTGATTTCAAGCTGTACAGTGGGGCAAAACTGCGCTCACGTTACTCTCCAAAAGGGTCAGATCGCGTTCAGTGGAGTTTCAGCCCCACGATGTCCTCTGAGTGGAGGTGAAACGCCCAGCCGATGGCTGCAGCGTCAAATGTTGGGAAGAACGTAGTGCTGTTGCTCGTCGCACTGTCACCTACCCTTTCCGACAGAATGATGTGAGGTAATAAACGCCCCAAGGAAAGGGGTGACTTGATTGACACCCTTTATGGCACCCCCGAGACCTTTACATACCGCCGGCCACTGTGGTCGAGCGGTTGTAGACGCTTCTGTCCGGAACCGAGCTGCTGCTACGGTCGCAGGTTCGAATCCTGCCTCGGACATGGGTGTGTGTGATGTCCTTAGGTTAGTTAGATTTAGGTAGCTCCAAGTCTAGGGGACTGATGAGCTCGGGTGGTAAGTCCCACACCGCCTAGAGCCATTTGAGTATTTTGAACTTTACATGCCGATCCTGAGTAGCACTGTGTCAGAAATAGTTTCCTCGACCATCCATATGGAAACCGCCTTACGTCCACCATGGTTGTCGCAGTCTCTGAGGCGTCTAAATAATGGTTGAAATGTGGGAAAGAGAGGCTGTGACGACCTTCTCATCGTGTTAAACGTATATGGTGGCGTTGGGAAAAATTACGGTGAAATTTGGTGCCAAGGTGACATCATTAACCCACCCTGCAGCTCACCTGAACTTTTGAGTTGCTTTCTTTTAAAGTGTCGACAGCTTGCTGTTTCAAGAGTCGCCGAGCCCGAGGGTGACGTCGCAGTGCGCCACGCTTTTGCACCGTTACAGAGGAAGATCGTAGGCATATTTGTGCCAAGTTGCATAATTACGCATGGGACTGGGAGAAAATTACGGGGTATCGAAAAAGTGATCCTTTAATTTCGTTGTGCAGTGTAGTTATAGCGTCTAATGTCACTCTGCCCATGGACGCTATCCATATTCTCAATGTTGCATCGACTACCATCGCTCTGAAGTTCATCACATAGATTTCAAGATCGAGGTTCGTTACGTAATATCAGTTAATGGGAGACTGGACTTCTTGGACGCTGTTCACCACCAATGAACCAGAGGGAGCCCATAAAACCAGGAGGTAGATACACACGTTTTACGCAAAGTATGATAAAAGCAAAAAGTACCAGTGTACAATTAGTGTTTAAATGTTTATTTGGCACAACAATAGTAGAGCCACAGTAACAGTACATAAAATTTTTCTTTAAAAAAAGAAGTTACATTACCGGTTTCAGCGAACCACGTCATCATTTTGAAATTATAATGAGCCTAGTGTTTTTAAAACTTTCCGAACCTAGGATGGAAAGTATGCGTGGGTTACTGAAAATTTTTACTATTGGTATGAATTTTTAAATCAGTGGAAGATTCACCCACACTATTAGCTCATTATTTTAATAATTTAAGTAAACACGTGATAGGAAAAATTATACTAAGAAAAGGAAAGTAAGCTTAAACTCTTACACTTATTTTAAAATTCATGTGTTCAGTGAAACGTATAACTCATACTAAGTCTGTTTCCAAGGTGGTGCCTTATTTACTGCTGCGAATTTATTAAGAAAAGTGTTACTCAGAGGGGGTTCAGTTAGAATAAAACGTGATTTTCTAAGAATAGCAAACAAAGAATAGGAAACAGGATGAGATACCGCATTCAAACAAGCTCACAAAGATAGTTCAAGGGTACACAAAAAAAAGAAACAACCATCACCAATCCATTCTATTTAAGCAAAGAAATTCCTATTCTGGCGTAGTCGTTTTCCCATTGGATAACCACAGACTGATACTGGAGTTTAGACAAAGATCACGTGTTTCGATATATCCACAATCTTATAAAAATGTACTACAAAAATCTTTCTGGAAATTGTGAAATAGGAATACTGCTCGCGATAGCGATTAATTAAGTCTGAATGCGCGAAATATTATGCAAAATAGTAGCTGACGTTTAGTTTTGTTACTACAGCAGATGTTCCACGTGCACAAGTACACTTACAGAACATGTGTAATACCACAAAGATTTTAATGATGAAATGAAATTTAAGCACATTAGTTACAAAAGAAACTTCCGAACTGCGTTAATAACGGTATAGTATTGATCTGATGACTCAAATAATTTTACGAGCACGTGGTACTTCTACTACAAAGCGCACCATGTGGGTTGAACACAAAGAGAAATTATTAATTTCAGGAGTTTCAACGAGAGAAAACACATATACTAGAGAGCGATGATTTTAATCAGAATTATGCCTCATGACAACGTTCTTCCAATTTCCTTCGTTGGAGTGGGTACAAAGCAACTATTGCAATACACTTCGAAACCAACACTGAAATCTCACTGCATCCAGATTAAAAATAATATATAAAACATTTTCGAGGTAGATCTGAAAGAAAAGTATTTAATATTTCAGTTAGGCTGAAAACTTAAGATTAGATTAGATTAGATTAATACTTGTTCCATATATCATGAATACGACACTATGCAATGATGTGGAACGTGTCAGGTTAATAAAAGATGTCTGTACAAGATATTTCGTTGCACAAAATATTGCATGACACTGACGTTTAAGTTTTTTTGGTTTTTTGATTTTTTCCCTTAATTTATATCTAAAAATTCAGTCAATGAGTAGAAGGAGTTGTCATCTAGAAATTCTTTTAATTTATTTTTAAATGTTAGTTGGCCATCTGTCAGGCTTTTGATGCTGTTTGGTAGTTGAACAAAGACTTTTGTGGCAGCATAATTTACCCATTTCTGTGCCAAAGTGAGATTTAACCCTGGATAGTGAAGATCATCCTTACTCCTGGTGTTATAGCTATAGACACTGCTATTACTTTTTAACTGGGTGGATTATTAACAACAAATTTCATAAGTGAATATACATACTGTGAGGTTACTGTGAGGATCCCTAGATCCTTAAATAGATGTCTGCAGGATGACCATGGGTGGGCTCCAGCAATTATTCTGATTACACGTTTTTGAGCAATGAATACTTTTCTACTCAGCGATGAATTACCCCAGAATATGATGCCATACGAAAGCAGTGAATGAAAGTAGGCATAATAAGGTAATTTACTGAGATTCTTATCACTAAAATTTGCAATAAACCTAATAGCATACGTAGCTGAACTCAGATATTTCAACAGACCATCAATGTGTTGCTTCCAGATTAACCTCTCGTCAATGGACACACCTAAAAATTTTGAAAATCCTACCTTAGCTTCAGACTTCTGTTGAAAGTCTATATTTATGACTGGAGTTGTGCCATTTGCTGTACAGAACTGTATATACTGTGTTTTATCAAAATTTAAAGAGAGTTCGTTTGCTGAGAACCACTTAATAATTTTGTGAAAAAACATCATTTACAATTACATCACTTAGTTCTTGGTTTTTGGATGTTATTACTATAATTGTATCATTAGCAAAAAGAGCTAACTTTGCACCTTCATCAATGTGGAATGGTAAGTCATTAATGTATATAAAGAACAGTGAAGGACCTAATACCGAGCCCTGTGGGATCCCGTACTTGATAGCCCCCAGTTTGAGGAATCAACTGTTGTTTTAACATTACATGAACCACTTATTTCAACTTTCTGCATTCTTCCAGTTAAGTATGAAATAAACCATTTGTGCACTGCCCCACTCAAACCATAATTATTTAGCTATCTAAAAGAAATCCATGATTTACACAATCAAAGACCTTTGAGAGATCACAAAAAATACCAATGGATGATGACCAGTTATTCAGAGCATTTAATACTTGATCATTGAAAGCGTATATAGCATTTTCTGTTGGAAAGCCTTTCTGAAAACCAAACTGACATTTTGTTACTACTTTATATTTACAAATGTGGGAGGCTACTCTTGAATACATTACTTTCTCAAAAAATTTTGATAGAGCTGTCAGAAGAGAGATTGGGCGGTAGTTGCTGCCATCCGAATTATCTCCCTTTTTATGCAATGGTTTTACAATGACATAATTCAGTCTATCGGGGAAAACACCCTGCTCCAAAGAGCTATTACATACGTGGCTGAGAATCCTAGTTATCTGTGGGGAACAAGCTTTAAGTATCTTGCTGAAAATGCCACCAGTTCTGTAAGAGCTTTTACTTTTCAGTGAGTTTATTATTTTAGTGGTTTCAGAGGGAGAGGTTGGTGGCATTACAGCTGTTTAAAACTGCACAGGTATGGCCTCTTCTATTAGTAGCCTTGCCTCTTCTAGTGAAGATCTAGATCCTATTTTCTCCACAACATTTAAAAAATCATTATTGAAAATATTTTCTATTTCTGATTGTTTGTTAGTACACTTGTGTTTCAGTTTTATGGCACTAAAGTCTTCTGGTGCTCTTGGTTGCCCTGTTTCCCTTTCAATAACATTCCAAATTGCTTTAATTTCATTATCAGACCTACTGATCTCAGAGATGATACACATGCTTCTGGACTTTTTAATAACTTTTCTTAGTACCACACAATAGTTTTTATGGTATTGAACAATTTGGGGGTCAGTACTCCCTATTGCTCTTAGATACAGTTCTCTTTTAGAGTTGCAAGATATTCTTATTCCTTTAGTTAGCGGAGGTTTTTTATATGTTGCTTGGAATCATGTTTAACTATTTTCTTGGGAAAACAATTTTCAAATACCTTTAAAAATGTATCATGAAATAAGTTATATTCCATATACACTTCATCCCAGTCTAGCTGCTGTAGGCTTTCCCTAAAGTTTGCAATATTTATATTGTTAATTGAACGCACTGGTTTGAAAGTCTGATTTGATACACTGCTTCGAGCTTCGTCATGTACTGTAACTAGCCGTGCACCATGATCTGAAAGACCATTCTCAACCGGATAAGCATTTATACCCTTAAACTTATCTTGGTCTATAAAAAAGTTATCTATCAATGTACTGCTGTTCTTTGTTATCCGAGTAGGAAAATCAATGACGGAGCTCAAATTGAAAGAAATAAGTAATACTACAAGGTCATTCTTCCTATTACACTCTTTCAGGGAATCAACATTGAAATCTCCACAAATGATAATTTGCTTCCCCCTGTTTGACAGACAGCACAACAAAGCATCCCCCTGAGAGGTACCTCTACACTGTTAAAATTATGAAATATCCATCATTTAGTTTAAGTTCAGTGACACATGTTTCCATATGTTGCTCCACACAAAAATTTTTAATTTCTAACTTTTTTACGCTGTGGAAGCTTTTCACATATATGACAACTCTTCCTCTCATCATATTATCTCTACTTACATGTGCAGCTAATTTGTATCCATTGATGCTAACCTTTTCTATATCAGTGACAATGTGATGCTCAGACGGGCATAGTACATCTATTATATTCTCAGAATCTATATCTTCTAAACAAAGCAGAAGCTCATCAATTTTGTTCTTGAATCCCCCAATATTTTGATGAAATATGCTAACATTATTTTTAACTTTACTTTTGTGAGTATCTTGAACGTTTTTAACATCTTTAGTATTTGTCTGGCTGAGTTTCCCACTGGACACTGATCTTACACTAAAAAAGAGTTTCCACCATGAGATGTAGTTCCTCCCCCCTTTAAATTTCCTGTTATCAGCCCAGCCAGTTTACCCTTCCCTTTCGTGTTGAGGTGAATCAGCAGGAAACACGCCAATGTGTGACCCTGCGCCAGATCCAAGTAGCCATTCCAACTACAAATGAACTCTCCTGACAGAAGAGCTCAAATGAGGTCGGTCGTGGCGCTCCAGAACCGACACAAATCCAACTCTGGTATGACTCGATGTTGATGCAATCTTTGCCAGGTCACACTCTATGCTGTACCCTGGATCTCTGTCAGTACTGTTGCCCAGTCCACCCACAATAACCACAGTATCTTCCTTAGGCAAGCCTCTACATAGTGAACCTATATCCTCTGTAACCTGCCCCAGTTCAGCACTGGGTTTGAAAATGCTTGTGACCTGGTATTCTCACCTTAATTCATCCTGCGGAAGTTGGCCCACACCCCTAGCATGCGAACTACTAGCAACAAGACTTTCTTTCTCTTTGCAGACTTCCCTACACTCTTATTCAATTTGCTGATGAAAGCTTGTTGAGCCCTGTCTACATCTACGTCTGTGAGAGGCTCATCAGTTTCTTCCTTCTGACTCACCAAACACTTGTTTACCAGGAGATATTACCACTTCAGGAACTGCCCCCAGACTGATTAGCGTGGGCCCCGTCCAAGGGTGTTCCACAGATACAACAGGAAGTGAGTAGAAAAGTAGCTTCCTTTTCCAACCTGACAACGGACGGACAGAACGACACCAAGGAGACAACCTCTTTGCCTGAGAAATCTTATCAACCTACTCATACATTGATACTACTGTTCTCTAGCAGACAGAACTTCTCTGCTACCACCGTGCATCCAACTGCAAATTATTTCACTCATTCATCCTTTCACACCAGAAGAGAAGGAGACGACAATATGTTAAGACATCATTTACACTACGTAAAGGGGGGTGGATGTGGGTTTCATAGGAAATTGTATGATAAGAATTACATATAAAATTGTGTTTGAAAATGTTGTATGAGATGTTGTTGGTGTTTACATGTCAATATAACATATTACACTACTCAGTCTCCTCCCAGATACATTTAGAAATACCACAGTAAATTTAGAGGTGCAACTGTATGACGTAAACAACAATAAATCGCGGAAAATAGCATGAACCTAACAGAGATTTTTCAAAATATAAAACACCAGTTGGAGAATATACACATTTGAAAATGACGACGTAGACCATTGAAACCGGTAATGTAACCCTTTTTTTTAAAAAAAAAGTGATGTTTTGTGACTATGGCTCCACTATTGTGTTGTCAAATAAACATTTAACGTCTATTATTGTCACATTCCTTCACGACAGTTTCGTCGGAATATAGAATTCATGTTTACTTTGTGACATAGACTGGCAGTTGTATTAAGATTTCTGGCCACTGGAGAAACATTCCCGTCACTTGTTTTGCGACAATAAAGAAAAAAAGAAACACCAAATACATAATCTAACCCAACACATTATGGCGGCTCGTAAGTTCTACTTGTGACGTGAGTCGATGTTGCAGCTCATTGGCCACGTTTCTCTACACGAGGCCAAAATCTGAAATTTTTCGCGATGTAGTCGTACATAGAACTTCATCGAGGCCGATGAGAGATATATAACGCAGCGCGTACGTCACAGGTCGTCATAAATCAGGTCTTACGAGTTCCAGCAGCAGCCCAGGGCAGGGAGCAAGTAGCTATTTTAGACGAGCTTCATAATTCTAACACGTGCGTTTAAATGCATACTACCACATGACGAAGATAAAACCTTCAGTGGGTACATTTTCATTTACGTATTTATTTCCCCAGGGATCTGCACGGAGCCGAGCGTTCGCGAAGTATGGCCGACAAGATGACTAGTGTGACCTCACAAGTTCGTTGTGGGGACCGCTTTTCTCGTGGGCTCAGAATTCCGCGCTGTGACGTCACCAGCACCTCGCCCACGTGCCTTTTCACGTCCCGTTAGAGGATGGCTTCAGCACTCCGGGCTGCACAAACCAGACACCTGTGCAGGATCGCTCAGCTCTATGGCAACTTCTGGCAACACTGCACTAGGAGCTTATTAACAAAGCCGGTATGTAGGGTTCGTTGTGTCCGTTTCGAAGCTCCCACTTTTCACAATTTCACGCTGACTACAATACGAAGTTTTCCTGGCACCATTACAGAAGGACTGCTATATATTTAAAACTCTACTTCATCTGCATCGTTCTACTACTAAGAGTGCCGAGACCTTAATTCCATTTGGGCATACAGGCCTTAGCAAAATGCTTGTGTAAGAGGTAGATACAAGATAAGTGGAACAATGGTGTAGTCCTTGTAATCTGCAAGAGAGGAGACTAAAAAGGCCCGAAGACCTACAGGCTGTCGGTGGTCTGCGATGTATGTTTAATAATCATTGCCAAATAAAAAATTAAACTGCCATCAATTAGTAACAACTGTATATACGTTGCAATAATTTGAAAGAAACGCTGTTTTGGATGTTACTCACAAGTTTTTTAAAAATAATTTTCCTTATGTTCCCAGAACCTCATGTGGTTTTTCACATGGGGAAAAACTGCATGGTTTTGAAATAATGGTGTACATGCACTACAGTAAGTACCTTTCCATTTTATTATAAAAATATTCCTTGAGCACTTTTAAATCTAGAAGCAATTTGTAAAAACGAAAAAGTCTTCTAATCTTGTTGAACATATACTGATTATGCCTTGTTAAAGAAGTGAATGGTGCCTGGACGCTAAAATAAAATAATCTAAATATTATGTGCAGCATGTAAAACTACTTTTTCTCATAGACTACTGCAGTAAAAAAAAGAACCCTAACCAGAAAAGAGAAAAACTTAGTTTCAGAGGTGGAATTGCCACATTGGACGATCGAAAGCTTACCTCCGATGTAATAGATTTAGCTGAAGAGTGTCAGTTACCACATTTTACGAGAGGTATATGCAATGAGGAAGCATTTTCCTCTGTCCCAATAAGTTCTGTGGTGGCAGCACTTGAGAAACAAGGAATGCAGAATCTCTAGACAGCAGTTTCTTGCAAAATATGGGCAAGCCTACAGGTTCCATTCTGTTGTACGATACAAAAAGTTAAAATGAAAAATCATATCCAGCTACTTCAATCAAATACAGGGCGGCACTTTCGTTAGTGCAGTGGCATGGAGCAGTAAAATAATCGACACACATAAACGCTTCCTGTGCAAGAATTCCATTATGAAGTAGATACTTGTGCTGCCTTATGCCAAACGTATCAGTGTAAACGAATGATTATTGATGTCACATATTTTCAGCAAACAGTAAAATTGTGCAAAGTTTAAGACCTTCGTAACGTTCAATAATATAACTAGTAAAGTGCTACGAATACCGACACTAGGTACTAATTGCAGTTAATGACTTCATTTCTCCCTGCGTCTGCTACTGATTCCGTCCCTTCCCTTAATACGTAAAGAGTTTCAACATAATTTTGCTGTTTGCATTCACCACTATTCTGTCAGTCTAACGTGTGTTAAATTGATTGGAATTTTCTTATGATACTGTAAGGCAGCGGCTTGTTCCAGGCCTCACCTCACTTACTATCCTGCTTGGATCACATTAAGATTTCGTTGAATGGTTTTCAGCAGTCCCTAGTGATTACAAGCTGTACAGCAGAACAATAATTGCGGTCACGTTACACCCCAGAGGGGTCAGATAACATCCAGTGGAACTACAGTGCCGCCATGTCCTTAAAGTGGGGTTTCAACGCCCAATCGACGGCAGCAGGATCGAATCTTGTGAGCCGGCACTGGTGACCGAGCGGTCCTGGCCGCTACAGTCTGGACCGCTACGGTCGCAGGTTCCAATCCCACCTCGGGCATGGATGTGTGTGATGTCCTTAGGATAGTTAGGTTTAAGCAGTTCTAAGTTCTAGGGGACTGATGACCTTAGACGTTAAGTCCCATAGTTCTCAGAGCCATTTGAACCATTTTTGAATCTCGTGAAGAATGTACTTCTGTTCCTTATCCCACTGCGAATTGTCGTTTTCGACCGCGAAGCGCTGATAACACTGCCGCTCTTCAACTACCTCGAAGGCCTCTTCAGGTCAGTTCTGGGCTGAAATGTGTCTGTCGTGTTTTCCTCGGCCACTGTTAAAAAAACGACGTGATTTAGACACTGGTTACCGCCGGGTCTTACCTCCGTCGCTGAAGCTTCAAAGGAAGGGAAGAAATGTGGGAAGACATGTGCATGGTGGCGTTGGGCAGAAGTGTGGTGAAGTTTCGTGCCCATGTGACATCATCAACCCGCGTTGCAGTTCATATGAACTTCTGAATTGTCGCATTTTTTTTCCATGGGTCAGTACCTTGCTGTTTGAAGCGGTGCCGAACCAGAGGGTCACGTTGCAGGACAGCATGCTTTTGTGCCATTGCAGAGGAGGGTGTAACGACATCACTGAACACCTAAAGCGGCAGTCGATGTTAACTTTAAACCGCTGATAGGAATTTTTGAGAAGATTTTGACAGTGAGATGAACTAATGGCAACAGAACAACCAAATTGGGGTTCGTTTCCGAAACACTCCAGCAGCGCATAACCAACAGCAAACAGGTGGGTCAGGAACTGACGTTCTCCCAGCACGAAAGAAAGTTGTAACATTACGTAGTCGCCAGCCGAATTAGACATCCTTGTGTCAAGCAATATATTAAAGCAGAAGACAGTGCAATGGCTAACCTAACCCTTCTTGACACACACACTGAAATCTTCCTTTGTATCTTTTCACGCTACAACTCATTATTCTAACCTTGCAAATAAATGTGCTACTAACTGGGAAGATAGCAAACAGTAACATATGCCTTTAAACAACACGTACCTAGAATGAACTAGATGCAGCAATTTGTAGAACCAAACAGCAAGACACATGAAATTAGTAGCAATATTAAACCGGGAAGAGCATCAAATGATTCTAATTTAAATCTGGGATCTCTTAATGATCATACTCTATAACATCATTGCTTAGCGTAGGGCTCTATACACCTGTACATTAATTAACTTGCATTAGAATAGCTGCCAGAGTAAATATTTCTTTCTTAAACTCGGTTTGAAGCAACTAAACAGAACGCAAATCTGACTACACTGGCACTGAAGGAGCCTTTGCTTTGTTTCATTAACTAACTAGCCTAGTACATGGGGACCCTTAAACTCTCATGGTTCGAAGAACAATGTTCATTAACAAAATTACACAAGTGTGTATGAGAAATGACCAGCGTTCTCATCAATAATTATTAATAAAGTAAAGCACAACAAAGTATAACTCTTTAAATAACAAATGTTCTTTGATAAACAGTCGTTCAACCTACTCAAAATATATTTGACCGCGAAAGTTCAAAAACTTTCTCATGAAGTGGAAACTCTCTCATGAAATGGAAACATTCTGATCAAAGTGCATAAATGCGACAATAAATAATCTTTTTCACTTCGGATAAACTTTACTATTTTGAGGCAGTTTTTCAAGGAAGGCAAATTATTGAAGGAAATGACTGCAGATTGATTAGAAAATGCAATGGAAGTGGAGTATTTTTTAAACTCTAAAACTGAACTTCAAACACTATAGCTCCAGACATTAGATAGCAATCACAACTATTTTTACATCTGCCAAATAACTCTTTCCATAATGAATTAGGGCACTCGGAATTAAAGTCACTGGGGTATTATTCCTGTTCAGGTTAGTGATTTGGGATAATGACGAGTGTAAGACACAGCTTGTAGCTACATCACGATTATTATTAAAATAAAGCAAATTTCACAAATACCTGGTCCATTTACAGAGTCCCAAATATAAACAATCAAGTGGAAGGTGGCGTAATTTGGGTTGGCTGTTAACGTGGCGGCGATGCGTTCATGACATACTCTTGGGCTTTCCCTGTTGTAGATCCTCTTGCGCGCCAATCACGCCTTTTTCCACTACTCCAGGCTACTTCCGCTGCTGCGTGGTTTCCCACATTTTGAACATTAAACCCTACGCTCGCTAATTATAGACAATGTGATTGACAGTACATTATATAACAATCATTCCAGTCGTTATTTAAAGCCCCAAGCATATTCAGAAGATCACATAACTACAATATATATACATAGTCAAAGAATGTCCATGACAGATGCAACACTGCAAATTGACATAGAAATATCGATACAGATACAAAGTAAGTCGAAAATGGGTGTTACAAGGGCTATAGGTACCTTTGAGCCAAATGTCATTCTTATGCGTCGTAATGGGGAACAATTACAGTGTTTCGAAAATTGAACCTTTTATTTTTCAATAGTGTTTTTTCAATTCGCTTCGCCTTTCTTCGACAACCGCTAACAGAGTTGACGCTGCTGTTGTAGGCGTGCGCAATTTCGTAAAGAAACTTGTGCCTTGGCGGGCTAATGTTATGCTTTGCATTAAACCTTGGTTGCTATTCTGTGATTAGTCTCCCGCGGTTATCGCAATTATGCTGTTGTCGTCTCTCTCCGAGAGTCGCAGCAGCAGCAGCAGCGTGTATCGATATTCGCTCCCTTGAACTATCTTTGCCTTCGCGCTTATAGTTTCCGCCTGTGCCGTGTGCGGGCTGTTGGTCAGGTGGCGTGAAGCAGCGAGGAAGTCTGCGGTGCGTGTAAGGACAAGGCCCCTGGCGACGTCCAAACGCGGTCGGAGTGTGAGGGGCTGTTCCCATTGCTACAAGGTCCGTGACTCACCGATCCCGGACGCGAAACTTGAGTCTCTACTTAGTCTACCAGCCAGCCACAACTGTTCACATTGTGTCGTTTGAATTTCGTTGTGGGCTGTTGGGACATTTCCCCGAGCAAAACGTGAGTTTTCAAATTGGCGAAATTCTTTTCGCCCTCCCGTGGAGTTTAACTTAACGTGATTATTTTGAATTGGAGTGCACCAGCGGAATCTTCAACCTTGTCGCCGTTAAAGTTCCGGTTACCTGCCCTGGCCGTTGACGTAAATTCCGGCAGTGTATTTTCTTCGTCTTGTTGTGGCTGTCCAGCAAGGCGTGTAGTTTTTACAGCTGAATGTGTAATTCGCTGTATGCACCGATACCTTCTGCGTTGTTCCATTTAACTCCTGTTGTGTGCTGGTCCGGTAAAGCTGAAGTTATCTTGTCGCTTGGTTCGTTGACGGTCTGTCGGTTGGGTTGCCATCACATTGAAAATTGTTGGGCCGTCTGCCTGTCTCACCTAAGCGAGCGTTAGTGTTTGAAATCCAGGTCAACCCTTGGAAGCTTCTGAGCGCCGTTTGATGTGCTGCCTTTTCTTATTTGTCCTTGTTGTTTGTTTATGTATGGCCTCTAGACTATTTTAAAACAAAGCTGTTTTGCCCTTAAGGCGTGAGATTGTTCGGAGCCTACAGCCTGATTTACAGAAACTTTAGGATAAGGTCTTCTGCCCTTTAAAATGCAAATTCCGGTTTTCAGCCTTAAGTTATTGACCTTCAGCCAATTTTAAATTGAAGTTGTTTTGCCCTTAAGGTGTGAGATTGTTTGGGCCTTCAGCCTAACGTAAATAAATGTTTTAAGATGTGGCCTTCTGCCTTTATAATTCAAATTCTTGTTTTTGAGTCTTAGTCTTAAGTGATTGGCCTTCAGCCCGTTTTAATAGGTTGTTTTGCCCTTGAGGCGTGAGATTGTGTGGCGCATTTAGCCGGGAATTAAATTCTAAAATTAATGTTCGAATTGCTCTGTTTTTAATGTTTTCTTTACTCTTGTAATGTTTGCCAAATGAATAAAGTAATATGTTCGAGTGCAACCGACAGCCACTCATTTTCGCCCCTTTCCACAAATTAAACTATCTGTCCTGTCTTGCGGGTATAGCAGGGGATCTAAAAACTGTGTGATTTATTCGCCATATACCATATCTCGTGCCACAGCTTGCTTCTGGAGAACGCTGAGATCGCAAATCACAATGTTCCGTGAGACGTAACAAGCCGTTTCTGAGCTTTCTGCTACCACGGCGGACACCCCGTCTGGCGTGCTTCACGATGAGAAACACGTCCCGTGTGAACACGGCCTTAGCGTGGTGCGCAGTGCACTGTTCCCGGCTGCGCCCAAGGGCCCCCGGTCTACCCGCAGCTCCCGCCCTCACCCCTGGGGCACGAAGCCGGCAGGCTTCATGCAGCGGTGGCCTGGGCGCGGCGCCAGGCGTCCCAGAGAGGCGTGGGAGCAGGCCTGCCGCTGCAGGCGGGCCCAGAAGCGTGCGCAGCACGAGCTCTCGTCACGGACCACACCGCACCGACTTCTCACACCTTGAGACATATGCACCAGCCTCAGCCGTCTCCGCTAAGTACCTGCAACAGGCCTGACGTTAATTCATCTACATCTTTACTCAGCAGGCCACTTTACGGTGTGTGGCGGAGCGCACTTTCGACACTGCTGTTTCTTCCTCTTTTCTCTTTTCCAGTCGAGAATCCTTGGCGGGAAGAGTGACTGCCTGTAAGCCTCCAAGTGTGCTTCAAACTCTCTAATTTCGTCTTCATGGTCTTTTAGCGAGATGCGCGTAGCAGGAACCAATACATCTGGTGACTGTTCTAACAACGTCCCCTCTCTGATTTTAACAGCAGCCCATAACGTAATGCAGAGCGTCTCTCTTGCAGAGTCTGTCACTGGACTTGTTTGACCATCTCTGTGAGTCTTTCGAGCTTACTAAATGAACCTGTCAGGAAATGCGGTGCTCTTCTCGGGATCTTCTCTATTTTTTCTATCACGCCTATGCGGTACGGATCCCACACTGACGAGCAATACTGAAGTACTGGTTAAACGGATGTTTTATAAGCTTTTTTTCCCTTTGTTGGTGGATTATATTTCCTGAGGATTCGTCCAGCGATTCTAGTCTCAATCTGTCTTACTTGTGATTAATGCTATGTCCTCGTTCCGTTTGAAGTCGCTCCGTACACATTATCCTAGATACCTTATGGCGTTAACCACTTTTAGCGATCGTTCTGCAATCGTGTAGTCATACAATAAAAGATCTTTCTGTCTCTATATACTTACGTTACACGAGTTTATTCAGACGGACAATTGCCACTCTCTACACCGAGGGTGTCGATCCTTTGCTGATCTTCCTGAGTTTCGCTACAAATTTTTAGCGTTGCAACTTCTCTCAATAGTACAGCGTCATCCGTGAAAGCCTCATGAAACTTCCGAGTTTATCTGATAAGTCATTTATACAGGGTGGTCCAGTGATAGTGACCGGGCCAAATATCTCACGAAATAAGCATCAAACGAAAAAACTACAAAGAACGAAACTCGTCTACTTTGAAGGGGGAATTCAGATGGCGCTATGGTTGGCCTGCTCGCTGGCGCTGCCATAGGTCAAACGCATATCAACTGCGTTTTTTAAAAACAGGAACCTCAAATTTTTTATTACATATTCATGTAATACGTGAAGAAATATGAATGTTTTCGTTGGACCACTTTTTTCGCTTTGTGATAGGTGGCGCTGTAATAGTCACAAACGTATAAGTACGTGGTATCATGTAACATTCCGCCAGTGCGGACGGTTTTTGCCTCATGATACATTACCCGTGTTAAAATGGACCGTTTACCAATTGCGGAAAAGGTCGATACCTTGATGTTTGGCTATTGTGATCAAAATGCCCAACGGGCGTGTGCTGTGTATGCTGCTCGGTATCTGGACATCATCCAAGTGTCCGGACCGTTCGCCGGATAGTTACGTTGTTTAAGTAAACAGGAAGTATTCAGCCACAAGTGAAACGTCAACCACGATCTGCAACAAATGATGATGCTCAAGTAGGTGTTTTCGCTGCTGTCGCGGCTAATCCGCAAGTCAGTAGCCGACAAATTGCGCAAGAATCGAGAATCTAAAAAACGTCGGTGTTCAGAATGCTACATCAACATCGCTTGCACCCGTACAATATTTCTATGCAGCAGGAATTGCATGGCGGTGACTGTGAACGAAGTGTACAGTTCTTCCACTGGGCACAAGAGAAAATACGGGATGATAACAGATTTTTTGCACGCGTTCTATTTAGCGACGAAGCGTCATTCACCAACAGCGGTAACGTAAACTGGCATAATATGCACTATTCAGCAACGGAAAATCCACTATGGCGGCAACAAGTGGAGCGTCAGCGACCTTGGCGGGTTATTGTATGGTGAGGCATTATGGGAGGATGGATAATTGACCCCCATTATATCGATAGCAATCTAAATGGTGCAATGTATGCTGATTTCCTACGTAATGTTCTTCTGATGTTACTACAAGAAGTTTCACTGCATGACAGAATGGCGATGTACTTCCAACATTATGGATCTACATCTACATCTACATCCATACTCCGCAAGCCACCTGACGGTGTGTGGCGGAGGGTACCCTGAGTGCCTCTATCGGTTCTCCCTTCTATTCCAGTCTCGTATTGTACGTGGAAAGAAGGATTGTCGGTATGCTTCTGTGTGGGCTCTAATCTCTCTGCTTTTATCCTCATTGTCTCTTCGCGAGATATACGTAGGAGGGAGCAATATACTACTTGACTCTTCGGTGAAGGTATGTTCTCGAAACTTTAACAAAAGCCCGTACCGAGTTACTGAGCGTCACTCCTGCAGAGTCTTCCACTGGAGTTTATCTATCATCGCCGTAACGCTTTCGCAATTACTAAATGATCCTGTAACGAAGCGCGCTGCTCTCCGTTGGATCTTCTCTATCTCTTCGGTCAACCCTACCTGGTGCGGATCCCACACTGCTGAGCAGTATTCAAGCATTGGGAGAACAAGCGTACTGTAACCTACTTCCTTTGTTGTTGGATTGCATTTCCTTAGGATTCTTCCAATGAATCTCAGTCTGGCATCTGCTTTACCGACGATCAACTTTATATGATCATTCCATTTTAAATCACTCCTAATGCGTACTCCCAGATAATTTATGCAATTAACTGCTTCCAGTTGCTGACCTGCTATTTTGTAGCTAAATGATAATGGACCTATCTTTCTATGTATTCGCATCACATTACACTTGTCTACATTGAGATTCAATTGCCATTCCGTGCACCATGCGTCAATTCGCTGCAGATCCTCCTGCATTTCAGTACAATTTTCCATTGTTGCAACCTCTCGATACACCACAGCATCATCTGCAAACAGCCTCAGTGAACTTCCGATGTCATCCACCAGGTCATTTATGTATACTGTGAATAGCAACGGTCCTATGACACTCCCCTGCGGCACACCCGAAATCACTCTTACTTCGGAAGACTTCTCTCCATTATCTAGGAACTCCTCAATCCAATCACACAATTGATCTGATAGTCCGTATGCTCTTACTTTGTTCATTAAACGACTGTGGGGAACTGTGTCAAACGCCTTGCGGAAGTCAAGAAACACGGCATCTACCTGTGAACCCGTGTCTCGTGGACAAATAGCGCGAGCTGGGTTTCACACGACCGTCTTTTTCGAAACCCATGCTGATTCCTACAGAGTAGATTTCTAGTCTCAAAGTCATTATACTCGAACATAATACGTGTTCCAAAATTCTACAACTGATCGACGTTAGAGATATAGGTCTATAGTTCTGCACATCTGTTCGACGTCCCTTCTTGAAAACGGGGATGAGCTGTGCCCTTTTCCAATCCTTTGGAACGCTTCGCTCTTCTAGAGACCTACGGTACACCGCTATAAGAAGGGGGGCAAGTTCCTTCGCGTACTCTGTGTAAAATCGAACTGGTATCCCATCAGGACCAGCGGCCTTTCCTCTTTTGAGCGATTTTAATTGTTTCTCTATCCCTCTGTCGTCTACTTCGATATCTACCATTTTGTCATCTGTGCGACAATCTAGAGAAGGAAGCACAGTGCAGTCTTCCTCTGTGAAACAGCTTTGGAAGAAGACATTTAGTATTTCGGCCTTTAGTCTGTCATCCACTGTTTCAGTACCATTTTGGTCACAGAGTGTCTGGACATTTTGTTTTGATCCACCTACCGCTTTGACATAGGACCAAAATTTCTTAGAATTTTCTGCCAAGTCAGTACATAGAACTTTACTTTCGAATTCATTGAAAGCCTCTCGCATAGCCCTCCTCACACTGCATTTCGCTTCGCGTAATTTTTGTTTGTCTGCAAGGCTTTGGCTATGTTTATGTTTGCTGTGAAGTTCCCTTTGCTTCCGCAGCAGTTTTCTAACTCGGTTGTTGTACCACGGTGGCTCTTTCCCATCTCTTACGATCTTGCTTGGCACATACTCATCTAACGCATCTTGTACCATGGTTTTGAACTTTGTCCACTGATCCTCAACACTATCTGCACTTGAGACAAAACTTTTGTGTTGAGCCGTCAGTACTCTGTAATCTGCTTTTTGTCACTTTTGCTAAACAGAAAAATCTTCCTACCTTTTTTAATATTTCTATTTACGGTTGAGATCATCGATGCAGTAACCGCTTTATGATCGCTGATTCCCTGTTCTGCATTAACTGATTCAAATAGTTCGGGTCTGTTTGTCACCAGAAGGTCTAATATGTTATCGCCACGAGTCGGTTTTCTGTTTAACTGCTCAAGGTAGTTTTCAGATAAAGCACTTAAAAATATTTCACTGGATTCTTTGTCCCTGCCACCCGTTATGAACGTTTGAGTCTCCCAGTCTATATCAGGCAAATTAAAATCTCCACCCAGAACTATAACATGGTAGAGAAATCTACTCGAAATATTTTCCAAATTCTTCTTCAGGTGCTGAGCCACAACAGCTGCTGAGCCCGGGGGCCTATAGAGACATCCAATTACCATGACTGAGCCTGCTTTAACCGTGACCTTCACCCAAATCATTTCACAATTCGAATCTCCGTCAATTTCCTTCGATACTATTGCACTTCTTATCGCTATAAACACGCCTCCCCCTTCACTGTCCAGCCTATCTCTGCGGTATACATTCCAATCAGAGTTTAGGATTTCATTACTGTTTACGTCTGGTTTCAGCCAACTTTCTGTTCCTAGTACTATATGGGCGTTGTGACCGTTTATTAATGAGAGCAGTTCTGGGACCTTTCTATAGACGCTCCTGCAGTTTACCATTAGCACATTAATATTGTTATTCCTTGTTGCATTTTGCCTACTCCTGCCTTGCCGCGTCTCAGGAGGCGTCTTGTCTGGCCTAGGGAGGGAATTCTCTAACCTAAAAAAACCCCATGTGCACTCCACACGTACTCCGCTACCCTCGTAGCCGCTTCCGGCGTGAGGTGCACGTCTGACCTATTCAGGGGGACCCTACATTTCTCCACCCGATAGCGGAGGTCGAGAAATTTGTACCCCAGCTCTCCGCAGAATCGTCTGAGCCTCTGGTTTAAGCCTTCCACCCGGTTCCAAACCAGAGGATCGCGATCGGTTCTGGGAACGATACTACAAATAGTTAGCTCTGATTCCACCCCGCGAGCGAGGCTTTCCGCCTTCACCAACTCCGCCAACCGCCTGTACGAACTGACGATGACCTTTGAACCCAGACGGCAGGAGTCATTGGTGCCGACATGAGCAACAATTTGCAGTCGGGTGCACCCAGTGCTCTCTATCGCCGCCGGTAGGGCCTCCTCCACATCTCGGATGAGACCCCCCGGCAAGCAGACAGAGTGAACACTGGCCTTCTTCCCCGACCTTTCCGCTATTTCCCTAAGGGGCTCCATCACCCGCCTAACGCTGGAGCTCCCAATAACTAATAAACCCCTCCCCCCGTGTGCCTGCTCGGACCTTGCTGAAGGAGCGGCCACATGTCCACTCACAGGCAGAGCGGGCGATGCCACACGGCCAGCCTCCACATTGACCCTCCGCCTCGTGCGCCGCGAACGCCGCTGAACCCGCCACTCACCTTGGGGAGAGGGTGGCCCAACCGCGCCCGGTACCCGCGAAGATGTCTCGAGAGCAGGGACAGTGGGTGAAGCATGTAACACCTGGGGTGTACCTCACGACGCACCAGACTCCCCCTGCCGCTACACTCCGAGGCAGCAGCCTGAAGACGGCTGACCGCGGCCATCAACACGCTCAGCTGTTCGCGAAGAGTGGCCAGCTCCTCCTGCGTCCGTACACAGCAGCCACACATCCTATCCATCCTAAGAAATCAATTTACTAGAGAGTGTTAATGAACTATTAACTAGACTGCTAATTCACTAAAGGCGGTTGATTATTGACTAAACTGTGATTGCTAACCACTTCTTGCAGAAAACAAGGAAAATAGCACTACCTGTCTCTGGACTGTATTGAAAACAAACACTAGCACTACTAGCACTATGGCTGACTAATGGGAATCTCTGACTGTATTCAAAACAAACACGAGATCTATGGAACACTTAATAGCACTCGACTATTAAAGCTTCCTAAAAGCAAAAACACACAGAAGAAGAAGTGACAAGTAAGAAAAATACAGATAATACTTAAATTAAGGTAGCTCGCTGCACAGCAGACGTGAAGCAGACGGCGGTTAGGGCGACACTGACACTACTGGCACATAGCTCGCGTGCGGTTGAAGCGGTATTGAATAGCATATTTCATGGCAGGTGGATTGGTCGTCGAAGCACGCACGTTCACAACATCGGGCGACCCCGGATTTCTTTCTCTGGGGAAAGTTGAAGGATATTTGCTATCGTGATCCACCGACAACGGCTGACAAGATGCGTCAGCGCATTGTCAAAGCATGTGCGAACATTGCAGAAGCCGAAATACTCGCTGCTGAGAGGAATGTCATTACACGTATTGCCAATGCATTGAGGTTGACGGACATCATTTAGAGCATTTATTGCGTTGATGAGGTATTTACAGGTAATCACGCGGTAACAACATGCGTTGTCAGAAGTGATAAGTTCTAATGTACATGTACATGTATCGCATTGGAACAACCGAAATAAACTGTTCAGACGTACCTACGTTCTGCATTTTAATTTAAAAAACTTATGTTACCAAGTGTTCGTCTAAAATTGTGGGACATATGCTTCTGACTATTACAGCGCCATCTGTAACAAAGCGAGAAAGTAGTCCAACTAAAACATTCATATCTCTTTCCTTACCACACGAATATGGAATAAGAAATGCGGGTTCCTATTAAAAAAAAAAAAAAAAAAACCGCTGTTGATTTCGATTTGACCTATGTCAGCGCCATCTAGTGGGCCAACCATAGTGCTATCTGCTTTCCCCCTTCAAGCTAGACAAGTTTCGTTTTTTGTAGTATTTTCGTTTGACGCTTATTTCGTGAGATATTTGGCCCGGTCACGGGCAATGGACCAGCCTGTATATTACGGAAAGTAGTGGTTCTGCAACACTTTCTTGGCGTACGCCCGAAGCTGCTTTAATGTCTCAAGACTTCTCTACTTTAAGAATGATATACTGCGTTCTGTTTGCTATAAACTGTTCACTTCAGTCATTTATTTGGTCTGATATTCCGAACGCTCGTATTTTATTCATTACGCGGCAGTGCGGAAGTGCATCGAACTGCTTTCAGAAGCCAAGGAACACGGCTTCTACCCTGGCGCGTGTATCCACTGCTTGTAAACGAACAGGGTGATATGGGTTTCACACGATCGCCGTTTTCGCAACCAGCGTTGTTTACTCCGGAGTAAAGTATTAGTCTCCAGAAATGTAATACACGACCATAGAACATGTTCGAAATTTCTACAACCGACCACCGTCAGAGACAAAGGCCTGTAGTTTCTTGCGGCTTTTCGACAACTCTTGTGGGAAACGGGGGTTACCTGTGCCTTTTTCTAATTATTAGAAACGATACGCTCCTCCAAGTACGAATGGTACACTGCTGCTAAAAGAAGGGAGGGTTGTTTCACATTCTCTTTAAGAAATAGAATTTCTGTCCCCCAAGATCGAATGATCTTTCCTCTTCGGAGATATTTCAGTGGCTTTTATTTCGCATGATCACTAATTACGATACCTGTTCCTTTGTCGTCTGCGCGAGGATGTAAAAGAGAAACTACAGTGCGAACTTCATCAGCGAGTCAGCTTAAGAAAAAGACGTTTAGTGTTACGTTATTGTCTGTTAGTGCAAATAACGTAATATCGCTCAAGTATCGAAATTATATCAGTCGGACGTAACGTTGCTTTTTCTCGGTTTATATGTGTTGCGGTCACGGTACTATTTGTATTGGTTTAGTACCATTTGATTACTTTGTTAAATGTGTGTAAAATCTTATGGGACTGAACTGCTAAGGTCATCAGTCCCTAAGCTTACATACTACTTAACCTAAATTATCCTAAGGACAAACACACACACCCACGCGCGAGGGAGGACTTGAACTTCCCCCGGGACCAGCCGCACAGTCTATGATTGCAGCGCCTCTGACCGCTCGGCTTGATTACTTTGTTAAAGAAATCAGCTTCTTGTGGTTCGCTTTTGTCTTTCGTTTTCTTGTGTTTAATAGTCAGCGTCACAACGTAGATGCTGTCTTATTTGAACAGTAATCGTATGTATTTCAACTCAGTAACCATGGTATACGTAGTTTCAGTGGTTACAATTTTGTTAATCAATCTCCATTGTGTTTTGAACACGTTTCACTGCCGTCAGTGGCCTATTTCATGTCTCCCGAGGACCAGTAAACATCACACTATAATTGCATATGTGCTATTATATGCTCAGATAATGAAAAGTGGCAGGTGCAATACACATGTGACAAGGTATAGCTATAGTAGTTCGAGGATCTATAAAAGCCCGTCCTTGTGAGATGTAACTGTCCAAGAGCAATTTATCACTTGATAACGTACTTTGCCTCCAGATAGTTCAAGAATTGTGTTACAGTGTAACAGGGACGTAATTTAAATAATGAAGTATCACGTATGCAACTAATCTAACACAGTTTTAATACTGCATGTCTTATTTTATTTATTTCCATCTTTCCATTGGATTCCATAGAACATTATGAGACAGAGGTACTCGGCCATGGAAAGAGCCACTACAAAATTTGTACAAGGCTGACAAGAAAACTTAAAAACCTGAAAAGACTAGAAACCTTATTAAAACACTATTAAACGAGTATTTGCAACACTATATGCAACGAACAATATGTTATAACCCAAGGCTGTACGTACTACAACTACCTTCTATACAGAAAAAACAATGGTTTCGAAAACATTAAGTTCATAAACTAATTTTTTTGCCGAAAGCTTACTGAAAAGCAATACCCAAAGTACTCGAGAAATATATGCACAAAAGGTTATTTAGAAATTGCGTATAAAATAGCAATGTTGCTTAGTGCAATGGACCCGCTCACCATACCTCTTTAATCGCAAAGTATCGAACGGGAGACACAATAAGCTGAAGTTATGAATTATTTGATTAAGTATTTAAATCACACTTACTGTGTTCCATAATCATTTTATAAAACAAATTTGAAAAAATATTTATTTTGTGAAATATTAACTGTCTTTATCTCCTTAGTTAAGAAACGTCCATTATTGTAATGAATATCTTTGTATGTGAACAATGAACAAGGTTTTCGTTATGAAGCAGCTGCATGGAAGTTGGCATGAGGTGCTGGACTGTAAATTCGTTTTGCTAAAGATTTTATTTAATTGTGAGCAAGTGCTCTCACCATTGTGCAGAGACAAACAAATATTTCGACGTCAGAGAGCACAAAATTAATTAGAAAAAATGAACCTTAAGTATTCTGCATTACGTTTCTCTTACTAATATGTTTTTAATTTAAAAATGCATGCAAATTGGGAAATCTGCGTAATTTACTCATTTCTTTAGTGCTTTGGTTATTGAAGTCAGCTGATCGAAGGGCTGATCAGAGCTTGTGGTCTCTATGTCCAGGATAGAAGTAAACATAGACATGTACTGATATGCTATATATGTTCCAGGAAATCAGGGAAAATAGTAATACTGTTGGTTGAAGAGAAAGAAAAGTTTTCCAGAAAAAGGACGACAGTGGTGACTGAAAACAGATGATTGGCCTGCCCAATTATTGCAGTAGATTGATTCGTGAAAGTTAAATATGAAGTGTTTATTTCCTTCATTGTATTTGTGTGTGATTAAAAGTTCAGAAAAGATTAAGAAACAGAAATATTCAGAATTAAAAAGGATGATACAAGCAATTACTGAATTGGTGGATCAAAATAATAATAAACGAGGAGTACTTTAATTAGGAACCAAAGGCAGTTGAACAAAGTAAGCAACAACTTGAGAAAAAGTATGAAAATTTTGAGGACTAAAACAGACAAAATTTTGCAAATTTTGAACAATACATTACAATATTAATTAGTGAAGTTCAGGGAAGTATGAAAAAACTGTAAGAATCGCAACAACAGCCTCATCTGTATAAACCAGCAATACTGTTGATGGTAGATTAGTAAATTTGCATGCTTTTAGTGATAGTATTATGTAAGATTTTGGTCTTTAGAGTGAAGTCGAATATATATAGATCATCCTATTACTGAGGCTGATCCCTACTCTTTTTGGAAAAGAGATCTTCAATATCAGATGCAGAAAGCGCTGTAGAACAAAAATTTAGTCACTTTGAGAAAATTTGTAGTGTTAATGTGGTAAGCCGTGATGATGGTAACAGAAAACTGAAGATGAAGTTTATCAGTGATAAATCTTGTAAATAATTTTGTTTCACACTGGTATTTATCAATAATTGAAGTATGACTATAACATATTGAAAACCAGCCTTAGCAATACCAACGCATTTTCCAGAACTCGTCTTACCAGAGGGACTGTTATTTATGGCAACCCTAGGAAAAAATTAAGAAAACAAAATTGTTTGGATGTGTTAGACTTACGTTAAAGAAATAGTTTTTAAAAGGGTACTGGTGTGTAATAGGGTTCAGAAACTTAAGTATCGTTTAGCACACTGTTAACAATATCAGTGCACCTTCAATGACATTTGCTACTTTATTCTAATTGCAAAAAAAGAAGAGAAATACAAAAAGATAAATTTCTTTAACTGTTGTTGACATTTACTCACAATACACTCTTTAAACACATAGTGATATATGAACCAGAACTGAATCTGAAAATAATAAATAGTAAATAAATAATAAAATTATTTCTATGCATATGTATCAGTAATGGTATTATCACTTTAACCTTGTATTATATTTTAAGTATAGTATAAATACTTATATCATCTGCAATTTCACCTTTGGCCTGTCCTTTCTGGTAGTAGGTCTTACTGTGAAAAAACTTCACTTTTGATTATTTTTCTCAAAAAGTCCAAGTTGTTAGAATCTCAAAGCCTTTTACCAGTTTATAATGACAGCATCATCAGGAAATAATTTGTGATATTTTGTTGTCGTTGTCATGACAGTGATGTAATGAAAATTCTACCAAGTAGAAACCTAAAAAGGATTACATTCCATGTAATACTGATGTAATACCAAGGATGCAGTACAGAAGGGAACTGAAGAAAGGTTTGGTGTTCGTACCATTTTTAAAAGTAAAATAGACGACATTATACACGTTCTTATCTGTTGTTGTAACAATTAGAAATAATAAGAGTGAGCAATGATGCATTATGTGCCACGTAGAAATAGGTTTATGAATTAAATAATTCCTGAGAAAAAAATTCCGACACAAAATACATTTGTATCTAGTAATAATTAATTCTTCGTCTACATCTACAATGAAGCGCCAAAGAAACTGGTAGAGGCTTGCGTATTTAAATACATAGATAAGGCAGAATACGGCGCTGCGGTCGGCCCAGTTCTAAGATCGGTTACTGCTGCTACAATGGCCGGTTATCAATTTTAAGTGAGTCTGAACGTGGTCCTATAGTCGGCGCACGAGCGCTAGGATATAGCATCTCCGAGGTAGCGATGAAGTGGGGATTTTTCCTGTTCGACCATTTAACGAGTGCACCGTGAGTATCAGGAATCCGATAAAACACCAAATCTCCGATATCGCTGCGGCCGGAAAAACATCCTGCAATAACGGGGTCAACGACTAATGAAGAGAATCGTTCAACGTGACAGAAGTGCAGCCGTTCCGCAAATTGCTGCAGATTTCAATGCCGGGCCTCGTTATGGGCCCTAATTTCTCGTATCTTATCTTCGTGGTCGCTATGCGAAATGTGTTTTGGCGGCAGTAGGACCGTTCTGTAGTTCTTCAGTTGCCGTTCTTCTAAACATTCTCAGTTTTACACAATGTCATATGCTCATTCCACTTCATATAGCTTTACAATGTTACGCCCAGACGTTTTAAAAAAAAAGGTTACTCTCTCAAGCAGGACTCTATTAATGCTGTACCTGCAAATTACCTGTTGCAGTAATGTGCATATTACCAAGCAAAAACCCGAAGGTCTCGCAGAAAGCAGTATCCCGTACCATCTCGAACATAATCAGTATGGGCAAAGTAGTATAGCATCTGGATGAACAACCAAACAAAAATTTCAACATGTATCTGCACAAACTTACGTATGAACATTGACATTTAACTGTTATACTTGTACTTGCTCTTACTAATATGTATTTAGTTTTCCAAATACATGCTAGGTTAGAAATTTGTAAATTATTTCTAATTTCTTTAGTACTTCGATTACTGAAGAGAACCGGGCAAAGTGTAGGTCGGAATTAAGTACAATTGCCATTGGTCGCAACTGAAAAGTGAAAGTTATTATACGGCTTACAATATTACAGATTGCATTATAATACAAAGATTCAGCATTTAAAAGGAATTCATCTCTTCTACAATGCTAGCAGCAACAGATTAGGAGTATATAATTCTTCACATACTACTGACTTGCTTTCACACTCGGTAATTTCCTTCAATACAGTGCACTTCCTGACTGCACGAGGAAGTTGAACTGTGCAGCATGCTGTACCAACCTACACATTTGGAAACAGCAAATCTTTAAGGCAGTGGCTATCCATATCAAAAAGAAGGCAAAATTTAATTTCTAGTGCTTTTCATACAATCGATTACATTGACTGTAACAAACTGTACGTTATTCAAACAGGGAAGTCTGTTGCCACTAAAATGACTGAGCGTGAATGTAGCTTGCGATTACACAAATTGACAACGATTTTCTGCACGTGTGCTGATGGAAGGTAATAGACACAAAGTACAGATGTGATATATATCCCCTAAAAATATCAGAAGCACTTGAGGTAAATAAGTACTTAGAAAAAGGACACATCGTCTTAAAGACCAATAACATTTGAGCACGTCCTTACTCTAAAACTTTACATGATCTAGTTAGCCACACGTTTGGTGACCTCTGTTCTAATTATCACAATCATCCCCACAAAACTTTTCCACAATATATTTGTTATTACACACTACTATGCCATTTTTACAACTGTTTTATTGCCAACTTACTACTTCTATCTGTACTGTATTTATACTATCCAACGTGAAAATTGAGTTCAAAAATATACGAGCCAGAGTCATAATTGTATATAATTCCCAGTGCCTCACGTACAGATGGACATCGTTGTCCGAGGTGAATCTTTGCCCATCAGAGCCTTTTTAGGGGGACCAAAAGTGGCGTTAGCTCCTCATTCACTTTCTGCAGCACGGGCCAACAGTGAATGTCCAGCGTTACCCGCAAACCTTGACCACCCTCTGCCAAGCTATCAAATAAAAACGACCAGACAATCTCACCCGTGTGGTCATTCTGCTCCACGACAATGCAAAGACTCATACGATCAACACAGTAAGGCCATTCCTGCAGAAATTCAAATCGTACGTTTTCGGCCACCCTCCATACAGTCCGGACCTCCCTCCTTGTGACTACGCCATTTTTGGTCCCCTTAAAAAGGCTGTGAGTGGCAAACGATTCACCTCGGACGACGACGTCCAGCTGTACGTGAGAAACTGGTTTACATCGCAGCCCAGAGAATTTTATGAGACAGCCATTCACTGCCCTCTCTCACAGTGGGATATGTGTCTCAACAGCCGGAGCCAATACTTCTAACATACCGTACTGGTTTTGTAATTATGCATTCGGCTAGTTTCTTCTGAACTCCCCTTATAGTTTAACTACACAATTTTTTATGTTTGATACGGGACACGAAAGAAGAACGCACGATTCGACAATTCTCACATAATGTGATGATGAAAGATTCTGTGTGTGCTTATAGAATCTTTGTTTATAATGCTAGCTTTCCTGCAAATTAATGTCTCTTTTGTATATTAGTCAGTTGTTTTCTGAATTTCTTCCATTAAGCCGAAAACTCGTTCCCAACAATGTCGTGTTCATTTATACACTTACTTATCAGACACTAAACAAGAAACTTTTGGTTTAGCTCCATCCAGAGAAATCATTTCTTGTAACTTCTATTATTTCGTTTTATTTCAGGTCAGGTATTACAATTACAGTTGTTGCAGTTAGAAACTTGAATCGTATACCCTCTTACATGGTCGATGCTGTCAAAGAATACTACTACTTCCCGTCAGAAACAAGGCAGTTTCTACTAAACCCATGAGTACAGTGAGCGCAGGAAAGCTTACACCGTACTTCTACCTGTGGCTTCTCATGTAAAACACTTGTGCAGAAGTTCCTTAAAGTTCATCACGTATTTAACAACTATATTCGAGTAAGAGTCTAAAATGTGTTAAATAGAGATGAAGTACCTTAGAGTGCAATCGCCAGTAGGTCGCAGATAATATTTATTTTTTCTATCTCTTATAGCTCTCTTTAGCACCAGCAATGATTTTTTACCTGACAATCAGAAGTTGTACGTTATCCTGTGATTGCCTGAGTAAATCGGTCCGTAGGTCGGAGTAAAGAAAGAGTAGCTACAAATCACATACAAGAAGCTGACGTCTGCCACCTGGAATATTTTCAAGTCATGAAAATGTGAAGATGGCTCAGAAAAGTGCGTATTATGTCCAAATTACATCTGAGTCTTCCGCTGAACTTTCCCCCTTTAGACTCCCGCTAGTACGATAACAGATATTGATCCTATGTCTTGATACGCATCCTGTCATCCTGTCCTACCTTGCAGCGGCTATTTTCCACCTATGCCTTTGCTCACCGATTCTATGGAGGATCTCCCTATTTGTTATCTTATCAGTTAATTTTCTTTTCAGCATCCTCGTGTAATACACTCCTGGAAATGGAAAAAAGAACACATTGACACCGGTGTGTCAGACCCACCATACTTGCTTCGGACACAAGCAATGATCACACGCACGGCACAGCGGACACACCAGGAACCGCGGTGTTGGCCGTCGAATGGCGCTAGCTGCGCAGCATTTGTGCACCGCCGCCGTCAGTGTCAGCCAGTTTGCCGTGGCATACGGAGCTCCATCGCAGTCTTTTAACACTGGTAGCATGCCGCGACAGCGTGGACGTGAACCGTATGTGCATTTGACGGACTTTGAGAGAGGGCGTATAGTGGGCATGCGGGAGGCCGGGTGGACGTACCGCCGAATTACTCAACACGTGGGGCGTGAGGTCTCCACAGTACATCGATGTTGTCGTCAGTGGTCGGCGGAAGGTGCACGTGCCCGTCGACCTGAGACCGGACCGCAGCGACGCACGGATGCACGCCAAGACCGTAGGATCCTACGCAGTGCCGTAGGGGACCGCACCGCCACTTCCCAGCAAATTAGGGACACTGTTGCTCCTGGGGTATCGGCGAGGACCATTCGCAACCGTCTCCATGAAGCTGGGCTACGGTCCCGCACACCGTTAGGCCGTCTTCCGCTCACGCCCCAACATCGTGCAGCCCGCCTCCAGTGGTGTCGCGACAGGCGTGAATGGAGGGACGAATGGAGACGTGTCGTCTTCAGCGATGAGAGTCGCTTCTGCCTTGGTGCCAATGATGGTCGTATGCGTGTTTGGCGCCGTGCAGGTGAGCGCCGCAATCAGGACTGCATACGACCGAGGCACACAGGGCCAACACCCGGCATCATGGAGTGGGGAGCGATCTCCTACACTGGCCGTACACCTCTGGTGATCGTCGAGGGGACACTGAATAGTGCACGGTATATCCAAACCGTCATCGAACCCATCGTTCTACCATTCCTAGACCGGCAAGGGAACTTGCTGTTCCAACAGGACAATGCATGTCCGCATGTATCCCGTGCCACCCAACGTGCTCTAGAAGGTGTAAGTCAACTACTCTGGCCAGCAAGATCTCCGGATCTGTCCCCCATTGAGCATGTTTGGGACTGGATGAAGCGTCGTCTCACGCGGTCTGCACGTCCAGCACGAACGCTGGTCCAACTGAGGCGCCAGGTGGAAATGGCACGGCAAGCCGTTCCACAGGACTACATCCAGCATCTCTGCGATCGTCTCCATGGGAGAATAGCAGGCTGCATTGCTGCGAAAGGTCGATATACACTGTACTAGTGCCGACATTGTGCATGCTCTGTTGGCTGTGTCTATGTGCCTGTGGTTCTGTCAGTGTGATCATGTGATGTATCTGACCCCAGTAATGTGTCAATAGTTTCCCTTCCTGGGACAATGAATTCACGGTGTTCTTATTTCAATTTCCTGGAGTGTATATCTCAAACACTTCGAATCTCTTCTTTGTCAATTTTCATCAATTTGTTGTTCACTTACGTATAGTCCTGTACTCTAGATGTACGTAATTAGAAATCTCTCGCAAGGCCTGTATTTGATATTACTATAGTTTTATTCCTAAGTAATACTGTCTTTGTCTGAATAAATCAACTTCTTAGGCATTCCTTGCTACTTACACGTCACACGCTGTATTGTTTCCAAGAAGGCAGATTCTTGTTTTACTTCATCTAGATTACAACCCCAGTTTTACTGTTAATTTCATCGCAAATATCATTTTCGCTTCTTCTGTATACTTTCAACTTGATTATTTTACTTTCCATCAAGTTTTTGTTCGCAGTAGATTGTTAGTTGCTTAGAACAATTCCTGTAGTTCGTCCTCAGTGTCCCTTTCAGGGCAAGGTCCTTCTAACTCCAATAAGACTCCGCCAAGCAAGGCACTGCGGTGACCAAGCCAATCTTCTCGTTAAGAAAAGTTTCACTTATTTATCGCCACGCGGTCTAGACGCTGCAGTCATGGACTGTGCTGCTGGTCGCGGGGGAGGTTCGAGTACTCCCTCGGGCATGGGTGTGTGTGTTTGTCCTTAGGATAATTTAGGTTAAGTAGTGTGTAAGCTTAGGGACTGATGACCTTAGCAGTTAAGTCCCATAAGATTTTACACACATTTGAACATTTCACTTATTCATCATAAACATCAAAGGATGCAATATCAGCGTGCGAGTTCGAAGGCGATCAAATCGGTTAATCTTTAGAATGAAATTTTCACTCTGCAGCTGAGTGTGCGCTGTTATGAAACTTCCCGGAAGATTAAAATTGTGTGCCGGACCGAGATTCGAACTCGGGACCTTTTCTTTTTGCGGGCAAGTGCTCTACCATCTGAGCTACCCAAGCACGACTCACGCCTCGTCCTCACAGCTTTAATTCCACCAGTACCTCGTTTTCTACCTTCCAAACTTCGCAGGAGAGCGTCTGTGTAGTTTGGAAGGTAGGAGACGAGGTATAGGCGAAATTAAAGCTGTGAGGACGGATCGTGAGTCGTGCTTTTGTAGCTCAGTTGGTAGAGCACTTTCCTGCGAAAGGCAAATGTCCCGAGTTCGGGTCTCGGTCCGGAACACTGTAGTAATCTGCGAGGAAGTATCGTATCGGTTAGTCTTTGGTAAATACGTAGACAACGACCACACGCAGCCACAGATGTGCAGACAAGATGCACCTAGTCACCGTTGGTGGATTGAAATTTAACACATGGCCGGAATGGTTGGTCGACGCTAGTGCTATTCAGCTTATAATGTGTCATATTTCAGAACCGTTAATAACTTCCAAGCAAGAAATTTTCTTAACCACTGGTTTCGATCATCTGACATAGAAATAGACAGAGTTGCAGTAACTACTTAACTGTCGATGCAATTATATGTCCAAACATTCTCGCGAAATCTGTCATAATACAACACATCACACATAAAATCATTAACGTCAGTTTGTGTGGCAACATTATTACTGTGAGATCAAATACAGGGAACACCAACATATGTCGACGAAAATAAGATAAAAAGTGTAAACTGATGAAACTGAAACTATTCATAGATGTGAACAAAATATCTGAATAACATGCAGGGTGTTCGTTTTAACTTTAGACAGCTAAGTACCTCGAAAATGACGAACCGAGCGAATAGATGTTGTATTTGAAAAATGAACATTGTAATATGTGCCTTTTTTGCAATTGAGAACCAGCGAATTTGATTCTAAATTTCATTTAATATGTAAATATAAACATTCGTATTGTAATTGTTGATATTTATGCTCGAAATTTCCTTTAGTGTTGCAAATTTGATTATGCAGTGCGATAAGGTCAGTAGTTTCAATGGCTGGTTAGACACTACGTTTAGAGTCAGTAGTTTCAATGGCTGGTTAGACACTAAGTTTAGAGTGATTGAGGGACGACGACGTGGACGTAAACAGTTTTCTACTGTCTTTGGGAAACTGGACATCAGTAAGTCCCCTTGCTTCTTATCACTGGGGTGCTGGGATTTGATAAGTGTACTTACGTCTCACCATTAGAGTACTTTATTTCGGCGAGTCCCCTTGCATCTCACCATTTGGATGATTCATTTTGGTAAGCCCCTTTTGCCTCTCACCATTGCAATACTTAATTGTGGAGAGTTCCTATGCCTCTCACCATTGAGGTGCTTCATTTTGAAGAGTCCACCTGCATCTAACCATTGAGATGCTTCGTTTCGGTAAGTCCCCTTGCCTTTCGCCATTGGGATGCTTAATTTTGATGAGCCCCATGCCTCTCATCGTTGGGTTGCTTCATTTCGGTGATTCCTCATGCCTCTCACTATTGGGGTGCTTCATTTCGGCGAGTCCCTTCACCACACCATTGCGGTGCCTGATACCGGTTGGAATCAGTGGCATATGAACCTGTCACTGTCACTATCACTTCATGGAGATTTTATGTGATTACATTGCTTGTGGTTCCTATTCCATAGGCTTATGTTGTAAATGAAATTTTAAAACACATACTTCGGTTGTTAATTGCTAAGCAAGCAGAAATATTGGTAACTTACAGCAACATCTACCACTAATGGTACATAATGGTATAAGTAAATTATTCGTATTTTCTGGGGGCAATCCTAGGATGCAATAGAAATAGGAGGTTCCACATTTGCAAATACAAATTTGACTCCATCCACGCAGGTGGGGTGCTCAGGTAGTGCCGAGTTCTAGAACAGACATATATCCCGTTTACTAATTCAGACTTTTCACCTTGATCGTTTTCTTCGTACTAAGCGTCGTTTTTGAGACATTTAGGTATATCAAGTTAAAAAAAAACTTGTATATTTGTAGCGTGTTACTTGCTGTTAAGGGTAAAACGCAGCACAGCGTTAACAGAAAAATGTGTTGATATACACTCCTGGAAATGGAAAAAAGAACACATTGACACCGGTGTGTCAGACCCACCATACTTGCTCCGGACACTGCGAGAGGGCTGTACAAGCAATGATCACACGCACGGCACAGCGGACACACCAGGAACCGCGGTGTTGGCCGTCGAATGGCGCTAGCTGCGCAGCATTTGTGCACCGCCGCCGTCAGTGTCAGCCAGTTTGCCGTGGCATACGGAGCTCCATCGCAGTCTTTAACACTGGTAGCATGCCGCGACAGCGTGGACGTGAACCGTATGTGCAGTTGACGGACTTTGAGAGAGGGCGTATAGTGGGCATGCGGGAGGCCGGGTGGACGTACCGCCGAATTGCTCAACACGTGGGGCGTGAGGCCTCCACAGTACATCGATGTTGTCGCCAGTGGTCGGCGGAAGGTGCACGTGCCCGTCGACCTGGGACCAGACTGCACCGACGCACGGATGCACGCCAAGACCGTAGGATCCTACGCAGTGCCGTAGGGGACCGCACCGCCACTTCCCAGCAAATTAGGGACACTGTTGCTCCTGGGGTATCGGCGAGGACCATTCGCAACCGTCTCCATGAAGCTGGGCTACGGTCCCGCACACCGTTAGGCCGTCTTCCGCTCACGCCCCAACATCGTGCAGCCCGCCTCCAGTGCTGTCACGACAGGCGTGAATGGAGGGACGAATGGAGACGTGTCGTCTTCAGCGATGAGAGTCGCTTCTGCCTTGGTGCCAGTGATGGTCGTATGCATGTTTGGCGCCGTGCAGATGAGCGCCACAATCAGGACTGCATACGACCGAGGCACACAGGGCCAACACCCGGCATCATGGTGTGGGGAGCGATCTCCTACACTGGCCGTACACCTCTGGTGATCGTCGAGGGGACACTGAATAGTGCACGGTACATCCAAACCGTCATCGAACCCATCGTTCTACCATTCCTAGACCGGCATGGGAACTTGCTGTTCCAACAGGATAATGCACGTCCGCATGTATCCCGTGCCACCCAACGTGCTCTAGAAGGTGTAAGTCAACTACCCTGGCCAGCAAGATCTCCGGATCTGTCCCCCATTGAGCATGTTTGGAACTGGATGAAGCTTCGTCTCACGCGGTCTGCACGTCCAGCACGAACGCTGGTCCAACTGAGGCGCCAGGTGGAAATGGCATGGCAAGCCGTTCCACAGGACTACATCCAGCATCTCTACGATCGTCTCCATGTGAGAACAATAGCCAGCATTGCTGCGAAAGGTGGATATACACTGTACCAGTGCCGACATTGTGCATGCTCTGTTGCCTGTATCTATGTGCCTGTGGTTCTGTCAGTGTGATCATGTGATGTATCTGACCCCAGGAATGTGTCAATAAAGTTTCCCCTTCCTGAGACAATGAATTCACGGTGTTCTTATTTCAATTTCCAGGAGTGTATTTATGTCACTTTCATTCCAGAATACAGAGTAGCAGGCCGAGGAAACAAACATCTATTTGAAGACACATTTAGCGGCCTGGATCATTTTCTGAGAACACAAAGAGGAGGTCAAAGTCTTAACACTTTCTTTGGTAGGGCATATCTTGGAATAGTCGAGGACACCGGGGTATAGAAATACCACTGGTCCTTTCTGCTACCGATAATAGTCTTGGTTGTTGAATATGTGAAAGATCGGTTCAACAAGAAGTTGATTTTAGACGTGTTGTTAATTACTTTAGTAGAAAGGTAGAGCCAAGAAAATGAATTAGAATGCGATAATGAACTAGGAAGAAGGCTATAATAAACTACTACTCACACAGTAAGGGGAATGGAACGGAGCTGGCAAGCTGGTAGTGGCCGCCCCACTCTGCTGACTTTCCTTCCAACAAGCGAGAAACTGCTTTTATGCTCGTATCCCTCACAGGTTACGTTTCCCATAGTAACTTGTTAGCTGAATGGTTAGGTCGAAGGATCGTGAATTGCTTTGCTACTACTTGCAGTCTTGGCGAGGCTAACGTTTCTTTATCCACGTGGTTACTCTGCAGTTCATACTTGACTGTTTGTCAGAACGTTCAAACAGCAATTTTCAGAATATTTTCTTAGCATTCCACTCGCGAATTGCATGTGGGGAAATAAAAACCTAAATATTTATGTGCGAACACTGCTTTCTCTTATTTTTTCACTATTGTCATTTTTCTCTGTGCATGTGGGAGTCAGCAAATTATTTTTGCATTAAGAGGAGACGTTGGTGATTTAAATATGACGAAAAGACCCTGACGTAACGAAATAGTGCCTTTGTTTTAATAATTGTCACCCCAACTCGCTTATCATATCTGTAATACTTTCTTCCCTGTTCCGTGATAATATAAAACAAATTGGCCATCTTTGAAGCTTTTATGTGATGTAACATTCATATAAGTTCTCGTGTTAGTAACTCGATGAGAGAATATTCTGACGTATCGCAAGAGTTCTTTTTTTCGGTTCACAGTGGCGTGAGCTCTCTTTTCAGTAACCATTGAGCTCGTACTAGAGAGTCTTCAGACTACTCTGATAATTTCCGTTCCATTTATGGGTAACGTTATTATTGATGTATTCAGTTTGACGGATGAATTGATGCAGTTCTGCATCCAGTGTGTGCCTAATCATCTCTAGATAACTACTTCAAGCCAGTTATCGTAACCAAGCCTTGGTTTCTGTGTGCGATCTTCCCCAACATCTCTGTCACTTACCAAATTAACAGCTGCTTTAAGCCTTAACATCTGTATAATAATTAAACTTTACTTCTCGAAACTGTACTACAAATTCCTTTTTTCCTTAATTCGATTCATCAAATCTTCATTAGTTATGCGATCTACCTATCTTCTATGGTACCACGTATTCACAGACTATTTCCTTTTCCTATGTTGTTTGTCGTCCACCCTCCAGTTCCGTAGAATCCTACACTCCAAACAAATGCTTTCAAAAAAGAATTCTTATTAGTTCGGTCTATATTGGATGCTAGGGTACGACACTTACAAGGCGATACATCGTGATTGGTCCAGCTTTACTGATAAGTAAGAATAGTCGTATGAAATAAATGAAAGGTTCCAAACTATACCTAATTCTGTTACATATTTTCCACCTTGTACTCTCCTCTTTTGTTACAATACATTGTCAGTGGACGAGAGAGCTTTACGGTCTACTGGCGGTGCCTGGTAAGCCCAGAGTAGTGAGTTGAGACCGGTGTCGACGCGTAGTATAGGCGATACGGCATCTGCCAGCTTTCTGCGACGCATCATCAGTCATACAGGTACCAAAGGTTTACCAGTGGTCAGCAAACGGCTGCGCACTTCACAAGGCGACGTAGTCGTTCCACGTGACATTCGTAGTGACAAACTCTTGCACGAAGTATTTAACTCTCGTTATTTTTTCTTTGTTTGACTATTATTATTGGGCAAAACACTATAAGTGTCAAACCATCAGCCAATTTAGGCCTCTGTGGACATTTTCAAGTCCTGCATCTGTACATAAATATATCAGTCAACTACGCATTTTCCTACATAAGGTCACCAATAAACAGTGAATTTCCTTGTTCAATTAGTTACAGAGGTTATACACAAGGAAACTGGGGAACCACTTTGCTACCTACGTATTAAATTAGTTGGATTCCTTGTAAGATTGTCAAGCAATTGGTGGGATTTTCTTTAGTCCACAAAAAGCATATCCCTCACGTAGTCTTCCGATATGCCTCTAGTAGCTACATTGTCTCGCCGCTTTAGTAGTTTATTGTCCAATATCATATTATCAGTTTTATTCTATTTTCAGCTGTAGTTTCTGTTTTGGAATGTCCCATCACTTGAATATCTTAGAAGAAAATGCACCCATGAAAAGAGCAGCTACTAATTTGTTACTCTGTAACCTACAGTACAAATTTTTATGAAATTTCACTGGCTGCAAATCCTCCGAGACAACGAGTGAAATACGGTAACGTAGTCCACTACATCAATTTGATCGTAACACTCGCTGCACGAGTTGCAGCAAAAATATTCCTCATATCAAGTGGACTGAGGGGCGTCGAGCAGAGACACCCCTACGTTTTGAGGATGGTATAGTGCATCTTTCGGCTCCGATAAAACGTAAATAGCAAACTAATACTTATTCATTCATAGTTACAGATCTGTGTCTCCTTGTCAGCCTCGGGTGACGCCTTCGCAGTGACACGGAGGAATCCCGCTAACAAAAGTTGTCGGCCCTGCTGCTCTTGTGGCCAACGCCGATACACCAGCAATTCAGCCTACGTCTTGCGGGCTGCTGTTTGGCAGGTGAAGTCATAATATGAGGTTATGCCCCACACACTGCCTTAGTGCATCCCTCATCCCACTCAGAGATGAAGACAACGCGTGGTGACCCGTCGAGAAAGTAGACACCAGATGGTCCTCTCACCCAGCAGTGACGATGATGATAGCGTCATAAGCACTAAAAGATGTTCTGGTGTTGGAAAAGTCTAAGTTAAGGTACCCAAAGTGAAGTCCCATGAGCGACAGGTCGTGATTACTTGGATACTAACACCTCGGGAACGACAAGAACCGTATTCCCGAGAAGTGCTGGAAGCTTGGACGTCACCAGAAAGTAAAAAGCACTGTATCGGGTGCTTTAGTATGAACGCCATACATCCTATTGACCAACTAAATTCAGAGCTGGGGAGCAGTGGTATTTATGAAGTCGGCCGGAGGCAATGACGTGAGGCTCTCTTCATTATGACCAACGTGGCCCACTCCTTTGCTAGAAGTCAGTAATCAGCATAACAACTAGTTACTGGACTGTGTAGTCTCTGATGGGTGTTACTGCGTCTGTAGAATAGCTTATTGGTCGGTGTAACAAGAGCCAACGGATATAACTCTGCATCTGTCTCTCAGTGGACGTTCTGCTAAAAGTGTAACTTGTGACTGGCCATTGGTGCCGATGAACCAATGTGTGCGCATGTACGCGACTGACATATAGTACTGATTGTTTATTTCTGCTGCATACCTGTGTCACCATCTCCGGCTTGTGTCGCCGGTTGCTGTGCTGACATGAACGTAAGGGGAGCCGGAGGTGCCTATGCTGCCCATGTTAAAATCACCAAGTTTGAAGAACATTTATGAATAAACTACCAAATAGAAAAATTTGATTTTTTTTTTGCATATAGAGAGGTTTAGTATTGCAGTTATGACAGAGAGATTTTAGAGTATCTTTTCTAGTTTTCTTCCAATGATTTTTTTATTAATGACCCAAATTTTTTACAAATAATTGCTTTATAATTAAACTGAAATGAAACTACTGAACATATTGCCAAATGGCTGTGTTACAATGTACGTTTGACCGCTAGGAGTGCTGTATAAAAATTTCATCTCTCTAGCTTGAGTGGACTTTGAGACAATGTTCCTTATATTCGAAAAATTCTAATTTATGGGAAATGGCTATCAAAGTTTCTCAATACATTCCTGCACCATAGGATGGATTATCAGGGTCTTTTTCTTCATCCTCCAAAAGCTTCCTCTTCCGTCTTCTTTCCTGGCCTGTTGTTCCACCATACTTCATGTGCCTTTCTCTTCTTTCTGCTCCTCATATCCTTTCTCTGTCAATATTTTTTAGTGCTCGTACAGTGTTCACCCCAGCTCTAAATCAGAATGCCTTCAGAACTTCAAACTTCACACCGTTACCTTGGTTGTAGGTTGCTATAGCATCATAAATGCTAAAGTGCAGTGTTTTTATGCTTATAAACACCCTTTTAGGAATCACTTTCCAAATCAAATTGATTACGCTCTCATTAGGATTCTGCGTCTTTCCGTGTAGACATTTGTGTAACAATTCTGGCTGTGCTAAGTCATGAAAAATTGGTTTTATAGCATTTATCACAGCTGCTGGCAAACCATGTTTGTGATCATAGTCCTTTTTTGCATTATATTTGCACCAGGAACCTTTTGGGCACAGGCAGTGTTGAGGGTATTCATTGGAAGAAGGAACAATGCCCACACTGCTTTTCGCATGTCACTAACATTCCTAGTATTTTGCCTTATAGCATACCCATAATATCTCTGTAGACGTTCAATCACCTCATCAGTAAGCCTGCCTCTCCCTCCTATTGTCTTTCCATCACTGATCTTACTTGAACCCAAAGTTTGTTTGAGCCTTCGAAGCCATGCACCCATACGCTTTTGCACATGCCCAATGATTTCCAACATTTCAACTACAAATTCATTTCCATATGGTTTCAGTTCCTCTATAGTCTTGAAACCTCGGGAGTCACCATCCCCAAGGTAGTATTTGTACCTAACGTTGTATCTGTGAACTGAACGTTCAAAAATTAGTTTCACTCCATCCACTTCCAGTGCTCCACTTGATCCACTAAAATTTGCCTCACAGGTTCCACTGTGCTCTCCTTTGATTTTATTTTCTCACCTACAATGTTTTGATAATATTGCAAGATCTATCACTTTCGCACTATCACCACAAGTAGCAGTTACATCCCCATTCAGGGATTAATGACCCTTCTTTTGCCAGGAACCATCTAATGCCACTATCAAATCCCTAGAACCACCGTTCATTTCTACAGATTCCTCCATTGCTTCCTTCATGGTTTCCAATGCCACATCTTCAACAGAGCATCCTACCAGTTCACAGTAGTACCGAAATTGGCATTGAGGCGATGGCAAGTTCATAATACCACAAAACAGTTTACCAGCAGCAGACCCTTTTCCAATGGATCAAAGACCATACACAAGTCGAACATTCACATCAAACACTCTAGATCGTCCATTTTCACCAAAGAGACTGGCATGTGAATTGTAGAAAGTCACTGTATACTTGCAACATGCACAGATTATCTTCATCTCACAAGCTAAACCAAAGTGCTTTGTTATCTCTAGTCCCACTCCTACACTTGAACACATTTTGCACAGAACACTTTCTTTCAGCATACAAGATAATAATCCAATATTCAGTACTTCGTTAATGTCATCACTGTCACTAACATATTCACGAAATCTGTCACTTCCGCCAGTCAGCTTCTTGCTAGAAGATGTCACAGGGCTATGGCTGGCCATGTGTTGCTTAGCAGAAGAACGCACAGTTTGAGTAATTGTAGTATCGCAACTTGGTATTAGTGTTAATTTTCTTTTCCCTACATCTTCCTCTTCTTATATACACAGTTACTAAAACATGGCATCGTAACCAGAACAACGCTTTACACAAGAAGTATAATACTACCAACAACAGGGGCAACACTGAACTAATTCAAAACGGTAAACAGCAAAGAGACGATGTTCCGCACTCTTAGAGCTTCATTTGTCACAGAAAACAATGTAGCCAACCCTTGCACACTCGCTGTATGCGTAACATTAGGCACTGTATGCATAACAGGCCGAGAAAATCCCAAGCAGTTCGCCAGGAAGTCACGAGAGGGTGTTCAGATGCATTCCACGGCCGCCCATTTCCTCTGCAGGCGTGGGGGAAAATGGTAATAATTCCACTTCTAGGGCGAGTAAAACAACAATTCAAAGTTTACATTAAAGAGGAATGTTCCAATTAATTTTCGGTAGCAAAAAAAAATGTCGTAATTTTTTGGATTTGACCACCTCCGGCTCCCCTTAATGGGCAGGCTCGTGAAAATGACCAAAAATTTGAAAAAAATATTTTCTTGGTCATAGAAAAGAGCATTTCATCCTGATTTCAAAAATGTGTAGTTTATGGGCATTATCATTTTTCCATTCGTCCTAAAATTGAGGTTGAACGTAATGTTGCACAGAGGCCACGGCAATCTGTCAGTTTGAAGTGCATTAGAATACGTGATGCATTAGTTTGTTCTTCCGTTTGTTCCGTCGTTAGTTACGGATCGTTAACATAGGTGTATTCTACTTGGCACTGACTCCCGGAACAAAAGTATAGCAATGTCTAGAGGGCTATGGTTTGAATGTGAACAAAGATCTGAGAATATATGATTTCGGAATTTCATATGCGTGTGGTTTTGTAGTTGTTGTGTTATTTTCTTTCTGTGTGTGTTTCCTGTGCTGTGTGTTTCCCCAAACGAACATTTCGCGGCAACCAGTTCCAAACACAACCGTACAATACACATCAGTTGCTTCAAAAGTCCTCCCCATATACTATGTTTACAGGCAGTCCTTCTGGACGTAAGTCTTCGCTTTCTGGATGTACTAAGACTAGAAGTATTGTGAGTAGCAATAACGACGGAAATGTTATTGTGAATCTAAATATGCTGTCAAGACTTTTGAAGAGTGCTGTGAAATGTAAGTACTGCAATTGTGGAGGTACCATTGACGTTTGTAAGGACTTTTCAGTAAGGAAGGATCTGTCTAGTCGGTTAGTGTTTGTCTGTAACTCGTGTAAGATGCACAGTGATCCTATGACATCGCCAGTAACTGATAGTCGACATTACAATCTAAATATTCAGCTTGATTAAGCAATGCGATGTATTGGAAGAGGAAGGAGAGCTACAGAGATTTTTTTTAAGTAGTAATGGATTGGCCTCCTCCCTCTGAGGTTTGACAGATACAATAAATTAATACATCATGCTTTATGTGGTGTAAGTGAACATTCAATGAAAAGAGCAGCAGAAGAAGAAGTAGCCTTGTTTGAGAATACAGACATTGTAGCACCATTCGAGGGATCTTGCCAGAAGAGAGGTCATACTTCTCTCAATGGGTTTGTAACTGTCACATTTATTGAACTGGCAAGATGCTAGATTATGAATGCCAGGGTTTTTCAAGTATACTTATTGGCCCCCTTGTAAAGAACTTTGACGGCCCAAGTGGAAACATGGACACGAAAGGAGTTCTAAACATTTTTAGATCAGATGTCAGCCATGGTGTGAGGTATGTAGGCTACCTTGGGATGGAGACTGTAAAGGACACACTACTGTTGTTGATGACAGATTCTATGGGGACACTCTGATAGAAAAGCGTAAATGTGTTGGGCATGTGCAAAAAAGAAGGGAGCTTGGCTGAGAAAATTATGTGAAGATTTCAGTAGCAAAATACTGTCAGATGGAAAACAGATAGGTGGTCCAGGTCGTCTTAGTGAAATTGATTCTTTGACTCAATATTATGGACTAGCAATAAGGAGAAATGTAGGAGATTTGGAGACAACAAGACGAGCTGTTTGGGCTACAAGGTTTTACAGAGTGTCAAAAGAGGAAACTCCACAGCATGATTTGTGTCCAAAAGGGGAAGATTCGTGGTGCAAGTATTGGTTGAGCAATGCTACAGGCATACAATATACCCACAAGCATTCCTTACTACTTGTTATAATAGGGGCCATTAGGCCTATATATAGGGACCAGGCAAGTAAAAATCTGCTTAGGAAATGATTGTGTGGACTCTCTCAGAATGCAAATGAAAGCTTCAACAGCTTCACACGACAAAGAATACTAAAAACTGTATTTGTTGGGCTGACAGTGCTGAAGGTTGGTGTAATGGAGGAAATAATAAAATTCAATGGTGGTGCAATTGTAAGGATCAATATTATGAAGAAATTGAACGTCCAGAGGGAAGGAATATGGCTTCAGCTCTAACTGCTATTGATAGCGGCGGCTAACCGAAGCAGAGACAGCTGCAGAAGTTTCTACCAAGGAGTCAAGGGTAAAGAAAAGAATGAAGAGAAAGAGTATGGAGGATAAGAAAAGAGGAGGACACCTGGAGTATGTAGCTGGAATGATCTAAACGAGCATAGTGGTATGTTAATAAAACTGTAAATCTTCTTTAGCGATTTACCGAAAACTTCAATTTTCTTCATTCAGGCACACTTTCCCCTAATTGACTGAAGTCAGACTCACAAAAATTGGTACATATATTTAGGATGACCTCCTCTACATCCCTTGCGTACTATTTCCTGAAAAATTTATAACATGATGATGATGTCGGTGTATTTGAGCAACATTTTTAAACATTTTGGTTGTGGTAAAATAAATTACTTGTCTTTTTCACAGATCAGGACCATGGAAGGAAGCTGGAGGCATAATGTGAATGTTGTCCGTAATCTGACATTTTTCAAGCTGTGCAGTGAGTGGTTCCAAATAAAATCGTACCACAGTGAAATGGTGTTAGGTTTTCTATACTACTATAAATATTGTTGTCAATTCCTAAATATAATAAATATCTCAATGATTTTTTGGGAAATGCTTTGACTAATGGTCCTAACTATGCTTAAGAATATTGAGCTATCTCTCATTTATAGATCAGTCCCACTATGAGGGTGAAGATAATGCTAAAAATGTAGCCCGTTTAGGGGTGTGTCCCTTAAGAAAAATATGAATTTCTTCCTCTTTTCCACTTTGTAACGGTACCTTTACCTTACTTTAATAGAGGGGTGTTCTTATAAGAAATGCAGCACTTCCTTTTTCCCACGCAGTTTCGGGTGAGAAAACGCAGAATTTGCTGTGGGACGTCGCGCAATATTCTCCCTTCAGCCACTGTAATTTCATGAACTTCCGATAAGTGACGGTCTTCAAAATGGCGTCTGTAATGGACGTTCATTGAACGCAGAGATCTGACATTGAGTATCTTTTGGCAGAAATCAAAGCATTGCATATATTCATAGGTGCCTGAAGAATATCTATCGGGATCTGGCAGTGAACAAAAGCACGGTCAGTCGTAGGGCAAGGCGTTGTCATCGTCACAATAAAGTCACGCAAGCCTGTCCAATCTCCCATACTACGGTCGGCCTCAAACAGCTGTGAGTCTTACAGTGTTGGATTGTGCCGACACTCTCATTCGAAGTGACCGCTGTTCAACTGGACGTATCTGATGGTAGTGCTGACACACTCGTCCACCAGTCGGGGTACTTCAAGGTGTGTGCCCACTGGGTTTCACGCTACCTAACCCAAGACTATAAGGAGCATTGAAAGACCAGATGAGAGGAATTGTTTGTCAATTACGAGACTGACCGTGACATTTTTTTGTCGAACATCGTCAAAGCCTGTCAAACATGGTTTCATCACTTCATATCGGAGACAAAACGGCAATCTACCACCACCACCTATCTGAAGAAAATGTTGAAAGCCGGACCCCCAGCCGGTAAGGTCATAACGATGGTCTTCTGGTACTGTGAAGGCTTATCCCCTGTGCTGTCCTTCCTCACGGTGCAACGATCACCTCTGAAGTGCACTGTGCTATTCTCAGGAAACTCAAGGAAGGACTTCAGCGTGGTCGTCGCCACAAAACTGTAAACAAACTTCTCCTTGTGCATTACAATGCGAGGCCTGACATAAGTCTGCGCACCCGAGAAAAGCTCACAAAACGTCACTGGACTGTCCTTTCCCATTCACCCCTCTGACTTCCATCTGTTCGGTCCAATGAAGGATGCTCTCCACGGGAAGCAGTAGCTGGAAGATGGGCGTGTTATTTATGCTGCAACACTTTGGCTCCGACGTCGACAGTTAGAGTGGTACCATGCGGGCATAGATGCCCTCCCAGTAAGGTACTGTAAGGCCGTCGTGTTGAACTGATTCTGTAGTCAAGAGAGGGAAATAATTTGACGTATTGGAAACCTGAATAAATCTAACCTGATTTCACAACAACAAAAAATTGTGTTGCTGTACTAACTGAACGCCCCTCACACATGATACGCTTCAATTAAAATTTACTGATATGAATGATAACTTTGTGATAGGTACAAAATTGTGGATCTAGTGGACTATAATGGGCACATTAAATAACTTATGCACAGCAGTTACGTTTCACATACATGGGACTCCACAGCAATCGCATTTTTCTAATTCTTTTCTAATGTTTGGTATGTAAAGTTCCAAACTTAAATACTAATCACTCAATGAACGTCAATTCAATCTCAAAACATCTGAATAATATCGAATTAGAAGGTATCTAAGCGAGGTTAATTTATCGAATGTAAGATAATTTTAGACAGGCTACTTGGATCTGTCTGTAGCACTGGAGAGTGACAATGACTAAATCGCTTGGTTGAGTCTCACTTCGGTCATGTTCTTTCAAGTTATTTCTTTCCATTCGTATACTCACGTAATTTGCATGTAAAATTAGTCAGTATATGTTAATTAACACCTTTTTATCTGTTATTACGAAGACATGATTAAATATTCACTTGTTATAAAGTTTTTTGGAGTCGGGTGGCGTGTTTCCGGTTTGCAGTGCGCAGTTTACAAACAGAAGCAGATAACCATTACTATTAATTCTATCTATACAGAGGTTCACTGGCAATATGTATCGCCTCAACTCACATGAAGCTTTTAAAAAAATTTAATTACATACAGTATGTGCTGAGAACCATATTTTTGTTTTTGTTGTTAATATTTTGCCGCGCTAGCTGGGTCCGCTTTTTGACAGATCTGCCTCCATTTGGGTCTGTCAAGAGCACTTTCATAGATGGTATTGATGAATTCCACATCATTCTTGATACGGTCTGTCCATTGTACTGGCGCGAGGCCGTCGGCCATTTATATCGAGGTGCACAGCTGTTCTTGCCACTGAGTCGGCTTTACTGCGCATGACGTGTCCATACCATCTTAACCTACTTTCCGGTAGTTTGTCTGAGAAGGGTGCAGCTCCAGATCGCCGTCGAAAGTCGACGTTTATTGCATGGTAAATAGCTCCAGGCAAATGCCGGGATGTTTCCTTTGAAGGGGCACGGCCGACCTCCTTCCCCGTCTTTTCCCAATCCGATTAGACCGATGACCTCGCTGTCTAGTCTCCTTCCCCAAAACAACCCCCTTCCCCCTACCATAGGAGCATACCCATTTCCATCACTGGAGAGACTGCTCGTGCTTCGTTGGCGTTGGCGTTGGCGGCCTACAGTCCTATAAACCCTCGATTTAAGGCGTGAAGGCATACGGCGATCATACAGGACGCCAGTCACCTGTCGCCATTTCATTGAGGCTGTGTTAACAAGCGCAGGGACATCCCTTAGCTCTCACCTTCACTGTATTCGAGTGAGCCAAGACATTCGAATTGTTCCCTTCGAATTGCTCTCTTCTCTACCAGCTCTGATCCCACCGGTTTTAATATCACTCTTCACGTATTCTGTCTTGTTGATATTCAGTCGGAGGCCAAATTTACCAAGTCATTGATTCCAATGCTGCTTCTGTTCCTGAAGGTCTTCATGGTGTTCGTTTGTCAGTAAAATGTCATCACCACATAGGAGTCACCAAGGGTGGGGTGACGTAGGTCGTATGTCACAGTGTCCATGCAGAGGATATATAGTACAGGCGACAATTCTGAATCTTAATGTACTCCGACACTGACAGTATAAGGTGGTGAAGTTCCTACTGCACATCGGATATTGCTGGAGACACTTTGATACAGCAGTGGGACCCATCGGACGTAGGCTTCAGGGACGTTGTGAAATCGTAGTGCCGGCCAAATTAGTTAACGTGGGACATAGTCGAAGCCCTTTTCCCGATCTAGGAATGACATAGGAATATCCATGTTCTTCACAAGGTGTTCCTCAATAATCAATCGAGCGACATGAATGACATCTGTAATTCAACTTCCTTTGATAAACCTGCATTGATTTGGGGTGACAGAAACAATTACATGGAGGCTGTAGTCTACAACCCGCTAAAAGATGTTCATGAACTGAGCAAGAAGTCGAAGTGGTCGATACTGCGATCATTCTGTTAATCATCTTCTACCTTCTATATTGGGCGTATGACACTAGTTGTCCAGGATGCTGAGACCGTATCTTCATCACTGATTCTGTTGAAGTTGGTAGTAAAAACTTTGGTAGCTTCGTGGCCAAGGACCTTCCATACTTCAGCTGGGATGTTGTCAGGGCCAGCAGACTACCCATTTTTCATTTTCTTGGCCGCTTCTTTGATCTCCTCAATGGTAATATGTAATACAAGTCCAGCAGGATCAGTACACAGTGTTCGAGGATGGTCAAATTCCTCATTGCTGATTTTGGAGACGTTATCACTCCATCTAGGGAGAATGATGAGAGGCCTAGAAGGAGTATATGGTGTTAGTCCTTTGTGTGTCTCACATTACCATTGTCCCTGGTGGTTCTGTGGCGTGATTTGGCAAGGAGATAAATTTTATTTGCTCCTTCAAGGGTGGTTAGTTCATCATAAACGTGGTCATAGTAAGAAGATTTTGCAACTTCTCTCTTCGCATCCAATTTTTGCCTCTTGCGGCGTTGCAGATCTTCATTAGTGCGGGACTGGAACCAAACTTTGAAAGCCTTCTTCTTCTCTCGCACAGGTGTTTCCACATACTTCTTTACTAATTGCTCGTTAGCCTGGTGTGGTAATGCCAAGAATTTTATTCGTTGCACAGTGGTTTTGGCTTGTAATGCTGTCCCATACGCCTGATACTGGCCAGTCTGTGTCTATGTTGCTGGTCTTACGAACAGGGGTGAGCTAAGCTTTGTGTTCTGACATACGCCACCATTTGACTGTCTGCATTCATGTAAGTTAGGGACGGTTTCACTTGTGAAATTTCAACTTGAGGTCCGTGGGAAGAGGCCGATGCAGGCGAGTGACTGATTCTGAGGGATGCCTCGTACATTAGTTACCAGCTTCAGGTTGCGTCTTCTTGTAAACAGATAGTCAGTTTGAGTCTGGTGCCCACCGCTTGTATAGGTTATCAGATGTATATGCCTCTTGTTGAGGTACAAGGTCATGCGCTTGAGCAAAATCTAGAATCCAGCGCCATATCCATTTCCACCGTGACGTTGATCATACCCATTTCTTGCCGGTCCTGCATGACACTGAGATCGCCACCTATTATCAGACATTCTTCGTGGAGAATAGTGCTAAGAACCACATATTTGTCGAATTTTATATTTAAATGAAAGATGTTTGAACTGAACAAGACCAAAAAAAAAAAGAAGTGAAATTCGAACCAGCGATAATGTGGTTACGTCTCTCGAAATATATCGACAGATCCAAAAAGGCTGCCGAAAATCTTCCGACATTCAGTGAATTAACGACACGCAGAGGACTTCAGAGTCAGTTTTCTAGAAAATTTTTGGGAGTGGCATTGAACAGCTTCGGGTGATTGATATTTGGATTCTGAACTTGACGCACCAAAAATATAAATAAATCACGGAAAGAAAATCAAGAGGGAACATTGTTTTCATGAAATAATGAAACTGACTCTTCTAGTACCACTGTGGTCAATATGAGCGATTAAGGAATTTGGATTCGTTTATAAACTACTATCTTAAGAATACATGACTTTTCCATCTATGTCAATTGTATCCAATGTTGTTTAATTCATTTTTACTTTTACAACACAGAATTTTGTTTTCATATTTACACCGGATGCCGCTGGGGTCAGTATATATTTAGCTTAAATTATTTGTTTGTTTGTTGAATGAAACAATTATTGAAATAGAATGCTGAATATAATGCTGAACAGTTGTTACACGAAACGCTTGCAACAATGAAAATATTATTTTCCGCTAATTTTTGTAGTCACTGTTAGGGTTTCTAGCGTTAGCTGTTGCTATACACTTCTTACTAACACAGGGGTCCCTCAGAGCACTTTGGGAAGACGTATATCCGTTGTTTCCAAAGCAACTGTTTTCCGAAAAGAGTATGACTTTCTCTACCTGAAGCTATGTTTTCTTCAGTTTTATATTTACAACACATTATACACTGAAGCGCGAAAGAATCTGCTATAGGTACGCGTATTCAAATAGGCAGAATACGACGCTGCGGTCGGCTACGCCTATATAACACATCAAGCGTCTGGGACAGTTGTTGGATCGGTTACTGCTCTACAATAGCATCATCAAGACTAAGTGAGTCTGAACGTGGTGCTACAGTCGGCGCACGAGCCAAGGGACACAGCACCTCCGAGGTGGCGAAAAGTAGGTGTTTTCCCGTACGACTATTACACGAGTGTATCGTGAATATCAGAAATCCGGTAAAACATCAAATCTCCGACATCGCTGCGGCCGGAAAAAGATCTCGCGCGAACCGGACCAAGGCCGACTGAAGAGATTAGTTCAGTGTGACAGAATGGCAATCCCTCTCAAGTCATTGTGAATAGTTACAATCTATAATACTATTTATCTTTCTCTTCCTTTTACTAAATACCTAATATGACATTGTCACTCTTACATCACACAATTGTCAACAGCTCACAGAATTACTCATGCAACGCAATGATCAGTCGGGGATAGCCTTCACTCTAATGCGATTACCCTCACTTTTGCCTCTGTAGTAATTAGTGGTTCAATGATAACACGCCCATCAACGTATGTCGTTTCTGTGTATCGATAGTCATAGACTTGATAACATGGGAGATAACGGTATCAGTCACGTGTGCTGCAGCTTCTGCAGACGCTATTTTCTGGGCGACACTCTACATGCGTCGATACTGTTATTGTGGCATATCCGCCATGATCATGAGAACTTCTTCAATTCTTATTAGCACGAAAGACTCATCAAACCGAGACCTTCTTGATTTGAAATAACTGTTAACAGGACTTACGATGCACTATATAATACAAGCCAAAATGTTACTAGCATTTGCAAGTACATTTCATTGCTATGCACGGGCACCAGCTTCTGCAGATCAATGTGGGTGCTCTAAATCCTGTTCGCAGATGTTGAAAACTAACTCTCCTGAAAATCCAGTTTCAGGTGGGTTTGAATGAGCAACATTTGGTCAAGGGAAACAAGCTATTATTTTTTTACGTTCTTTTTCCACACTAATTACTTAAAATAAAATGAAATCCCCAATCCGCATAAAATTTTTCCTTTTCTTTTTCAAGTCGATGATAAATACCTAATTCTTACTCATAAAGATTATGTTCCTACGAACTGTGAATCGTTTGGTTCAATGTCATACTTTAACTTTTTTCTTCTTGCTTGTGGACATGCACCAAAACGTTGTAGTTCAATTTCTCTTGACCCACGGTGGTACACAGGTAAGTTTTTTAAACATCTAAGGGCGGAAAAGGATGTTCTACTGTATATGTAGAAACTGATGTAGTTATCAATTTCATCACCTCTGCTACTAGTTCGCTGACTTTCATATTTGAGGAAAATAAGTGCACTAAGTCTTTCGCAATCCAACGAAATAATTTTTAGATTTACACACGTCTAACATAATTTATCCGTGCTAAATCAATTTTTATCTGTCCAAATCATCTGTTATGCAACTGCAAAGACGAAATGTTTCTATTTCTTTGAAGTGAGTCAGAGACGAATTAGAAAATCGATCCTCAGAACACTGAATCACATATCGAAAACATCAAAATAAAGTCTCTGCTAACAATCAACGGAGGCTGGTAAAAGCTCAAGGGAGAACGCCGTCATCATGTTTTCGAGAAATGTTTCGCACTTTTAGGAGTTTATGATCTTCGACATCAAATTTCTAGGTCAATTCCAAGCAAGAGCTCCATACCTCAACAAAAATTTCGTCAGTTCCATGTAAGTTCACAATATATCGGACACTACTATTATTGTCCTTTGATTTTTAAAGAGTAGAAAGATATTTTCCAGAAAAGCATAAAAAATTTCAACTGGCTCTAAACTACGTGAAAAACATAAACTCAAAAGAGTATAAAAATTTATAAAACCTTTAGCTTTAGCACAGAATTCAGACTTTTCGAGATTGAGTTCCTCGAAGAAAAAAAGTAAATATTCGTAATTTTGCAAAAAACTTTTCAAGGTATTTATTGTAGAACGCCACCTGATAGGGCGAAAAGGCCGAAGAGCTACAGGTTGCTTAGATCTAGAACATTGGGTGGCTTGCAGATCCTCAGTCGGTAGGGATGCCTGCATACGAAATTTATCATTTCTTACACATATCAATCATGTTCTGTTATCATAGTCTCATTTTGCATTGTCTAATGGCCCGCAAGGCTCAAATAATGAGCTAAACAGTGAATACGCAGAACTCGCGTCTCAGTTTCTCTGATTTTTGTTTGTAACATAGAAAATGCTACTGACCTATTTACCACTCCGTGAGTGGTAATGTCTCTCCTTGAAGTGGTATCGAGAGTAAATGGATTGAGAACATCCATTACAATTGTCAAAAATACTTCAGCTGCAGTGCATTCATTATTTTAGAGATAAGAAATAATTCTTTAATTTGGTAATTATCACCAACAGCACATCGAAACGAAACAGAAACTTGCTCGTGTTGTCTTACGTCGCTAGTTTCATCCACAATTAGCGACCTTTATTGGGAATATTTTGCAAACCTTATCAAAATGATAATGATTCGTTAGCCATAATATTGTATAGGTGCGTGAATACAAGCGTTTTACAAAAAGTTTGATAAACACAACAGGTATACATAAGAGACACTTTAGTTGCGACGGGTCAGGCTCTTATCGCGCAGTTTCCTTTCCCTGAAAGAAAATCCACCTACCTCGTTTCTTAGGTAGTTGCTGCACTCGCCTCTCCTGATAGCAGCTACTGGAAAAATTGCAGAAAAGCAGTGTTGAAGAAACTGCAATTTAATAGCCGCTCACCGGAGGCCGCGATACATGTTTGCTGAAATACAATCTATGAGCAATCTTCCTAAATAAATTGAGTTATTGGAATGGTAGTAATTGTTTACTCAAACGAGAACGCGAAGTTGGTAATTCTATTTAAGCTCTTTATTGTCTTTAAGCCTGATCATCAGCCCGCTAATCTACGTTTGAAGAAAGTTCAGTTCACAATTCTATCCACACTCAAACCCCGCCAGAATTAGCTTTCAAAGTTACGGAATTTACTTAACTGCAACACAGACGATTTTCTAACATACACGTTTGCAGTCGATGTTCAATAATAGTTCGTTTTTTAACGTTAATGCTCGCCATAAGCACTTAGTAAAAGTTTACGAAGTACCGCCACGCTTTTAATTATTAAAGTTACTCGCGTCTTTCGCGGAACGAAAAGTCACAACTCGCTCAAACTCACACTACGCGTTACTGGACTCTTCCAGTCTCAAATCGCACAGTACCGAACCGATGAAGCCGTTTTATGACTTCATTTTACACATTATTCGCGAGGACACATCAAGCATGTCTCTTCTCGATCACAGTTCCTTCGCGACTCCTCATCCACTCGCGACTCACTCTCCTAGTCTGCTAACCGTCCTCGCATCTCATTGGCTCACACATCACACAGCCAATCAGAATTAACTCTTTGGGTGCGCCTCGCGCCAAAATCTAGCACGCACCAGTCATGACTTCTGAATCATTTACGTCATGACTTCTTGTTACACAAAATTTACTGTATAATTTAACAAACCGAAAGGAAAACTAGACTTTACTTTATTTCCAGAAATTATTTAAATACTCGCGAACGTTCTGGCTGCTTGTACAATACCATACACTCTTGGACATCCGACATTCACTAAGATGGGGAACCACTGGCGACTCTGTTCCCACGGTTACATCGTCTGAACACTTGCGAGTTCCAACCTAGATTTTATACACTTGCAAAGAATGGCGAATGTCCCTCTTTCATTCACTCAGGCACACTCATTCACTCTCACCTACTCATATAAAATAACTGTTCACAAAAATTCAAAACATTTATGGTTTTAACAAAGTTATAGGTGAATTTCTAAAAGTAAAATTCTCAAAATAAATACAAAAGCACGGAAGGTGATTTTGTTTCATAGTTGGATGGTCACTGAAGGTGATCTATACATAATGGTATTTATTTAGACTCGAAAATTGTAGAAATTTGCGTTTTCTGTAAGATTTTTCTAATTTCCAAAATATGCAGGTTTCAAAGCTCAAATTTGGATGACTTATTTTTATTCATAACAGAAACTAGTATATTAACTTTTAATTTCCTCAGGTTCCTCAGTTAGAAGTTATTAAAGATGAAAGTTCCACGTTATACACGCGGCTAGTTAGCGCACAGGTCTTACATTCTCACGGTACAGACATGCCATATGGTCGTGACGTCAGACGAACGGACACCGGTAATCTGCCCGCTACAGCACATATGCTAATCTGATGGCTACTTTACAGTCTGTCTACATTTCACAGTAAATATTTGATAGAAAACTGTGCGCTCGCACTAGTTGCGACGCCACACACCTCCTGAGGAAACTAAATTTTTTCATTCATGACAAACTTTTAGTTTTCTAAAAAAATTTCTATTAAAGATTTACTCAAACAGCTATTTAACATTTATAGTTCCTGTACATCAATCATCCACTTATACCTAGGGCTGACGACCTACAAAACATCTTATATCTAAACATGCACTTTTATCATCATTCAAAAAAAAAATTTTCAGATTACAAAATTCTATTTACAAATTCCTGAAAGAGAAAACAAACCTAAATACTATCTTGATGTACGTCACACGCACACTAACACTACTATCGCTATGGTGAGCGTCACTTTTTTACCACTTACACTTAAGATTTTGATAGCACTCGTAGTTCGACCGGGTCCTGCTTGGGAGGTCCATTTCAAGTCTCGTGCTACCACCTCTGTTTACTTCGGCGCACCTGAAACATCAGCTGGCCTCAGTTCCCTTTCTAACTGCTACGTCTTAACCTACAGCAGCGATAAATGGCGCTATCTGCTTGACTCTAAAGTCTCATATTTAAGTGAAAAGTGAATTGACTTTCCTAATGCAGTACCGAAGTGGCACATTTACTCTTTAATTACTTCTTCATCTCATAATCAAACAAGTTATGGTTACATAAGAAATACTAAGAAAAACAATTCCTACAAATAGTTCACAAATACGTAATAAATCTCCGCCAGCACTGGTGACTCTCCAGTTCCTGTACAATACACAACAATATAAAATATACACAAAATTATCAATATTACAATTCTGTCTCCAGGCAATCTCCTGTAGTCCTGTATCATAAATTAAACACTGAAAAATACATATTTACTTATTCATTTATCAACACTACAATCCTTATACTAATCTCTACGACAAACTTGGGGAGCTTTGTGTGTCTCTGGTCAAAAATGGAATCGATGTCATGGGTACTTTCCTCATCTCACCTATCTGGAGTTACTTCAATTTCTTGTCAACATCAGGTTTTCTCTAGTCACATTCGGGTTTAATTTACAACTCTCATACTCATACTTCACACACTCAGGTTAGTATTTGTTAAAGCGTTTCCTACTAATCTGCGAAACCTCGTTACCCATACTTTCTAACATACATCCACCTCCTGAGTTACCAACGTCGCCTCAGCTCTGTTTACATTCGTAGCCTCACTTCCTTTTGTTTACAAACATCTCCTCTGTTTACCAACAAACGCCACCTCTGGTTACCAACATTAAGCTTTTTATTTACTCACCTTCGTAGCCTCACTTTTTCCTAATATCGAGCTAGCCAAACACTATGCTCATTCTTTCTCCTTTTCTCACATATTTCTCTTCATTTGACAGTCAGTCCTGCTGCACTGTCCCTTTAACTTAACTTCCTTTACCCCTTTGACAGTCAACCTTGTTGCACTGTACCTTTACTCATTTTACCACTAAATCACCTCCTGAGGCTCTGACTTCATTGAACAGACAGTTTTGCTGTACTGCTCCATTTCCTTTCCTAAACATTAGCTTAATGCTACGTCTTAACATATCGTTCTGTTACTTAACAAACAGCTTCAATGTTCGTCACCATATTTTCTGAGGCTCTTACATTTCTTAGTTATTTTACCTTTCTAAGGGCATTACTCACACCTTAGGCCAAACATTTACTTTACTGAGACTTATTACTTATCTGAGGTATCTTAATCCTTTTTGATTTTCTCTTACACTCATTCCTTACGCTTAACCTATACTGCACTGAGGTTCTTTCCTACTCATTACTTAAACACTTTATCACTTAAAAACTACGATAGAGAAGAAGGAAAGACGATAGAATTTTAGTTCTGAATGAAAGAAGAGGTAGGTTGACAATACGGAAAAGAAAGTGGAAGAAATATTGTCAAACGACTCGAGACCTAGTGCTCGTCACGCACTTAGCTCTGCAAAGAGTGCAAAGCTCTCTGAGGTATCTACTCACTCCTGGCCACGTCTCTCTTTTGAACATATCTTTTCAAATCCACAATGTTCCTAAGCCCTAACACCTTATGTGATTTCACAAACTCCAGTCTATAAGAATTTGGGTGAGGCTTCTCTACGATTCTAAATGGGCCCACGTACTCATCGGTAAACTTCTTTGTTTCTGACGTAAGTTTCTTAGATCTTTCCCTAGTTTTCACTAGCACTAGATCCCCTACCTGAAAACTAGTGGGATCAGCTCTTGCGTCATGCCTTCTCTTTCTTTCCAGGGCCTTCTTTCTTATATTAATACGTGCCAGTCTCTCCTTCTCTTCGATGGCTATGTCTGTGAGATTTGGAAACTCGACCAGGTCGAATAAAATATTATTCGGCCTAATGTCACACATTAGCTCTACTGGTGCATATCCTGTGGCTTCATGCTTCAGATGGTTTATTACTTCTTCGAAGTATTCAATATAATTGGCCCAAGCGGAGTGTTTTTTATGACAATATGTTCTACACAATCTGTTTAACTCCTTCATAATTCGCTCACACATGTTCCCTTGAGGAAAGTACGCGGAGATTTTTATGTGATCGATACCTCTCTGTTGTAAACATTCACTAAATTTCTTAGAGATAAACTGGGGCCCATTGTCTGACAATATTGCCTTTGGCACTCCTATCTTCCCAAAATAGTCCTTCTCCAACTTATTCACTAATACTTTAGAGTTGGCTTTCTTAATTGGGTAAAATTTTACGTACTTAGTAAACCCATCCACCATCACAAACACATATTCACATCCCCCTCTAGACACTGGTAGTGGACCAAATAAATCTACAGCTACTAAATCCAGCCGATTTTGTGGTTCTACTGAATACATCTGTCCTTGGATAGTTCTATTGTTGGCCCTAACTTTCTGGCAACGATCACAGGATTCTAATCGCTGTTGCACCCTTCTCCACATATTATCAAAAATTACCACTTCACTTAACTTAGCTATACATTTACGAGCGCCATAATGCCCATACTTACAATGTACGTAGTCTATAAGTGCATCTACATGTTGCTCCGGAAAACATATTTTCCAATTCTCCTCACTGTCTTTCCTGCACCTAAATAAGACATCTTTATGCACTTTATAGTAGACCAGTAATTTTGGGTAGTCTGGATGACCTAATCTACTCTTTACTAATTTAATGTTGTCATCCTGGTTCTGTTCCCTCCGTAGGTTCTTACAAATGCGCTTAATTAAGCCATCGTCCTGGAGCTGCATGATGGCCAACATTACTTCATTATTATCGGTATTTCTTAAAGATTTCCCTTCTTGTCCTGTATCTTTCACACTTCTTGATAAGGCGTCCGCCACGATGTTCTCGGAACCCTTAATGTATATCATCTTATAATTAAATTGCTGTAAATACAGGGACCACCTTCTTAATCTAGCATGTTTTAGCTGACATGAGTCTAAATATGTAAGGGCACTATGGTCTGTGTAGATCCAAATTTCATGTCCTAAAAGGTACTTTTCAAATTTTTGCAGGCCGAAAATAACAGCTAATGCTTCAAGTTCAGATATACTATAATTTTTCTCGGATTGTTGCAATGACCTGCTCGCAAAGGCTATGGTCTTGTGGACTTCCTCTTCTCCTTCTTTTTCTAACTGAAATAGTTCAACTCCTAACCCGTAACCACAAGCATCAGATCCCAGACAAAATGGTTTCGAAAAATCGGGATGGTTCAAAATCTTACTATTAATAAGAGCTTCTTTCAATTCTTCAAACGCCTTCTGACACTCAGAAGTCCATTTATAAACTACATTTTTCTTTAAGAGTTCTCGCAGGCACGGTGCATTGAATAATTGTCCAGACACAAATTTTCTATAAAACCCAAACAAACCAAACATCCCCTTTAATGCTTTACGTGTTGTAGGTGCAGCATAATCCCTTATTGCTCTAATCTTTTCTGGATCCGGCATGATACCATCGCCACTCACTATGTGCCCCAAGAATTTAATTTCTTTCTTCACAAATTCAGTTTTGTCTAGCTTCAATTTCATACCCCCCAATTTTATGGCCCTCAATACTTCATCCAATAACATACAGTGTTCCTCCCACGTTGGTGTCGATATCAAAACGTCGTCTACATACACTGTAATTCTTCTTAGTAGATGGTCCCCTAATACCTGCGACATAGCTCTTACAAAGGCACATACACTTATATTTAAACCAAACGGCACCACCTTATACTGATAACATCTACCTTCGAATAAGAATGCCGTGTACTTTCTTGATTCCTTTGCTAACGGTAGGTTCCAATATCCACAGGTCACATCCATGGATGTAAAGAACTTAGCACCTTTAAACTTTTGTAGCAGTTCTTCAATATTCTCCGGACGGTCACTCTCAGGTAGTACTATTTTGTTTAATGCTCGGGCATCCAACACTAGTCTAATTGAGCCATCCTTCTTAGGAACTATGACTAGCGGGTTATTGTACACACTAACAGCCCTTTCAATAATTCCCCACTCTAACATATTTTGAATTAAGTCACGTACTGCCTCCTTATGTACTTCTGGGATTGCAAATGGTTTTTTGAAGAAATGAGCGTCTTTCTGCACTGTCAAAAAACACTCATAATCCTTTACTAGCCCTGGTTGATCTGAGAAAACCTCGGCATGTTTGACTAGTATTTGTCTTAAATCGTTTTTCCTTGCTTCATCAATATCAATTAATTCTAGTAATTTCTCCTCGATCCTATTTCTGACACTCACAAGCTCAGACGGATCCTCTACTTTTTTGCCACCGTACTCATTATAGCCCTCCAAGAATTTCTCTGTTTTACAAATACATATAGGAAAATCATTCTGCTCAGGATCCTCACATAGCTGCTTACCGATGAAAGGTATAGTAATTAGTTTACCCTTAATTTTTACCATAACATCATTGGTAGAAAAATTCACCCATCCTTCATATTTATTCAAAAAGTCAGCCCCCACCAATATGTCTACACTCAGTCCATTTATAACTAAGAAGTTCTGTCTTATTTCTACTTCCTTAAATGCTATGGGTAGAAACACTTCCTGTTTTACTGTCTTCTTAGTCTTACCGGTTGCTACTACAATGTTCAAGCCACTTACTGGCATCTTAACAATCTGTTTACTGTTAGGGAGTTCATTTACCAAGTTCTGGGATACTGCACAGACTTCCGATCCAGTATCTATCAAACATTTAACTGGTTCATTTAATACTCTTAGCTCTACTATCGGTTGCCCTAAGTACTCTTTATTTATTTTGGGTTCTGCTTCCTCCAATAAATCTTGCACAATTTCTCTCCTTTCGAAACCTGTCTTTTGGGTGGCAATCACATTCACACTTACAGGGTTTATTTCATGCTTATTATCACCCTCAATTCTAGTGGCAGCTCCTATTAGCCTATCCACTATTGCTAAGTCAAAACATTTTTCCAATGTTTCCCCCTCTTTCTCATTAACCTCCTTTTCTACGACCCTATCCAAGGCGTCGTCATTAACCTCTACCTCCTCCTCTAATCTATCCTCTTCTTCGTAACTATCTACAACATCAATTATCTTATCAAGCACAGTCACAACCCTGCCATTATTACTGTTCTCACCCCTATCCGACAGCTCTTCATTAGTTTTACTGTGCATAATGTCTTTCTGATTATTACCCTTATAACTAGTACTTAGTTCTTCAATAAGTGGCTTCTTATGATTATTCTTACAGTTAATTGGTTCATTAACCTCCACTTGACTTAAAGCTACTATCTCTGTCTGTTTTACGTTATCCTCCCTAAATTTTGTAGCAACAACATTTATGTTAGGTGGTCGTTCAGGCTGCTTTCTTATGAATGGTTTTGCCAGCGGATTTAACTTTAAACGCTGTTGCCTACGATCGCCAGCACACTCGTAGACAATTAATGGTTTTCCGAGCGCGGTGCGTCATCACTATGCCTCCAGCTGACCGCCTCACCTCCTGACATCTGTCGGCCGCTGTCATACTGCTCGCGTTCATTGAACCTGTTAACATATGTTCTTCCTCTACCACGTGAACTGCCACGGTATCCGCCGCCTCTCTGAACACCCATCCTATTAATGTTTACATCCGCGCGATTGTCATTCTGCCTAGCAGGCGGGCGATGCTCCCTCCTCATGTTTTCTTCTTCTTTTTGGACGGATTCAACCCTTTCTAAATACTGTACGAACTTGTCAATGTTATCTCGGGGCGCAGATATGATCTTAGTTTTCCAGTTCCACGGTAGCTTATTTTCTACCCCTAATATGATCTGTTCTGTTTCTAACTTATTACTAAGGTAGGACAGAGTTGTTACCCACCTTTGAACAAATCGTTTGATGCCCTCTCTCTTGGGGTCATACTTCTCTCCCGACCAGAACCGATTAAGAACATCCATCTGCTTTCTCTTTCCCCAGTATTCCTCAAAGAACGCTAATTTAAATTCTGACAATTTCGCGTATTTTTCAGAGGCTAAATTCCCCCATACTCTGGCCTCTCCCATCAAATTTGAAGTGATAAAGCCTATCTTTTGTTTATCGCTCCATACTTTCGGCAAAACGTCTTCAAAATCGTTCCAAAATTCTCTGGGGTGCATGTTCTTACTTGGGTCAAATTTTAAAAACTGTCTGTGGGTAACATACGCAACCTCGGTAGATTCAATTATTCCACTGGAAATTATACTACCACTATGGTTAGAAACACACTGTTCTACTTTGGTTAGTCTGCATTCATGCCCACAAAGTTGCTCATTCACACTTTCACTGAAATGGCTTATGTGAGTCTCTAAATTATTGACCTTATTTACAACTTGCTCTCCAAGTTTCTCACACCGAATTTTGGTATCATTTACTTTACATTCTAAGGCGGCATGATTAATTTCATTGGAATTCTCTACCACTTTTATGTGCTCACATACTTTATCTAATTCTGCATCAACATGGGATTTAAATTGCTGTTGATCCTCAGTAACCTGTTCGATTCGTGTCGTCAATTCACTTTGCACTTGAACAATATTTTCTGTACATTCTAGTTTAACCTGCTGTATTTCAACATTTACTTTACTACTGAGCACTGCTAAATCTTGCTTCCAACAGTCTCTGAGATCGGATATTTTGGAATCTAAATCAGCGCCCATTTTAGTCATCTCATTACTTAAATCAGATCCTAATTTAGACATTTTTGAATCCATTTTACTTGACATATTAGTTTCCATTTGTGACATATTAGTTTCCAATTTTGATATACTGGAATCCATCTTACTTGACATATTGGAATCCAACACGTTCATCTTAGTTAATAGATTCATCAGCATACTGGCGACATTATCCTTCGCCCCCTCATTTGCTGATACAATGTCCCTATTAACATTAACTACCGGCATGGGTAACTGTAACTCACTGGGCACTGACATATTTGGATCTGACTCCAAACTATAATTAACATAGGATGAATCAGTCAAACTACTACTGAAATTGGGTTGAGACACGTCTAAACTAAAATTCATGGGGTCATTTTCCCCTGTCTCCATCCCACTATCACAACTTAGTTCCGCCTTTTTGTCACTTGGTTGAAACTCAGCCATTTTTCTCAGTTTGACTCCACAAACACACAAAGTTTTCAAAAGCACTGTACTTAACTTTGTGCTTCGGCGTGCTGCGTTGCTGCTAGATGAAACTGCGGGTCCGTTCACCATACACTGCAATGCTGTACCAGTTTCCGGGCCCCCGCTCGAATCAGCGCTGCCAACTGCCACTGCTGTCGTCGCCTCTGCGTAGTCTCCGTAGCTCGTCGTCTGCCAGACGCCGTCGTAGACTGCTATTCCAATCGGCGCGTAGTCACCGAAAAATTCTTCCGTTCCGTACAACACATTACAGTTCACGGACACTTTCACTGTCCTTCCTATTCACGTGGCGATATCAATTTGTACGCTACACAGTTCCTACACATAGCGAGCACTTCTGTATTGTCCGGTAATTGTCACTACTGCTTTTTTTTTGAAATTCACTGGAATTTACTATTTTTATTTCCCGGCCGATGCACCACTTGCGACGGGTCAGGCTCTTATCGCGCAGTTTCCTTTCCCTGAAAGAAAATCCACCTACCTCGTTTCTTAGGTAGTTGCTGCACTCGCCTCTCCTGATAGCAGCTACTGGAAAAATTGCAGAAAAGCAGTGTTGAAGAAACTGCAATTTAATAGCCGCTCACCGGAGGCCGCGATACATGTTTGCTGAAATACAATCTATGAGCAATCTTCCTAAATAAATTGAGTTATTGGAATGGTAGTAATTGTTTACTCAAACGAGAACGCGAAGTTGGTAATTCTATTTAAGCTCTTTATTGTCTTTAAGCCTGATCATCAGCCCGCTAATCTACGTTTGAAGAAAGTTCAGTTCACAATTCTATCCACACTCAAACCCCGCCAGAATTAGCTTTCAAAGTTACGGAATTTACTTAACTGCAACACAGACGATTTTCTAACATACACGTTTGCAGTCGATGTTCAATAATAGTTCGTTTTTTAACGTTAATGCTCGCCATAAGCACTTAGTAAAAGTTTACGAAGTACCGCCACGCTTTTAATTATTAAAGTTACTCGCGTCTTTCGCGGAACGAAAAGTCACAACTCGCTCAAACTCACACTACGCGTTACTGGACTCTTCCAGTCTCAAATCGCACAGTACCGAACCGATGAAGCCGTTTTATGACTTCATTTTACACATTATTCGCGAGGACACATCAAGCATGTCTCTTCTCGATCACAGTTCCTTCGCGACTCCTCATCCACTCGCGACTCACTCTCCTAGTCTGCTAACCGTCCTCGCATCTCATTGGCTCACACATCACACAGCCAATCAGAATTAACTCTTTGGGTGCGCCTCGCGCCAAAATCTAGCACGCACCAGTCATGACTTCTGAATCATTTACGTCATGACTTCTTGTTACACAAAATTTACTGTATAATTTAACAAACCGAAAGGAAAACTAGACTTTACTTTATTTCCAGAAATTATTTAAATACTCGCGAACGTTCTGGCTGCTTGTACAATACCATACACTCTTGGACATCCGACATTCACTAAGATGGGGAACCACTGGCGACTCTGTTCCCACGGTTACATCGTCTGAACACTTGCGAGTTCCAACCTAGATTTTATACACTTGCAAAGAATGGCGAATGTCCCTCTTTCATTCACTCAGGCACACTCATTCACTCTCACCTACTCATATAAAATAACTGTTCACAAAAATTCAAAACATTTATGGTTTTAACAAAGTTATAGGTGAATTTCTAAAAGTAAAATTCTCAAAATAAATACAAAAGCACGGAAGGTGATTTTGTTTCATAGTTGGATGGTCACTGAAGGTGATCTATACATAATGGTATTTATTTAGACTCGAAAATTGTAGAAATTTGCGTTTTCTGTAAGATTTTTCTAATTTCCAAAATATGCAGGTTTCAAAGCTCAAATTTGGATGACTTATTTTTATTCATAACAGAAACTAGTATATTAACTTTTAATTTCCTCAGGTTCCTCAGTTAGAAGTTATTAAAGATGAAAGTTCCACGTTATACACGCGGCTAGTTAGCGCACAGGTCTTACATTCTCACGGTACAGACATGCCATATGGTCGTGACGTCAGACGAACGGACACCGGTAATCTGCCCGCTACAGCACATATGCTAATCTGATGGCTACTTTACAGTCTGTCTACATTTCACAGTAAATATTTGATAGAAAACTGTGCGCTCGCACTAGTTGCGACGCCACATAGTGATCAATAAAATATTATCTTCCACTGTTTATAACAGTAAGCCAACGCAGGGGCAACTTTGTGATTCTAAGACTATAGAAAACACGTGATTTCCAGGCGAGGAACTCGTCGAGCCATATTCGCAGTGCATTTCTATCGGGAAAGGAGGTTCCTTTATGGTTGTTGGGCAGAGAGCGGAAAAAGTGAAAATCTGGAGACGCAAGACAGGTGAGTAAGGTGGCTGCGGAATGATTTCCTCACCCAACTCCTATACAGCAATTTTTGTGAGACAAGCAGAATGCAAGTGGGCGTTATTGTGGGATAGCGACACTTCACGCAATATTCCAGGTCGTTGTTCTTGGATTGTGTCTGCAAGATGTCTCAGTTGTTAACAGTAAATGTTGGGAGTGATGGTTGCACCTTGGGGAAGCAATTCGCAGTACACCTCCTCCAGCACAGGCATAACATCATCCTATGTGGATGCGTGCAAGTCTTTTCGCGGGTGGTTTTGCTTTCTTTGGATTCATGCAGCCCTTTGTTTTCCTTATGTTAGCGTAAAGACACCGTTTCTCGTCACTAGTAACGACAAAGGGTGTGAATGGTCGGTGTTGTTCACGAACCAGTTGGCAACAAGAAACCAGAGAAGCATATATGACCATTCGCATACTTTTATGATTTCGGCTTAGAGCATGCATTAACAATGCAACTGAATTTTTGAACTTCCCCCACTGTATGCAGATGTCACACGATGGTGGAATGAGCACAGTTCATCACATCTGGCAGTTCTCGAGTACACTGGCGTGGATTGTTGCGGATAAACGCTTTTAAGGGATCTTCATCAAACCTCGAAAGTCTTCCTGGACTTGGAGAACCAATAATGTGCCAATAACGTGAAAACGATCGCCCTTAAAACGAAAAACTATTTCCTTACAATCCTATGTCCAATGAAATTATCCCCAATACGGCGCAAATATTTCTAGCTGCCTCCGCTGCTGTCATCCATCTAGTGAACCCAAACAGAAGAATACGTGGTAAATGTTCCGATATCTCCATTTGGCACTCCATTTCCTAGAGTCCATAACAACACTCACTATCTCCAAATAAAAATAAACACAATAAGTAAATTTAAACAGCAGCACTAAACTACAAATAAAAAATGAGAACCGATATATAGATCAGTGGCAACCGGAATACCAGCATGCCAAACGAAAACGCTACTAACTTAAGCACCAACCGTATACAACCTACTTCATTTGTTGCGTCGTGCTGGAGTATTCTCCATTATGTATACCAAAGGCAAGAGAGCAAATAACAGATATCTTTAACAGCTAACGGTAAGAATCCATTACAATTAGAATTTTCATCCGTGTGACAACGGATTGCTAACCACTGCAACATGACATGAGGCAGTGTGGATAAAATTCTTAACAGAGTTACCCTTGCAGATTCCATTTCGCCATCCTTAACCTTAGACATTAAACACTGCTCGTCTACTCCTTCATCAATTGCATTTTTCCTTCTATACAAAGACATATGATAATTCGACTTTTCATGACAAGCACACCTTTCGGACGTTTTGTTCCAGGAAGTAAACCCAAATTTAATGAATGTTGTAATTACATCTTCACGTCATTTAGTGTTCTTCGCAAAAGACCCATTAGAGGAACTCGTTTCTTTACATACAGAATAAGACATTTCACCACGGTTGCTTCGTGTAACAACTACTGTTTATGAAAAGGATGGCCACCATCAACATGACCAGTTTTCTTTCTTTCATTTGATACAGAACTTGAATTGGATCCACCTGATACAATATAGGCATATGTCGTAGCCGAAACAGTTTACTTCATCGACGAGCGTACAATGAATTGCTACAGCACAAAAACCAACAAATAAAGAAATAAACAAAGAAATTGTAATAATAAGTAAGTGTAAATGATACTGAGTTAAGCAACAAACAATTGTAAACAAAGACTTACTGCTCCACAAGGAGCGGTACTGGGCGAGTGAATAACTATTGATGCAAAGCAGACGGTTTAAATCTCTGCCGACCGTTGTCCGTTGGGCAGAACATTCAAAAACTTTCGTAAAGTTTCCGCGAGAGAGAATAGCGCTGAACCCTTGTCCTTTGTTTGTGGGGGAAGAGAAGCGCGAAGCCGTGCTATGAAAACTGGCTTGAGGGACTTCTCCCAATTTTCCTGTTTTTTTTTTATTGTCGTATTTTATTTTCCTTCCCCATTTTGTGTGGGTGTTGAGCACTCAAAAATTATCTCGGTGGAGGACGGGAGGGGAGAGGGCGAGGATGGTGGAAGGTGCGCGATAACCAGAACAGCCACGGAGGCGTCGTCCCTGTTGCTACATAGGAGGGCTATTCGGAAAGCGAGGTCGGATTGGGCGCGAAATGGAAACTACACTGAAAATCCGATGAATCTTTGCACAGATGTGTTGGGCAGTATCTCTAGAACGCCCGTCGATCGCGTCACATCGCTCTTTTCAGGTCTGAGCGCACAGTGAGATCTTACATATTCCTCGAAAACAGTGTCTCTCTCCACGTGCGAGGGCCTGGCTAGAGATTTCACCTGGTATCATGCTGCTCTTTCAACATATACATCATGTGTTTCCTTCTTCGTGACAATTCTCGGCTGCACTCTGGAGGGGAATGAAATGCTGCTGCAGAGTTTTCGATGGGAAGTGTTTGATCACCCACAATACAGCCAGTAATTGGCTGATTCTGTGTTTCATCTCTGCTTACATGAACCGCAGGCTACGACGACAACATTTTGGGAGACATAACCTCGAACCTGCGACCGTGGTTCCAGAAGCGCTAGAACCACTCGGCCACTATACAATGCACTTCACAGTTGTTTGCAAAGAACAAAAGTAGACTTACAGTCACTAGGGTTTAGTTCCTCACTGCAGTTTCTGCTCTCTACGCAAAGTGGGAGGCATATTGCTAGTTCCACTCTTGTAATATTACACTTGTGCTGTGTTAGTGAAGACTCACTGCAAACTGGAGGAATAGCACTAGCAAAGAAGCATTACCTCTTCGATATCGTTGTGTGCACTGGACACATTTCTTTGCATCGGATTTCCACATGTTCAATACAACAATGTCAATAGTTCAGGGGTAACACAACTTAAATCAGGAAATTGATTAGAATTCATATAAAACAGAACAACTGCCCAGAACTGTTCCCTTAATGAACTCTCGAATGCTGTTAGCAGCAGATGTAGACACAAATCCCTTGTTAAGTATTTTGGTTGGATACAGTTTAATCTGGATACGCTAACACGGTCAGACAAATCATTATCTGACATAAGAATAGCGTCACATGAGATGAATTTGACGTATTGATCTCTTATACAAGCTTCTAATCATCGAAAACACAATATTAGCTGTTACTGGCGAATCGAAAGTACAATTTGGTTGAATCGTGAGACTGATTCATCAGGTCCATTTAACATATTCTGCTCCTGTAGCGAACATAATAAGCCTTTACGAGGAAAATGAGTCTTTACATTGGTATTTGTGTACCTGTGTCCTTTCTATAGCCTTACTGTTGTTTAATGCAGTATACGTAATTGAAGTGAGTGAATATGAGTTTCACAAGGTTAGCTGGTAGTTGTAGTCATTTAGAGCAGCTTTGTCATCTAGTCGTAACATAGCTGGGAAGGTAAGCAAGTTTAGCTTTTCGGATAGGGCAAGTTCTTGGTCGTTTACGAAAGTTAAGACGGCAGAAGGTACCACGCCTAAAAAGATAGAGCGGTTACATCACATCCAGAGTGAAACACACTGCTGCTAACACCTTGTAAGGACAGGTACGCTTTCTGGACACTCCGTGAATTGAAGTGCGTGGATGTACTTACTGTGTGATGTTCGTACTTAACAGACATTTTTCGGCATTTTGGATAGCTGGCAAGTGCTTTGTGAGTCGGTTTGCTACCACCTGAAGTATAGTACGAAGGAACCTTATTCTTGTGTACAATTAGGAAAGTGGAATTATTTTCAGTGTATACAGTAAATTTGCGAAACAAAATCGTGAAAAGTATAAAACTGAATTTTGCTATTTTTCTTTATTTGTGAGGAAATTTAAGTTGGTGAATTTGTTCAACTATGGCTACCCATGAGTAGTGGTAAAAACAAAACTTCATTTAGTTTTTAACCTTCAGTAAATACTTGCGCTCTCAGCATCTCTTGTACTTTTTCAAATTTAAGTGGGTTGTTTTCATGTGCGCAACATATATAGTACATTAACCCACGTATTATTGAGAAATCGGACTTTAGTTCTTTGCTAGCCATTGAACATTTATAAACGTGCAGAAGAGAATGAACACCTACATATGTGCGTCATGTATCTTGGTTTTTGTGATGTGTAATTTATTGTATTTTTGACGGCTTGGCACTTGCTAAGGAATGACGTATGACTTCTAGGGTGAGTATGCAATAGGCTTGGTAGCGGTTGTCAGAAGCAGAGAATCACCCTTATTCCCGTTTCTTCGTTGAGTAGACGAGTCTGCAAGTGTATTTTTTTTACCCTAAACTCCATGTTCATTTGTGTGTATATCCAAGCCTTACCCGACTGAATTATTTGGTTAGATAGTATGTATTTTCCACAGAATAGCTGCGAAATTGGAAAAAATTATTTTTTATGTGAAGTGGAGACGAAACATGTACATTGTTTTCTGAGTGTATTTAATTCCTTCATGTTCAGTCAGATCATCCATGCTTGACAAATAAATCACCTTACTGGTATATTTAGAAAAAACGCAGGTCATGTGTGTTAGGATCTAATCAAATCCTTAATGGTTTGATGAATAATAAGATACTGCAAACACTCTATTCTTATTTTTCCACTGTTTGTCTTCAGTGAAATAAAGTTCAAATCAGAATGCCTTGTGCTTTCCCCTCTTCATCAGGGATAATTTGTTTTCAGTAGTATCTTTTACTTAGCTGAACCGCTGGTGATGTAGAATTCAGTATTAGTCCTATGCTTCAATTGTAATGAGCCTGATGATACGTGTTAGAAGCTTTTTCAGATATTATCCGTCACATTGTCATCTGTTTCACTATTTCAGTACCACATGACTAATAAATAATGATTTCAAATTAATATTCACTTACTTTTTTGTGGATACATGACCGGTCAGTAACATACGTGGCAAAATCTAACAGAAAATTGTGCCTGACGCTACGCCTTTTTCCCCTGAGCAACTATTGGTGAAACTAGTTGTCAGGCAATTCTTGTGATAAAATCCCTGTTATAATGTATATAAATATTTTTAATGCCGTATTTAATTCTATTTTCCTTTAGAGGTCTACGTAGATACGGAAGTGGGGGGTGGATGGGCGGTGTGACGGGGTGGGAGGGGGGTATTGGGGATGGGGAGGGGGTGAAGGTTCAGCCCCCGCACAAGAACCATGAAGTTTTCTTTCTTTCCACGTATGTTTACGAATGCTGCCAGCTTCATTGATATATCAGCTACAGCACTATACTAACGCAGCCAAAACGTTAAGAATGTGTTTGAATGTATATGGGACACATTGAAGATGTTCATTAACTGAACTTTATTACTTCCGTGTATAATTTACACAATAGATGCTGATTATTAGCGCACATGGATAACTAAAGTGGCATTATTGTGTAGCAGACAAATAACATTCTTCCTTTTACATCCCTCCTCAACTTCCTGCTTTTTCTGAAGCTCACATACCTCTGTGGTTAAGGCTTAACTTAGAACCAGCTATTTACGTAGTCTTCCGTCCATATCTATCGAGCGGAACTATTACATATGGGGGTCACTAAAACCTGAAATAAAACAAACATTGTTTCAGCAACATTGAGACAGCAAAAAACTCGAAGGCTACAAATATTTTAGAGTACATCAGAATTTTATTCTTAGTCATTTGATAATTTTCTTTTGATTTATCCCTCTTTTGACTGGTTTGATGCGGACCGCCACGAATTTGTCTCCTGTGACAACCTCTTCTTCTCAGAGTACCAATTGAAAACTACGCCCTCAATTATTTGCAGGATGTATTCCAACCTCTATCTTCCTCTACAGTTTCTCCCCTCTACAACTCCCTCTAGTAGCTATTCTCCCTAATGTCATAACAGATGTTCTATTATCCTGCCTCGTCTCATTTCCAGTGTTTTCCACATATTCCTTTCTTCTCCGATTCTGCGCAGAACCTCCTCTTTCCTTACCTTATCAGTCCACCAAATTTTTAACATTCGTCTGTAGCACCACATCCCAAATGCTTCGATTATCTTCTGTTCAGATTTTCCCACAGTCCACGCTTCACTTCCATACAATCAGAAATTTCATGGCCAATGCATTTGTTTGATGCTAATAGATTTCTCTTGTCCACGAAAGCCTTTTTTGGAAGCGCTAGTCTGCTTTAGATATCCATCTTCACTTTGACTCAGGGTAGCAATGTCATCAGCGATATCCTTCCACCTTGAATTTCAATTCCACTCCTGAACCTTTCCTTTATTTCCATCTTTGCCACTTTGATGTAAAGATTGAACAGTAGGGACGAAAGACTACATCTCGGTCTTACACCCTTAATGTTATCAGCTTTGCTTTTAATGTCACCTAAGGTTGTTTTGACGTTTCTATACGTTGAGTCAGTTCTTCCGACTATCACTCCTTTCCTATTTCTTCCCATTCTTCATGCAATCATTTCGTCCTAGCTTCCCTGCAACTCCTATTTATTTCATGCCTCATCGACTTGTATCACTGTATTCGCGAATTTCCTTTAACATTTTTGTACTTTCTTCTTTCATCGATCAGCTGAAGTATTTCTTCTGTTTCATGTGCTTTCTTTACAGTTACCTTCTTTGTCCCTATGTTTTTGTTGCCAGTTTTTGTAATAGCCCTTTTTAGACATGTCCATTCCTCTTCAACTATAATGCATATTGGACTATTCTTTATTACTGTATCTATAGCCTTAGTGAACTTCAAGCGCATATCACTCTGTAGTACTTCCGTCTCCCACTTCTTTGCGTGTTGGTTTTTCCTGACTAATCTCTTAAACTTAAACATATTCTTCATCACTACTACATTGTGATGTGAAGTTACACCTGCTCTTGGGTACGCCTTAGAATCCAGTATCTAATTTCAGAATCCCTGTCTGACCATGATGGAATCCAACTGAAATCTTCCCGTATCAACCGACATTTTCCAAGTATATCTTCTTTCTTGTGATTATTGAACAGAGTATTCGCTGTTACTAGCGTAAACCTATTACTGAACTCAATTAGTCTATCTCTTCACTCATTCCTTATCCCAAGCCCATATTCTCCTGTAATCTTTTCTTCTACTCCATTCCCTACACCAGTATTCCAGTGCCCCATGACTATTTCCTTTTACGTATTGTATTACCCCTTCGATATCTTCACATACTTCCTTTATCTCTTCGTCTTCAGCTTGCGACGTCGGGATGTGTATCGGAACTAACGTTGTCGCTGTCGGTTTGGTATCGATTCTGATAAAAAGAACCCTATCACTGAGCTGTTCACAGTAACGCACTCTCTACCCTACTGCTGCTGTTGATGTTATCCTATACTCATCTGACCAGACATTCTTGTCTTCTTTCCATTTCACATTGCTAACACCTACTGTATCTAGACTAAGCCTTTGCATTTTCCTTTTCAGATTTTGTAGCTTACCTACCAGGTTCATGTTTATGACATTACATGCCTCGACTCGTAGAACGCTAGACTTTGGTAGGTTATTCAGTCTTTTTCTCATGGTTACCTCCCCTTTGGCAGTCCCGTCCAAGGATTCGAATGGGGGATATTTCGGAATCTTTTGCCGGTGGAGAGATCATCATTTCACATTTTGAATTAGAGGTCACATGCCCTGTGGATACGCGTTATGCGTCTTTAATGCAGTGGTTTCCATTGCCTTCTGCATCGTCTTCCACCTTAAGGGCAGCACACCCGATGCACAGCGCCCTGAACCTCAGCCTCCTCCTCCTCTTTCTTTGGCAGGGACGGCTGCAGAATGTCGATGATTTCCTATGCAGGAAATCTTTAACCGCAGATGATGATTATGAATCAAAATTTTAGCTGTGGTGTGTTGCGAACTCGGGACCGTGGACGTTTTGATTACTAGTAAAAGACGCTACCTGTAGACCACTTTGAAAGGCACCATTCGTCACGGGGAAGCGCATAAAAACGGTTCCAAATCACGTTATCTTCCACCCTTAGACATTTGATGCAGAGTTTTTTAAACAACCTGTATCTATATGAATGAGAGAGCAAATTGCTAGAGATTTTTCTAATGCATCTCTGCATCTATTAGTTCTACGTATAGAACTTACAATACACGTTTCGCTTTAGTCGCCAGAAACTTCGTCAGTTGTCTCCATTCGTGCATGGCTATTGAAGAGTGATTTGTGGCGTAAGTATTTTTGTGTCTCTCTTTCTTACATCCGGAAATGTCCTCTTATGCGTATTATTCAGGTATTACTTCCTTTAACATTGGTCCTTCTGACCTGCTTTCTCTTTCAGTTGATGCTCTATAAATTTCTTTATGTAAGACAGCATTAAATATTTAGCCTCTACTACACAGCCGGCCGCGGTGGCCGTGCGGTTCTAGGCGCTCCAGTCCGGAGCCGCGCTGCTGCTACGGTCGCAGGTTCGAATCCTGCCTCTGGCATGGGTGTGCGTGATGTCCTTAGGTTAATTAGTTCTAAGTAATTCTAAGTTCTATGGGACTAATGACCACAGCAGTTAAGTCCCATAGTGCTCAGAGCCATTTTTTTTCTACCGCACATAAATGTTTTTTTACCTCGCACCGATTAAACCAATGTCCGCGAATGTTGCCTGCCTAGTCTCGCAAACTTAGCTGCTAAATTTGGTGATCACTTTATTTATAAACGCTCTCTTGCTATACGCTTCATACATTCGTACCATATCGTTTCGATTTATATTGGTATGAATGTATGTAGCTGTGAACCATGGATGAGGGGTGGCTAGAGTGTTACTGATCGACATTCATAGTTTGGTAGCGGACCATGTTACCGACAAATACAAAGTGGTGCACAATTACACCAAATTAGGGAAAGGGAGAGTGTTACGATATCTTGAAGATCGAGGTACAGACGAAATGACGTAACAGAAACAGAGGTGGAGGAAGAGTAAACAGAGAGCAAGAGAGAGAGAGAGAGAGAGAGAGAGAGAGAGAGAGAGAGAGAGAGAGAGAGCGAGAGAGAAGCAGAGAATTTTAGACCACATTGTTTCTCTCAGAGATACAATCTCTGAAGTCCGAAGAGATTAGGTTCCCATTTTTACCATTATCTTACTTTAATGATGCGTTCAATAATTTTCCATTTATGACGCTCATATCCTTCTGCAGCGTGCTTGGGCTGCGATATTTCTGTTTTAGGGGGTTTGTAAAATTTTGAGTGGCTTCCATTACTTTTCCATTCCCAGAAGCTGTCCTCGTACCGTGTGTTAAGAACTATGCCAGTCGTCTTGGTTAAAACTTGTCACAGTCCATGCACCTGAGCTGGGCTTTATTGTGGTAAGTATTGTGTTACTCTTCTCAGAGTATAGAGCAAGAGAACGTTGTCAGATAAAGTCAACGTCAAATCTAGCACTTACATATGTTTAGTCTGAGAAACGTTAAAGAATTACATGCAGTTGTGTATATTGTAGTATTTCGTCACTTATTTATACCAAACAATGTCTATTGCTGCAAGTGAAAGTGATATAGGCCATTATACTAGTGCCAAACGTGAGAGTACTTGGAAATGTGCATTCGCACCACACTTCTGGATGTAAACAGGAAACAGAAGTAAATGTAGTAAATAAAATAGTCACACTAAGTAGCTTATCAAATGAACTGATTTTAGATCTACAACCAGTCAAGAATTGCAAATCTGATTGATTACAGACCAGTGGCAATATCTGAAACAAAGAAAAGGAAACATGCGTGGTACAACATAAAACAAAGCAACTGTAATGAAATCGGTACGTGCGGTGACCTCACACATGGTATCGTTGGTGACATGTTGTTAGCACACAGAAACAACGTTCATATAGCGTTAAGCGCAATCAATAAAAAGGCACGTCGGTCAAGTAATTTATAATTTAGTTTGCCTTCAGGCGTTAAAGGCCTATTTTGTGAAAATTTGTTACTGTATGGCGTTCTAATGAAAACTAAATTGTTCCACTCACCTAATTATTAAAGGGTCAATACCTCCAGCACGTTGGGTTGCTATTAAATTTTTCAGCACCAGTAAATAGTTACATCGCGGCATCGGAAGTGAATTGCATGCGCGATAAACGCGCTCACTTAGGGTAATTGGAACTAATTTTCACCTTATCAGATAGCCACGTCCTGAAAGGCAACGAACTCGCAAGGGGACTGCGCCGCGGACACCGCAGTTCAAAGTTGTATGTTTAATTTTTTGTGGAGTACAGACGGCTTCCTCTTGCAAGGACAGAAGTGATAATGTGCCTACTCAGAGCCGCCCACTAAATCTTGAAATTATCGAACTTTAAAGTTGCTATAGGAGATCAACTGACATTATTACTGGACTATTACAGGTTTATTCATGAACCTCCTGACATTTCCATTTAGTTATAGCTATCATTAAGATGTTTAAGAACTATGGTTAAAATCTGTTACCATACTTCCGACAATTTTATATTCTAAAGGCAAAGAAAATGAGGAAATAACAGTGAACACAGTTCAAATTACTGTCGACGTCAAGATAATTTTGGACAGGTCAGGAAAACTGCTGGTGAATCCTGTTGATGCCTTGGGCATATGTAGGGAATATTTTGAAGAGTTGCTCAATGTAGGTGAAAATACGATCACTAATGTTTCAGATTTCGATGTACAATGGAATAGGAATGACGATGGAAATAGGATCACATTTGAGGAAGATGAGAAAATTGTCAATAGGTTGCAGTGCAATAAAGCGGTTGGGGTGGACGAAATTCAGTCGGAACTCATCGAATACAGTGGAATGTCAGGTCTTAAATGTCTACACAGGATAAATGAAATAATGTGGGAGTCGGGACAGATTCCATCGGACTGGGCGAAAGCAGTAATCACACCAATCTTTAAACGTGGAGACAGAAAAGATTGTAACAACTACAGAGGTATCTCTTTAATCAGCGTTGTGCGTAAAATATTATCAGGTATTGTTGAAAGGGAAATGTGAGTATTAGTTGAGGACAAATTAGATGAAAATCACTGTGGGTTTAGGCTTCTTAGAGCTTGGCAGGACCCGATCTTTAGCTTACGGCAAATAATGGAGAAGTGTTACGATTGGAACAGGGAATTGTATCTCTGCTTTATAGATCTAGAAAAGGCATATGACCGGGTTCCTAGGAGGAAGTTATTGTCTGTTCTACGGGATTATGGAATAAGAGGCAAACTTTTGCAAGCAATTAAAGGTCTTTACATAGATAGTCAGGCAGCAGTTAGAGTTGACGGTAAATTGAGTTCATGGTTCAGAGTAATTTCAGGGGTAAGACAAGGCTGCAACCTTTCTCCACTGTGGTTCATATTATTTATGGATCATATGTTGAAACCAATAGACTGGCTGGGTGAGATTAAGATATGTGTACACAAAATAAGCAATCTCACATATGCGGATGACTTAGTTGTGATGGCAGATTCGATTGAAAGTTTGCAAAGTAATATTTCAGAGCTAGATCAGAAATGTGAGGCTATGGTATGAAGATTAGCATCTCCAAAACAAAAGTAATATCACTGGGAAAGAGATATAAAAGGATTGAGTGCCAAATAGAAGGAACAAAGTTAGAACAGGTGGACGGTTTCAAGTACTTAGGATGCATATTCTCACAGGATGGGAACATAGTGAAAGAACTGGAAGCGAGGTGTAGCAAAGCTAATGCAGTGAGCGCTCAGCTACGATCTACTCTCTTCTGCAAGAAGGAAGTCAGTACCAAGACTAAGTTATCTGTGCACCGTTTAACCTTTCGACGAACTTCGTTTTATGTGAGCGAAGTCTGGGTGGATTCAGGTTACCTTATCAATAAGGTTGAGCTTACAAATATGAAAGTAGCTAGGATGATTGCATGTACTAGTAGATGGGAGCAATGGCAGGAGGATGTCCACAATGAGGAAATCAAAGAAAAACTGGGAATGAACTCTATAGATGTAGCTGTCAGGGTGAACTGGCTTAGATAGTGGGGTCATGTTACACGCATTGGAGAAGCAAGGTTACCCAAGAGACTCATGGGTTCAACATTAGAGGGTAGGAGGAGTCGGGGTAGAGCAAGGAGAAGGTACGTGGATTCGGTTAAGAATGATTTTGAAGTAATAGGCTTAATATCAGAAGTGGCACAAATGTTAGCACTGAATAGGGGATCATGGAGGAATTTTATACAGGGGACTATGCTCCAAACTGAATGCTGAATGGGATAATCAAACTTAAATGATGATGATGGTCAAAATAATTAGACAGACCACTGAATTACTTGTGAAAGAAAGTGAAGGAAGCGACAGAGACAGGTCTGACGATGTCGTCCGTTATTTGCTTGAAACTCTTTTGGAAATGCTGACTGGCAGTGCCTGAACCACTGTACTACACTGCTCGATGTGGCGAAGGAGACACGATGCCGTTTGTTGGTTCTAATATCGTGTCCCATCTAATTTAGAATTCTCCTGCAAAATATTCAAGTAGGACCCCGGTAAGAAGAGTGACAGAACTCAGAAATTCAATACTTGCGAAAAATCGACTTAAAGAATTCCATTCAACTTACACAGAAATAATATAAGCTTCCTCTAAAATTCAAACAAGTAAGTATTTTTGGCAGTAATTTCCATGATATTTCATTCAACAGTAATATGGACGTGTAGCTCCGCATTTTTGAGTTGTGTCACTGTTGTTGCCTGGGTGAGGTGACTGCAATTGCGATCTCAGTATGAAGTGACATATACAACTTTACTAAACTACGATTTCGGTTTGCTCTCCTTCCCGTATTTCGTGCAGAAAGTTTACGGACCGTTGTTCCTCATAGTCTCGTCTCCCGATAACCCCCCCCCCCTCCCCCCCCCCCTGCCCCCGCCCACTACCTCGCATAAAAACAGCGCACAGAACGTTCATACAACCATGCTGCACTTTCGGAATAGTCCTTCCTCCGGATGTCGCCTAACTCGCCCATCGCATTGGCTTGAATGTCGGTAAAAAAGTCGTCAAACTGTTGACCTTTCATGTGTATTTCTGCACTTTGTCGTTTAGCGGTAGGTACGTACCGATCATGTCCCATCACCCGTGACGATTTTTTCCAGGAAAGAGATGGCCGGGTTTTACATTTCAATGAAGACGAGAACTGAGTTCATAAGCTGACATTTTCAATCGGGAATAACTTTATGATGCCGTCACGATTTGAGTAATATTTTGATGGCGTTATTTTTAAAAATGACCAAGATTTTTGTGTAGCGCTTACGACTCACCACTTGGACCGCCACCTGCAGCTACAGCCGCCTATTGCAAAACGGTGGATGAATAGTCGTGGACCAAATTCATTTATTTTTAAACTAATTAAAAAATGTGATAGAAGGTAAAAGTAACCTTACTCCGCGAAATTCCAAGTTATTGAGTGATGTTGTATAATTTTCAGTCTAAACGTAACGAACTTCAATGTACAATATAAAAATTATGTGTTTGGTGCGATATTACACTTCGATACGTTCGGAGCTGGTGGCCTACGTAAATGAAGCCTCGTAGCCTTTCAAGGGGAGAGACTGCGTGCTCAGTAGTCTCTCTTCACACTATCACAAACACAGGCCATGATGACAGTTCACAGTTGCATTAAACTAATATTGCGTCTCGTTCAGCTGGATAACTTTCATTATTGATAATGTGATGATCAGCGTTCCCCCAATAGAAACGATAACAGTACACAAAAAATTTACAGATTATGCTAACGATTCCATACATCACTTTTCAAATAATATCTTAAGGTAATTTCTGCAGAAATATGGGGCTTACTCTAAATACAGTTCATAGCTATACTACACCATCCATAAATGGTTAAAGATAGTAGTTTATTCTTCTGCACTATTGCACTTCATAACTACACACATATTAATTTATTCTTTGTTCTATGCCGCTTTATGAATGTAGCGAGACGTGACTGTACGATAATGTCTCGGTATATTTGGCACGTTATACCGTAACTACGCACACGTACGTCGTATCGTGCTTTTGAATCGAGGGCATTGGTACGTATTCGCAGCAGGGTGCTGTTTATCCTTCCGCTGTGCACGGGGGTCGGTCTGTGCCGGTACGTGTGACCCCCCCAGGCGCGCTAATGGCCTCATTACGAGCAGAGGCACGAAACGCTCCTATCGTTACGCCAACGTGACGCACTGACCAGGGCGGTCCTGGCCCAGTGATTCACTGTTATGGAGATCCTAAGGCTTTCCACTGAATGGAACACGTGGCTTACCAAACGAGGACGGGTATGAAGCAATAGCAATATTTTCTTGTGTTAATCGCATTGTCAGACTACCTTCCGCTGATGCTTAGTGTTTTAGATTCATGTACCTCGAAGTACCCTGAATGTAGTCACCTACAATACTGTAGCGAGGCAGCATGAGACAGTGTACTTAACCTGAAATTTGTTCATTCCCACTAATAAATGTCAGAAGAATTGCAACGCAAATTTCTGTAAAGCGTACTTGCGCCTCCAAACCATCAACGTTTTGTTACCTTGGGTTTCTAATGTCCCTTGACATCCTAAATTTTAATGTAGAATGTGTCACGTAATGTTATTAAAAATTTCGACATACCGGAACAAATACTTTCGAAGGGGAAGAAAATGAATTATCCATATGGGAAGGAAATACGTAGATATGATGAACATATATAGAAAACAAATGGTAACTATTTCGGAAAAAATGGATGATTTATTAACTCTATAACTATGGTGTTGCACTCTTTCCTATTCTTAAATATTGTGTTCTATTTAGTTCCGTAACTGTGAGAGTCTGGTTCCGTGTGTGATGCAGGGTGACCTTGCTAGAACTTTTTCTATCGTGCATAGCCTCTAATTTCGGACTCGCGAATCAAAGCAACAACAGTAACACACTGAACATTTTGTTAAATTATACTCTACCCTTTGGCTACAATTTGATCGCGTGTTGAAAGAAATTTTCGGTTCGCAGGCGTTCGTGAAACAACGACCGGCAGGAAGACTTAAATTTGTTTCATCATTCAATTGTCGGGGAAAATTTTAAAATTCTCATTTGACAGCGTCTTTCCCTAATTGAACTTGAGTTTCAATTTCCTGTGAAGTGTTTAGTAGACAATCTATGTGGGCTCTGCATTTAGTAACGAGCTATTTTCTGCGATTCACTATTTATCTTAATTTATGGTTTCGATTATTTTTTTCTCTAAACTTAGTGACTACATTCACCACTGGAACACTAGTATCTGTAAACATATCTTGAGAACTCCTACCTAAAATTCGGGTCTCTTAGTTGCTGTTTTCTCGCGACATTCTGACAGAACGATTTATGAAAAGCAAAACTGGTCAGTCAATTTAGATCAGTTATGCAAGTCCTGTTTTAATAAATTAAAACTTGCTTTTTACAGATAGAGTGAAAATGACAAGATATTTATCGACATTCTTTCGTTAGTTTAAAACGTTTCAAAGGACATTTAAAATGAACGGTTCAGGACATTGACTCCTGACTCTTTAAGACAATGATATATGCGAAGAAAATATGTTACTCGAGTACTGCAACAATGACATCCTTCAAATGTGTGTATGTATTAAGCTATCTCATTAAACTGAACTATAGCACTGCAGGTGTTGTTGTTGACATTATACCCAGCAAGGATAGTGTCTAAGATAGAATTTAATTTCAATGAGGTATGTACTTGATATTAATCAGTAACATTCTTTAGATACAAATGCTGTTGATGTTGTGGTCTTCAGTCGTGAGGCTGTTTTTATGCAGCTCTCCATGCTGCTCTATCCTCTGCAAGCTTATTCATGTCCTAGTACCTACTGCAACCTACATCCTTCTGAATCTGCATAGTGTATTCATCTCTTGGTATCCCTCTACGATTTTTACCCTCCACGCTGCCCTTCAGTACCAAATTGGTGATCCCTTGGTGCCTCAGAACATGTCCTACCAACCGATGCGTTCTTCTTGTGAAGTTGTGCGACAAACTCCTCTTCTCCCCAATTATATTCAATACCTCCTCATTAGTTATGTGATCTACCCACCTAATCTTTAGTATTCTTCTGTAGCACCACGTTTCGGAAGCTTCTATTGTCTTCTTGTCCAAATTATTTATTGTCCATGTTTCAATTCCATACATGGCCACACTCCATACAAATACTTACAGAAACGACTTCCTGACACTGAAATCTATACTCGGTGTTAATAAATTTATATTCTTTAAAAACACATTCTTGCCATTGCCAGTCTACATTTCATATCCTCTCTACTTCGAACATCATCAGTTATTTTGCTCCCCAAATAGCAAAACTCCTTTACTACTTTAAGTGTCTCATTTCCTAATCTAATTCCCTCAGCATCACCCGACCTAATTCGACTACATTCCATTATCCTCGTTTTGCTTTTGTTGATGTTCATCTTTTATCCTCATTTCAAGGCACTGTCCATTCCGTTCAACTGCTCTTCCAAGTCCTTTCCTGTCTCCGACAGAATTACAATGTCATCGGCGAACCTCAAAATTTTTATTGCTTTCTATGGATTTTAGAACCTACTCCGAATTTTTCCCTTGTTTCCTTTTACTGCTTGCTCAATATACAGATTGAATAACATCGAGGAGAGGCTACAACCCTGTCTTACTCCCTTCCCAACCACTGCTTCGCTTTCATGTCCCTCGACCCTTACAACTGCCATCTGGTTTTTGTACAAATTATAAATAGCCTTTCGCTCCCTGTATTTTACCCCTGCCACCTTTAGAATTAGAAAGAGGATATTCTAGTTTACATTGTCAAAAGATTTCTCTAAGTCTACAATTGCTAGAAACGTAGGTTTGCCTTTCCTTAATCTTCCTTCTAAGATAACTCCTAACGTAAGTTTTGCCACACATGTTCCAACATTTCTACGGAATCCAAACTGATCTTCCTCGAGGTCGGCTTCTACAAGTTTTTCCATTCGTCTGTAAAGAATTAGCGTTAGTATTTTGCAGATAATTAGTAAGGTCAGTATTGCCTCACGTGTTCCAGTATTTCTACGGAATCCAAACTGATCTTCCCCGTGGTCGGCTTCTGCCAGTTTTTCCATTCGTCTGTAAAAAAATTCTCGTTACGAACCATATTAATCAAAAACCACAGTTGCTCACAGCGTGTGATGGATAAAATCTGGCTCTCCTTTTACAACATTAACAAAATAAGTAATCTGTAGCTTGCCTATCAGACACGGTGCAGTTGAGCGTGTGTGTCATAACATTTCTGGAGTTTCCTCAGGTCTCTAATCACGATAAACCTTGTCACATGACCTCAGTTCATGACACCCTTCAGAAAGTTTTGGAACTGAAACCAGGATAATGTCGCGAAGACTGGTGATCACGAACTTCATGCCACCACCCCTCTTGTCCCTTCTGTTATAGACGATTTTCCGCCACTGCGTTTCACCGTCTCCTTTCATCATCTCCAACACAAACCATGACAGCACACTGCACACCGACTCACTACAGTCATCTTCTGTGAAGTGGCTGAACCTGTCTTTAGAGGTCTCTAAGCCATTCATGCAATGCGGCTTTGCTTTACTTTTCTGTTATGGTTATGGTCAAAATGATAGGAAAAAAGCATTATAACGTCTGCTGATGGTAAGCCTGTTTGAAGGGAAATGGTGAAATCGCCGCAACACTAAATTTAGCCCGGTAAGTCCTTGAAACCACGGTTAATAATTACCAGGGATGACGTCCTACAACAGAAATATTAATAAAAGGGGTCTTCCAATAATATTTGGACAAGTTAGGACAAATGGTTGCAGTGTGTACCAAGATATGACCGTTCACTGTTACTACTGGTTAGTTACTCCACTCCTAAGCCTGTCGTTTTCCATATAAAAGGTGCTCGCCAGAGCGGAACGCAAAGAGGCCACGTGTTAGCCCTGTCTGAACGCTATCGGAGAGGTTTGTCTAGTGTTCCTTTTCCATTGTAGAACAGGCGTTCACCGAAGCCAAAGGAAAAAGACCTTTCTCAAACCTAATGTCCTCTTCCTTTCTTTTGCAGAGTTTACTTTTTTCATATTAAAAATTAATTCCAAGTGCAGGAGTAGCTCCGACCACACGGAAATGATTCATTTTTTCATTCCTTACAACAGAACAATAAAATAACACATTTCTCATTCTAATTAAACATTTGTAGAATCATTAAACAAACAAATCAGACCTCGACGACACAAGTCGTACAGGGAGATTAACAATTTTACATTATAACTTGCGTGGGCTGGTTTCATAAAAATGACACTGATTTTAGTCTTTGCGATGGAGATTTTCGGATTGTATTCTCTCGCTATTTTATTAAATTAAAAAGAGCTTCTTGTACGTAAGTTTCATTCTGAGTGACAGTTACTTAGTCAACAGCAAGAATAGTGTGCTAATATCGATCTTATTAATTTTAAATTTTTTTTTTCTCTGCAGATAAGTTTTGGTTACATTTTCAATAAATGCACACAAGGGTGTTCCAGAAAGTAAAGTAAGTTTTGGCATAACTAAATCAAGCTGAAGATACCTACACAAAACTTTATTTACAGAGTTATAGTGCCTCACTCTGTTTTTCAGTGTAGTAATTGTGGCTGTCAAGGCAGTTATCGTAATGCGGGACCTGTTTCTTAGTTCCCATTTTGCACAGTCGTCTACCGTCGAAGTCACTGCTTCCTTGAGGTCTTTATTGTCTGCAAAATGTTTTCCACACAAAATTTCCTTTAGTTCGGGAAGAATCGAAAAGCTACATTTAGCAAATTGGTGGTTAGTGTTATAGGAATATGACTTCGACATTATGCATACTGCAGGCAAATGCAATGTAGTAACTGACTCACATTCACATCTGCTTCAGAACCATGATCAAGTTCATTTGTGATTTGATCACAAAGGTGATATCAAAATATACCTTATGAAAAATAGGTTTAACTGATGAACGTTGGCAGGAAATAAAGTAACAATTGCTACACAGACAACTGGTTATCTGACTGTGCGCTACCAAATACACACTGGTATGTTATTCTTTTAACCTGGAATCAGATACATGTTGTGTTGGTAACCTAGCTGCAACTGAACAATGTCTAATCTCCGGAATGAGATTTTGACTCTGCAGCGCAGTGTGCGCTGATATGAAACTTCCTGGCAGATTAAAACTGTCTGCCGGACCGAGACTCGAACTCGGGACCTTTGCCTTTCGCGGGCAAGTGCTCTACCATCTGAGCTACCCAAGCTAGGGGGGCTCAGATGGTGGAGCACTTGTCTGCGAAAGGCAAAGGTCCCCAGTTGGAGACTCGGTCCAGCAAACAGTTTTAATCTGCCGGGAAGTTTCAATGACTAATCTGTTATACCCACAATGTCTATGGACACTTTGGTGCAGTCAAATGTGCAAAGAAACAGAGAGATTACTGTTACTTTCCAAAAATTAGTGTGAAAGTAAAAAGGCTCTTGTGTACATATCTCTTGTGTCAGAAGGTCAAGCTATAGAATATCTTCACTGAAGACAAGTAACACAAAATTATACTAAACAAGCAGATACAGAAAACAACGTATGGACCAAACCCGTAACAAAGATATCTAGGAAAAGTCTCCTGTGAGGGAAAAAATTGGCAAGTGAGAGTTACAATTCCTGACAAAGCACAGAAACATATGTGCCATTTAAACAGGAAGTGTATTTACAGATCCATTTGTAATTACCAGAATGCAGAACCTGAATGCTACCTGTTGACGCATCGAGACTTGGGTACAACTAAAGGCCTATGTCCTCATCAGGACGTGAAAGTGTTTCACGATTAGAATTAAGCAATGAAGTGTGCTGCAGTATGTCATTTGCGTCAAATAATGAGTGGTTTATTTTCGGGTTAGTGTATGTGTACAAATTTTGTTTATGTTTGGGTATGGTTGCTTTTAATGTATCGTTGTGTTTATATATATATATGTTAATGTAGACTTCAATTTTAAGTATGTGTATCATTGTACCCCTTTTATTTGTGATTCTTCATTTCTGCTTAGGTTGAACCTAAGACAACACAATTTAGTATCTATTCCTCAAGATATGGTACACTGACAAGTTACACCTTAGATGTACGAAAATAATATTTTTTACTACATGTGCTCACTATTAATTAGTGTGGTGGTAGAATGTGTGCATAATTCTCTCGCTTGTATTTCACAGTGCAGAAGATTTTAAACTCATACGTTGCTAAATATTTCATAATTAATTTATCTTGACTACTTATGTGGTACTACATTACTTCAATCATCTTTTGGGTAGACTAGAGCGTCTTTAACCCTTATAGGCGTTCGGATTTTTTTATTATTATTGAAATAACGGAACCAAGAATTGCTCACCCTCTATTAGTGTTCCTGTCAGCTACTCTTATTTTCCCACTTCAGTTGTATCCATAGATACATGAAAAGTATTGTGACACTTGTATTACTGCAGCCATGAAAAGTACTACTGATATACAGTTTTCACAGAATGGATTGGTAGACAGACAACAAATATATTTTAAGAATAATGAATAATTACAAAGTGTTTTTTGTGTGCAAACATGTGTTTTTTTAATGGGAACAACAGCTATTGACATTACAGGGCTTTAGTGCAAGATGTCATATTCTGAAAAGTTCTCACACTAACACTTATAAAATATCTGTGGCAGCACGTACTAAAGAACGACACAAGTGCATACACTAATTATGTGGATTCTGACCAGTAGCAAGTCAGTTGAGCATTACAGGTTGCAGTCAGTAGCAATACACACATCTAGTCTGTCAGGGAATGACTCCTGTACATGTGCTACCATTTCATTGGAGATCTCCAAGCAGGCTTCAGTAATACGTCATTGGCTATCAGGTGTAACTGGTATATCCTTGCAGAAAGTGTCTGTTTGCTTTCCACACATAAAAACGTCTACAGGCGACAAATTCGAGGAATGAGCCAGCCAAGGCACAAGTCTCCTGCGTTCAGTGCAACGATTTTCAAATAATTCATGAGACATCTGCAGTACATCGGCAGTATGAGCTGGACAGACATAATATTGGTACCACACGTTCCTCCTAGTCTGAAGAGGAATGTCTCACAGAATCCCTCGAAGATGGTCCTTTAAGAGGTTCAGATACTTGTACACATTCAGTGCTCCATGTATGGGAACCAGGCCTGTATGCTGATGGTTCAGAATCGTACACCACACGTTTATACGTTCCACCTGACGATGCCAACAGGGATTGTCAATGGGCTAATAGTGGATGTATCTGGGCTTTACTTGGCCATTATTGGCAAATGTGGCTTCATCATTAAACCTGATACGTGATACATGTTGAGTATTCTGTGTTAATGTCCATGTAGAGAAGTTAACAGACTTTGATGACTCTTGATGGAGAGAGATGTGACAGGGATGGAACTTATGTCGTTGGGTAATGGATATGGCTCTTGCCTTACTCATGTTACTTGCTCGTGCAATTGCGCCAGAGTTAATGTTCGGATTAACTGCAACAGCAGCAGTAACGTTAATTTCCCCCTCTTACTGTCGTCACTTGTCTTCTTCTGTTACGTTGTCTAGCTGTTACACTACCACATCACGCAACATGTCTGCCGAAATTGTCGACGTCTATTGGAATATCTTGCTGCATGCACTACGAAAGAACAAACTGCGTTCTTCCTACACTCTCCACACACTACGAGCATGTCGGCCTTTATTGCAATGGTAAATCCTATTGTCCACTCATAACCTATTGCGTGGATCGTCACAGACTGACTGACTACCAAGTCGTAGTGCACTGAGGGAACACACGAGCAAACTGTAAGCAAACATACCAACATCGTACCATGGAACTATGCAGGTCGAATGACAAATACAGTTGTTGGTGTAGAAGTTTTTCAGAATAAGATATCTCGCAAACGACTCGCACTAGAATCCTGCAATACACATCACTGACAATATAATTTACCCTATTTTCTGCTTGTTAATGCCAATAGGCATTTTTCCACTTAAGGAAGTGTGTGTTTTGCACAAAATAATACTTTATAATTTTAAGAATAAATAAATAAATATATATATATATATATATATATATATATATATATATATATATATATATATATATATATATATATATATACTCCTGGAAATTGAAATAAGAACACCGTGAATTCATTGTCCCAGGAAGGGGAAACTTTATTGACACATTCCTGGGGTCAGATACATCACATGATCACACTGACATAACCACAGGCACATAGACACAGGCAACAGAGCATGCACAATGTCGGCACTAGTACAGTGTATATCCACCTTTCGCAGCAATGCAGGCTGCTATTCTTCCATGGAGACGATTGTAGAGATGCTGGATGTACTCCTGTGGAACGGCTTGCCATGCCATTTCCACCTGGCGCCTCAGTTGGACCAGCGTTCGTGCTGGACGTGCAGACCGCGTGAGACGACGCTTCATCCAGTCCCAAACATGCTCAATGGGGGACAGATCCGGAGATCTTGCTGGCCAGGGTAGTTGACTTACACCTTCTAGAGCACGTTGGGTGGCACGGGATACATGCGGACATGCATTGTCCTGTTGGAACAGCAAGTTCCCTTGCCGGTCTAGGAATGGTAGAACGATGGGTTCGATGACGGTTTGGATGTACCGTGCACTATTCAGTGTCCCCTCGACGATCACCAGAGGTGTGCGGCCAATGTAGGATATCGCTCCCCACACCATGATGCCGGGTGTTGGCCCTGTGTGCCTCGGTCGCATGCAGTCCTGATTGTGGCGCTCACCTGCACGGCGCCAAACACGCATACGACCATCATTAGCATCAAGGCAGAAGCGACTCTCATCGCTGAAGACGACACGTCTCCATTCGTCCCTCCATTCACGCCTGTCGCGACACCACTGGAGGCGGGCTGCACGATGTTGGGGCGTGAGCGGAAGACGGCCTAACGGTGTGCGGGACCGTAGCCCAGCTTCATGGAGACGGTTGCGAATGGTCCTCGCCGATACCCCAGGAGCAACAGTGTCCCTAATTTGCTGGGAAGTGGCGGTGCGGTCCCCTACGGCACTGCGTAGGATCCTACGGTCTTGGCGTTCATCCGTGCGTCGCTGCGGTCCGGTCCCAGGTCGACGGGCAAGTGCACCTTCCGCCGACCACTGGCGACAACATGTACTGTGGAGACCTCACGCCCCACGTGTTGAGCAATTCGGCGGTACGTCCACCCGGCCTCCCGCATGTCCACTATCGGCCCTCGCTCAAAGTCCGTCAACTGCACATACGGTTCACGTCCACGCTGTCGCGGCATGCTACCAGTGTTAAAGACTGCGATGGAGCTCCGTATGCCACGGCAAACTGGCTGACACTGACGGCGGCGGTGCACAAATGCTGCGCAGCTAGCGCCATTCGCCGGCCAACACCGCGGTTCCTGGTGTATATATATATATATATATATATATATATATATATATATATATATATATATATATATATATATAATATTGGTGTTTTGTCCTTAAAGAGCGCATTTGAACTAAACTACATGGCCAGTTCCTTTTGCTGCCTTCCTTGCTGCCCAAACTTCCGTCATTCGCTCTCTGTGCTTGTTTCCGGTCCTCTGTCCATGCTTCTTGTCGGCTTTGTGTCTTCGGATTCATCTTGATTGCCTTTTTGGTTGCCCAAATTTCTTTCATCTTCTGGCTGTGATCTTGCTTGCGTTCTTCGGTCCATTTTACGCCTGTTCGTTTGTCACATTGTATCTCATGTAGTCTACTTTTCTTAATGATGTTTCTGAATTTTATTCTGTCGTTTATTGTGTATGCTGTTACGGTGAGTCGGTTCAGGTCGTTTTCTACCTCTGCCACTCATTTGTTGTTTCTAGTGGTTACCCAGTCAAAGATCTATTTGGTCAGCCTGTGTGATCGCATTCTGTATAGGTGTGCATAGAATTGTAGTCTGCCTTTTCTAATCTTTTCTGTGATTGTCTTCGTATGTTTGTATAGTTCCTCTGTAGGTTTCTTGATCCATATTCCATTGTTGTTAGTTGCGCCAAATATATTCCTAAGTACTTTCCGTTCAACTTTTTCTAATTGTCTGATACGTGCATGCCCTAGGATTAGTGTGGTCTCTGCTGCATATAGTGCCTCGGGGAGCACTACCGTGCCGTAATGGCGTAATTTGGCTTTTTGTGAGATAGACTTCTTGTTGTAATGATTCCACACTACTTTGTATGCCTTGTCCAGTTTAGTCTTTCTTTCTTCGTTTGAGTCTCAGTTATTTCCACTCATTTGTAGTGTTTCACCGAGGTATTTGAAGTTTGCCGTTTTGTAAATCGTGCCACACTTTGTGTTCAGAGATGAGAGTTTCTTTGTGCTCATAAACTGTGTCTTTTCGTAAGAGATCTGTAGTCCAGTTTTGGAAGCGATTTTGTGCAGTTTTTCAATAGCGTCTTTTCTTTCCTTTATACCTTTCGTGACAATCGCCAAATCGTCTGCAAAAGCCAGGCATTTAATCTGTAGGTCTCCTAAGGTTATCGCCTGTTGTGATGTTTCCCATTCTTTTATGACCTTACCTAACACCAAACTGAAAAGGAGAGGTGAGAGACACCTGTGCGAATTTCAAAGGGCTCTGATAATTCCCCACAGAACTTTCCTTGGGAGGTCGTGTTGGTTAAAGTTTGCTTTATGATAGCCCGTGTTTTGTTGTCTACTTTGTATTTTGCTAGAATTTTGAAGAGAGTTTTCCAGTCGATAGAGTTATACTCCTTTTTGAAGTCGACAAAGTTAATGATCAGGTTCTGTTCGTGTTGTAAAATCATTATCAAGTTCCAAATTTGTTCCGCACAAGACCGCCCTTTACGGAAGCTTGCTTGGTATTCCCCAATCAAGTGGTCGGTCTGGCATTCTAGTCTGTTCAGTAAAGCTTGAGAGAGGATCTTGTATGTGACCGATAGTAGGGATATTCCTCTGTAGTTGCTCGGGTCAGTCTTGTCACCTTTTTTATGTAGTGGGTGTATCAGGGCAGTTTTCCAGTCGTCAGGAATTTTCATGATCTTCCAGATGTCTTCCAAGATCCTGTGGATGTCTTTGGGAGTTACTGGGTCTTCTAACTTGCATATTTACGCGATGATGCCATCTTCTCCTGGTGCTCTACGATTCTTGAGTGACTTGATTGTTTCTTTAACTTCTTCTAGAGTTAGAGATTCACTACCAGGATTGTACGTGCTCGTTTCTGTGATCATTTCTTCCATTTGGGGGGGGGGGGGGGTCGGTGTTGAGCAGTTTTTCAAAGTGCTTTGCCAGAATGTAACAATTGTTTTTGGTATTAGTTTCTAGGGTTCCATCCGGTCTTCTGAAGCACAAGTTGGGTGGTTGATATCCACTCATATTTTCTCTGAACGTTCTGTAGAAGTTTCTTCTATTGTTCTTCATGAAGTCCGATTTAATCTCCGTCAGTTGCCGTTTATCATACTGTCGTTTTTCACTGCGAATGATTTTGCTTGATTGCTTCTGTGTTTTCAAGAAGTTCATCCAATTCTCTTGGGATTTATGGTACTAAATTTTTTCCATGCACTGATTCGTTGGTCAATAGCTTGGTCACATGTGTGGTTCCACCAACAGTGTTTCCGTGGTGCTTGTGCTAGTTACATAGCCTCTCGGATTCTACGTGAAAGTTGTGTCCAGTCTGTCGTTTTCTCCATTTTAGTTTTGTGTAATATTTGTGTCTGGTTTAAAGTAACGTATTCTGGATCTGGTCTAACAATTTTGTTCTTCTGGAGCTTTTTCTTGGGCAAAAGACGAATCCCGATCTGTAGTAGGTGGTGGTCTGAGCCGAAGTAGCCTTTACGGGTGTCTATGTTCAAAATTTCTTTTTGTCAGTCTTTCTGAACTATTACGTGGTCGATTTGTATTTCTTGCTTTCCGCTGGGGAATTTCCATGTGGTAAGTTTTCGTGTTGGTTTCTTGAATTTCGTTGACATAATGGCGAGGTCGTGGCTTTAGAAAAAGTCTGTCAGATGTTTTCCGTTTTTGTTGGTGTCCTTGACTGACTCTGAGCTCAGATGTTAACATCTGAGGTCATCAGTCCCCTAGAACTTAGAACTACTTAAACCTAACTAACCTAAGGACATCACACACATCCATGCCCGAGGCAAGATTCGAACCTACGACCGTAGCAGTCGCGCGGTTCCAGGCTGTAGTGCATAGAACCGCTCGGCGTACCCGGCCGGCTATCCATAAGAATCTACTAATGTTGTAGACAACTAGCTTGCCGTCAATAGGATGTTGAACTCGAATGCCCAATGGTGGTGGCAGCAGTCACATTACGATTCGGAAGAAGCCAGGTAAACGCCGAAAACGCGTCAATAATAACTTATACATACCGATGGCCTCTTTTAGTGTGAGGTAAGAGCCCCACACAATCGATATAGAGTTTGTACATGGGGCAAGATTCACTCTCAAAACTAAGGAACCCCTGTTGAGGAGCGTTTTTCGGTTTGGCCACACGGCACAACTGACACCGAGAAACCGTTTCCCTAACGTCTCGGTCAATAGACGGCTAAGACAGGTGATCCTTAATCTTCTGCAAGGTCTGATAGGTTCCTAAATGCCCGCCAATGAACGAGTTGTGAAAATAATGGAAAACGGCGCGTACTGGGGTACATGGTAGACAGATTTTAATTTCCTTGGTACGTCCACCCTTTTACACAAAATGCCTTTCCTGATGACGTATTCATCCAAACACTCCCCCGCCGAAAGCCGTTTCGTAACGGGTCCCAAATTGAGGTCCTGAGCCTGATGGGCGCCAATGTCACTAAACAAATAAGGAATACCGCCTACCACGACACAACAAAGACTGCCTTTCGAAACATGTGGGGCGCCATCATTAGATGGATGTTCGGTAAACACACGGCTGAGGACGTCCTCGAGCACATTCTCAGTGCCTCTAATGTGTTTAACCTCGAACTGAAACGCCGAAATGCGTACCGCCCACCTCGCGATATTGCCAGTTCTACGCGGCCTGGCAAGCACCCAGCTTAAGGCTTGATTGTCAGCCCGTAGCTGAAATACTCTATGTTCGAGGTAAAACCTGTACTTATCCAGCGACAACAAGACGGCCAGTGCCTCACATTCGTCAAAAGAATACACTACTGGCCATTGAAATTGGTACACCAAGAAGAAATGCAGATGATAAACGGGTATTCATTGGACAAATTTATTATACTAGAACCGACATGCGATTACATTTTCACGCAATTTGGGTGCTTAGATCCTGAGAAATCAGCACCCAGAACAACCACCTTTGGCCGTCATAACGGCCTTGAAAGGCCTGGGCATTGAGTAAAACAGAGCTTGGATGGCGTGTACAGGTACAGCTGCCCATGCAGCTTCAACACGATACCACAGTTCATCAATAGTAGTGACTGGCGTATTGTGACGAGCCAGTTGCTCGGCCACCATTGACCAGACGTTTTCAATAGGTGAGAGATCCAGGGCAGCAATGGAACGTTTTCTGCATCCAGAAAGGCCCGTACAGGACCTGCAACATGCCGTCGGGCATTATCCTGCTGAAATGTAGGGTTTCGCTGGGATAGAATAAAGGGTAGAGGTACGGGTCGTAACACATATGGAATGTAACGTCCACCGTTCAAAAAGCCGTCAATGCGAACAAGAGGTGACCGAGACGTGTAATCAATGGCACACCACACCACCCCGCAGGGTAATACGCCAGCATGGCGATGAAGAATACACGCTTCCAATGTCCGTTAACCGCGGTGTCTCCAAACAAGGATGCGACCATTATGATGCTGTAAACAGAACCTGGATTCATCGAAAAAAATGACATTTTGCCATTCGTGCATTCAGATTCGTCGTTGAGTGTACCATCGCAGGCGCTCCTGTCTGTGACGCAGCATCAAGGGTAACCGCAGCCATGGTGTCCGAGCTGATAGTCCATGCTGCTGCAAAAGTCGTCGAACTGTTCGTGCAGATGGTTGCCGTCTTTGCAAACGTCCCTATCTGTTGACTCAGGGCTCGAGACGTGGCTGCACGATCCATTACAGCCATGCGGATAAGATGCCTGTCATCTCGACTGCTAGTGATACGAGGCCGTTGGGATCCAGCACGACGTTCCGTATTACCCTCCTGAACCCACCGATTCCATATTCTGCTAACAGTTATTGGATCTCGAGCAACGTGAGCAGCAATGTCGCGATACGATAAACCGCAATCGCGATAGGCTACAATCCGACCTTTATCAAAGTCGGAAACGTGATGGTGCGCATTTCTTCTCCTTACACGAGGCATCACAACAACGTTTCACAAGGCAACGCCGGTCAACTGCTGTTTGTGTATGAAAAATCGGTTGGAAAATTTCCTCATATCAGCACGTTGTAGGTGTCGCCACCGGTGCCAACCTTGTGTTAATGCTTTGAAAAGCTAATCATTTGCATATCACAGCATGTTCTTCGTGTCGGTTAAATTTCGCTTCTGTAGCACGTCATCTTCGTGGTGTAGCAATTTTAATGTCCAGTCGTGTATTTAAGCTCGGCGCTGGTTAACCGACGAGCACGTGTACTGATGGCTGCCATTGAGCTTCGAACTCCCGGAGGAGGGCTGCCGAAATTCCAGCAATAGATGTGTCTCTTTGGACAATAAATTTCTTAATAAAATCAACAGGAGGATTGGCTGTAGCCGCCTTAATGTCCTCAAACGCAGACAACTGATAAATACCGTGAGAAGGAGTGACGATGGTAAATTTTGCATTGTCACTGAAAATTACACAGTTCGATCGAAGAGAAGCTTCTATTGCTTTTAGTAACTGTATAGTACGACAGGACCATTGATGACGCGCGTGGGACGTGAAGCTAATGGATTTCCGTGCTGACTGTAAGTTTAGACAAAGGCGAATACTTTTTAGGAAATTTCGACGTGCCATCCAGAAGGGCAGTTTCAGAGGTTCGTGGTAGGCTGGACGATACAGGCAGCAGCCTATTGAGACTGACGTGACGTGACGTAGCATTACGTGGGTGGTGGCCACATGTGAGGCGTCATATAGCAGGCACGTCGCTACCTGTGACACTCGAGGCGAGCTAACGATCCCGTAACGAGGAGGCTGCTTGCCGGACCAGCGGAGCGCGTCCCGTTTGCACGATGGGCGCAATGTTCTGCTGCCTCTCGCGGTTCACCATCACAAGGCGTCTCTTTGTACCCCTGCTGCAGAAGTAACGCCTGAAAGGGTGACAGGCACGCTATTACCTGCTCGTAATGTGTGCTAGTACACGGCTGCCCTTGAATGAAACGTAATCTAGACCAGGCTACATGCTTTAGTGTGGGAGCTGAGTTTCTCCCGACGTGTACAGTGTTCAAATAACTTAGGGGAAAGCAACTGGGTGACGCCGACGACAACCACCGACATTTCTACAGGAGCACAGCCTACCATTTTCAAGGCATAACTGTATCAAGTGAGCGCTGTGCTGGGGAATTTAAAACTTTTGTTTCCAGAGAAACCCCGGAAAGGTAATACTCACAACACTTGTGCCATCAAAAACTGGAGATAACCGATGTCAGAGGTTGTTGTTGTGGTCTTCAGTCCTGAGACTGGTTTGATGCAGCTCTCCATGCGACTCATTCCTGTGCAAGCTGCTTCATCTCCCAGTATCTGCGGCAGCCTACATCCTTCTCAATCTGCTTAGTGTAGTCATCTCTTGGTCTCCCTCTACGATTTTTACATTCCACGCTGCCCTGCCATGCTAAATTTGTGATCCCTTGATGCCTCAGAACATGTCCTACCAACCTATCCCTACTTCTAGTCCAGTTGTGCCACAAACTCCTCTTCTCTCCAATTCTATTCAATACCTCCTCATTAGTTACGTCATCTACCCATCTAATCTTCAGCATTCTTCTGTAGCACCACATTTCGAATGCTTCTATTCTCTTCTTGCCCAAACTATTTATCGTCCATGTTTCACTTCCATACATGGCTACACTCCATACAAATACATTCAGAAACGACTTCCTGTCATTTAAGTCTATACTCGATCTTAACAAATTTCTCTTCTTCACAAACGCTTTCCTTGCCATTACCATTCTACAATTTATATCCTCTGTACTTCGATCATCATCAGTTATTTTGCTCCGCAAATAGCAATACTCATTTACTACTTTAAGTGTCTCATTTCCTAATCTAATTCCCTCAGCATCATCCGACTTAATTCGACTACATTCCGTTATCCTCGTTTTGCTTTAGTTGATGTACATCTTATTTCCTTCTTTCAAGACACTGTCCATTCCGTTCAACTGCTCTTCCAGGTCCCTTGCTTCTCTGACAGAATTACAATGTCATCGGCGAACCTTAAAGTTTTTATTTCTTCTCCATGGATTTTAATACCTACTCCGAATTTTTCTTTTGTTTCTTTTACTGCTTGCTCAATATACAGATTGAATAACATCTGGGAGAGGCTACAACCCTGTCTCACTCCCTTCCCAACCACTGCTTCCCTTTCATGTCATAGATAGTGAAATCAATAATCAACGAGTGAATCAGCATTAACTCTACCTCTCAGTTTTCTAAGAAGGTGGAGGGCACAATTCCACGCAGAATTGGAAAAAAATACGTCTCTGTTGATAAGGTTAATTATGATGGCTCTCGATCCTCCACCATAATCATCAACATGAGGTGGCAAATATGAGGTAGCCAAGGAGGTGGAAACGTGGGTTCTACTATGCCAAGAATGCTTGGTAGCTACAGCAGGGAAACAATTAATTACCATGAGTACAAAATAAGAAAGTATTTATTACTTAACTTTGCCGGTAGTCGATGATCAGTTGGTTGACAACTATAGAAGACGCGACTAGACTAAGCGTCTGTAGAATGACATAATATACAAGTCACAAATGTTGCAGTGACGAATTAATCTCTCGCAATCTTGAATGTCGAATTCGGTGAATTTGAAGACTAACTTGGAGCGGAGCTACAAAGACTTGATGGTAGCAATGACTGAGCTGCTGACGATGACTAACAACGGCGCTGGCTGACCATTGAGCGCGTCCACGAACTGCAGACTGGCACAACTGCACTTCTCTCCTGCTTCACACGAAGTGGCCCAGCGACGCTTTTTTTCTCTTTATTGTTATTTGACACCTTACATAAGGTAGGCTGGCATCAGCACAATACGCTGCTCTTCAGCCACAGGTTTTACAAAAGAAAAAGAAAAAAAAATACAATGGTGACACAGGAAATACTGAACATAGTGGGGGACAAAAAACAGTAGACACGGTGACGAAAAAACACAAAGCCGTTCACACGCGAAGACAACCAAACAATCTGTTAGCACCAAACACGGACACTGATGATGGAGACGACATGTGAACGATGGAGCGTGGGCGGCGAATACACTGAGGCACAAACACGTCGGCACACACACTTAACCGATGGCGATGATCTCCGGCGCTCGAATGCCCACTTAACGTGTGCGAGTCAAGGGACCTGCCAAGAGGGGAAGAAGGTAGTGGGGGACGGAGAAAGGAGAGCAGAGATGCCAATGGGAGGGGAGATGGAAGGAGCAATGAAGGTATGGGGGGGTAGGGGAATCCTGGGGGAGGAGGGGGGAGGGAGGGAAAAGAGAGAGAAGGGAGAGAGGGTGCCCTGAGGAAAAACACAGGGAGTGGGAGGGGAGGATCAAAGCTGATAGGAGGGGTAGATAGAGGGGAGGAGGGCATCATCAGGTAGGGGGAGCTGGCAGAAGCCACCTTGGGAGAGGGTAAGGAGAGTGGAGAGATGGAGAGCAGGTGGGATGTGGAAATACAGGTGCGGCAGCTGTCGGAGAGGATGTGAGAGACAAGTGGGTGAGGAGGATCTAGTTTACAGGAGATGTAGAGGATCCGTATCCATTCGAGGAAAAGGAGGAGGTGGGGGAACGGAATAAGGTCGTACATGATCTGTGTAGAGGAGGGTACACAGACGTGATAGGCGAGGCAAAGAGCATGGCGTTCGAGGATTTGAAGGGAACTGTAAAAGGTAGGAGGGGCAGATATCCAGGCAGGGTGGTCATAGCAGAGGATAAGGTGGATGAGGGATTTATAGGTGTGGAACATGGTGGAGGGATCCAGAAAGGAGCTTGAGGATGAGGGGTCCAGGAGAGGCGATGGTCAAGGGGTACTTAAGGGTAGGGGTGAGGGCGATAAGATGGCCACAGACAGTGATATAGAAGTCGAGGAGGCGGAAGGAAGAGGTCGTTTTGTCTACAATGATCTCCTGGGTTTTGGAAGGATAGACCTTGAGCAACCACTAGTTGCACCAAGTGGTGAACTGGTCAAGATGGGATTGGAGAAGGTGCTGGGAGCGCTGCAGGGTGGGGGCGAGGGCAAGGAAGGCGGTGTCATCAGCATACCGGAGGAGGTGGATGGGGGCTGAAGGCGGCGGCATGTCCGCCTTATACAAAAGATACAGAAGAGGGGACAGGACGGAACCTTGGGGCACAGCGGCGGAGGGAAAAAAGGTGTAGGAATCCGTGTTATCGACGGTGACGTAGGAAGGACGTTGGGAAAGAAAGGACCCGATCAAACGGACGTAGTTAATAGGACGGGCGAAGGTTTGGAGCTTGAAGGGGAGACCGGAATGCCACACACGGTCATAGGCGGGTTCGAGGTCGAGCGAGAGGAAGACAGTGGAGCGACGGGAATTGAGCTGTTCGGAGAGGAGATGAGAGAGGTGAAGGAGGTCATCGGTAGAGAAGGACGGCCGAAAGCCTCACTAACTCTAGCGGCGCCTCGCAGCGAGCATAAGTACTGCGACCGGCTGTGTACTCTTTGGCTAACACTGCCGTTCTTCTGTTCGGTTAATCGCATTCAGCAGATCGGTCTCTCAGGCGGCGGTGTGGTCGAAGGACAGACAACATCACAACTTGCAAATTTAATTTCAATAGCTTCCGCAATAACGCTATTGCGGTAGCTGGCACTGCGTGCCAGAATTTCCGTGTTGTTATATTCCATATGATGACCGGTGCCAAGACACTGTTCCGCAATGGCTGTTGTAGGCGTGTGTGCTTCTGACGCTAAGTACTCCGGTTCTCCACAGACCTGATAGTACGGTCGACATGTGAGATGCCACAACTGCAAGGAATTCAGAGGACACCCTACTTACGCAAACGAAGATGATCCTTTACGGAACCTAAAAGGACCCTGATCTTAGATGGTGGCCGAAAAACACATTTCACATTATATTTCCACAAAACGCGACCAATCGTGTTCGAAATGCTCCCTGCGTAAAGCAAAAAAGGCAGTAGACTTCATATCATTCGCTATTAGCATCACTTAACCGTCTCGCATTTCGTAGTTAGCCTCAGGAGGAAGTTCAAATGGTTCAAATGGATCTGAGCACCATGGGACTTAACATCTGAGGTCATCAGTCCCCTAGAACTTAGAACTACTTAAACCTAACTAACCTAAGGACATCACACACATCCATGCCCGAGGCAGGATTCGAATCTGCGACAGTAGCAGTCGCGCGGTTCCGGACTACAGCGCCTAGAACCGCATGGCCACCGCGGCCGGCTCAGGAGGAAGGTTGGTGGTATGCTGGGTTATGCCATTTATAGAAAGCGTACTGAGATTCACTTGTATTGTTCATCCGGCTCAAAGTATAGTAGCACACCTTAGTTTACACAGCCCATGTCATTTGGTACCCAGAGAGTTTGTCAGCTGAGTTACCCCATTTCGAAGGCATCTTTCGTCAGAATGGTTATAATGAAATACAGATGGGACGCGCGTTGTGTTATCGACATCATGGGCACCGGATGAGTGATGATAATACCGAGCTGGCCCCGATGTGTACGGCCGTTTTGCCTTACGTAGGGAGTATTTACAACAGGATTGGTGCATTTCGTTCTTCATAAGAAACTGCATTGCATACAGAAAAATAACATATTTCAGTCAATACACCAGTTCTGCAAATTTCGGTACGTAATGCGCGCCCTGCGCAGTTGCAGAGGTTGCCTCTAGGACCAGCTGTGCCAGAATTTGTAGACAAGTTATCTGGTCCGTATTGTCGCATTGAATTAGTTCGCGCCTGCAGATGAGCTTTCCAATTAACAGATTTCCAAAGCAGGCAGCTCTAACTTGAACGTTCGTGAGTAACAGCGGCACCGTCTTAAACGAACAGCGTTCACGTATTGGCGTTTGTAGTGTCACAAACTGTGCAGATTTTGAAAAACTATAACATGAGCTACTACCGGCATGGGGCACCACCTGCAGTTGGTAGCACACTGTGCTCTTCATGCCACCTTGAAGCATCTGTTCCACATCTTGGAAGACTCCCACCGATATGCACACAGACTGCACACTGTATTTCTTCCCTCTCTTGTCAGTCACATTCCTGAGAGGCCCTACTACACCCTTAAGACTTAAGAGCCCTCATTTGCCAGTAACCCCTCTCTCACTGAATGTCAAGGCTTCAACAGCAAAAGTGACAGCATCTGGCTCAAGATCTTTAACGGCCACAGATATGGCATGAAACATGTTTGTCAGACGAAGCAAGGAAGCCTTTGGATTGGGCTCCTGAAAGTCATTCTATGCCTGCCACACACTCGACTGTCGGTGTGCGGTCAACGACACTGCATGCAGCAGCCTGGGTGGCCAAAGTAATGGACGTGCTGTGGACGTCCGTTGGATCCCCACGTCTGACACCCCCCCCCCTTTCCCGCCCTCGCTCCCCCCCCCCCCTCCTTTCATCGTAGTGATGCCCATCGCTTCAGTGGCGCTCCGAATGAGGTGTCTTCAATCATCAATTCAGGTCCCATCCGAACGCAGCAAGTACCGTACCCATCCATAAGTGCTATGTTCTTCTCTACTGAGCTCCTGTGCTGCTGCAGGAGCGAAGGCTGTTGCCTAAGCGACTTTTCAGAGCAAAAGAAACGCCCGTCGTGATACAGACAGCGGAACTACACACTGCACAGTTACTAAATCGTGCGACAGTGAATAGTAAATAAACGGATTGTAAATCGCACTCTGGAGAAGTATGTGCCCAGTAAGAGGATTAAGCACGGAGAATACCCACCGCAGTTTAATAACAAAGTGCGGAAAATGCTGAGGAATCTCGGTTCAAAAGAGAAGGCGCAAATGATGCAGGCCAAAGTTAGCAGACATACGTGCGTCTGTAAAATGATCGATGCACGAAGCATACAACAATTACGAACGCCGTACCGTAGCAAAAGAACTCGCAGAGAACCCAAGAAAATCGAGTCCTACGTAAAATCTCTAAGAAGCTCGAAGGCTTCTATCCAGTCAGTCGTTGACCACTCTGCTGAAGCAATCGAAAATAGCAAAAGGAAGGCTGAAGTATTTATTTTCGCTTTTAAGAAGTTGTTCACGCAAAAGGATCGTACAAAAATAAAGCCGATAGATAATCGTACAGATTGCCAAGTGAGGGTCATACTACTTGGCATGTCTAGTCTAGACGAGAAATTGAAAGAGGTGAAAACATACAAGTCGCTAGGTCCGCATGACATCCTAATTCACTACTACAAAGAGTACTCTACGGCTATGGCTCCTTATTGAGCTTGCATTTGTAACGAATCTCACGACCAGCACGAAGTCCCAAGCGACTGTAAATAGCCGCAGGTGACTATTGCATGAAAGACTGGTAAAAGATTAGGCCTTCAAAAGTACAGGCCCGTATCCTTAATATTGTTTTGGTGCACAATTTTTCAACGTATCCTAAGTTCGAATGTAATACAGTTCCTTGTGACAGAAAAGATTTTGTCCAGAAATCATCATATGTTATAAAGCACCGCCCATCCAAAGCTCAGCTTGCCATTTTCTAATATGATATCCTTAAAATCATAGATGAAGGGCGACAGGTAGATTCATATGCCTCGATTTCCGGAAAGCGTTTGACACAGTGCCCTACTGTAGACTGTTAACGAAGCTATGAGGGTATGGAATAGGTTCCCAGATATGTATCTCGAAGACTTCTTAAGCAATAGAACCCAGTACGTTGTCCTCGACGGCAAATATTCGTCAGAGACAAAGTTATCGTCAGGTGTGCCCAAGGAAGAATGGTAGGACTGGTAGTGGTACAAGGTTACCTCTGTCACTCACTAAACGTTGACTTAGGGAGTGTGTATGAAGATGTAGAACATACAAGAGATTTAAGGATACATAGATAAATCAGAACTGTGTCTCCCAGTAAGAAACTCCTAAAATCTATTCACAAACGAAACGCTATGGCCTACACGGCTGCTGTGTTGGTGCAGGGCCCAAGGCAGCAGCCGTCTGACTGACTCTCAGACTCTATGTACCGATACTGCAACTTTCATATAGTTACAAGTACGTGTGTTTTCCCAAGTGAATATCTAGATTACTAACAGAAGCTCTTCTAAACTACCAACTCCTATATTTGTGCATACACTACATCATCAAAAGTATTCTGACATCTCTAAAAACATACGTTTTTCATACAAGCTGCCACGTACTGCCAGGAAATCCATATGAGCGACTTCAATAGTCATTAGACATTGTGAGAGAGCAGAATGGGTCGCTCCTCGGAACTCACGGACTTTGAACGTGGCCAGGTCATAAGGATGTCACTTGGTCATACGTCTGTAAGCGAGATTTCCACACTTCTTTACATCCCTAGGTCCACTGTTTCCAAAGTGATAGTGAAGTGGAAACGTGAAGGGACACGTAAAGCTCAAAAGCGCACCGGCCGACCTCGTCTGTTGACTGACAGAGACCGCCGACAGCTCAGGAGGGTCTTATTGTGTAATAGGTAGACATCTATCCAGACCATCATACTGGAATTCCAAACTGCATCAAAATCCGCTGCAAGTACTACGACATTTAGGTGGTAGGTGAAAAAACTTGGATTTCGTGGTTGAGCAGCTGCTCATAAGCCACACATCACGCTGGTAAATGCCAAACGACGCCTCGATTGACGTAAGGAGCGTAAACATTGTACTATTAAACAGTGGAAAAACGTTGTGTGGAGTGACGTATCTCGGTGCACAATGTGGTGATCCGTAGGCTGGGTGTGGGTATGGCGAATGACCGATGAACATCACCTCCCAGCACGTGTAGCGCCAACAGTAAATTCGGTATTATGATGTGGTCGTGTTTTTCATGGAGGGGGCTTTCACCACTTGTTTTGCGTAGCACTATCACAGCACAAGCCTACAGTCATGTTTCAAACCGTGCGGAGTGGCTGCGCGGTTGGAGGCAGAATGTCACGGATTGCGCGGCCCCTCTCACCGGAAGTTCAAGTCCAGCCTGAGGCATGAATGTATGTGTTGTTCCAAGCATGAGTTAGTTAAAGTAGTGTGTAAGTCTTGGGACAGATGACCTCAAGAGTTTGGTCCCTTAGTAACTCACACATTTGAACCTTTCATATTTTAAACACCTTCTTGCTTCCCACTGTTAAAGATCAATTCAGGGATGGCGATTGCATCTTTCGACACGATAGAGCACTTATTCATAACGTGCGGCCTGTGGAGGTGTGGTTACACGACAATAACACCGCTGTGATGGACTAGCCAGCACAGAGGCCTGAGCTGAATCCTACATCATACCTTTGGGTTGTTTTGTAAAGCCGACGTCGTGCCAGGCCTCACCGACCAACATCGATACCTCTCCTCAGTGTAGCACTCCGTGAAGAATGGGCTGCCATTCCCCAAGAAACTTTCCAGCATCTGCCTTAACGTATGCCTGCGAGAGTGGAAGCTGTCATCAAGGCTATGTGTGGGCCAGCATTACCTTGGAGGGCGCCACTAAATTGTAAGTCGTTTTCAGCCATGTCTTCGGATAGTTTTGATCACGTAGAGTGACTAGTAAATTTACGGGCAGTGCCTTAACGGACTTGAAACACGAGCATGTGCAGCTTGATGAGGTACAAATTTAACACAAAAAAGCTGGATCACATGAAAACATTTACTAGTCTTTGGGGATGTGTATCAACAATTCCAGCAGTGGACACTGTGTTCATAGACACGTTGAGGCAAATGACTCATGAATCACGTGGATGTATAAAGCATCCGTTGTTTCAAGGTACGTCCTGCATTTGGTTGTTAAAAACTTATAGCGGTTAATGATACAAAAATTTCTATCTGTTGAAGGGTTCCAACGGTTGGTGCATGAAGAAATCGATTATTCAAATTTGTCAATGTTTCTTAAAAGCCTTTGATGAACCTCAGCTAGAGTTGGAGCGTTCTGATAGTTTTCTAGAAATTCACTGCGGCTCGTCATTTTGTCCGGAGCACCAACGGATGTGGAACGCCTTCCTTCCCAAGTTCCTGACTACGCTGGCTTTCTCTGATGTATACTATTCTTTTCTTCATTGTCGACGCCAGAATATCCATTTTACGCCCTAAGTAAATGAAACATCTAGGTCTGGAAAAAAATCATATATCTATTCAATATCAGTTATCATTTGAACACGATTAAAAATATGTAGCCTTCTCTGTTAAATTGTACGCAGCGTCATTTCGTTGTAATTTTGACATCTTCCATAATTCGTGCACTCCTTACATCATACCATTTTGAAGCGTGATCTTTATTTTAGGCTAAGGGTTACATTGTGAACATACAATCTACTAGCAGGAATAGCTAGTAGAAGATTGTCAGTCCTTAGTATTCGGTTCTGTTTATAGTATTTTAAAACCAATATTTATTCAACCAAATAATGTGCATTTCTGTCAACGTAATTTTATGATAAAGAAGCATTTGCTTAGCTTAACTTGCTTGGAAGTTTGTCTGAACACGCTACCCTTTCTAACACTAGAGTAACTTTTCCAATTTGTAAAGATATCAACATGTATGATTTCTTACGTTTTCTACTAAGTCACCGCGAGTTCGAAGGAAACATGGTGTGCTCCTGACTCAGAGACAGTAAATACAATACATTTCGGAAAATCACATGGTTACCACTTTCTTTGTTAAGTATGTCGATTTTTTCTGCAGGTTTTCTCCTCCGTTTGAAAACACTTCTTCAGGGTACAATGCATATGAGCTTACAGAGTGAAGTAGTAAAAGATGAGGAGTGCCTTTTGAACCCATCACTCTGTGGTGTTCACAAAGTCCTGTCCGATTCTGTCATACCTGGAAGCTGTTAACAATGGACTCTGTTCTCACAGTTGCTAGTTTGCTGACAGGACATGTTGCATATGAAACTCCTTAACGACACATTGATCATATTAATATGCCAGTGTAACTAGATACCTCAAATAGCTTACCATGCTGATTGTAATATTACAGACACCTGCTTATTATATCACTGCCAGTGTTTCTGATAGTTGCGGCTATGTACTATCAGTGCTGAACCTTAGTAATGTTGTCATATCTCTTTGTGAGACCTGGCCAGCGTGTTATGGGTTCGGGTACGGTATCTTATCACGGATTTGGACTCTTCTTTTGATAGTGATCTCATGGAGTTTCTCTAAGGCGTGCCAGATTTTGTGGCAGTCCTGGTAATTATTTATCCAGTTATTTTAAGTAACTCGTTCCTGAATGACTTACAGAAAGGTAGAGACTGTTCTTTCGTTATGTCTGCAGTTTCTTGTATGTTAAATATGCAGGGTCTTTGCTTTAACATGAGACCACTAAATATCTCGAAGCCAACGCACCGTGCGAAAAAGAAAATGTTCTATGTGAAAAGTTGATATCATTAAATTGCACGGCACATCTCTCTATCCTGCAACTGGTCATCACCAAACCATCCCTGCTGTGTAAGCGGTGTCAACTTTGTATTTTCACGTGGAAACACCAATTTTTATTCCGGTATATACGGATTACACAAACCATTGTTTCCCATTGGTGGTAGATGGAGCAGTAATCATCAGATATTAAGCATACCTATTTTTCCAATTGAAATCGACGTATTTGATTGTACTTTTCATTCACGATGCACACTGGAGCGCCAAAGACACCGTTAGGCATTCGTATTCAAATACACGAGTATGTAAACAGGCAGAATACGGCGCTGCCAGCGCCTACATTGGACAAGTGTCTGACGCAGTTGTTAGAGCGGTTATTGCTGCTGCATTGGCATGCTATCAAGACTTACGTGAGTTTGAATGTGGTGTTATAGTAGGCGCACGGTCGATGGGACACAGCATGTCCGAGGTAGCGATGATGTCGCGATTTCCCGTGCGACCATTTCACGAGTGTGCCGTAAAACATCAGGAATCCGGTAAAACACCAAATCTCCACAAAGAGATCCTGCAAGAACGGGACCAACGACTGAAGAGTATCGTTCAACATGACAGAAGTGCAACCCTTCCGCAGATTGCTGCAGGTTTTAGTGCTGGGCCATCAACAATTGTCAGCGTGCGAACCGAACCGGTTGACGTGTACGGGTACGGACAAAACCTCATGAATCCGTGGACCCTACATGTCAGCAGTGGACTGTTCAAGCTGGTGGAGACTCTGAAATGGTGTGAGGCGTGTACATCGGGAGTGATGTGGGACCCCAGCTAGGTCGAGATACGACTCTAACAGGTGACACGTACGTAAGCATCCTGTCTGATCACCTTCATCCATTCACGTCCATTGTGCATTCCGACAATTCCAGCAGTACGATGTCACACCCCACACGTTCTGCATTGCTACAGAGTGGCTCCAGGAACACTCTTCCGAATTTGAACATTTCCGCTGGCCACCAAATTCCCCAGACATGAACATTATTAAGCATATGTGGGATATCTTGCAACGCACTGTTCAGTAGAGATCTGCACCGCCTCGAACTCTCACGGATTTGCGGACAGTTCTGAAGGATTCGTAGTGTCTGTTCCCTCCAGCACTGCTTCAGACGTTAGTGGAGGCCATTCCACGTCGCGCTGCTGCACTTCCGCGAGATCTTTGGCTCTTCAGTGGAAATGTAAGCCTTTGTGTTCCAACGGTTGATACTGATGTTCAAACGCTACGTGAGCGTTGTGAATGGGATTGTATATTAGAAATAATGTAATATACGAATACATGGTGCCTGTTCTTTCGGACAAGCAGCTGTGATGCATGTTATGTAATCTGAAGGTGGGGGAGGGAGCAAGGAAAGGACAGGAAAGGAGAAGAACTGAGTGCATTAGTTGCCTAAGTTCTTTATGTGGAATCAGTAGAGACAATGTGTGTTGGATTAGGATTAGGGACATACTGCTTAGCAGGAATTTGCGTTAGCCATCGTGAAAGCCGAACGCAGTGTTTATCGCAGATGGAGGGTAAACTGTCCACCTTGTACCAGCGCCATTATCTACTATGGGAGATGTAATAAGAACTGTTAATGAAGGGGGTACTGATCCAAAACTTATATTACGTATTCGAGACTATCTCGTCATGTTCCTCAGCCGACTGACACTCCCACCTGGCGCCGACTATCCACAGTCCGCGCCCATGTCCTCCGTGCTCGCTAATTTCAGATTCCTACTGGGAGTCGAATGTAAATGCGCATGCGCACTCAAAGTTGTGGATTCATTGTCCGTGGAGATAAATCAACTATATATGAATGAGCGGTGTCTGTCTTTCGGACATGAATGGGGACAGTGGATAGATGAGATTGTGAGTCGGCCGGGGAGCGTGTCGAGATGCTCTGCACCCGTGTCTGGGTAGCGGAATGGTTAACAAAACTGCCCAGTAAGCAGGAGATTCTGGGTTCGAGTCCCGGTCTTGTACACATTGTCATTCATCACCGAAGATGCCGCATGAGGTTCTGATGCAGCTCATATCATTAATTCCTTTTCTTTCTCCCCACTCTACCTTTAACTTACATAATTATTTGTGGCTATACAGTGACATCTCTTGGGAAATAAGCTACTGTTACTTTATCATGATTTTCTGTTCCATACAGGGTCGATAGTAGTGAAGTCACAAACAATCGGAATGATTGATTTCGGGGGCTGCCCTCAAACTCCGCTATCGGGTTCATTGATTCCAGAGTGTGTTTCCATGTAACGGCCGTAACTCTCCCGTTGTCCACCACGCGCTGCCCGGCGGAACACAAACCACAGCCTTTGTAATAAGGAACAATGTCCATGGATTGATAGTGACTTGCGCAGCTGTCAAGGATAGTCACGAAATCGAGCGCCTCTATGGTAAAAATAAAGATGACTCACCAAAATCAAGCAACCGAATGGTGAGAGGTTAGCGGACTCACTGAAATAAAGCATCCCGATGCAAACGGAAAATTATTACATGCACGTCGTTGTTCTTGGATCACGCTAAACGTAGTCTCTGACCAGACATTGGAACGGCCAGTTGTGCTGTACAATCAAATTAACCGGTGTGGCCAAACGGTTCTAGGCGCTCCAGTCTGGAACCGCGCAACCGCAACGGTCGCAGGTTTGATCCTGCCTCGGGCATGGATGTGTGTGATGTCCTTAGGTTGGTTAGGATTAAGTAGTTCTAACTTCTAGGGAACTGATAACCTCAGATGACCCGTAGTGCTCAGAGCCATTTTAACCATTTGAACTAAGTTAAATTTCGAAGCAATATGGACATTTAGAACATGAAGATCTATGTTTATATCCTAAATGGAATGCACAATCAGATGCGTCGTTCGTTAACTTCAAAAACGGGCACACTTGATAGGTATCGATTACAACAGAGTCATATAACACGAGTGGAAAACATCATTTGTGTAAACCGAATGTATTTTCCGTTGCAGCATTCGAACACGCAATAAAAATATGTGTGTGTGTCGGGGAGGGGGCTACCCATTTGAAAATACTGAGTTGATCCTACCCACGAAGTAGGAGTTGGAGGGAGGTAGCCAGCTGTAGCACAGACAGATATCCCCTCAACCGATGTTAACTTTTCACCTAGAACACGTTCTTCGTACTGTGTGTCGTTCCCGAGAATCTGTATTTGTCTAAAATTGAATGAACAACGTGTATATTCGACCAAACCGCATATGCTAAACAACAAAAAATTGTTTTGAAAAGTAAATAATGTATTTGTACCGTATAATATCACTGTCTGCCTTCTATGAAAGCATACACTTCTGCACAGATTTTTCATTAAACTAATTGGTTGGAAATAAAATTTATGTATTAACAATAGCGTAATACATCTGAGCAGGAAATTATGTCTGGCGTATGTGGTAACGGACGGAAAAAGGCGTGGCATTGACTGGATAAAGGGACGTCGAACAGATGTGCAGAACTATAGACCTATATCTCTAACGTTGTAGTTGTAGAATTTTGGTACATGTATTATGTTTGAGTATAATGACTTTTCTGGAGACTAGAAATCTACTCTGTAGGAATCAGCATGGGTTTCGAAAAAGTCGGTCGTGTGAAACCCAGCTCGCGCTATTCGTCCACGAGACTCAGAGGGCCATAGACACGGGTTCACAGGTAGATGCCGTGTTTCTTGACTTCCGCAAGGCGTTCAATACAGTTCCCCACAATCGTTTAATGAACAAAGTAAAAGCATATGGACTATCAGACCAATTGTGTGATTGGATTGAAGAGTTCCTAGATAACAGAACGCAGCATGTTATTCTCAATGGAGAGAAGTCTTCCGAAGTAAGAGTGATTTCAGGTGTGCCGCAGGGGAGTGTCATAGGACCGTTGCTATTCACAATATACATAAATGACCAGGTGGATGACATCGGAAGTTCACTGAGGCTTTTTGCGGATGATGCTGTGGTGTATCGAGAGGTTGTAACATTGGAAAATTGTGCTGAAATGCAGGAGGATCTGCAGCGAATTGACGCATGGTACAGGGAATGGCAAATGAATCTCAATGTAGACAAGTGTAATGTGCTGCATATACATAGAAAAATATTTCCCTTATCATTTAGCTACAAAATAACAGGTCAGCAACTGGAAGCAGTTAATTCCATAAATTATCTGGGAGTACGCTTTGGGAGTGGTTTAAAATGGAATGATCATATAAAGTTGATCGTCGGTAAAGCAGATGCCAGACTGAGATTAATTGGAAGAATCCTAAGGAAATGCAATCCGACAACAAAGGAAGTAGGTTACAGTACGCTTGTTCACCCACTGTTTGAATACTGCTCAGCAGTGTGGGATCCGTACCAGATAGGGTTGATAGAAGAGATAGAGAAGATCCAACCGAGAGCAGCGCGCTTCGTTACAGGATTATTTAGTAATCGCGAAAGCGTTACGGAGATGATAGATAAACTCCAGTGGAAGACACTGCAGGAGAGACGCTCAGTAGCTCGGTACGGGCTTTTGTTGAAGTTTCTAGAACATACCTTCACCAAGGAGTCAAGCAGTATATTACTCCCTCCTACGTATATCTCGCGATGAGACAATGAGGATAAAATCAGAGAGATTAGAGCCCACACAGAAACATACCAACAATTCTTCTTTCGACGAACAATACGAGACAGGAATAGAAGGGTTAACCGATGTACTCAGGGCACCCTCCGCCACACAGCGTCAAGTGGCTTGCGGAGTATGGAATGTTATTTAGATGTAGATGTAGCTGCACCAGTCTGTTGCACTCCGCATTGTCATCATGTTTCTCGGGAAGTAAGGCACAAAACTGTGGAAGTCTTGAGGAAGTTCCGTTCACGGTTTGGGAAAGAAACTCTTTCGCAGACCCAAGTGTATGAATGGATCAAAACATTTGTGACGTTTCAGCTAGCTGAGAGAGAAACGAACGACACCAAAGACGACCACGGACTAGCATCATACAAGACAACATTCGTAGAGTACAGGACCCTATTGCAGAAGACAGGCGCGTAAACCTTCGCGAGAGATATTTGGCGACAGGAATAAGCTATGGAAGTACACTTGTCATCTTCACTGACGAGATTCTTCTACGCAGCAATACGAGGCCGCACTCTGCTGTTTTGACGAGGGAAAAGCTGAAGAAAACTCGTTGGGCAACTCTGGAGCTTCTTCTTTGCAGCCCAGATTTCTCATCCTGCGAATACCACAGTTTTGAACCGTTGCAAGAAGAAGTTCGAGGACACCGGTTCGAAAACGTTGTACCGGTAGAGGAGTTCGTGCGCATGTGGTTGCTCGCTCGTACCTTTACTTTCTTCGAAAAGCTGCCAATTCGAAGGGAAGAATAAGTATTAAAGACGAGAGACCATACAGAAGAGATGTGTGTGTTTATCTTTTCGTTAATTCAATAAAGTTTACAAATGTGAGGATAGAGGGAGTAGTAAGACTGATTGAGCCGCGAGTGGTTTATGCCCATAGCTAAAATATTTTTCATTTTATATAAAAAAGCTTTCAACATTTATTTGCCCATACATACAGTTAATCTAAGCAAATTTGCGGCAGTCACACTTGTCACAAAAACAACTACTTTATTATTAAATAACAAGTTAAGTAACTTGTAGAACAATTTGCCAAACTAACCAGATGCCGAGGGAATAGTTTAAAACATTTACGACAGATGATACGGGAAGTTGGTCTGTAACACCCTGCGATGTTCTTGTCTCATCTTGGATTTATCTGTCCGAGCACCGAGAACTGGCGAGGAGTGCTGGGGTTGGTTGGCCACAGCTTAAAGGGAGTTCGTGATGGACCAGGGGGCGGGGGTGGAGGGGAGGTGGGAGGACTTGGTACGGAGCATCACTGCAGGGTGTTGGCGTAGCGGAAGAGCAGTGGCGGTGCGCCGGTACTGTACTGCGCAGCGTGCGTCCTTCTTCTTGTACCGGAACTGCCAGTGGTCACGAAGCATGCGCTGCCCCTGTCCGTGGACTGTTTGGGCGTGGCTGCGCCCACCGCGTTCTGCCTGGGGATGGTGCGATGCTTGCTACCTCCCGTGGCTCCACTGTTGTCGGCTGGAGATGGTGTTAAGTCGTAAGCTGCCTTGCTATTGCAGAGCTCACCTTCAAACGCGGTTCGTGCTCGTCGCTGTTCATAGCGTTAAAATCATTTTGCCCGGTAATAGCCTTGCCGGCACAGTGCCTCGTCCGGGCTCATTGAATTGCTCTGGCAGTGCCCTGGTAGTTATTTGAACGTTGTACTTGTACGGGTCAAAAATGTTGACTGTAGTATGTGTTGTGGGGCATCAGACATTTGGTAGAGATCAGTCAATCACCTTAAATGCTTTTAATAATACATCAAGGCACATACTTCTTTGGTTCTAAGATCTCCATTAAGTTAATGAAGTCGACGCCCTGCAAGCAGCTGTAGCATAAGTATCTGATTTTAACATTTTAAAGGGAAAAAATTATGATATGAAATGAAGACTCAGAGGTCTTTTTGAATATTTGTATTACTAGTGATTGCTCGAAGTAAGGTGAACAGCACTGTTGTCAGAAGATAGTACTAATATAATACCCTTAGTAATTTTATACACATATGTTTAGTAGTTAGAATTTTGAAATCATATCTTAAGTTAGGGTTTGTTGTTCACTTAAGGGTAAGTCTGAAGTTATACTGCTAATTTTATTTGTGTGGATAACTTAACCAATTGAATTTTTTGCCGACCCTGGTGGACGAGCGGTTCTAGGCGCTACAGCGTGGAACCGCGCGACCGCTACGGTCGCAGATTCGAATCCTGCCTCGGGCATGGATTTGTGTCATGTCCAATCCACTTTGAAACTATTTAAATTCTTTAACTAAGATGTTGCCAATAAATCTTCATGAATGCAGTAAATATTAAGGAAGGTTTAAGGGTTTTTACCTAACTTGCCAAATAAATTAAAATAAAACATTTGAAGTTAAATTTTCATGCTACTGAAGTTTGATTGCAGCCAAACGTTTAACAGATTTTGTTAACAAAATTTAAATTAAAGTTGCTGCTTTTGTTGTAATGTTGTGTTCTTTGCTGACATTTCGATGTATCTTAACTTTAACTGCAGGGAGTTGGAACATTTTAAACGTGTTCTCTTATAAATCTGAAGTTGGAAATTAGAGAGTGTCTGAACTGTTACCAGTAGTGGATTGTATCATTTACTTATACAAATAAAGAAATATTAATTCTTTGCATGCTCAGTTGGGACTCTCCCACCCCAGAAGGCCTGTGCAATGCAATCCTTTCAGAAATAGCAATGGTGATTCGCCATTAAAATCACTTAAAATTAAACTACAGCTACTGATAACTCTGAAATTTATTTCAGGGTTGACAAAACAATTTATGAAAGCAAATTTAAGAGGTTCAAGTGAATGTATCTGCGAAAGTTATTTACAAAATGCTACCTAAAGAATAGCAAGAGCTAAACAAAACACAAAACGGTTAAATATTCCGTAATAACTTGCTCACAAACGTGCTAATAATTTTCATCAGACACAAAAGAACTTGTCCGAGGAGTAAATTCTACTTAAAACTTTAAAATGTGATAGACAATAATATTAAAAGGAAACAAAGCATATTTTAGATAAACCATATATGCCTACACAGGAACTTATGAAATGGACACTGGGAGAAGTGTGCAATACAGCCGCGATGTTAGTAAACATTCCGCAAAACGCAGGTGAAGCCTGGCACTTAAATAAAGAGCAGTTTGGTTACAGAAAATGTGAATGAAATCTCAAATGACATCAAACTGAAAGGAGGCCAAACGAATGGGAAATTGACAAACTTGGATACTGAGTGTGGAAAATTCATCAATCTGAAAGGAGGCCAAACGAATGGGAAATTGACAAACTTGGATACTGAGTGTGGACAATTCAGACACATGTACATAAATAAAACACTGAGTGTTGTTAATATAATGTGTGTTGATCAGTCTGAACTTCACTCAGTACATACAACAGCCAACAACTCAATTGTTATAACATCAGTAGATCCCAACCAGTAGAGAACAGTCCCTTTTACAACACACTCACACAGGCGAATTTGCTGCCTTCATGTCATATTTATAGAAAAAGTGGCCAGCTAGCAGTGAAGCAAACTGCGGCCCGCCTCGCCATACAGCAAGTATTCGGACAGCCCGCTGCTCCAACACAAACTAAACGAGCAGCGATAGAAATACACCGTTTGTTGCAATATGCTTGGGACAACAGTACAGTTTCAGGCAGAAAAACTATCGAAATTACAGTAGTTACAATTGTCAACAACAGATGGCGCTGCTGTCTGTGAAACTCTGTAGTACGATATTTTCCACATATCCAACATGCGTAACAATAATATGGCGTAGTCTCTGAATGAAATTACCCGAAACCTTTGACAACGTGTCTGGCGGAATGGCTTCACGTGCAGATGAGATGTACTGCTTCAGGTGTTCAATTGTTTCTGGATTCTGGCGGTACACCTGGTCTTTCAAGTGTCCCCACAGAAAGAAGTCACAGCGGTTCATGTCTGGCGAATAGGGAGGCCAATCCACGCCGCCTCCTGTATGTTTCGGATAGCCCAAAGCAATCACACGATCATCGAAATATTCATTCAGGAAATTAAAGACGTCGGCCGTGCGATGTGGCCGGGCACCATCTTGTATAAACCACGAGGTGTTCGCAGTGTCGTCTAAGGCAGTTTGTACCGCCACAAGTTCACGAAGAATGTCCAGATAGCGTGATGCAGTAATCGTTTCGGATCTGAAAAATGGGCCAATGATTCCTTTGGAAGAAATGGTGGCCCAGACCAGTACTTTTTGAGGATGCAGGGACGATGGGACTGCAACATGGGGCTTTTCGGTTCCCCATATGCACCAATTCTGTTTATTGAGGAAGCCGTCCAGGTAAAAATAAGCTTCGTCAGTAAATGAAATGCTGCCCACATGCATATCGCCGCCATCAATCCTTTGCACTATATCGTTAGCAAATGTCTCTCGTGCAGCAATGGTAGCGGCGCTGAGGGGTTGCCGCGTTTGAATTTTCTATGGATAGAGGTGTAAACTCTGGCGCATGAGACGATACGTGGACGTTGGCGTCATTTGGACCGCAGCTGCAACACGGCGAATGGAAACCCGAGGCCGCTGTTGGATCACCTGCTGCACGAGCTGCGCGTTGCCCTCTGTGGTTGCCGTACGCGGTCGCCCTACCTTTCCAGCACGTTCATGAGTCACGTTCCCAGTCCGTTGAAATTTTTCAGATCCTTTATTGTATCGCTTTTCGGTCCTTTGGTTACATTAAACCTCCGTTGAAAACTTCGTCTTGTTGCAACAACACTTATTCTAGGCGGTGGAATTCCAACACCAGAAAAATCCTCTGTTCTAAGGAATAAACCATGTTGTCCACAGCACACTTGCACGTTGTGAACAGCACACGCTTACAGCAAAAAGACGACGTACAGAATGGCGCACCCACAGACTGCTTTGTCTTCTACACTCCTGGAAATTGAAATAACAACACCGTGAATTCATAGTCCGAGGAAGGGGAAACTTTATTGACACATTCCTGGTGTCAGATACATCACATGATCACACTGACAGAACCACAGGCACATAGACACAGGCAACAGAGCATGCACAACGTCGGCACTAGTACAGTATATATCCACCTTTCGCAGCAATGCAGGCTGCTATTCTCCCATGGAGACGATCGTACAGATGCTGGATGTAGTCCTGTGGAACGGCTTGCCATGCCATTTCCACCTGGCGCCTCAGTTGGACCAGCGTTCGTGCTGGACGTGCAGACCGCGTGAGACGACGCTTCATCCAGTCCCAAACATGCTCAATAGGGGACAGATCCGCAGATCTTGCTGGCCAGGGTAGTTGACTTACACCTTCTAGAGCACGTTGGGTGGCACGGGATACATGCGGACGTGCATTGTCCTGTTGGAACAGCAAGTTCCCTTGCCGGTCTAGGAATGGTAGAACGATGGGTTCGATGACGGTTTGGATGTACCGTGCACTATTCAGTGTCCCCTCGACGATCACCAGAGGGTTACGGCCAGTGTAGGAGATCGCTCCCCACACCATGATGCCGGGTGTTAGCCCTGTGTGCCTCGGTCGTATGCAGTCCTGATTGTGGCGCTCACCTGCACGGCGCCAAACAAGCATACGACCATCATTGGCACCACGGCAGAAGCGACTCTCATCGCTGAAGACGACACGTCTCCATTCGTCCCTCCATTCACGCCTGTCGTGCCACTACTGGAGGTGGGCTGCACGATGTTGGGGCGTGAGCGGAAGACGGCCTAACGGTGTGCGGGACCGTAGCCCAGCTTCATGGAGACGGTTGCGAATGGTCCTCGCCGATACCCCAGGAGCAACAGTGCCCCTGATTTGCTGGGAAGTGGCGGTGCGGTCCCCTACGGCACTGCGTAGGATCCTACGGTCTTGGCGTGCATCCGTGCGTCGCTGCGGTCCGGTCCCAGGTCGACGGGCAAGTGCACCTTCCGCCGACCACTGGCGACAACATCGATGTACTGTGGAGACCTCACGCCCCACGTGTTGAGCAATTCGGCGGTATGTCCACCCGGCCTTCCGCATGCCCACTATACGCCCTCGCTCAAAGTCCGTCAACTGCACATACGGTTCACGTCCACGCTGTCGCGGCATGCTACCAGTGTTAAAGACTGTGATGGAGCTCCGTTTGCCACGGCAAACTGGCTGACACTGACGGCGGCGGTGTACAACTGCTGCGCAGCTAACGCCAATCGACGGCCAACACCGCGGTTCCTGGTGTGTCCGCTGTGCCGTGCGTGTGATCATTGCTTGTACAGCTCTCTCGCAGTGTCCGGAGCAAGTATGGTGGGTCTGACACACCGGTGTCAATGTGTTATTTTTTCCATTTCCAGGAGTGTATATCTTTCACATCACTTGCAGCGCCATCTGTTGTTGAAAATTGTAACTACTGTAATTTCGAAAGTTTGTCAACCTGAAAATGTACTGTTGTCCCAAGCATTTGCAACAAACGGTGTATTTCTATCGCTGCTCGTTTAGTTTTTATTGCCGTTTCAAATATACCGGACATTTTTGAATCACCATATATATATATATATGAAAGGTGGCATTACTATTACTTAACTATCAGTAACATACACAACACACATTATGGCTTACTTACTATACATGTTGCGGTTTCCTTGGAAGAAGAAATATAAAGTACAGTTCCCTCTGAATGCAGTACCTTCAACTTGTTGCAAGATCATTTGGGCAACCATATTAACCGTCTTTACGAGCGTAAAGAAATTCGGTTAAAAAAAGTGTAGATTTACGAACATTGCGCTCTCCATGATTCGAACCCATACTCAGGCAGATATCAGAAAAATAATGGAAATTTACGAAAATTTGACTCTCCACAATGAGAACCCATACCTAGGCAAAAGTCAGGACTCTTGAGTTAGATCCACCATTTCGTTCAAAGGAGGGTACAGAAGAGAATGCGTCAAGATCTCCAGGACCTTAGTTAGTTCACCACACCATCCGCCATCTTCATTTTCGTATGAGGACAACTAATCTCATATGCTTATGCCTATAAATGGCATCGTAACTCTATTCAATGGGCTGCGATGTCTTTCATCTCTCTGCGTCTGCTGTTATCACCACGTATTTGGAATGTTTGCAAATCGTGTAACTGGGGCGAGACGTGGGTACAAGCCTGACATCTACCTTGTCGGATGTGGGAATGCACATTTAGGCCGGAGAAACACTGTCCCTCTATGTTAGTCCGACGGATTGATCCGATACGGAACCGATGCGTTTTCCGAAATTCCCGAAGCGGCAAGCAAGCGCGGTAAGCTATCCGGACGAATAATGCACTTCAGATTAGCAATGACGTGAATCCTTTTCTACGTTGTTTTCAGGACATCGTTACCCCAGGAAAATTAACGCCTTTCTCAGCTCTGTCAAGACTGCCTGACGGCCTCATAAGCCGAGTTGAGATCATCCGTCTCTATTCCGTTCATTAAATACGTTGATTATGTCAATTTTAACTAACTTTCTCATTTGAAAAATTCCCTTCTGATGCCCGCATCCTCGACAACGCTATCAGTCACTTCTGCAACTGTAACTGTACTGTGTTACATCACACAAACCAAATGTTGCAGTTAACAGTCCCTGATACACGTAGCGAAAAGTTGAACGCAGATTGTAGTTCTTACAGCACAGTAGAATTTTTAAAGCTTGAATGTGATCTAATATCAGAGCCTCAGAGTATGCCACAGTATATTTCTGAGGTATAATATTTTAGATTAAAAAGTGAACCGTCACATTACATACTTATCGGTAACCTTGGCGACAATAATAAAAATGAATGGTCTCGTAAATGTAATAGTATGGGAATAGAAATAAGACATGGAGTTTACCTACATCATTTATTATTTTGCTGATGATCAAGTAGTCGTAGCACAAGATGGGGAGGATGCTAACTATATGTGCAATCAACTAGCAGTAGCATACAGAACTTGGGGTTTGAAGATTAATTAGCAAAAAACCGAATACTTGACTAATGATTCAAATGAGCTATACATTGAAGGAATGAGAATCAAAAAGATAAACAATTTCTGTTATTTGGGATCCATTTTAGAAATCGAGGGAAAATCTGAATCAGAAATCAATAAAAGAATTAATAGCGGACTGAGGGTCATTGGGATGCTCAACTCAGTCTTATGGAGCATGAATGTAATGAGCAGAACTAAAAAATTAATATACAAATCCATATTAGAGAGTGTGGTTCTGTATGGAACGGAGACCTGGACAATTAACATGAAGCACATTACAAAATTACAAGCTCTAGAGATGGACTTTTGGAGAAGATCGGCAAGAATCTCCAGGATAGAAAAGATAAGGAATACCGCAGTAATAAGGAGAATGGAAATAAAAGAAAGAATATATGACGTAATGGATAGTAAGAAATTACAGTGGTACGGGCATGCACGACGGATGGAGAAAACCAGAATACCAAAATTGATACTGGAGTGGGAACCGGAGGGGAGAAGAAGAAGAGGACGCCCTATGACCACCTGGATCCAAAATGTACAGCACACAATGACGAGAATGGGTGCAGAGGAAGAAGACACACAAGATCGAAACACCTGGAGAAATATTTTGAGAATATAGTTTAAGAATGGTTATTGTTTATATTGTAATTTCCAAGTAAATTACTATGTTGGAGATAAACCTCTGTAATGAGGAAAAGCTCAAAATAATAATTTAAAAATGAATAGGACAACAATAAAGTATTCGTGCCGCTAGAGTAATAACTTTGTTTCAGAAATACACATATAGACTGAAAAGCTAACTCGCGCAGTTTAGGTTGGCAACAATGAAATAATGGAAAGTCGACAGTGTTGATAGTCACTGGCGTTAGTATTCAAAACTGTGGCACCCGCGACATAAAACGCGTATTGCGTCACAGAATTCGCGAAAACATCATGAATAATCCTTGTTCAGAGATGTTGTCGAACCAAGCTTGCTAAAGAGGAAAAACACTGTTACAACACTTCTAGGTGGATAAAGCAGTTCGAGGGGACAAGAAGCATACACAAGAAGAAAACCTCAGGAAAGCTATCCGTTAAGAATGACATGGTGAATAACATTCATACGCTCAGCGAAAGAAACACCAGAAAATCCACGCACCGTGGCAGCAGAGAAATGAATGTGTCACAGTCAGCAGTGTGGCGTTTGTCTCGCAAGCATCCTGCAGTTCAAGGTTTACAGAATTCTGATGTTAGAGGCGCTAACACCACCCGATAAAACGAAACGGAGGCAATTATGCATTGTGTGTGACTGCAGGCTTTCTCGGCATATTCCAATGACTAAATGTTCACGGGTGATCAGCCGAGTGGTGGCGTCGTCTTGTCGCAACTTTTCGATGAGTTTCGTACCCTTCATCTTCGCTTGAAGATGATAGGTACGAAGCTCATTGAAACGTTGCGACAAGACGAAGCCACCACACGGCTGGTCACCCTAGAAGATTTCATCACTTATGCATTGATTTTAAAGCACGGATGGAGGTGGATGTTTTCGCGGACAGACCTGTGTCCTCTGAAGAAGCCACATTTCGCGTAAGAGGTAGTTGTATGAAGCATAATCTGACGATATGGAAAACACAAAACCTGCATGCAACTCTGGAACAAGAAAGCGATATTCCGAAGCTTAATGTTTTCTGCGACATAATTAAACTCAGTGTCTATGGTCCTTTCTTCTTCGCAGAATCTATCGTTACAGGTATATTGTATCTCGATATGCTTTCTCTATGGTTGCTCCTGCCATGGCATAGGAGTTGCCGACTTCATTTTGCAGCAGGGTGAAGCCCCGCCACACTGATATAACCTCGTCTTGCTGGCACGATAGGTCGACTGTCCCTACGCCAATGGATTTTTTTTTTTTTTTTTTTTTTTTTTTTTTTTTTTTTTGCGAACGTGTGGAAGATATGGCTTACGTCCCCCATTTCTACATTTGGTCAATAAGGCCTTCAGCTGTGAATGCAATTTGTCTTAAGAATTTCTAAGTAAATATTATCTCTAAATAGACTGTCCTTTATTATAATATTTAAGTAACAATTTGCTGTCTAGGCCTTTATCTGTCAAATTGTTTTATTAATTATTATTGGGGCCTTCAGCTGACAAGCAATTTGAATTCAGGTGAATAAGGCCTACAGCCGTGAATGCAATTTGTTATGAGAAATTTTAATTTGATATTGTCTCTTAACAGTCAAATTTGATAATTGTTTGTTATTGTCAACCTTATATGCAATTGGTTCCAAATAAAGTGTACTTCATTTTAAAAAATAAACTGAGCAACCAACGGTAATCGAGTAAGGCCCCGTCCACAGCGAAATCTGCCTTTTCCCCAAGTAAAAGCGTCTCACGTAATTACCGGCGAATTTCACTGACATCGATTTGTTGTAGAGTCATGGAACATATTTTGTGTTCAGGCATAATGACCTTTCTAGACTCTGAGAAGCTCATCTGCAGAAACCAGCACGGTTTTAGAAAATAGCGGTCATGCAAGACACAGCTGGCCCTCTTTGTACATGATATACAACAGGCTCTAGATACCGGCTCCCAGGTTGATGCCATATTTCTCGACTTTCGAAAGGCGTTTGACTCTGTTCCGCACTGTAGCTTGCTCCAAAAAGTGCTCGTTTACGGTCTATCCGATGAAATATGCGGTTGGGTTGAAAGTTTTCTAACAGAGAGAGAGCAGTAAGTCGTCCTGAACGGGGTGACTCCAGCAGAAACAAGCGTAGCTTCAGGTGTGCTCCAGGGCGGTGTAATAGGTCCTCTGCTTTACACGATTTACATAAACGATCTGGTTGATGGTACTGACAGTGGCATTAGACTGTTTGCCGATGAAGCTGTAGTCTACAGCAAAGTAGTATCACACGAAAGTTGTGAACAAATCAATGAGGATTTGCAGAAAATCAATGCGTGGTCTAATGACTGGCAGTTATCTCTCAATATTAGTCAGTGTAACCTACTGCGTATAACAAGGGAAAAATCCCCTTTAATGTACTGGTACAAAAGAAATCCCCAGTCTTTGGAAGCGGTAACATCCGTCAAGTATCTGGGTGTGACTATTCGAAATTATTCCAAATGAAATGATCAGATTACAAGGCGAACTCTTGATTGCGGTTTATTGCTAGAATCCTGATGCAATGCAGTCCTTCAGGAACGGAAACTGCTTACAGTACGTTAGTACGTCCAATCTTAGAGTATCGTTAGCCTGTATGGGACCCTTACCAGTGGGTCTGATTCAAGAGATTGAGAAGGTCCAAAGAAGAGCGGCCAGATTCATGGCTGGTACATTTAGCTATCGCGAGAGCGTTGCAAATCTCATAGAAAGTTTGAAGGGGGCACACTTGCAGATAGACGGCGCGCTAAACGGAAGGGGCTGCTCACTAAATTCCGAAATCCGATCTTCGGCGATGATGTACAGCATATATTATTACCACCAACTTTCAAATAGCGCAATAATCACCATTCGAAGATAAGGGAAATTTGATCTCTTACTAACACGTTTCTCCCTCGCGTGATCCGCGAGTCGAACAGAGGGGACTTTGACACGAATTGTGCCCTCCGACACACATCACTTGGTTGCTAGCGAAGTATATATGTAGATATAGATGTACATTTATAGATGTAGAATATGTACCGCCTATTTAAATAAATTTGTTGTTGCGATGTAAGAAGCATCTGTGAGCGAGATGTATATATGTATATGGACATAGTCATTTGCACAATTTTCTTTACATTTTTAAATACTGTGATTATACGAACCTTTTATAATGAGCTGCTTTCTACGCACATGACAAGTTGACATGAAGTCCTACGTGAAATGAACAGTCTTCGTAACAAGGAGATTTCTTAAGAGCTGAAGATGACAGCAAAGGTCATCGAAACTAGTTGTGTTAAATAAAGAAAAATTTTCGCGGTCTAGGCTGTCGAACGCTTTTAGTAAGAAAAACTGAGTACTGCTTCGGTCTTCTGAAAACGCGAAAATTGAATCAAAGAGCAAAAGTTAATGAAAATAAGCAAATAATAAGAGACTGAGGAGGACCCATGGTCTGAGATCATAGTCTTTGATTATTAATCAAAACGTTCTCAGTCCCAGGTCCGAACCCCGACACCGTTTGAACTTTGAATATAACTAATGGGCAATGGTGTAAGAACTTACCCTCATTCAGCCAACGGCTCTCTCAAAGAGGATGGAGGGAACGTCTTGTACTTGGAGTGGGGAACAGTCCCTAAAGGTGGAAGAATGAGCAATGATTAATGGCATGATGATGCAAAAGGCAATGGAAACCACTGTGTATCCACAGGACAAGTGACCTGTTATTGGAAAGGTATCATGATAATGTCTCCATTAGCAAAAGATTCTGTACCACTACCCATTTGGATCTGTGGAAGGGGGCAGTAATAGGGTATATCCAGTTCGGGGACACTTTTGATATCAATTTGACATTAAAATAATCAAACTTTGACAACGGATTGATTTATGACCTTACCTGATAAGTGGTTTTCATGCAACTCCTCCCCTTCCCCCTCTCCTTAACTAACTGTTCTGTTGATTATTTATTCTCTGGAGATAATCCACGTTTCTGGGATCCCACCCCTGCCTCTCACACTCCACTTCCGCCACCCCTCTAGGATCATACAATCCTCCCCCCTCTCAGGCCTGAGTTACTAGAATAGCTCCCTCCTACCCAATCAGTTTCATTCACTAATTAATTAAATCAATAAATTAATTAAGCCCTCCCCCTCTGGTCAAACCCCCATTCCCCTAGCCTGCCCTACCTGGATGTTAGCGGGAAAAAGTCGCAGACTGTGCTGGGTAGGAAGGATCTCACGACAGATAATCGAAATCAGTGTCAATTACATAGCAAAGAATATACTGTTTATGAATGAAATATAATTTGCAAGAGTTGAATCTCTCTTTTATTTGGTGGGAAAAGCTCATCATTCTTTGCTGTTTTGGAAGATGCAAGTCTTGTAAAGTACATTGAAAAGATGTAATCTGTTGTGCAGGGAATACCATAACGAAATCGGTGTCAACATATCTCACCACACTTAATTACAATGTTAAAAATCTTTCGATCGCCTCTCCGCACTGTTTGCATGACAGATGTGCTGGGAGCCACACTAGTCGGGACATTGTGTGCCTATGTGCCAGCCGCCGTATGTATTTCCAAGCATACAGTGTCCGCTCATGCAGTACGCAGATTGGATGGCGTGCAAACAAAGCATCGTTTACCTGGGAAATCCCCAAGCCTACCCGTGCAGGATACCAAAGTATATGAAAACTCCTTCCAAGGCAAATGCCTGACTGGGAATCGAACCCTAAATACTACTGCAGTCAATAAATTTTCACTCCAACATAAAAGTCAACAGCTAGCAATTCAAAGCACTTCAATATTGGTATAGAAGCATCAGTGAACACTGACTGGAATACTGTGTTAGAGTTCGAAAAAACCTTGAGAAGTGTTAAAGTGTGGCTTAGAGAGTTGGAATGGGAAGAACCTCGTCATGTAGAACACTACATCAACTAACAGATGACCTCCCAATATTCTCCTTCCCCAGACATATACAGTGCTGGTCTGACGCTATCTTTAGCATCATTGTACGTTTGCGTGATACCCATAGTGAGATCTGGAGGTCGATCCATTTATCTACAACACCCAGCAATTAAAAATTTGTTTGGTCTATGGATGGTGCTATCACATGTGCTGGAAAGACTGAACCATGAGCTGCATTGTGTTAAAATTGTGTATAAAGGCACTGTACACTGTCTCTGTATATAGTGTGCATGCAGATGATTTTGAACAGTGTCTCGATGCAACTGAGCCATGGCTGGCTCGTGTTCTGCTATGCATTAAACCTTGGTTGCTATTCTGTGATTAGTCTCCCGGTTATCGCAACTATGCTGTTATCCCCTCTCTCCGCGAGTCGCAGCAGCAGAGTGCATCGATATTCGCACCCTTGTACTACGTTTGTCCTCGCGCTTATAGTTTCCGGCCGTGCCGTGTGCGGGCATTTGATCACGTGGCGTGGAGCAGTGAGGAAGTCTCTGTGGCGCGTGTCTGGCCGAGGCTGCTGGCGGCCTCCACGCGCGATCGGACTGTGACGAGCTGTTGCCATTGCTACGAGGTCCGTGGCTCACAGATCCCGGAAACGAAAGTTGAGTGAGTCTTTACTTAGTCTACCAGACAACCCCAACTGTTAACACTGTGTTGTCTGAATTTCATTCTGGGCTGTTAGGACATTCCGGCGAGCAACAACGTGTGTTTTCAAGTTGGCAAAATTCTAGCCCCTTTCCTGTGGAGTTTAACTTAACTTGATTATTTTTGAATTGAAATGCATCAGCAGAATCTTCTGCCTTGTGGCCGTTAAGGTTCCGGTTACCTACACTGGGCGTTGACGTAAATTAAGGCAATGTATTTTCCTCATTGTGTTGTGGCTGTCCAGCACGGTATGTGGTTTGACAGCTGAGTGTGTAATTCGTTGTGGGCGTCGATACCTTCTGTGTTGTTCCATTGAACTCCCTGTTGTGCGCTGGTCAGATGGAGAGGAAGTTATCCTGTCGCTAGGTCCGTTGACAGTATATCGTTTGGGTTGCTGTCGGATTGAGAAGTGTTGAGTCGACTGCCTGTCTCACCTAAGCGAGCGTTCTTTCTTTAATTCCAGGCCGACTCTTTGAAACTTCTGAGCGCCGTTTGATGTGATGCATTTTATTATTTGTATTTGTTGTTTGTTTATGTATGGCTTCTAGCCGATTTTAAATTAAAATTGTTTGCCCTTAAGTCATGAGATTGTTCGGGCGTCATCCTGATTTAAAGAAATTTTAGGATAAGGCCTTCTGCTTTTTAAAATTCAATTTCCTGTTTTCAACCTTATGTTATTGGCCTTTAGGAGATTTTGAGTTAAAGCTGTTTAGCCCTTATGGCGTGAGATTGTTTGGGCCTTCAGCCTAATTTAGAGAAATGTTTTAAGAAAAGACCTTCTGCCTTTTAGATTTAAATTCCTGTTTTCGAGTCTTAAGTTACTGGCCTTTTAAATTTAATTTGTTTTGCCCTTAAGGCGTGTGATTGTTTGGACCTTCAACCTAATTTAGAGCAACGTTTTAAGATGAGGCATTCTTCCTTTTAAAATTCATATTCTTGTTTTTGAGGCTTAAGTAACTGGCCTTCCGCTGGTTTAGTTAAAGTTGTTTTGCCCTTAGGGCGTGAGAATGAATTGCACATTTAGCCGGGAATTAAGTTTTTAAATTAATCTGTGGCTTTCTCTGTTTTTAATGTTTTCTTTACTCTTGTAATGTTTGTCAAATGAATAAGGTAGCATATTCGAGTGCAGCTGACAGCCACTCATTTTAGCCCCTTTCCACAAATTAAACTATCGGTCCTGTCCTGCAGGTATGTCAGGGGATCTCAGCAATGTCAGAAGAAGAATCAGAAGAAATACCCATCGTTTTGGAAGAAATACTCTTGGAATTTACTGTTTACAGGAAGCAGTTATTTAGAAAATGCTATAAAAATGAATCAGTAGTTTTTGTTGTTGATGTAATTCAGTCGCTCTGTCATTGCTGAAATGAAAACAAAATATACCCTGAAGCGCCAAAAAAACTGATAGGGTCATGCATATTCAAATACAGAGATACATAAACAGGCAGAAAATGGCACTGCGATCGGCAGCGTTTATAGAAGGCAAAAAATATCTGACGCAGTTGTTAGATCGGTTACTGCTGATACTATGGCAGGTTGTCGTGATGTGAGTTTGAACGTGGTATTATAGTCGGCACATGAGCGACGGGACACAACATGTCTGAGTAAGAGATGTATTGGGGATTTTGCCGTACGACCATTTTACCAATGTCCCGTGAGTTTGAGGAATCTTGTTAAACATCAAATATCTGACGTCTGCGCGGCAGGAAAAAGATCCTGCAAGAACGGGACACGGAACAACTGAAGAGAATCTTTCAACGTGACAGAAGTGCAACCCTACATCTACATCTACATCTACATACATACTCCCCAATCCACCATACAGTGCGTGGCGGAGGGTACCTGGCACCACAACTAGCATCTTCTCTCCCTGTTCCGGTCCCAAACAGGACGAGGGAAAAATGACTGCCTATATTTTCCGTACGAGCCGTAATCTCACTTATCTTATATAAGTTGGCGGCAGTAAAATTGTACTGCAGTCAGCCTCAAATGCTGGTTCCCTAAATTTCCTCAGTAGCGATTCACGAAAAGAACACTTCCTTTCCTCCAGAGACTCCCACCCGAGTTCCTGAAGCATTTCCGTAAATTGCTCTAGATTTCATTTCAGGACCATCAATAAATGTCAGTTTGCAAACCATTCAACGAAACATCATCGATATGGGCTTTCCCAGGCAAAGGCATGCTTCTGTATCATTGATGACTGCATGAAGCAAAGTTTACACCTCGCCTGGGCCTGCCAGCAATAACATTGGACTGTTGAGAGCTGAAAACATGCTCTGGTCGGATGAGTCTCGTTTCAAATACTACTGAACAGATGGACAAGCCCATGAATACATGGGCCCTGTATGTCAGCAAGGGACTGTTTAAGCAGATGGAGGCTCTGTAATGGTGTGGGGCGTATGCAATTGGATTCATATTACCCCTGAAACTTCCAGATACGACTCTGACAGGTGACACTTATATTAGCAACCTGTCTGATCATCTGCATCAATTAATTCCATTGTGAATTCCGGTGAACTTGGGCAATTCCAGCAGGAAAATGATGGGATGCCTTTCAAGGTGCTGTTAAGAAGAGATCTCCAACCCCCCTAGCCCCCCCCCCCCCCTAATACTCTTGCGGATTAATGAACTGCCCTGCAAATTTAACGGCGTCAAATCCCTCACGCATTACTTCAGACATTAGTCGAGTCCATATTACGTCGTGCTCCGTCACTTCTACGTGCTCGCGGGAGCCCTACACATTATTACCCATTACCCAAGTGTACCAGTTTCTTTGGCTCTAAAGTGTATATGTAGGGTCGTAAATCTTCGTTGTTTTTCTTATTTATCTAACCAGTCAATATAGAATGTAAAATGTAGCCATTGTAGCTCAGTCAGTAACACAAGTGTGCTCTTGTAGCTACATATATTATTATTACAAGTGTTTGTTTTTCTATGAAAGCCTATTGCACACCAAATCGTGATGCATTCGGTGACATGGCAGTGTGAGTGATGCGTCAGGACTTTGTGTAAGTGAATGGTCCTGTGACGGTATAGAAAAAGACCATAATAATAATAATAATAATAATTATAATAATAAGCCTGGGATTCTACCTCACAACATAAGAGTGAGAATTTTGGATGCATCTAACTGTGGCAAGGCAAATGTCCTCATATCACTACTAACACACCGTGATGAAATCCGCTTTCAGCTTTCATGATACTCGGTCAAAGTAATCAAATTCCTCCACCAGATAAAGTAAAGGCAAACACTTTGTATTTGACGATGTTTCTGTGGAAAACTAAGATCAAATTCTATGATATTTCACCTTGGTAGATATATAGGTATTGATGTATTCTATTGGAATCAAACACATCCCAGAAGCCCAAACTAGTTGGTGAGGGATAATGCAGACTTCATTATAGCCTTCACACAAGACAATTCGAATCTAAAACACATTTACCAGGCACATGTAGGAGCCAGCATGTCACTGAATTATTTTGTAAAGATGTATGCAGATACTCTTTCAAATTCTGAAAGTGGCAGGGGTAAAATACAGGGAGCCGAATGCTATTTACAGTTTGTACAGATACTAAATGGCAGTTATAAGAGTCGAGGGGCATGAAAGGAAAGCAGTGGTTGCGAAGGGAGACGAGGTTGTAGCCTCGAAGGGAGACGGGGTTGTAGCCTATCTCCGATGTTATTCTATCTGTATATTGAGCAAGCAGTAAAGGAAGCAAAAGAAGATTTCGGAGTAGGAATTAAAATCTATGGAGAAGAAATAAAAAGTAATAGGTTCGCCGATGACATTGTAATTCAGTCAGAGAGAGCAAAGGACCTGGAAGAGCAGTTGAACGGAACAGACAGTGTTTTGAAAGGAGGATATAAGATGAACATCAACAAAAGCAAAACGAAGATAATGGAATGTAGTCTAATTAAATCGGGTGACGCTTAAAGTAGTAAATGAGTATTGCTATTTGGCGAGCAAAATAACTGATGATGGTCGAAGTAGAGAAGATATAAAATGTGGACTGGCAATGACAAGGAAAGCATTTCTGAAGAAGAGAAATTTGTTAACAAAGAGTATAGATTTAATTGTCAGGAAGTCGTTTCTGAAAGTAATTGTATGGAGTGTAGCCCTGTATGGAAGTGAAACATGGATGGTAAGTACTTTAGACAACAAAGGAGCAGAGGCTTTGAATATATGGTGCTGCAGAAGAATGCTGCATATTATATGGGCTACATCATGTAACTAATCAGGTGGTACTCAATAGAAATGGGTAGAAGAGGTATGTGGGACAACTTGACTAGAAGAAGGGCCGGTTGATAGGACACGTTCTGAGGCATCAAAGGATCACGAATTTAGTACTGGAGGGCAGTGTGGAGGGTAAAAATCGTAGAGGGAGACCAAGAGATGAGTACACTAAGAAGATTCAGAAGGATATAGGTAGCAGTAGTTACTTGGAGATGAAGAAGCTTGCACAGGATAGAGTAGAATAGAGAGCTGCATCAAACCAGTCTCTGGACTGAGGACCATAACAACAACAACATACGCACATTGTTCTAATCACACACAGTACAGGTTTCTTGCTCTTGATAAATCAAGAAAACTGACGACGATAGATATAGAAAGAACGACCTGCAGAGAATTGATGAATGGTGTAGGCTCTGGCAGGTGAGTGTAAATGAAAATAAATGTAAGACTTCTGCATACGTAGGAACATAAATTAACTACTGTACAGCTACACTATTGATGACAAACAGCTGGAGACAGCATATGCCGTAAAATGTCTAGGCATAACTATCCAGCGTGACCTTAAGTGGAATGACCAGATTAAACAGATAATGGGAAAAGTAGACACTAGACTCAGATTCATCGGAAGAATGTTAAGAAAATGTAACTCATCCACGAAGGAAGTGTTCTTCTGATTCTTAAGTATTGTTCATGTCGCTGGGATCCCTATCAGGTAGGACTAGTAGAGGAAGTAGAGAAGATTCAACGAAGAGCGGTGCGTTTCGTCACGGGATCGCTTAGCTGGCGAGAGAGCGTTATGTAGATGCTAAACAAACTCCTTTGGCAGACGGTACAATTGAAGCGTTCTGCATCACGGAGAGATTTACTATTAAAATTTCGGGACAGCACTTTTCAATAGGTGTCGGACAACTTATTACTTCGCCCCAAATACATCTCACGTATTAAAAAGGAGGAAAAAATTGGAGACATTAGACCCAATACAGAGGTTTGCCGACAATCAATCTTCCCACGAACTATTCGCGAGTGGAAGAGAGTTGAAGGGATCAGATAGTGATACCGAAAGTACCTTCCGCCATACACCATTAGGTGGCTTGCGAGATATTATATATATATTGTTATAACCAGGAAAAACACAATAACCTCTTCAGTCTGGTTTATTAAATCTCTTTTTAGCAATTATGTTAGCCAAGCGTCTGCCCAGGCTCACACTCAGAAGTAATGCATAATGGAAGTTTGGTTATACCAGTGTCCAAATGTGTATGGTGGGAGGCACGTCGCGTAATTATTCCCAAGTCCAGTGAAGTTCAGTCTCTCCAAATGAAGTCGCAAGATTTCCGCCGAGCAGCCAGGTAACCTCGAGTCGTGCGGCGAGTGATCCACAAGCAGCTGGAACACGGCGTACTGCACTTCCCAGTGAGAACTGCCGTTTGCGGCGGCGGCCGGGTTTATATAAGGCTTCCTAGTTAATGGAGCCGTCGGCTGGGGTCGCTGTTTTCCAGGGAAGACCAATCGCAATGTTTCCTGGCGTAGTCAATTGTTGTGTGCTGACAAACGCGCGCGCGCGAAGGCGGCCAGCGATGATAGCCGCGAGCCGCCCGGAGAAGTGCGGCCAGCGATGTATTTGGCGGCCGAGTACTGGAGGGCGTTGTTCGGTGTTTGTTGGAAGTGGCGTATACCACACACACACACACACACACACACACACACACACACACACACACATTCCTTATGAGCGGCCACTCGACCATGAAATCCAAGTTTTCTCACCTCTCGTCTAACGGTCATAGTAATTGCAATGAATCCTGATGCAGTTTCGAATTCCTGTGTGATGGTCTGGATAGATGTCTGCCCAGTACACATTACGGACCTCGTCAACTGTCGGCGGTCTCTGTCAGTCAACAGACGAGGTCGTCCTGTACGCTTTTGTGCTGTACGTGTTCCTTCACGTTTCCAATTCACTATCACTATGGTCCTAGTGCTGTTTAGGAGTGTAGAAATCTCGCGTAAAGACGTATGACTTAAGTGACGCCCAATCACATGACCACGTTCGAAGTCCATGAGTTCCGCGGAGCGCCCGATTCTTCTCACTCACTTTGTCTAATGACTACTGAGGTAGCTGAAATGGAGTATCTTGCAGTAGGTGGTAGATCAATGCACCTAATATGAAAAACTTATGTTTTCAGGTGTGTCCGCATACTTTTGATCACATAGTGTATAGCACGTAGTATTTCGATTAATTTTGAGACTTGCAGCCGCTAGAAGTGTAAAGCAATACTTCACCGACAGAAGAAGTCTATTCTACAAATTTCGTCGCTAAAACCTACTTATGTGGGCTTCTGAGCAACATGTTACTGCTAATGTTTACGAAGAAGCCTACAAGTGATGTAGTAAGCATTCACCCGTGAGCCGAGGTTCGAATGTGATGTCGTATATTCTGACTTTAAAAACAACGAATTGTTTCTCCCCAAATTGGCTTAAGCAACGGGGTGTGTAGTATTGGGCTGAGTGCACTGGATAGTTACAACAGCATTCTGAATATCACAGAGGCTAGCGATACGCGTCATATAAAAATTAGCGGTGGATAAGAAATTATGGAAATAGAACCTGATACAAAAGATATTGAGGATTCATAAGAAGTTTTAAAACGGTCTGAGAAAGGAATTGCCCTACTTGAAAACATCAGTAAACTTAAATATTAAATAAAGACAACAAGCGCAACGATTGACTTTAACGAGAAAGAATCAATAGAACAACTACTGGATTTCACAAAAGGCTAGATTTTGAACAAGGTTTCTAATAAATTCTGCCGAACTGACGAGTCCGTGGGTATCCTCCCTGTCATTACAGTCCGTGTCTAGCGTAACATTACAACAAACTCTTATCTCAACAACAGTCTGATTCATACAATTTATGGGTATAAGATAGTTGCGGCCACTACAAATGCTATTTACCTCCCAGTAACAGTTCAGGCTCTGTATTATTTGGAGCTGCATGTTGTTGTTGACCTGGGTAGTTAACTTGTTGATTTTCGCGATGAGGGAATCATTGTATGGCTACGTCTAAAGCGGAACCAGCAGCGACCTTGAAGCTGCAGAGCCCCAGAAGCGGTGGTGGCCTCCAGCCAGACGCGAGTTGTTGGACGCAGAGTCGACTACCTTCAACCAGTCAAGGATCGCAGCATCGACATATCGTCAGCGAAAACAGGATGGGCGTAAGGTATAAAACTAAATTGCACAACGTGCAGTGAGGCACTTCACGACAGAACAGCAAGATCTAAGCACATGCAAGCTACGAGTTTCTTAAATCAGTGGGTTTGAAGCCATACAATTACGTCAATTGATATAACTAGCCCAGTGGCAAATGACGAGCGTATTATACGCCAGGAATACGTTTAGTGTGAATCTTATGCATCAACCACATTTAACAAGAACGATGAAATTAGGATTGCCATCCAACTCCAAGAAGCTTTAACCCTCCCGTTTAAGAGTTTCATATATCCTGATCGATCGTTTACGAAAATGGATTGTACTGTTGCAGTGGCATCGAACCATATAACTAATGCCTTAACTTCTGTTTCTCGAGATGTTATATGAACTTATCGAGGGCAAGATTGACCGTAGACGCAGTGTAGGCATAACATCAACTCTTAAAAGGCATGGCTCTTCTTCTCCCTCAGATCTGAACGATTTGGGATAAGCTGAATGGTTCAATGACCAGCCATAGGATATTACAGTGGAAGTGCACATGACGTTTACTGCCTGTCTATCTTTAAGAATGCTTATGGGATATTTTGGGGACATACGGCGATTTGTTCTGAATACTAAACAGGAATTTATTCTGGTGTTGAATACAGTGGACAACAACTCATCCACTCAAGGGGCTCAAGAGGACAACGAGATCACTATCAATAAAATAATATGCAAAACCCCACATAACAGTGTTAAGTGAGCAGCGTTTGAAGCTTTTAAAAGTTCTGAATGTTTGTGTATTACTGCAGTTATGTTTCCATTCATGTGAGGTTTTCAAGTACCCTGTGCTACCGACTACAAGCAGATAAATCATCCGCCGCTCAGCTGGATACGTCCACGTTTATCATACTTGTGTTTCAGACCAATAGAGGAGGGAATATAGCAAATGATTCCACCAAATTTGATAATTGCTGGTTATCTAATGCCAGAGTCTACCTGAAATCGGAATTCTACCCATAAGATAATTTACACTTGCAGTGGTATAAAAATGCACACAGTCTAGTATTTGACATTTATGCGAGGTTCCGTGCTTCATACTATGAAAAGGATGGATGTCTGCTCAGTCCGCGGAAACTGAAGGATCTGGTGCCACCCATCGTAATAGACTGCTCGAAACAGGAGGAGATAATTAAAAGTGGACCTATAGATGTACGAATTGCATTTGAGTCTTCGGCAAATTTCCCAGAACACGCTGAAATGCATGTTATAGTTCTACATAACCGTCTGGGTAACTACTGCCCGCTTACACTGGTATGGTGCGTAGATCTGTATAAATGAACTGGTTCTGTGCCATACCCGGAGCAAACTATGGTAGTATCTCAAGGTGCGAACATCACTGTAAACGTTCAGGTTTTCTATGAGGGTATACTATTCATATTTGAAGACGGTGGATTCGTAGTGTAGACAGAATGTGACGAATAATAGAGATATTCTCAGTGAACATTGCATCAGCGATGCCTTTCAAGGATGTGAAGTGCGCTAAAACGTGGATGACTGCAAAGTGGTTAACACATTTCTACCACCGAATTACTGGGATTATCCTCGCATACCCTATAACGGATTGGTGACGTCGCTTCGATTATTCGAACACACAGATACCATCATCTACACAAAGGGGAAGGAGAGACAATATCTCATGGATGCGTCGAATCTTCAAGCTTCCTGCCACACAAGACCTGGAATTTTACTCCTCTCCATCGACTCAAGTATATGTGTGACAATAGTGTCTGCTTATGAAATTGTAAAATTACTTTTAAGTTGGATAAGAAATAAATAGTTTTTACTCCACCCTCTGTGTGTACTTTTTTTGCTAAATTCACCCTGCTCCCACTTTGATACTATATCGTTTTTTCCAAAGCCTGTGGTTTTCTCCAAGGCCGGAGGATATAACTTTAGACATGTGACCTATGTGTCTTTGAAAACGGACGTGGTCTTGTGCCTCCTATTTCCATAAGCCAATATGCGCAGCATGATAGGTGTAATCCCATGCAACCATTTATATACCTTGTTATCTTACATCTTAAAATTGATTACATTAACAGCAATCATCTTCAGAAAACCAACGTCATTTGTATCATGTACATCTCTTACATATAATATGGAACAGGTGATAGATATTTTAAAGTAACAACAAGAAAAATTTATAGTAACGAATTTTTTTATTTATTCAGTTCACCCATATATAATTTAATTTTTGAGATACAGTTCAGTTCTTGAGATACAGCCCAGTTCTTGAGGCATAGACCTATTCTCTAGGTTAAGCTAAGTTTTTAAGTTTTAACTTACATGCTATTACTTATAACTAGGTAAAAACAACTCAACAGTAAGACTTGTTTTCCAGTCGCACTAGATGAGAATATTTAACAATTTTTTGTAAATCTACGCTAAAAACTAATGTGAAGATGCTTTGCTACTACAACTAAATTCCACAGTCCCAGTAGGTTGAACAATAATTGTGACTGACTGTGAGCTATATACATTTAAAAACTGATCAGTTTTAGACAGCTAGTGGCAGCTAACAACTTAAAAAAACTATTATGTTCACATGACACACATGGTGCGTAGCTTTATTCACACGTGTGTACACAATACCCATATGCCATCTATGAATAAATAAATATTTAGATGATGTACATTTGTTTAATTACTTTATACATTTTCTAAACTTCTTTTTTAATTTTTTAATACTTTTTCGCAGCACACACAAACATACATACATACACACACACACACACACACACACACAAACCATATGGTGTGCATATATTTATTTACAGGTGTGTGAACACAGTACATGTTGCACACACAAATAAATAAATAATTATTTACACAAAACACACACACACACACACATTCTATCTCACTCAATCTCTCCCTCTCACCCAATCAGAGTAGCTCACCCATTCTCTCGCTACAAGTGAACTGCGTTGAATATAAACGACCCTTTTATCGTCATGACAGGAAAGACCGATTTTGGATTGCAGCACAGTGTACACTCCACAATCAGCAATCCATTCGCCTAGTCTTTCACAAGACTGATAACCTTCTTGCTCCATGGAATAGCACCATAAGGATTATCTGTCATGTATGAGGACATGTCGAATTCATTACCGTGCTACGTCATTTCTTCAAATGGATTACAGTTCTTCACCCAACAGATGAATATATCTACATCCATATAAAGCACTTTAGGATCTGTGAAATGAGTTTTCGCAAAGTCATAATGAAAGCAATATATGTGAAGTTTGGATATGTCTAGTATGCACATCCCCACATAAATACGCTTCATAAATACTACTGCTGTCTTTATCATCTCCACAGCAACGAAGTTCTTAATAAATATGGTGACCCGTTTAATATTATGTCTGGGATTTTGTTACATCCGAAAGCCCGTTTCATTGAGTCATATTTAAAATTTCACGTAGTACCCTCAAATTTCCCATTGTTTCGTCGAATATTTCATTGTTCATTAATTTAAAAAATCTTTCTAAAAGTCACACGTTGCAGAAGCTCACTGTCTCATATTCAAATCAATATACTCCTTCAATCAGGGGGGTGCTCAGAAGAAATAGCCTGGGTGATTCTGACTAGTCCAATCCCCAAGTGGAGACACTGCTGGAGATTACGATAATGAATAATATATCCCTGCTTAATACCAAGCATTTCATCAGTTTTGCGGTGAAGGCTTCTAGTGGAACTAGTTGTTCCGAACACAGCGGGAGAATTGGTGTGTGTATCATGCAAACTAATACCGTATGTGTGTTCTGTGTCCACCACATACTCCACACCTGAATTAGTCACCATAACCACCCCCCCCCCCCCCCCCACATGTTTATATCTAATCTCTTGCATTCGTTTTTGGGCATCCATCTAAACTCGCCAATCGGCAGTCATCAGTGCGGTGAGTGCCTGTATAAGTTATTTACATCCAGGTACGTGATGTAACTCGAATCAAGAGATGTGTGGAATCTATCATCCAAGCGCGGGTTATTTGCCTTGACGTGCCTATGGACACATTGACAAATTCCAGCAAGGAACCTTCACTCAAAGAAAGAAGCATCTCAACATTGGCCAATAGTTCGACGCTGTGCTTTGTTTTCTTGAGAATTGGATTCTAAGGCAACCCAGGTGCCATGCAATAAAAGAAAATATGTGGTAGTGCATAAAATCCACAAATTATCGTGTGTGTATTCTGCCAATGTGGAGATACTGAATTCTCGCCAACATTCATGTCATGTTTATATCTTGCCTCTGATATTGAATCGCCTGCAAGGTTTCTGGAGAATGCAGTTATGTCGGGTAGCCAGATTTCGTTGAGTTTTGCTGTACTATTTGTATAGTCATGTGGGAAACTCCTCATCCTAGTCACAAGGTCATAGGTGGTTCCATTTACCGGATCAGAGATGTGTTGGGATTTGTACCCATTGTCTGGGGCTAGCATCTTCGATTCATAACCAGAAAATATTGGAATTCCGTCGCTGCTTAATTTTGATTAATAATCCACACTGGCGGCCGAAGACTGTCAAGGGACTTGTCAAAGAGGGATGAGGAGTGAACAGCGGTTCAAGGCACTCTCTTGTCCTAGGGGTGGGAAACTGCCCCTAAAGGCGGAAGAACCAGCAAAGATCAACAGCATGAGGATTCACAAGGCAATGGAAGCCACTGCATTAAAGACACGTAACGTGTATCCACAGGACATGTGGCCTGTAGTTGAAGAAGTGTCATGATGATCTCCCAATTGGCAAAAGATTCCGGAATAGTACCGCATTCACATCTACGGGAGAGGACTGCCAAGGAGGAGGTTACCAGGAGGAAAAGACTGAATAATCAACAGAATTATAACGTTCTACGACTAGGGGCGTGGAATCTCAGAAACTTGGACGTGGTAGGGAAACTAGAAAATCTGAAAAGGGAAATGCAAAAGCTGAATAGTAGAGGTCAGTGAAGTGAAGAGGAGAGAAAACAAAGAATTCTGGGCAAGTGAGTATAGGGTAATATCAATAGCAGCAGAAAATGGTATAACGGCAGTAGAATTCTTTATGAATAGGCAGATAGGGCAGAGAGTGTGTTATTGTGAACAGTTCAGTGATAACGTTGTTCTTATCAGAACCGACAGCAACCAACACCGACAACTATGGCTCAGGTATACATGCCGACGTCGCAAGGTGAAGGTGAAGAGATTGAGAAAGTGTATGAGAATATTGAAAAGGTAATACTGTACGTTAAGGAAGACCAAATCCAATTGTCATGGGAGACTGGAATGCAATTGTAGGGGAAAGAGTAGAAGTAAAGTTTACAGGAGAATATGGGCTTGGGACAACGAAAGAGAGAGAGGAAAGAATAATTGAGTTCTGTAACAAGTTTCAGCTAGTAATAGCGAAAACTCTGTTCAAGAATCACCAGAGGAAGAGGTATACTTGGAAAAGGCCGGGTGGTAAGTGAAGATTTCAGTAAGATTACATAATGGTCAGACAGAGATTCGAAATCAGATACAGGATTGTAAGGCATACCCAAGAGCAGACAATGACTCAGATCACAATATAGTAGTGATGAAGAGTTTGCTGAAGACTTTAATCAGAAGAACCAATACGCAAAGAAGTTGGATTCAATAGTACTAAGGAATGACGAGATACGGTTGAAGCTCTCGAAGGCTATTGATACCTGACCTGAACAACAACCTTTGAAAGAACGGCACAGTTCCGATGAAGGCTTATAATTGTTTGTTTGTCTAAGGGTCTTGGGAACTTCTCACCTTTTACCTTCCTAGAATCAGACACTATACGAGTACCTGTAAGTGAAATTATGTATCGTAGAACCTTCGTCTGTGGTCAACTGAATTTTTTCGAGGCCCGTCCTTACACCTTCTTCTACGAAGTTTCGCAGTGCCTATTATAAAATTTCAAGGTGTTCCTCCTAGGTGGACGCTGCAATCAGCAGTTCATCTACGTAGAATGTCACTTTATCAAGTAGTTCTGGTCGTATATCTGTACCAAGTACGGTGATAAAGACTCCGGAACTTACGTTCCGTCTGAACTGCAAAACCCGAAACTGATAATTTCACCAAGAAAATTTAAACGCAGCATCCTTCCTGGATTCTCTTGCTAATAATATTTGTTGTACAAGGCTTTTAAGTTCACCGAGGTGAGGAATTTAACACCAAAGAACTTCTGTATTTGTTCTTCTAGACCCTCTGGTCTAGTAAGTTCAGCAAAGTTTATTTTATTTCTCTCTCTGGCGTCCAGAACTAAACGTAACTTTCCACCAGCCTTTGGCTCGGCAACTGAAGAGCTACTACATGGTAGTAGCGTAGGTTCGATGAGACGCCCACATCAATCTTTCGGATTTCTTCGGTAACATCCTCTCTCTTGGCCGACAGAACTGAATAATTAGCATGAGAAAATGTATCGTGTGGCACCACTTCAAGTTGGTACTCATGTCCTTTGATGATGGCGTGTTTTTCAGAATTCACACACACACACACACACACACACACACACACACACACACACACACACACACAAGGTGTTTCAAATCATCTTGTTGGGCAGTGGATGGGTAATCTGATTCACGAGTACAGCTTCCCCAATCTGGGACGCCTTGCTTTCCCATCGTGTGAGTGGTGTCGCAAATATGCAATACACTAGACCTCTTACATACAATCTTAACATTTCGACAGTATTTACCATGCTTTCCTTCCGTCCTAATTAATGTCAGTGGTACTCTTTTGTCTCGGTTGATTATAGACATCTCTCTACGTGCGAGATCAAAGTTCCCCTCTTTCTATGAGAAATTCACAGCCCAGTATACAAATGACGAGAGTCCCGGGTTTACGAGAAAGGTACTTTGTATAAACTTCTCTCCCACCTTAATTCTAACTTGTACCTGATATCACATCAGCTGTGATTGGGCAGCGATAGCACCCGTTACATAGCAGTTCTTAACTGGTAAACTTGCTAACTTATATGTCTGCATATACAGGGTGTTTCAAAAATGACCGGTATATTTGAAACGGCAATACAAACTAAACGAGCAGCGATAGAAATACAACGTTTGTTGCAATATGCTTGGGACAACAGTACATTTTCAGGCAGACAAACTTTCGAAATTACAGTAGTTACAACTGTCAATAACAAATGGCGCTGCGGTCTGGGAAACTCTATAGTACGATATTTTCCACATATCCACCATGCGTAGCAATAATATGGCGTAGTCTCTGAATGAAATTACCCGAAACCTTTGACAACGTGTCTGGTGGAATGGCTTCACATGCAGATGAGATGTACTGCTTCAGCTGTTCAATTGTTTTTGGATTCTGCCGGTACACCTGGTCTTTCAAGTGTCCCCACAGAAAGAAGTCACAAGGGTTCATGTCTGGCGAATAAGGAGGCCAATCCACGCCGCCTCCTGTATGTTTCGGATAGCCCAAAGCAATCACACGATCATCGAAATATTCATTCAGGAAATTAAAGACGTCGGCCGTGTGATGTGGCCGGGCACCATCTTGCATAAACTACGAGGTGTTCGCAGTGTCGTCTAAGGCAGTTTGTACCTCCACAAATTCACGAAGAATGTCCAGGTAGCGTGATTCAGTAATCGTTTCGGATCTGAAAAATGGGCCAATGATTCCTTTGGAAGAAATGGCGGCCCAGACTAGTACTTTTTGAGGATGCAGGGACGATGGGACTGCAACATTGGGCTCTTCGGTTCCCCATATGCACCAGTTCTGTTTATTGACGAAGCCATCCAGGTAAAAATAAGCTTCGTCAGTAAACCAAATGCTGCCCACATGCATATCGCCGTCATCAATCCTGTGCCCTATATCGTTAGCGAATGTCTCTCGTGCAGCAATGGTAGCGGCGCTGAGGGGTTGCCTCGTTTGAATTTTGTATGGATAGAGGTGTAAACTCTGGCGCATGAGACGATACGTGGACGTTGGCGTCATTTGGACCGCAGCTGCAGCACGGCGAACGGAAACCCGAAGCCGCTGTTGGATCACCTGCTGCACTAGCTGCCCTCTGTGGTTGCCATACGCGGTCGCCCTACCTTTCCAGCACGTTCATCCGTCACGTTCCAAGTCCGTTGAAATTTTTCAAACAGATGCTTTATTGTATCGCTTTTCGGTCCTTTGGTTACATTAAACCTCCGTTGAAAACTTCGTCTTGTTGCAACAACACTGTGTTCTAGGTGGTGGAATCCAACACCAGAAAAATCCTCTGTTCTAAGGAATAAACCATGTTGTTCACAGCACACTTGCACGTTGTGAACAGCACGACGACGTACAGAATGGCGCACCAACAGACTGCGTTGTCTTCTATATCTCTCACATCACTTGCAGCTCCATCTGTTGTTGAAAATTGTAACTACTGTAATTTCTAAAGTTTGTCCGCCTGAAAATGTACTGTTGTCCCAAGCATATTGCAACAAACGGTGTATTTCTATCGCTGCTCGTTTAGTTCTTATTGCCGTTTCAAATATACCGGTCATTTTTGAAACACCCTGTACATAGATACCTAGCAAGCCAGCGTACGGTTCATGGTGGAGGATACACTGTACCACTACTTTTCATTTCCTTTCCTGTTCCAATCGTGAACAGAACGAGAGAAAATCGACTGTATGTACGCTTCCCTATGAGCCCTAATTTTTTGTATCTTATCTCCGTGGTCGTCACGCTCAATGTATGTTAGCGGCAGTAGATCGTTGGGCAGTCGGCTTCAAATCTCGGCTCTCTATATTTTCTCAATAGTGTTTCTCGAAAAGAACATCGCCTTCCTTCTAGGAATTCCTATTTGAGTTTCTGATGCACCTCCGTTACACTAACGTGTTCTTCGAACCTAGCTGTAACAAGTCTAGCAGTCCATCTCTGAATTGCTCCGATGTCTTCTTTCAATCCGATCTGGTACTGATCGCGAACACTCGAGCAGTACTGAAGAATAGGACGCACCAGCGTCCTACATGCGGTCCCCTTTAAAGGTGAACAATTCTTTGCTAAAATTCTCCCATGAAACTGAAGTCGACCATTCGCCTTCCCCACCACAGTTCTCACATGATCGTTCCATTTCATATTGCTTTGAAACTTTATGCCCGGATATTGAAACGGCTTGACTATATCAAGCAGCACACAAGCACTGCTGTATCCGAACATTACAGGTTTGATCTTCCTATTTATTCGCATTACATTACATTTTCCCACATTTAGGGCTAGCTGCCATTCATCACACCAACTGGAAATTTTGTCGAAGTCGTCTTGTATCTCCCTACGGTCACTCAACTTCGACACATTACTGTACACCACGGCATGATCAGCAAACACCCTGTCAGCCAATTCATTTGTGTATATAGAGAACAACAGCGTTTCTATCACATTTTCCTGGGGCACTCGTGACGATATCCTTGTCTCTAATGAACACTCGCTGTCGTCAATAACATACCGGGTTCTATTATTTAAGGAGTTTTCTAAGCCAATCATATATCTGTGAACTTATTCCTTGTGCTCGTATTTTCGTTAACATACTGCAGTGGGGCGCAGTTTCAAATGCTTATCGGAATTCCGTAAATATGGACTCTGCCTGCTGCTCTTCATCCGTAGTTCTCCGTACATCACGGGGGAAAAGGGCACGCTGTGTTTCCCATGAGCGATGCTTTCCAAAACCACGCTGATTTGTGCACATAAGCGTCTCAGTCTCAAGAAAGTTCTGTCATATTCAAACTGAGAATATTGTCAAGGATTCTGGAGCAGACAGAAGTTAGAGATATTGCTCTGTAATTTTATGGTTCCGTTATTTTACCTTTCTTATATACTGCAGTCAACTGCACTTTTTTCAGTCACCTGGGACATTGCGCTAGCCGAGAAATTCACTATAAATGCAAGTGAGGTGATGGGCTAATGCCATACAGTAAAATTTAACTGGGATCCCAGCTGGACCTATTAATTTATTTGCCTTCAATTCCTTCAGCTGTTTCTCAACGTCAGTTATGCTTATTACTTTTTAGTCCACATGGGAGTCTGTCCGATGGCCAAAATGACGGTATGTTAGTGCGATTCTTCTGTGTGAACGATTTATGGAATGTGAAATATAAAACTTCAGCTTCCGTTTTGTTATCTTTAACTGCCACACCACACTTGTCAACAAGGGACTGAATGGAAGCCTTAGATCCGCTTACCGTTTTTCATACGATCAGAATCTTCTGGGATTCTCTTGCAGATCTTTTGCTAAGGTGTGAAGGTGGTAGTTGATGTACGCTTCGCGCGTAGACCTTTTCACAGAGGCACTAATCTCCATCAGCCCTCGTTTGTCGTCATTAATCCATTCTCTTTTAAACCAAGAGTGCAACAGCCTGTACTCCCTCAGCGCTTTACAAATTTCATTATTAAACTATGGTTGCTGTTTTCCATCCTTCATCCATTTACTAGGCACATAATAGTTCAAAATTCGATTTACAATCGGCTTAATCTTTGCCCATAATTCCTCTACATTCATCTAACTGGATCTAAGTGTCGCCAATTCACTATTTGAGTGAGACGCTAATAACTGCTTATCTGCCCTATCTCGCAGAAACACCCTCCTAGCCTTCTTGTCTGATTACTAACTTTCGTAATCATAATTTCTATAATGACAACGTAATTGCTAATCCGTGTTGCTATACTCACATTGTCAATAACGTCCGGCCTGCTTGTAACTACAAAATGTAAGATATTTCTATTGCGTGTGGGTTGCCAAGCTAGCTGCTGAAGACAATTTTCAGAAAATGTGTCAAAAGTATTTCGCCATAATTTCTGTCTGTAAAACCTGCAATGAATCCATAGACTTTCCAGCCTATACAAGACAGGGTAGAGTCACCTCCAACCAGTACTGAATGATCTGAGTATTTACGCGCTATTGACCGTAGACTTTCTTTCAATGACCCTAGAACTGTCACAGCAGAATCGGTTGGCCGGTATAAATATCGAACAATTAACTTGGTTTCATCTACACCTGTTACACAAGACCAGATGACTTCACTTTCAAATTAAATTTCGTGCTCAAAGTAAACAATATTTTTGTCAACAGCAATGAACACTTCCCCTCGTAAGACGATTGATCTGGCTGTCCGATGTACGTTCCGCGACTCCTTACATATCTCAGACTTTTCCACTTCGGGTGTCAGTCAACTCTGTTTCCTAGAGCAGTAAAGTCGGGATCTTTATCACGAATATTTCCACAGTTTACTGATAAAATTGTGACAGTCGAAGTGTCTTTATTCAGATCGCAGTTTGACACTCGTTGCTGCATATCGACTGACGAGTGTTCAGCAGAGCAACTCTAGCTATTGTATACACTAAAAACCGTCATGTGCACTCCACAGGTTTTCTGCTACCCGAGTAGCTACTCCCTTTTTGTAGTGCACTCCTGTCCATCAAGGGAAGTCCAAGAAATCCCCACACGATAACGCAGGTCTCTAAATCCGCATCTAAGGACCCTGATCAACTCAGGAAACGATGCTGCAAATTGCAAGCTCTTCTTGCACCTCGCCCGCGTGGCCAATATTCTTCACCACGTCCACCAGACACCTGTACAATCTGAGAATCATCTCAGAAGCCTTGCGACAGGCGTCGTTGGTACCGACGTGAGCTGCAGCATGCAGACAACTGCACCCTGCACGCTACATAACCACAGCCAAGGCCGCCTCTACATCTCGGATGAGGCCCACCGTCAGACATACCAACCTCACACTGCCTTTCTTACTAGCCCTGATCGACATCTGCCTAAGGGGCTCCATACTGTATTCGATACAGTTCCGCAATGTGGCCTGATAAACAAAGTAAGAGCCTACGGAATATCAGACCAGCTGTGTGGCTGGATTGAAGACTTTTTAGCAAACAGAACACAACATGTTGTTATCAATAGAGAGACGTTTACAGACGTTAAAGTAACCTCTGGCGTGCCACAGGGGAGTGTTATGCGACCATTGCTTTTCACAATATATATAAATGACCTAGTAGGTAGTGTCGGAAGTCCCATGCGGCTTTTCACGGATGATGCTGAAATATACAGAGAAGTTGCAGCATTAGAAAATCGTAGCGAAATGCAGGGTGATCTGCAGCGGATAGGCACTTGGTGCAGGGAGTGGCAACTGACCCTTAACATAGACAAATGTAATGTATTGCGATTACATAGAAAGAAGAATCCATTATTGTAAGATTATATGATAGCGTAACACACACTGATAAGAGTTACTTCTGTAACATATCTGGGAGTATGCGTGCGGAACGATTTGAAATGGAATGATCATATAAAATTAATTGTTGGTAAGGCTGGTACAAGGTTAAGATTCATTGGGAGAGTCCTTAGAAAATGTAGTCCATCATCAAAGGAGGTTCGACCTACACTCGTGCAAATTGAAATAAGAACACCGTGAATTCATTGTCCCAGGAAGGGGAAACTTTATTGACACATTCCTGGGGTCAGATACATCACATGATCACACTGACAGAACCAAAGGCACATAGACACAGGCAACAGAGCATGCACAATGTCGGCACCTTTCGCAGCAATGCAGGCTGCAATTCTCCCATGGAGACGATCGTAGAGATGCTGCATGTAGTTCTGTGGAACGGCTTGCCATGCCATTTCCACCTGGCGCCTCAGTTGGACCAGCGTTCGTGCTGGACGTGCAGACCGCGGGAGACGACGCTTCATCCAGTCCCAAACATGCTCAATGGGGGACAGATCCGGAGATCTTGCTAGCCAGGGTAGCTGACTTACACCTTCTAGAGCACGTTGGGTGGCACGGGATACATGCGGACGTGCATTGTCCTGTTGGAACAGCAAGCTCCATTGCCGGTCTAGGAACTGTAGAACGATGGGTTCGATGACGGTTTGGATGTACCGTGCACTATTCAGTGTCCCCTCGACGATCACCAGAGGTGTACGGCCAGTGTAGGAGATCGCTCCCCACACCATGATGCCGGGTGTTGGCCCTGTGTTCCTCGGTCGTATGCAGTCCTGATTGTGGCGCTCACCTGCACGGCGCCAAACACGCATACGACCATCATTGGCACCAAGGCAGAAGCGACTCTCATCGCTGAAGACGACACCTCTCCATTCGTCCCTCCATTCACGCCTGTCGCGACACCACTGGAGGCGGGCTGCACGATGTTGGGGCGTGAGCGGAAGACGGCCTAACGGTGTGCGGGACCGTAGCCCAGCTTCATGGAGACGGTTGTGAATTGTCTTCGCCGATACCCCAGGAGCAACAGTGTCCCTAATTTGCTGGGAAGTGGCGGTGCGGTCCCCTACGGCAGTGCGTAGGATCCTACGGTCTTGGCGTGCATCCGTGCGTCACATGCGGTCCGGTCCCAGGTCGACGGGCCCGTGCACCTTCCGCCGACCACTGGCGACAACATCGATGTACTGTGGAGACCTCTCACCCCACGTGTTGAACAATCCGGCGGTACGTCCACCCGGCCTCCCGCATGCCCACTATACGCCCTCGCTCAAAGTCTGTCAACTGCACATACGGTTCACGTCCACGCTGTCGCGGCATGCTACCAGTGTTAAAGACTGCGATGGAGCTCCGTATGCCACGGCAAACTGGCTGACAGTGACGGCGGCGGTGCACAAATGCTGCGCAGCAAGCGCCATTCGACGGCCAACACCGCGGTTCCTGGTGTGTCCGCTGTGCCGTGCGTGTGATCATTGCTTGTACAGCCTTCTCGCAGTGTCCGGAGCAAGTATGGTGGGTCTGACACACCGGTGTCAATGTGTTCTTTTTTCCATTTCCAGGAGTGTATACTTGAGTATTGCTCTTCAGTATGGGATCCGTACCAGATCGGGTTGACAGAGGAGATAGAGAAGATCCAAATAAAAGCTTCGCGTTTCGTCACACGGTTATTTGGTAACCATGATAGCGGTACGCAGATGTTTAGCAGACTCAAGTGGCAGACTCTGCAAGAGTGGCGCTCTGCATCGCGGTGTAGCTTGCTGTCCAGGTTTCGAGAGGGTGCGATTCTGGATGAGGTATCGAATATTTGCTTCCCCCTACTTATACCCACCGAGGAGATAACGAATGTAAAATTAGAGAGATACGAGCACGCACGGTGGCTTTCAGACAGTCGTTCTTCCCGCGAACCATACCCGACTGGAACAGAAAAGGGAGTTAATGACAGTGACACGTAAAGAGCCCTCCGCAACACACCGTTGGGTGGCTTGTAAATGTAGATGTAGATGTAGTATTGGAGCTCCCAGTAACGAGTAAACTCTCCTCTCCTCCCCCCTCCCCCCTCCCCGGATGCCTGCTAGGACGCTGCTGAAGGCGTGGCCACCTGTCCACTCACAAGGCGAAAGGGTGAGGCCAGGCCTCCAGTGTCCACATTGGCCTTCCGCCTCGAGCGACGCGAAAGTTTTACCAGTTACCACTCATCTTGTAGTGAGGGCGGGTGCACCACGCCGGGTGCACCAGGAGGTGCCTGGGAAGCAGGACAAAACAAGTGACACCTCAGGTGTCCCATACGACGCGCCAGATTCTCCGCCACCGTCACACCTCGAGGCAGCAGCCTGAAGGTCACTGACCGTAGCCAAAAGCACAATCAGTTGTTGGAGAACTGTGGCCAGCTTCTCTATCTGGGACAATCTTTTTTAGAAACCCACACACATCACATTTGTGGAAGCTTTTGTGTGTATGATAATATTAAAATGTACTCCGCTAATATTACCTTTTACTATGGCTTGAACAAATTCTTTGTCTCTCTTTTGACAGGATCGTTATTTACCTTATAACTCTTGTTGTATATGAAGGCTATCATTATACATTAACATATAAACGTCATTGCTAATTTCTTGAGGCGTTTTGTAATCACTATTCAGTATGACCAACAACGGAGAACAAATTGAGGCCGATTCTAGTTTACCTGAGCAGATGTACTATGTTGCTGTATATCTGCTACTTCCGCAGTTCGCAAATTTTGACAGTTGTTGTTTCACTGAGGTGCCTGCGGATTTAATCCATTTACACTATCCTTACTACTGAAGTCTGAAGCTTGACTATTATTCACTCCACGGAAGAAAATAGCCTCCTTGCTTCGAGTTTTTCCATTTTTTGCTCTTATTTGGACTCGATTGATTCCTACCCATGTGTCTTCTCTTCCTGTTAAATAAGTGGTTGTTGCCATTAGCACTGTGTCCATTATTTGATCTATTATTACTATTATATTAGTGTAATCATTTCTTGGGTTATCACTGCCGTTGTTATGAGGCAATGGTTCCTTTTGCCACGCCTACATGGTGACAAATTTTCATTACTGTGTTCGCTACTATGATTTAAATCGTCTTGTATTAAATCCATAGAGTCTCGCACAGGCATAACAGTTCTGTGTCACTCCCTCACTCCCAGACACGTTTATCAGTTTCTCCTTTATTTTGTGAGGCTGTCTTGCCTTCGAAAATCTAATAATATCTTCATTGGAGATTAGTTCATCCCAATAGCGAGTCTTATTGATATATTACTCTAAATGTTTTTTGAGTGTCCCTTGTTGAGGACTGTAAAGTTCTGGTGAATGCACCTGTTTGCGTAAACGTTCCTAGATCCCGTTATACCAAAATTTGCCAAGACTGCCTTTTCAAAGATTTACTGCGTTTCGCAAGTTTCAGAAGTAAATCTGTGTTGCTCACAATACGGGTTGTCACTGGATGTGAGGTCGAGTGAAATGCATTTGTTGCCTCTCATTCCATGTTTTGGACAAGATATTTTTTAAAACTACGTATGAAATCTACAGGGAATACAGATTTTTCGTCATCCATAAATGTCTGAATCTGAGTCATCTTTAACAGACTTGTTCCCAGCGCCAATTCTGACATTGGAGGCACTGTCTCCGCAACCGCATTGTCTTGCATCGGACAGTGACTGTAACTGCTCGAATAACGCATTTTGTTGCATCTGCCCACACGGAAAGTTACAGATATTCCGCTGCATTTGTCCGCAAGGATAGCTGCATATGTTTTGATTTTTAGTTCGCTCGGGAAAGTGCATCCGTTACCATATCTATCTGTGCATGCCTAACGAACGTTCACACTCTGATATTATCGTTCCTAGCACAGTTACCTGTATCTACACGCTCTGGAGCATTCCCGTGCCAAAGTGTTGCGTTAATTTTTGTTTCTCCGGCACAAGTGTTGCAGACCTCAGATTTACAATGTGATTGTCTATGTTTTCACCCGCATTTCTGACTTGGGTTTCAACGTGATCAACTATTTCGTTATCTTAGCCTGCAACAACTGGTTAAAGCTACCATTATGTTTTTTAAACGTCTTCCTCATATTTAGTTCAACACTTTCATTACTGTCAGTAGCTACATTATCAAACTTTTCGGTGGTTTCTCCTACATTGTCCTTCATCTTTAATTGCACAGCCTGCAGTGCAGTTATTTGTGCAGACAAAGTTTGCACAAGTTCTGGGAAATCTTTGTATGCTTCTCTATTTTAGTTAGTTTCCTCTAGGATATTTTTCGTTTTCTTTCAGTAATCGGTCATCTTGTTTGCCGGTTTCGGTTTGTAACTGTTCGTGTTCTTCGTCTGTCTCTTGTAATGTACGTAAGAGTACAGCGAAAGGATCAGCTCTGAGTGAACCAAGAGCCACATTTGGTAATCGGTCAGTCTCCCTGTGATCACTTTGCTTTGTAGATATAATATCGTACTGCCACTGCCAAAAGACGGTGCACCAATTTCACTTAGCATTTCGGAATCTGGCAGATTACCGACATCGGTAAATTCTTCCAAATTTTCAGATTCGTGCTCTGTTGGTGGCACAGTTTCAATATCAGGTAAGACTTGGATAGCTTGCTGTTCTACTTCTTTTCTAGATCGAACCATTTTAGTCACACGGGCCACAGCAAGTCTTCGCAATACATACAGAAATAGAAAATGGTTCCAATGGATCTGAGCACTATGGGACTTAACACTTGAGGTCATCAGTCCCCTAGAACTTAGAACTACTTAAACCTAACTAACCTAAGGACATCACACATATCCATGTCCGAGGCAGGATTCGAACATGCGACCGTAGCGATTGCGTGGTTTCAGACTGATGCGCCTAGAACCCCTCTACCACGCTGGCCGGCTTGAATAAAACCTTACACGGAAAGTCACAGAAAAAAACACATATAAATGATTCAGTGCTATTGACTGAAATATGTCACCTCCCTTACCGTTGTTCTGCCGTCGATCCACAATTAGTTATTTCTCGACAGTGGGAAATTATACACTGCCGACCTTACCTTTACGGTGAACCTCTTGTTTGTGGTGTACAGTCCTAAACATCCAGCTGACTTTTTCCTCATGTCAGGCCTGGTATCTTTCTCAGCTGTAACATGCAACAAATATATACAAATAAAATTACTTCTTTCAGAGGCTCCACTTTTGCACAATCCAACTGGCAAATATTACTATTTTGTTCTGTTAGTTAGTGTCTTTTAGTAGAAAAAATTACAGTTATCATGAACGCAAAATGGTTTTGCTAGTAATATGCATTACAAATGTTTAATGGCTGTACACTATTTAAGATAACAAAGTTTAATACTTCGTCTATAAATCTGTAACCGTAATTCCGTATGTTTTTGTTAGAACACTTTTGCATTACACATAGGCCACAGAAATAAAATCTATCCACTTTTGTACTCAGTGCTTTATGAAATTAAAAGTACTTGGAGCTTAAATCTTTTTTCCGATACAAGTGAAAGCAATTCAGTATGTCTACGCAAGAAAGACCAATTAGTGACTTTAATGTCTGTCTATGTGCACATAGAGTATGAATTAGACACCCCAAAAACACAGTTTCAGTACTGTAAAATTTCCTCCATAAATTATTAATGTTAAGGTTGAATATCTTTTATATCAGCATAAACTGACAGTTATTTTACCGTAAGTCTTGATACAAGCCGTTATCGACTCTTAATTTCTCACTTGCATCAGTTCTATAGCATTTGTAGAAAAATGTTTGTGATAGTCAGATCTCGTATTTCCTATGTAATAAAAGTATAACAGTCTGTGCGCTGTAAGTTGGGCTATTTCATGAATAATTACTGAAAATTAAATCTCCGCTTAATGGCGGACAACAAAGGGACCAGCGATGTTACGTACGTCTCCGTAGCAGCGTGTGCTAAAAATCGTTAAAACTCAAGAATGTGGCAAGACGGAATTACATTTCTGTATATGAAAAGGTAACCACGTTTATTACTAATTTGTTCACTGTATTTCAGAATAAAACGCATTTAACGAAATAACGGACCTGAGTACAGCAATTCGCCATTTTTCACATCGAGTACATCGAATCAATAGCAATTGAACAAAACATCAAGACAATAACAAGAGAGAGCAAAATGAACAGTACCCCGGGCGATAATCTTATCGTACGATTATGTATACTAAATATTGCAGCCAGCGCTTACGTGTTGGATTCTTCTATACAGATTCTTGTCACAGTCTTTAACATTTACTGGCGAAATATATACTAAATGCACGTAATTACAGATTTCATCACTGTTTCTAGTATGAGAGTAATATTTCACTTCTAATAAATATCCGTATAGTTTGTGTATTTTATATTTAGCTGTCAAAAGTATCCATGGGGATGCTAGTACATAAAATCCCCAGGGCGTCATAAATCAATTAACAGAACAACTGGTTAAGCAGAGGGGGAGGGGGAAGTGTTAAGTGAAAAACCAATTAGCAGAACACTAGGTGGGGGTCATATATCAATCAGCTGTCACAATTTATTTAATTTGCGTATCAATGTGATACCAAAAGTGTCCCATACCACCTGTAGCCTACTGTCGATGACTGCCAAGGGGGAAGTGACCATGAAAAAAAGACTGACTAACTACCGAAAGGATAACGTTCTGCGAGTCGTGGCATGGAGTGTCGAAACTTTGAACATGCTAGGGAAGCTATAAAATACGAAATGGAAAATGTTACCGCTCAGTCTAGATATAGTGGGCGTCAGTGAGGGGAAATGGAAAGAAGACAAGGATTTCTGGTCAGGTGAGTATAGGGCGATACAACAGCAGCGCAAGTTGGTATAATGGGAGTAGCATTTATTGTGAATAGGAAGGAAGGAAGGAAGGAAGGAAGGATGGTAGATTCAGTTTAACGCCATGTCGATATCGAGGTCATTAGGGATGGAGCGCAATGGGGAAGAAAATCGGCAGTGTCCTTGCAAATGAACCATACCGTTATTTGCCTGGAGCGATTTCCAAATCACGGAAAACCTAAATCAGGATGCCCAGTCACAGGTTTGAACCTTCGTCCTCCCAAATGCGAGTCCAGTGTGCTAACAACTGTTTTGAATAGAAGTAGCGTAGAGGGTGAGTTGCTGTGAACAGTTCACTTAATGGTTCGTTCTCATCAGAATCGACAGCAAACCTGCACTGACAACGATATGTTAGGTATACAAGTCGACGTCATAAGCTGAAGATGAAGAGATAGAGAGTGTATGAGGATATGGGTAACTCAGTACGTAAAGGAATATGAAAATGTAAATGTCATGGAGGTCTCGAATGCGGTTGTAGGTGAAAGAGGAGAAGAAAGGATTGCGGGAACATATGGGCTTGGTAGTAGGAATGAGAGAGGAGAATTACTAATTGAGTTCTGCCATAAATTTCCACAAGTCATTGCAAATAATCTGTCCGAGCATCACAAGAGGATGAGGTACACTTGGTAAAGGTGAGCAGGTATGGAAAGATTTCACTTAAATTACATAATGGTCAGGCAGAGAGTCTGAAATCAGATTCTCGATTGTAAGGCATACCAAGGAGCAGACCTACTTTCAGATCACAATTTAGTAGCGATGAACAGCAGGATGAAGTTTAAGGGACTCGTCAGGAAGAATCAGTGTGACAAAGAAGCATGAAGGAATGAATAGATTTATTTGATGTTCTTTGAGGCTGCAGATGTTGCGATAAGGGATAGCTCGTTTAAGTTAAAGAGAAAAGGGATATCTCTAAAAGGGGAAATCATGGAAGTTGGACAGAAACCCATATGCACAAAGAAGGCAACTGGGAAGAAACCATCGAAAACAGAAGAAATATTTCAGTTGATCGATGAAAGAAGAAAGTACATAAACGTTCAGGGAAGCTCAGAGATATACGGAAATACAAGTCTCTTTGGAATGAAATAAATAGTAAGTGCAGCGAAGGTAAGGTGAAATGGCTGTATGAAAAATGTGAAGAAATTCAAAAAGAATAGACTGTCCGAAGTAGTAACTCAGGATATAGAAAAGTCTACACAAAGTTCGGTGAAATTGAAATAATGATTGTAATACTAAGAGCGGAATGGGAGATTCACTGTGAAATGCAGGGGAGAGAGCAGATAGGTGACTTGACAGAAGAAGAAACAGAAGCCGGTTTAGAAGAGATATGGCACTCAGAATTAGAATCAGAATCTAAAAGAGCTTTGGGAATCTTTAGATCTAATAATGCAGTACAGATGGATGTCACTTCATCAGAACTTCTAAAATCGTTAGGGCAAGTTGCAACAAAACGATTATCCACGTTGGTTTATAGAATTTATGAGTCTAGGGGTGTTTGGACTTTCCATTTATGTGGTTACCCTAGCAATTTTTGTGGAAATTTCCTATGGGATAAAACTGCTGAGGTCATCGGTCCCTAGGCTTAAACACAAATTAATCTAACTAAAACTAACTTATGCTAAGGACTACACACACACACTCATGTACGAGGAAGGACTCGAACCTCCGACGGGGGCGGCCGCTCAAACAGTGGCAAGGCGCCTAAGACCACGGAGCTACCCCGCGCGACTTCAGAAAACGTAAGGGCATCATAGAGGTAATTCTGTCGTTGCAGTTGGTTGAAGAAAAGTCAAGACACGTTCATTGGGTTTGTAGATCTGGAAGAAGTGTTAGTGTCAAGTGGTTCAAGATGTTGGAAATTCTGAGAAAAATTGAGGTAAACTATAGGAAGAGACGATTAATATCTAGTTTATGCAAGAGACTCGAGGGAACTATAACAATAGATGGCCAGGAACAAAGTGCTCGGATTAAAAAGTGTCTAAGCCAGGGATTTTGTCTTTTGCTCCTATTGTTCAATCAGAACATCGAAGAAGCAATGACGGAAATAAAAGTTCAAGGGTAGAATTTACTGTGAAAGGATATCAAAGATAAAATTATAATGTTACTTAAAAACCGTCTTGATTGCAAATTTTTTTTTATTCATATGACCGGTTTCGGTTCATTCAGAACCATCTTCAGATCTGATATTTCAGTTACAGGAGTAACCCGTCCAAATGCTACGTACCATGTGAAAACTGCTGGATTTGGACGGGTTACTCCTGTAACTGAAATATCAGATCTGAAGATGGTTCTGAATGAACCGAAATCGGTCATATGAATAAAAAAAATTGCAATCAAGACGGTGATTAAGTAACATTATAAAATCACTGATTGCTGTTGTCCCATAAGACATTATGTCTGTTTTTGCAAACAAAAGATAAAATTGTTGTCCTCAGTGAAAGTAAAGAATAATTACAGAATCTGTTAGATACAATGAACAGTCTAAGAAGTATATAATGTGCATTAGTAAATCGAAGGAAGACGACAGTAATGAGAAGTATTAGAAGTGAGAACAGCGGGAAACGTAAAACCTGCAGTGCTGATCAAGAAGTAGATGAATTGTAGAAATTCTGCTACCTAGACAGCAAAATAACCCACGACGGCAGGAGCAAGGCGGACGTAATAGGCAGACTAGCACTGGGAAAGAGTGCAGTCCTGGCCAAGATACGTCTACTAGTATTAAACGTAGACCTTAATTTGAGAAAGAAATTTCTGATAATCTGCAATCGGAGGACAGCGCTGTATATCAGTGATACATAGACTGTGGAAAAACCGGAAAAAAAGAGGAATCGAAGCACTGCGATGTGGTGTTACAGACGAATTTTGAAAATTGAGGACTGATAAGGTGATTGAAGAGGTTGCTTCGGAGAAGGGATTGGAACAGGATTGGAGTTCGTGGCGAGCCGTATTAGAAAAACAAAAAAAGGGAGGAATCTAATGTAACAGACTGATTAGATGATTAAAAACATGGAATGTTGACTTCAATTCTAGTACCTTTATACATAAAATTACATATCTCAGAGCCTATTTCACTGGGCTTCGACGCGAATAAGTGTGGGGCGAGTCTGCTACCCTCCTTACGGCGAGTCCCAATTACGGTCTCTGCGTTGACTGCTTGCCCTGTGTTGCCATAGCCAAAGCAGTGAGGTCGCAGTGTCAGGAGGAGGACGTCAGACAAGGAATAGCAATACTCAGTCAAGTGTTTCGCTCCCAAGCACTGGACCGTAAGAATTCGTCCATTTAACATGGAACATGAGAACAATAAGTCATAAAATGACCGAGAGCATTAGAATGGGAGTAAAGATCACAATGAAAGTCAACAGACTAAGCAGGTGAGGGGTGACTGAGTCTCCATATCTTTTTGCTTTCGATCTGTCTCACCTACTCTCCACTTCTCATCACTCTGTTTAGCTCATAGACTCCTCGAATTTTTCCTTCCCTCGACTTTGTCATTGGCGGACTAAATGTACAAATCCATCCAGTGACTGATGGTCGTTTCGTGACCATTCCTCCCAGAGCGAACTGGATGTCTTGCGTAAACTGGAGCATGACTTGAGAACTCTGGTTCTTCTCACCTGTTCACTGTCGCGGTTGTTCCCAGCGTTTCTTGCACATTTTTCCGATGTTTTTCCGCATTCCTCAGTTGCATTGAAAGCAGCCGCACGACACTTATTTATAACCGCTGTCTTTGCGTGAGGACTAGACAGACTTATGTTTGAGATTAATCTATGAATGTTCTGGAATTCGCGATTTATAAATAGCCTTCTTGCCGTCCGCTAAAACTTCTTTTAAAGCTAGCTGTTTTCTTCCACAGTTACATACTTTCACACGCCTCCCTGTGTGAATTCTCGGCGTTTAGTGTCTACGCTTCGTTTCAGTGCCTACATATGTCCGTGGCACATTCCTCTCTTTTTTTTAAGGCAGGCCTACATTGTTGGTGCCAACCAGAAATGTCAAACGCCGCTGCGTGTGCATTCTTGATGCTTTCCTGTTTACGCTCAATCTTAGTACCGGCAGGGGTCCACAAATGGTCTGCACATTTTCCATTTTCCGCCGGGTCATTCGAAAGTGTGAGCACTCTTTAAGAAAGCCGAGGGCCTCCACAGGCCTCCACCCCACGTGGCTGCAGAATGCTCCAATACCCACCTCTCCCCTAGCCACTGGTTGAGGTCCGACGTCCCCTCATCATGTGATGCTGTTGCTTGGAATCTGTGAAAGTCGCCACCGGCGGGACTGTCACAATATATATGGAAGTAATTATATATTTCTCTTGCTCATTAGTTCTTGAAAATTTTTAATTAAATGTTTTGTTACGTTTGCGTGTAGAAGTAGAAGTACTGAATTACATTTAACTAATTGAAAGTCACTGGGAAACGTAAACAAAGTAGCACCCTATTCTAATCCATTACCGATCAGATTTGAGTGCCTGGGTTTCAGTGAATGAACTATATACATTACTTACAATTTAAATGATCTGTTACCTCCGGGGGAGTCATTTTGTTTAGGCGCTTAGCTGATGACTGATTCCTTGGACGTGGTCCACAATGAGCACCTTAACTTTTGAAGGTATTAGTCTCGTGGGCGCTTAGGCAATGTGTACTATGAATCCATTGTGAGTCAGTAGTGGCATGAACCTACAGTATGCACGTATAAAACTCAAGAAATGACACCCGCGATTTTAAACTCGTTTATGGCGAGTGAGCAACTCACTAACAGACTTGTGTGGAAATCACGTGTCCTGTGTTATAGAGGGCAAAATATTTCACTGATTTTGTGTGGTGAAAAAAACTGTCATGATGATGTAAGATGGCAGCAGAATAATGCCGATCAACTATGGCTACAATAAACAGCTTCGTGACTGACAGATTTTCAGTGTCGGTGAAGGGGGTGGGAGCCGCTTGTTGACATTCGTGCAGCAAAGCGAGCACATGGCGCTCAAGGTAGAACTGTGATTGTGCATGTATCTTTGGCTTTGCATGGCTTCTGTATGCAGATAAAGTCACGAGCTCCGTTTGTTGTTTGCGACACGGGAAGCGAAGAGGTTAAAAGGTGAGGTACTGCACATTTTGTCTACCAAAGAAACCAAAGCTATAGTTGCCATAAATGAATACAAGAAAGTGAATCCACAGAAAAATTTGTGTGATGACAACTTCTGTTAATTCTTCAAAAGTGAATTGAAGTGCCAACAATGCAAATGCAGAGAAAGAAAAATCGCGAAGAGTGGAAATGGAACCAAGATTTTTCGACTAGAGACTTTGTTAGCAACGAGTGAATGAAATGTCGTCTTCAAAACACCTAAGACGGAGTAATATACTTAATCCACTACCAGTGAAGATTTATAGATAAAACGCAAAGCCATATCGTGTAACAGTCTCTTGAACCAGCAATACGCATAACATAGAAAGAAGAGATAATAACTGACGTATGACAGCTACTGCGGATGACTGCCATCCAAATCAACGTAAATTCACATTAGTGCTTCAACCTCACCAGCTCCATTACAGGGAGAATTACAAGAACTATAAAAAAGTTCAGTGTGGTGTAACATATGTGGGAGTTTCTAAGTACATGATTTAAAACAAAGCCCATCTGCATAGAAAAACTGACGATGGTGTTTCTGATACTTTTACGGTGATTTACACATGTAACGTAGGCTACTTTCTCACAAACTAGGCTAATTTCTCAAAAACTCAGAGACAATGTGTTGTTCCTGTTCAGAGAGATGGCACTTACGCTGTTCGTAACACTGTGAGGAGGCACCGTGTGACCAGAAAATGTCGATTTTCGTTTTGAATCGTCGCTGTTGTTGATGTGGAATGCGCCCCTAATCGCTGTGGCAAAATAAACGATATTGCTGACAATATGTTTTACCGCCACCATACGTCAAATGCTCTGAATACCGATTAGCAGCGAGGAACAGTGTGGCAGCCTCGTTCGGAATCCAATAATCGGAAACAAGTGATAGCGCGGTCTACCAGTCAGTGCTGGCGTTAAAACGGCTGTACGGTTATCGATGTCCTCCGCACATATTATCTCGAACATTCCAGTACGTGCCTCACGTGCAGAATGACCACGATCATCAGAAACAAGCAGAACGCAGTTGACGAGGGTAAACTCACGGTATGGATAACTTTAAAGACCTGTGCTTAGTTAATATCCAGTCTCTAGATCTCGCAGAAATTATTTGACGTGCATATAATTTAATGGCTTAAAAGTCTAAAAGAAGTAAGTCAAACCCACGGAACGATCTTTATGGACGGACATTCACATCGTGATAACATTTAATTACGAATATATTTTGACAACACTCTTCGAGTAAGGGTATCTGCAGCTTAATTATAGTGGGAAAAAGTTCCTTGCTTCTTTATGTGATAAAAAACTTTGGTCTACACAACAAGTATTTTCCGGAAACCTATATATATATAAACGCGGCATCACGATCTTTTTAGATCAACATAAGATGTGATCAAAGACGTTGTTCATAATCGGTGACAAATGAGAAAAGTCGTGCAATGCATCCCGTACCTAAGGCATTTTCACGTCCGAGAAATGTAGTTTGGGGACTGTGTTCTGCTACACCATGTTCTTGTGTCATGCAAGGAGGATATCTGATAACAAACCTAAACCAGGTCCAGCCGGTACATCTGGCAGTCTTGTCATTACGTCTGATGTTAAGTAAATAAGTGTTCTATTGTACTCAGGCAGTGACATTACCATTTGCATCTGCTCCCAAACGAAACGTTTCCTCCAGAAGCTTGTTTCAGCTTTTTCTCATTGGCCTGCAGGATTTAGGTTCCGTGTGTTCATACCGTCGATTGAGTGTCTTCCCTTTGCATTGCATACTGTACATTTTTATAGGCAAATCTGCTCCTTTCCAGCGAAGTTTGTTTAGGTGACACATTTACCTTCCTGTTAGATTGTATGAAACCTCACATGTAAGTTGCGAAATTGATATTCATTTAATCTGCCGTCTTGCATATCCTAATCGTTCAGTGTTCAGTTTTTCACTGGGTCAACCAATGGTTGAGAAATTGATTGAAGTCAGTCCAAAACTGTTTTCAACTCCTGACTGTAGCATATATTTACTGACCAACTTCCTGTTTTAATATGGCACAAGAAGAAAGTGGTTCTGTTAGTCTTCTTATCGTTATTTTGCAGCGCAATCGATTTCCTGTCTTCTAGTGAGTTGAGAACTAAAGTGATGTTTTCCAAAATTTAACACGTTCTTCCTAATTTTTCTGATTTAATCTAATCATTTAACTGCTCTGAAGTCTTTTCTCTCTATTTTACGGTTGCCTATGTTTTAATTTTACATTCAAACAAATCTGAGCTTCTCTCTAAAATTTGTGCCACTTATAATTTTTAAGTTCTCTTGCTGATCTTTTTTGACTTCAAAACTTGGTTTAAATGGTGATGGAGGTGTATTGAAGTTGACGAAACCTTCATTTAACATTATCTTCCCCTTTTTCAATACTTATGGTCTAGTCTCAATCCCTTACTTTTATCATGTCAGTTATAATTTAAGAAAGTTTAATTTTTTACAATAATTTCGTCATTTATGTTCTTCTTAACCGTCCCCTTTTCATAACTTAACATGTATAATCCTATTCATATTTATCCCCCAAAAATCTTAAACTTATGCATTATAACTTCACAAAATTTAAATTATTTCTAATCCTACTAATTACTTTGCAAACATTAAATTAACATCATGGAAATGCTAAATCCATTTTTCTGTGTACACCCTATATTTTAACAAACACATTACATGTTAGAATCTTAGCTTCCTAGAGAATATTAACATTTGGTCTTGTTAATTTAGACGTGTTGAAAAATATGAAATACAAGGAAATATTATTGATATGTCAACATTAAAAACTTCAAAGTAATATTAACAAAGATCCGTTTCTGACACACAAGTTTCTTCAAAAATTAGATATTTTTAAACAACAATAAATTTCATGTGTTCGTAAAAATTTACTTTTTCAGTTTAATCGGATACTAGTATGTCACAGACAGTCCTTTCTACTACATCTTCAACGTGGTTCACTGACGTCGTCCCTCTCCTTTCCATGTGCCTCGACGTGTCTCCGCTGAGCACGGAATGATGGTCGGCCATGCGACTCGACGTTTCTCCGCTGAGCATGGACTGGCGGTCGGCAGAGAGAAAGGTTGCTGAAGGTATAAGCGTGTCGTGAATGCTTGGTTGCCTTTGTTCCATTCCGCATGTGTCCATGGTGAAATTGTATTAGAGATTTATTCTCGCCAGCATAAAATCTTAGCTTCGTCATTTCTCGAATCTTTATGCCGATTTGTCGTTGGTCAGTTCGTCTCCTGTTTTCCGTACGAGAAGTCATCTACCATCTCTCGGTGGGACGTCCGAAAGTGTTGCAATTTGCCGTAAGTGATATCTGACATTGGTACTGGTGGAACAGTTAAAACTGGATTCTTTGTTGATAGATAAATGCAATAATGGTCTTGCACGGTAAGGTATTTAGAAAGTTTTCTTGATTTCTTCCTGTCCAGGCTCTTGATTCTTCCAAATCTTCTGCATTGTATCTTCTGTTCTTGTTTCATCTTGCTCTCTTCTCACTTGTGACTTCGTTCTTCTGTGGACCGAGAATTGGGATTTAAGACTTGCCCAACCTCACTATTGTACAATCTGTTCTTATGGTGTTTTCTTTCAAATCGTTGTGTACCCTTTATTGTATCAGGTTGTTCATCAAGATCGATTGGAAGCCTCCCATCGTTCTCTTGCTTACACTCATGAGTGTCCAGGGATGTTTCGCAGTTGATGACTTCCGTAAAAGGAAGATTGATTGTGATGAAGGTAAGTGTGTTAGTAAGTTCCTTTTTTCCTAACTGCAGGTACTTCACACTATCATGAAAACTTCGTACCTTGATTCAGACTCCAGCGTCTGTTTCTCTGCAATTTCTTCTTTTCGGCATTAGTTATAACAGAACTACAAAACATAACATATCTCCCCCCTTTTTTTGAGAAATTTTCTCTACTGTTCTATTGTATTGTTCTAGACCTCATTTTTTCGGTTGTTCTTATCCCTGTCTCCTTCTTCTTAACAGTAAAGTTTTATACTACTTTCTCCCTCTATCTTCCTTACTGAAATCCTCCCTGTTTTAAACTCGCATCCCTCTGTCTACCTCCTTCCACGAAATAACATGTTTCACGATTTGCTTAATAATTCAGTTCTCTCTCTTAAATCTTATCTCCTAACGATTTTTTATATTTATTTCCCTTACATCCCCATTTTAATATCAACTTGTGGTACCTTCCACAAATGATATATGCTTCTCATTTTCCCCCAAAATATCTCCTCAACTACATGTTCGCCTAGAGGAAACAATTTGGAAATTAATATCTTCTTCTTACCTAATTCTTTACTTCCTTCCTACCTCTTAGCTTCCTTTTGTCCACAAAAGTCAACTTATTTCTACTTTACACTACATTTTAAGAGAGAATCTACTACTATTTCCACAAACCATCCACGTGTTGTTCTCTGTGTTCCTCCTTGCTTTCTACTCTTTCCTCTTGATATAGTGAGAAAGTTATACTATTTGTTTCCATAAGTACAAATTTAAATGCTTTATTTGTGTGCATTTTCTTAGCTTTTCTACTCTTTGACTTCTGGATATTTAATACAACTACTTCTTCTTCCGCCGCGCGGGCTTAGCCGAGTGGTCTTAGGCGCTGCAGTCATGGACTGTGCGGCTGGTCCCGGCGGAGGTTCGAGTCCTCCATCGGGCATGGGTGTGTGTATTTGTCCTTAGGATAATTTAGGTTGCATAGTGTGTAAGCTTCGGGACTGATGACATTAGCAGTTAAGTCCCATAGGATTTCACACATTCGCACACATAATTTTTCTTCCGGAATTAATTTTTGTTTCGTTTCACCGTTTACACAATTTCAAATGGCTCACACGGTGCAAATCCAATAATGTATCTGTTTTTGGGTTAATCAATTCGACATTACTGTAGTTCCGCGGCTCACCAAAACCATAGTTATTATTTGACTTCTTTGTGTTGTCGAAACTATAGCTATAATTATCCCTTGGGCGATTACTATTCTTCCTAAAAAGATTACATTTCTCAGCGTTATTATTACCATTGTAAGCATTATTGCATTCTAATCGGGCTGTTGTTCCCCTTCCCTTTGCATTCTCCCACTACACATTGTTTCTTCGCATCATCTTCATTAAAGATGGATTCAAGTTCTCTTAACATACCTTTAAATGCCTGTATACTATTTCCTGCTCTGCCAACCAAGGATTGCTGATAACGCAAGGGTAACTTCATAGTGCGCAGACGTAACAGTTCCCCATCATTGTATGGATTGTATAAACTGATTCATTTCCATCATTTCTCCAAAAAATATAACTGGCTTGTTTTCTCTCTGGCTTCTTTTCTCCCGAATTTTCGAATGACTCCTTCTGTAACAACTCATATTTTATCATATTTTGTGTTTCCGTGGATCAGTATCGCTCCAAGAATGGAGACTTAAATTGTCCATACGACCGACATTTTGCAGCTACTCTTTGCATGGTATTCGCTACTGGGTCTTCCATATGCCGAGAAATGAAGTCAAGTTTATTGCCAAGTGACCAGTGCTCTGCCAACCGATCTGGAACTGATGTATAACGTGAGGATGTGAAGGCCGTTCCCGCTTTCTTTGTAATGTTGGTTTTTTCTGACAGTCGAAAAGTGATCATTGTCAAATTTGACTATTGCACTATATGGCGTTTGTGTTTCCGGAACATTTTCTGTTCCCTTCAAGTACATCATGTTCTCCTTTATTCGTCCTACCACAATTGGATCCTGAGATGACATATTTGTGTTCCATGTAGCATCGCATCTACGCAGTGGTGTGCAGTTATCTAAGCCGTAAAGTTCCTCGTGTATCGGACTGAAAGATACGTTTAAATTTCCCGCTACTGGATCAGTGTTTTGTCTTTGTATTTGATTCATACTGACCTGCGGTATATGATCTGTTGTACTATAATACGTAAATTGAGAATCAGATGCACGTGTCGCCGAAAATTCGTCCGTTATCACGTCATTCGCGTACGTTCGTAGGGTCGGCTGCCATTCTGTTGGTATGCGCACCAGTTACCGCTTCTCGCACCATTGTCTGCTGTGAAATCATTTTACATACTTCGCTCACCTGTCTCTGCTGTAATCCTCCCATTTGCTTCTGTTTCGGGTTTGAAAATACTGACACAACCTCTTGTGGACCTACAATTGGAATCTCATGACTTTTTGTGTTTCCGCTACTGCCATGGAAGTTTACACAGCTGACTTGGTTACATCTGGATTTTTTTTCCACCACTGTGTCGGATGATACTGCTGATTACGTCGCCTCACTGCTGCTTTCTGTACGGTTCTCAATACACTGTTCATACTGCTTTTGTTTTTTCGTGACGATGTTTATAATGCGTGTATCGGATCTTTTTAATTTAGCTCACGTGCCACGTTTTCAGACATTGAGTTCTACTACAATTTGTTGCGCCTTACTAGAGATCCTACGTGCTAAATTATCAACTCTTTGGTTGATATTAGACACTGAATCCTGCACCTGGTCGATGTAAGGAAGCATCTTTTTCTGATCAGCCATGAGTCTCTCACCTCTTTCCCGATTTCAGTAAACTGTTCATTAACTTCTGTTCGCAACTTTTGCTGACCCTTGCGGACTTCTTCCATCTCAGCATTGGTTTCAAATTTGAGAACATTTAAAGCAGCATTTGTTTCTGTTTCAAAGTCTGCTAACCCTGGATTTTTTTAAAGTGTGCTAACCTTGTAATGTTTGCTAACAACAATAGTGAGTTGCTTCAATATTGCGAACACACTAGCTGACTTTTCGCAATCGTCACCTGTCACCATTTGGTGTAAATTTTGCCGTTCGTGTCTTTCACGTGACGTCTCACCGACTTCTGTGCATAGTTCTGACGCACTTACACACATTCTTTCTGTAGGAAACAGGTCCCGTTTGATTCAGAATCACAACTTTTGGTTCAATGTACCGTAGTTGCTCATTCTCTGGTTGTACTTCGAATCCACTAGATCCGTCGGTTTTATTCGGTTTTGTGCTTTCTCAGACTGCGATCCCAATCGCGAAACTGCCACCATTCCCTCTGCATTGTCACTGTGTTCGCTTTCGTGACTTTCACTCAATACTTTTTCTGTGCGTCAATTTCTATCCAATCAAGATCTTCAGTTTGCCCTATATGCGATGACCTCCGTCCTTCCGTCATCTCAGACCGTCTAACTAACCTCTGTCTTTCTCGATTTGCGCAAGCCTGAGGTCTCGTCAACATTAAATTATATGACCTGACACGTCTCCAACATACCAAAGAAAGTATCGTACGCTAATAAACCTTCATTAGCAACGCCGTCCACTGTTTGTGGATATTCAAACCTACTCAACAACGCCGTGAAAAACTTCACGTGCGCCCCCAAGGTGATGCACAAGTTACTTTTACACAAAACCTTTTTCTTTTCTTTATTTCTGTTTCTATAAAACAACTTTTTCTACTTTGTAGATCACACATTTACGATATTCTGACCAATATGCAGATACATACCCTGAGGAACCTTGTCACACAATAATTTTTGTTTCAGTACCAAATTTTAATTACTCTTTCTAATTTGACTAATTGCCGTCCTGGCAAACCAATTGCCATTCTCTTTCGTAAGACATCAGCAAAATACCCTGTGAATATTTTAGCGTCTATAGAATAAATACCTGGGGTAAGGAGTGGATCCTTATTCTATGACAGAGCTAGCAGTGTTTAGTTGTGCATAAATTCTTTTTCATCCAGGATTTTTGTCAAAGAAATACAAGAATTTACAAAGGTTGTAACATTGCAACGATAGGACAGTTTTCTAGATAATGCATTACGTCCTGTTTGATTGAAATAACTCTGAACACAACAATGTTAAATATTAACCAGAAGGTTCTCTACAAAATTATTCGTACTAAGGAAGCTGCTGAACCAACAAGTTTACACCTCTGCTTGCGGTATTTGCCTTAGCTTCGATGAGCTGTTGGCTGTATGGCTGCTCTCATTCTCAAAGCTGATCAAAATCGTTGCTGATTTTATCAGCAGAAATTGTCCTATGTTTCTCATTAGGCGAGAAAATGTGTACTCATCCCCACTCTTGAAATATGGCGAAATGCAAGCACGTAGATGGAGCAGAGTGCACAATACAATGTCCTCTCAGTTCTTACAAGAACAATTACCTATTTGGCTGTTTCGTTTTTCCGCTGTTGTAGCTCAACGACGCTACAGCTAATATCTAGCTGAATGTCAGCAGATGTGAACGCAATGTTCACACATAATTCCTCCTTTGTGTCGTACAGAGCGTGATGCACCCTGTTCTGCACTTGACGCTGGTTGAGAGGAGAGTCCACGAAATTATCGATCTTGTGTCTCCCAACAGGGTCCTTTTGTACTCCACATCACCGTTGTTACCGACCAATAGAAGCATTCCTTTCATCTTGTGGAAACTATCTCTGCAATTGAATTGGCCTACCATCAAACTGCATCGAAATTTCTGCACTTTACTCCTTCCTAGTTCATGTCAAGCCAGTCGGAAATTTTGTGCCCGCTCCAGATGCCTAAATGTTACAAGTGTACATCATGACCACACCACGCACAGTTCATGTGACCAACGGCGTCACTGGTCTAAAGATTCTTTCTGTACCACTCCACTGGCCCTTTACCAACAGTCTTCGATCAGTCACTCGGTCTGTTTGTCCTCCCTCGCTGCAGGTCACTTTAAGAGTGTTCCGTTGCACACGGGCTGTGACATCGCCACTCAAATCTGCTCCAAAGTGAAACATTTACTCCAGCATCTTGTTTCACCTTTTGTTCATTGACATACAGGATCTAGGTTCGGTGTGTTAATACCGTTGATTGAGTATCATCCCTTTGCATTGCCTACTGTAGAATTTAATGTGCAAATCTGCTCCTTTTCACCGAAGTATGTCAGGTGACATTTTCACCTTCCTGTTACAATGCATAAAATCTCTCATGTAAAGTGCTAAATTGACATTCATTTAATCTGACACCTTACAAAGAGTAATCTAAAACCTTTCTTATTATCAGTTTGAAACAGTCGAAACTCTGACAATACTTTATGTTAACTGCTCACAACTGAAGATCAGTTAAATGAATAGGACAGTGTGACCGACATTTTCTGAAACCAGAAGTTAATAACCTTAATTTGTTGGAAGAACTGTTCAAAAAGTATTTTGCAAAAAAACAGGCAACGCTCAGACTAAATGGTTTTAACACTCACAAGTGGTAGCACATTTCTAGTGATAGGTTTCAGGCTATATTTTTCATTAAAAATTTTGTCTTAGAAGAGGCATTAGGTTTCAACTGTCAAAACATGAATGTCAATTTTAGACTGTACATTATTTGTTACTGATTAACGAAATTAACGTGCTAAGCATTGTGGTGAGCATTCCGTTACAGTTATTGCTAAAATCACTATGCCAGAAAATACATTCAGTATTTCTCCATTTTTGAAGCTAATATATAAGATCAAATGCAAACATATTCCTGTACAGGTATATTGAAGGCAGCCAACATTAAGCATTAAGCTGAGTAACGTCTAATATTCCACTGGATGCGGCTCTTCTGCTAAAGATAATTTAACGGGCAGTGTCAGTATTTTGAGCAGCTATTCTGTTTAACAACCAGAAAAGAAACATTCCTTTCGCTGCAGCATTTCCATTTCATACATGACTCAGCGTATTCTGAGAAGTTGAGTAGTGTCATGTGCTAATAACAAAACGAGCTGAGTTACACTGCTATTGTCTTTATTTCAGTATACAAGCGCTGCTAGCGCAGCAACCTGGCGACTGTGAGCTGACTTGAGTTAACTGTGAGTATTACTGAACAGGAAATCAGAACTACTAACAATGGAAATTTCAAATCAATCCTTGAATAATATTTCAATTAACAAAGACCATTTTATCGTCATGAGTCACTGACGAATCTGTTATAACACCTGCTACATTAGGCCCAAAACAGGATAATTTTACTTCAGATCGGATGCTTTATTCCATGCACTAGGGACATTAGGAACACGTGTCATTACGAAGTATAGTATGGGAGTGGGGCTGTTATAAGTGCGAAACAACCACAATAGTTACAGTTTTTTATGTTTGTGTTTGTAAACTGTAATTGCATCAAAAGTAATTGCTTTAAATACATAAATGCCCAAAGTTCTGCGATCAGGTATTTTTTTACTTATAAAATGCGATTTATACTCTGTAATGACATAAAATACACAATGGACTAACACTGAATAAATAGCATTTCTAATTATGTGCAAAGCAAATAACCAAACAAACGAAAAACAAAGAGAATTCATCGGCTCCCAGTTTCTCTCTTACACGTTTGTGACGCTTTTATTGGTAATAATGCTACCAATACTACCGATAATCCTACAATTAACTACATTAGTTATGGACGGGATCAAAACTGCCGAACCGTAGGTTTTGGTACAGCGCAACTCTAGAGAAGGGTCAACTCAGGCTGGAGGTGGTTCCCTAATTAAAGAAATGTTTTGCATCGCCTCGGTTCCGCGAGTTGCGGAACCTGTACAGAAAATTGGAATAGAAATCAACAAAAACATAATTTCCGTCATTTTTATTGCTCATGAAAACCACACACTGTATGTTTTACCCCCATACAGTGAGACCTTCAGTTGTGGTGGTCCAGATTGCGGTACACACCGGTACTTCTAATACCCAGTAGCAAGTCCTCTTGCACTGATGCATGCCTGTATTCGTCGTGCCATACTGTCCACAAGTTCATCAAGGCACTGTTGGTCCAGATTGTCCCACTCCTCCACCGCGATTCGGTGTAGATCCGTCAGAGTGGTTGGTGGGTCACGTCGTCCATAAACAGCCCTTTTCAACCTTTCCCATGCATGTTTGATAGGGTTCTTGTCTGGAGAACATGTTAGTCGAGCGATGCCGTTATCCTGAAGGAAGTCATTCACAAGATGTGCACGATGAGGACGCGAATTGCCGTCCTTGAAGACGAGTGCCTCGCCAATATGCTGCCGATATGATTGCACTGTCGGTCGGAGGATGGCATTCGCGTATCGTAGAGCCATTACGGCGCCTTCCATGACCACCAGCATAGTACGTCGGCCCCACATAATGCCACCCAGAAACCACAGGCAACCGCCACCTTGCTGCGCTCGCTTGACAGTGTGTCTCAGGCATTCAGCCTGACTGGGTTGCCTCCAAACACGTTTCCGACGATTGTCTGGTTGAAGGCATATGCGGCACTCATCGGTGAAGAGAACGTGATGCCAATCCTGAGCTGTCCAGTCGGCATGTAGTTGGGCCCATCTGTACCTCGCTCGTGGTTGCAAAGATGGTCCTCTACATGGACGTCAGGGGTGAAGTTGCGCATCATGCAGCCTCTTGCGCACAGCTTGAGTCGCCACATGGCGTCCTGTGGCTCCACGGAATGCATTATTCAACATGGCAGCGTTGCTGTCAAGGTTACTACGTGCCATACCCCGTAGGTAGCGGTCAGCCACTGCAGTAGTAGCCCTTGGGCGGCCTGAGCGAGCCATGTCATCGACAGTTCCTGTCTCTCTGTATCTCCTCCATGACCGAACAACATCACTTTGATTCACTCCGAAACGCCTGAACACGTCCCTTGTTGAGAGGCTTTCCTTGCATAAAGTAACAATGTGGATGCGACCGAACCGTGGTTTTGACCGTCTAGGCATGGTTGAAATACAGACTACACGACTCGTACCTCGTTTCTTGTGGAATGACAGGAACTGATAAGCCGTCGGACCCCCTCAGTCTAATAGGAGCGGCTCATGCCTGGTTGTTTACATCTTTGGGCGGGTTTAGTGACATCTCTGAACATTCAAAGGGACTGTGTCTGTGATACAATATCCACAGTCAACGTCTATCTTCAGGAGTTCTGGCAACCGGGGTGACGCAAAACCTTTTTTGAAGATTGTATTTAGGTGTTTCTTGTACCATTACTTGGGCTCACTCTTTGAGGATACCATGAACATGAACTAAAATTCTTGGTTATCAAATGTTGCCCTTTCTTCTCAATCTTATAGACGAGTGTACGTGGAGACTCCAGTCTTGCAAGATGAGAATAGCTCTGTAGGCATACTTTCCTGGCTTTGAGTAACACCTTGGCAGCATATTCCAGCTCGCATGGACAACCAAATCATCCGATCTTAAAGAAAAATGCTGGATCTATTAGGAACAGAACATGAAACGTACCAGTCAACATCTCAGTAATGAAAATCCCTGATGAATGGCTTCAGGTGGATCGTGCTATACCGGAAAACACTTTCCGACTCTCTCCCTCGCCGAACTGAGACAGTTGCTAACAGCAGATGCTGTGTCACAGGGTGCGGGCATGATGTACCTGGTGTCCACGATGCTTATATCTGAAGTATAACAATTTTGCATGCAGCACTTCAGAAAGGCCGAAAACTGCATTCCCCGTGGAAAAAAAATGATACGTTGAGACACACTGCAGCTACGATGGAGAGCTACGAGACTCAAGAGTTAGCAAGACCACTCAGCAAACTTTAATTTATGTTTGTGAACTCTGAAAATAAAATATGTTGGTGTTAACGCGAAATAGGATGGATGAGAAATGTTTAAAGTTTAGATTATTGTAGGACTGCATCAAGCTCATTCCAACAAAATCACCAGCGTTCTCTCATAGTAAGCCTGAAACTTCTGTAAGCCATTTACGCTTCTATACGGAAAATTGATGAAGTAGAATGGCAAAACTGGACGGACTAAAGTACATACTCAAACTATCCAGCTTACTCATATGTTGAAATAATTATTTGAATCAGTTCATTTAATTTGTGGTGATTCTGAAAGATATCATGGAGCTGGCTCTGTAAGTGAGACAAGAAGCATAGGAATATGTGCCTTCAATAAAATTTATCTACCCTACTAGGAGGGCTACTATCACGAAATTTCGTTAGGGACAAGTGCGTAAGTACTGTGTTTACTTAGCCGGCTTCTTTATCAGTTTTAAGGCCACATTAAATGATTTATTTCAATTCTTTGTCATTTTATCGTATTTTTAGGAAGCTTCATACATAATTGCATATTCTAATGTCGCAGAAGGATGACAAGTTTGATGCATCGAATGCCGAGTAAATATGAACAATTAGAGAGATATGAGTGACTGGACCTAACGATCGGATGCGTTGTGGAAGTCTCTAATTTTTCAAAAGAATTGAACATTTACACTGGCTGCACTCTAATTAAAGCGTGAAATTATTTAATAACTGTAAAATAATTTATACACTTCCAAAAGTGTCACCTCGCGGGGTAGCCACGTGGTCCGAGGCTCCTTGTCACGATTCGCACGGTTCCTCCCGTCGGAGGTTCGAGTCTTTCCTTGGGCATGGGTGCCTTTGTTGTCATTAGCGGAAGTTAGTTTAAGCTAGATTAATTAGTGTGTAAGCCTATGGAACGATGACCTCAGCAGTTTGGTCCCATAGTACCATACCACATATTCCAAAAGAGTTGAGTATCTCGTCGCCAGTAGCAGTCTTGAATGAAATGTGTACGATATCCATTATATTTACGAAAATGGAAGAAACGTCCGTATAGAACATCCTGCCTTGGTCAAGGATAGGTTTAAAGTGGGGGTACTCCAAAGTATACAGACTGCTACTGGGATCTGTAACGGAGGCGTGTGTGTCTCGTGAATATCGGCTCAGTACCGCCGCCCTGTGTCACCCCTTGTGACAGGATATACAGCAGCTGGAGTGGACGTGACTGCGGGCAGAAGGGCGAGCTTGGTGCCGGAGTGAGTGAAGCCTGCTAGAGCAAGCGGCTGTCAGTTTAAAGGCAGGCGACGTGCTTCTGCGTCACTTCACTTGCAAGACAACAGTTTAGCAAGTAAATGGTCTTGAACAACTTCATGGCTGCCAGAACTAACATGAAATAACTTTTCTAAAGTGGATATGCCATTGAAAGACTTGAAAGAGGAGGATAAAGAGCTACCCTGTTGATGTAGCTAACTGGTAGTTATTTGCACCGAAAACTGGAGATGTCATCATTTTATAAAAACCGATATATGTATGTCAGTATGTTCCAAATTTCCTCCTAAACCACCCGACCGATTTCACCCAAACTAGAAACACAAATCCCGTACTGTATGCCAATAATCGATTTGGGCTTAATAACCATGTATATATCATATTTCAGAAGATATGACAATTGACAATGAGACGCAGGAAAACATGCCCCATTATGTATGACGTTTAAACTTATTACGTTTGTGTTTCTAGCTCTATTCGCAATAAATTTCAAGATAGTGTCCCTAAATGCCACTGAAGGCACCTACAAAAATATATCAAATTACCGCACAAAGATCAGTAATTATGACGTGATAAACGCTGAGTTCAAAAAACCTGCCGCATCATGCGTGTCGTTTAAATTTATTACCTCTTTGCTACCAACTGTACTATCAACACATTTCGCAGACATTATCCACATATGCCGCTGAATTTACCTACAGAATTACATCATTGCATGACATATAAATCAGAATATATAAGGTCATGAATACTGATATATGTCAAAAGTTTCCGCATCTTGCATGAAGTTTTATTACATTTATTCTTTACTGCTAACACACTTCTACCATTGAGTCAACTTAGAACTTTACTGACACTTGACAGGGTTTATCATACTTTTCAACTGCGAAGCACAAACTACTGTAAATGAAATCAACAAGCCGTTTCCATAGAGACGTTTGCAAATATGCGTTACACACCTATTAAGCAGCTACACGCAGGGTACAGAAACCCACCCTGACAATTGTGTGTACACCTGTTTCATAATTACAAAGGTGTCCATATTTTCGATATTACAGTACAAACATTGTTAAGTTTTTGTTTTCGTTTCTAGTAAACCATTAGCAAACTGAATAACAAGGCAATGCCGTGATTGTCAGCTAGTAATTACAATAATTAAAACCATTCTAACTTCTATACGTTTGACCCGATTAAAACAAATTGTCATAAGGTAAGATAGGGGCTGTGCTGCTCGATGAGTCAGTCAGACTCACTTTAATCACAGTACAAATAATATAAGAGACAAGAAATATGTTACTAGCAATAATGAATGAAAACTGAGCTGAGTACTAAAATACACTCCTGGAAATTGAAATAAGAACACCGTGAATTCATTGTCCCAGGAAGGGGAAACTTTATTGACACATTCCTGGGGTCAGATACATCACATGATCACACTGACAGAACCACAGGCACATACACACAGGCAACAGAGCATGCACAATGTCGGCAGTAGTACAGTGTATATCCACCTTTCGCAGCAATGCAGGCTGCTATTCTCCCATGGAGACGATCGTAGAGATGCTGGATGTAGTCCTGTGGAACGGCTTGCCATGCCATTTCCACCTGGCGCTTCAGTTGGACCAGCGTTCGTGCTGGACGTGCAGACCGCGTGAGACGACGCTTCATCCAGTCCCAAACATGCTCAATGGGGGACAGATCCGGAGATCTTGCTGGCCAGGGTAGTTGACTTACACCTTCCAGAGCACGTTGGATGGCACGGGACACATGCGGACATGCATTGTCCTGTTGGAACAGCAAGTTCCCTTGCCGGTCTAGGAATGGTAGAACGATGGGTTCGATGACGGTTTGGATGTACCGTGCACTATTCAGTGTCCCCTCGACGATCACCAGAGGTGTACGGCCAGTGTAGGAGATCGCTCCCCACACCATGATGCCGGGTGTTGGCCCTGTGTGCCTCGGTCGTATGCAGTCCTGATTGTGGCGCTCACCTGCACGGCGCCAAACACGCATACGACCATCATTGGCACCAAGGCAGAAGCGACTCTCATCGCTGAAGACGACACGTCTCCATTCGTCCCTCCATTCACGCCTGTCGCGACACCACTGGAGGCGGGGTGTACGATGTTGGGGCGTGAGTGGAAGACGGCCTAACGGTGTGCGGGACCGTAGCCCAGCTTCATGGAGACGGTTGCGAATGGTCCTCGCCGATACCCCAGGAGCAACAGTGTCCCTAATTTGCTGGGAAGTGGCGGTGCGGTCCCCTACGGCACTGCGTAGGATCCTACGGTCTTGGCGTGCATCCGTGCGTCGCTGTGGTCCGGTCCCAGGTCGACGGGCACGTGCACCTTCCGCCGACCACTGGCTACAACATCGATGTACTGTGGAGACCTCACGCCCCACTTGTTAAGCAATTCGGCGGTACGTCCACCCGGCCTCCCGCATGCCCACTATACGCCCTCGCTCAAAGTCCGTCAACTGCACATACGGTTCACGTCCACGCTGTCGCGGCATGCTACCAGTGTTAAAGACTGCGATGGAGCTCCGTATGCCACGGCAAACTGGCTGACACTGACGGCGGCGGTGTACAAATGCTGCGCAGCTAACGCCAATCGACTGCCAACACCGCGGTTCCTGGTGTGTCCGCTGTGCCGTGCGTGTGATCATTGCTTGTACAGCCCTCTCGCAGTGTCCGGAGCAAGTTTGGTGGGTCTGACACACCGGTGTCAATGTGTTCTTTTTTCCATTTCCAGGAGTGTAGTATGTAACACGTCGATATGGGATGAAATATAGGACCTGTCATCGGTGGATATACAACTTGCTATTAATGGATTATTTTAAATTATGCAAATTTTATTTAATGAACGGATTATTTGGTGAATAAGTTACAAAATTAATGTTAATAAAAAAAGAGGAATACCACACAAAAATTGATGCATAAATAGAGAAGTTTAGACTATAATTTGAACGTTAACAACGGATTTTAGAATCGTTTGTATTCGTGGAAAAGTCCACATATGCATCGGAGACAATTAGTATTTCACCACTAATTATTTTCTAAGAGTTGCCTTACAGAATCTCACCTATATTCCTTGTTTGATCGTGCGTCTATTGATACACCGAAAATTATCATTAAATACTAATTAACAACTATGTAGTGCACAGTGTACTGTAAACAAAGCGTACTTCAGTCTGACTACAGACACTGACAAAGTACTAGACATTTAGAAACTGATCGTTGTGCCATAACTCAGTGTTAGTTTGAGCTTTTTAGAGACTTATATTATGACAGTTTACATATGGAGAGTATGTTTTGACAATTTATAGAAGCTCAGCATCATCACATACTTGTGCGCTGTTCATTTATTGTACAAAAGTTGTAAAAAAGCGGCACCTACTATTAAGTGACGAAATAGGGTGTTAGTGGGTTCATTGCTTACATTTGTGAGTACCTTCAACTGCGAGGAAAGGCGAATATGTGGATAGGGCTGTCGCCGGATTGGAATAATGAGTTCAAGTTGTGTTGGGGGAGGTTAGGCTTTGCTCCTGTGGGAATATGTGCGATGGGACTCACTGTAGGTATTGCATGTTGAAGCGCTTTTCCAGATTGGCGGTCTATGAAGATGAAGGAACTTACAATGAGGTCAGGTTGATACATTTCTTCACTTGTGCCTTTGGTAGTCGTGTTAGAGGCAGCATATGAATCATGGGTCTACTACGTGACGCTGTAATAAAATAAATGAGGATGTGAAGTGATGGATGGAGGAAGAACATTCAGTGAACAAATACACCAGATAATTAAATTCTTAGTTTCTCATCCAGTACTACATACGGATTAACTTCCTAGACCATGGAAATGGGAGCTTTAGGATGTGGAAGAAATGTGGGTGTTTGAGATAGGGAGGAGCAAGAGAGTAGGAGTAGCGCTAGTTCCAAAATTGGAAAGTTGGTGGACTAATTTAGTGTGTTGCTTCAGATCTGAGTACATAAGTGTAACATTATTTAGTGATTATAGACATACATTTGGATTTTTGGAATTTGCAAATTAGGGTAAGTGAAGAAAGTATGTATGCTTGTGTGATGGGAGAAGTAGACATAAAGAAAGGGCTGTTGTGTTGGATGAGACAGATTTAGAATTTGGGTGTACTTGATGCTATGTCTGTACTTTGGTTGCTGCGATTTTAGGTTTGAGTTTCCTGTCTTGGCTGGATCAGAGCTTAGTCTGTGGAAATTCATTTATGTGCTCTGGAGTCGGTATTATATCAGAAGACTGCGATAATGATGCAGTTCGACGGTGTTAGTCTGTGTGACTGCATGTGGTGAGGCTTGGATTCTTCACAGAAATAACGATGGTACCCCTGATGCGGTTAGTCATGGCTCTGGAGCTGGTGCTAGTGACCGTCTTAGTGCGAGTGGGCGCGCTGGAAACAGTGGTTACGGAGGCTCTGGAGACGATGCTGGAGATGAGCAGCAGATGGTACTGCTGTTAGTGATCATGCATGTGCAGGTTATGGTACGAGAAGGAATGTTCATTACTGTTCTGGCACGGTAGGTGCCTTTGTCTTTGATGGCGGCACTAGTACTGCGGCGTCTGGTGGAGTTGTGGGAAATGCAAATGAAACATTTTTAAGGCTGATGGATGTAGAAACATTGACAGGAAAGTTGAAGCTGCTGCATTTGCAGGTACGCAGAAAGAAATATTGTCTAAAACCGCCAATATAAACCAAGACTTTCTTAATCTGTGAGACTGTTACGAGTTTTATTGGGATATAGATTTGGAATTGCGTATGAATATGTCCACAATCTAGCATCAACATCTTAAATTGCAGTTTGGAATTTCAGTGACACTATCGCACTGTATAAACCGTAGCAAGGCGACTTTCGCCTCATCTCTCTGAATCTATCTGGTACATTAATCGGACTTGGTAAGGTCAAACGATACTCAGGCATCCAATTACTCTTCCTGGCATCTGGCACACGGATATATTTATTTCGTCGTTTTACCTTATAACTGCTTTCGGCTTTACTAGAGGAAGCACGTAGGCGAGTGTGGTGCGAGTATAATTGATGCCATGCTTACTACTAGTTTGTGAATAGAAGAGTGCTCTTCCAGCTCTTTTCTTCTTGCTGAATAGGACGTGTGGGCGTTATCAGTCGGTCTCCAGGTACACCAGATTCTGCACTCCGGGCTTTCATTATTTCAGGAAAGCGCAAGGATGGCTTCTATGTACAAGTTCCGACGAGCCAAAAGATTTAAAGCACAGTGGGCAGTGTCGAAGGGATCTCATCATAGATGTGGAGTGCAGTGAACCAGCTACGGTAGGTGCCATCCGTTACTGATGGTAAATTTTAAGTACAAGAATAGATATAAATGTGGATAACTGAAAGAGGCTTCACAAACTGGGTCAGCTGACCAAATTCGTAAATACTGCCTGACTGTTGCACTATAATTTGCCTCATTCCTGTAATCCGGTGGTGGAGTTAAGCGTGCAGATGCATTCTTCTGCGTCGTCTCCGTGTGTCTGCTCACCGTCGTGATTATCTGTTGCTAAAATAGCAATTACTAGCTGAAAAATGTACAAAGTTCGGTAAATATGCCTACCAACTTCAATAGTTTAGGCGACACATGAATCGACGTAACAGTTAATTAGAATTTATTCCATTAAACGTTAATCATTGAGATCTTTCGAAACGAGGGAATGCACACTTGATACAAGCGGGCGCTTGACGAAACACCAACGATCAGTTCCGTTGAATACTAATGTTCATTTAATTAAATTGCAACTTCAATTTATCGAAATTTCAACAAAGCTGCATTCCTATAGTCTAATATAATTGTTCATAGAAACTGTTATCTGTGCTGTATAACTCGCAACATTTACCACGTCCCACACGATACTTTCCTAGAAAGTTTGTAAGTATTGAAGAACTTAAGAGTAGCGGCGACACTAGCGAACGCAGCTGAGTCGCAGCCCAAATCACGGTATAATAAACTGTCCGCTGCTACTTTTCAAGCAACCAAGTCGGCTTTCTCCTCAAGACTCTGCTCGGTGGCCCAGCAGAAGCAATTGTTCTCATTTCTCGTAGCATTTGTCTATAGGCTGCCACATCTCCCTAGCTTTTAATGCCAATAAACAGTATTTTTCAAATAATTCCTTTTCCTAAAGTTATAAGCCACGTTCCATGTCCGCTGCGAATAGAAGAACACCAACGTTAACTGGTAGATTCTACGTTAACTGATATCTGAGAGCGATTCTTTTCAATTTGATCCATAATTGTACGAATTTATCGTGTAAAGGAAATATACGTAAATTATTTGATAAGTAGATGTACAAAGTGTCTTTCATATGGTAAAGAGTCTACTCACTATACTCGAGCATTCAGAGTGGTTATGTTAGTTAGTATGTTACGATATCATAATAATTCTTCATTGACATGCTTTTGATTTGTACTTCACGTTTGTCCACAAATCCCGCAGAGGTTATTGCATTTCAGATTTGATAGCTTCGATACCAGATATTAAACGATACATTGACTGTAAAAGAGAGGTAAGACTTATTGTTTTACTAATTATTAACTAAGTACGTAGCACTGATCGGATATATATTTATTTCCATCTCCTGTTAGTTCATCTCCTCCTACCCTCCTATCTGTCCTTCTCCTCTACCACCCTCTACCACTTCTCTGTGTCCCCTTGCTCCATCCACTCGACTCTTTGTCCATCTTCTACCCGCCTCTGTGTCCGTCTGCCCGCCTCGATCTGGTAGTCTGCTCCTTCCCTCTTTGTCCATTTCGTCTACCACACACCTTATTCTAACTCCTTCTACACCTTCTCTTTGTTCAACTCCTTCTCCGCCCTTCCTATCTCTCAATATGCTCCTCTCCCCTCCCTCTCTACGTTATCACCCCCACCCCAATAGCGGGCTCTGTCGTTTTTCCTCGCATACTGTTTCTTTCTGAACTATAACTAATATGTGTACCAAATATGGTTGAAATCGTTCCAGGAGTTTAGGATGAGCTTTCTACCCATGGCTCTGTTCGCTTACTCACAATGTTAAATATGTTTCACATACATTTAACATATTTCACAAATATTTGTACACCTCTTTTACCTGTAAGTCTAGCAAATTACGCAGTCCAGTTTCATTTTAAAGCAGCTCAATGCTTATGTCGCATTATCTCCTAAATTATGTGTCCTACCGTGATATAATTTTACAAGTATACCCAGTGGTATAAAATGGTCCAAATGGCTCTGAGCACAATGGGACTTAACATCTGAGGTCATCAGTCCCCTAGACTTAGTATTACTTAAACCTAACTAACTTAGGGACATCACACACATCCATGCCCGAGGCAGGACTCGAACCTGCGACAGTAGCAACCAGTGGTATACATGGCAACCGTCTGCATAGTGTGTTGCGCTTGCAGTCAGTTGTAAAGAGGTAAAAGACTTCATGCACGACGCGACGCTTTCTCATGTATCGCAATGTTTATGGCGAACTATGTCGTAAAATGACATAATTTTGCTGGTATATTCAGTGGCATATGTGAATACTGCCTGGAAAATTTGTCACCAATACAGTTAGTAGTAAATAAGTAATAAGATAATATTTCACGCTTCATGCAGCAGTCTTCTGCGAGTCCAGCGAGACTGCGGTGAGCTATAAAGATTTTCTTTTCCCTTCATCGTTTTTTGGGGACTGTCATCAAGAGAAGAATTCGTAAAGGTTCGAAATTATGTGTAGAGTTTGTTTCAAGTCACTAAGTGTAATCATTCTGAAATACTGGAAGAATAAAGTATGATTATTCGCGCGTTGTGAGCTTTTTCCACCCTCACGTCCACCCATTAAATAGGTAGATGCTTCTTACCCCATAGCGATTCTTTTCAGCCAGTAAGTAATATATTCACCAAGTCTGGTTGAAGTCGGTCCAGTAGTTTAGCATGAGATGTGGAAAATACGTACATAAATACATACATACACACGCATAACACCTAGCGAAATAAGTGCCAGAGCAATTTCGTATCTTTCATTGTGAATATTATTAACACAATAGTTGGATCGAGAAGTTGTTATTACCAGTAATCTTGTTTCTGTAATCTCTAGAAGCCGGTGTGTTTGGTTATTATGTAGCATACTGATAACCTAATTTTATGATACCCATCTGTTATATTAGACGTCATATTCCACCGTACTGCTGGTGTTCAGAACAGAGGCCATTATCCTCCCACAAACAGCGTGAGGGACTCTTCTGCGTCGATGCTGTAGTGTTGCTGGGTAACTGCTTCCGGCTATGTGTATGCGGCCGGACTACACCCTCCACCACGTAGCCATTAGCCGTCCTCATTGCGTGCTTCGTGGAACCGAGGGCTCTTGTGAACGCAGTGGGTTCTTCACGTTACGAGTGGAACATGAAAATCCTTGTGATGGGGGTGAAATAGTGGGTGAAACCTTTTTTTAATGTCATTATTAAAGAACTTATAAGTATTTTTAAAGCTCCATCTATAATACTTGTATCTGACCTACCGGTTAAAAATGAGAAAAAAATACGTGATTCATTGTCTTTGGAAACTCAACTCCTCAGGGTGTGAAATAGGGGATGAGATATTTTATGAAAAAATGTTATTTTAAAGCTATTTTGAAGGACAAATCTATGAAAATTTAAATTTGGCTTCTGACTAACATTTTTGAACCTAAATCTATTAAAATTTAGTATGTTGCTTCTCTGTTAGAAGTAAAATATGTGCATGTCTCAGTCTCTAGAAATTCAACCCGAAAGGGGGTGAATAGGGGGAAACATTTTATGAAAATATTTCTTTGCGAAAGCATTTTTGTAGTATCCAAAATTGGTGTTTGGATTCTTGGTTTGAGATAAAGAGATACGTGTTTCACTGTTTTTGGAAATTCGGCCCGTGAGGTATTGAAATAGGATCAGACTGATTACTGATCATCGTCCCGCCCAAATCGCTAAACATAGAAACTTGAAGTTTGGAGAGGCTGTGGGTCTTATGTTGTGAGCGTCACTTAAGAGAGAACTCACCGAAATTCCACACCTAAGTGGCCGAATTAGGAGATAAAAGGCTTTTTGAAAATTTGTCGTTATTAAGGAAATTTTGGAGCTACAACTACGGAACATAGTGTTTGGTTTCTTAGTCAGAAAATAAAAAATACATGTTTTAGAAATTATGGAAATTCAATCACTAAGGGGGTTAAATAGTGATTCAAAGACTTTTTTGAACATAAATAATTAATAAATAACTACTAAAGACTTTGAGGGTTTCATCTATGACAGTTGGTATTTGACTTCTCAGTAAGAAAAAGAAAAATTCGTGTTTCAGTGTTTCTAGAAGCTCAACCCCTAAGGAAGCGCATAGTAGATGACGATTATCAGAAAATGTTTCCTTACATTAATAAAATTTTGAAGTTAAAATTATGAAAATTGATATTTCAGTTCTCGGTTAGGTACAAAGAAATACTTAATAGGGGATGGAAGTCGCTATGGAAATATCTCCACAAGAACGCAAAAGACATGATTGACAAAAATGTTGGACTGCAGCTGCCAGAATCGCTTTTTGGTCAGAAGTACATTCGGAAAAGAAAATGATTAGATGGCCTCAATTCTATCTACATCTACATCTACATCCGTACTCCGCAAGCCACCTGACGGTGTGTGGCGGAGGGTACCCTCAGTACCTCTATCGTTTCTCCCTTCTATTCCAGTCTCGTATTGTACGTGGAAAGAAGGATTGTCGGTATGCTTCTGTGTGGGCTCTAATCTCTCTGATTTTATCCTCATGGTCTCTTCGCGAGATATACGTAGGAGGGAGCAATATACTGCTTGACTCTTCGGTGAAGGTATGTTCTCGAAACTTTAACAAAAGCCCGTACCGAGCTACTGAGCGTCTCTCCTGCAGAGTCTTCCACTGGAGTTTATCTATCATCTCCGTAACGCTTTCGCAATTACTAAATGATCCTGTAACGAAGCGCGCTGCTCTCCGTTGGATCTTCTCTATCTCTTCTATCAATCCTACCTGGTGCGGATCCCACACTGCTGAGCAGTATTCAAGCATTGGGCGAACAAGCGTACTGTAACCTACTTCCTTTGTTGTCGGATTGCATTTCCTTAGGATTCTTCCAATGAATCTCAGTCTGGCATCTGCTTTACCGACGATCAACTTCATATGATCATTCCATTTTAAATCACTCCTAATGCGTACTCCCAGATAATTTATGGAATTAACTGCTTCCAGTTGCTGACCTGCTATTTTGTAGCTAAATGATAAGGGACCTATCTTTCTATGTATTCGCATCACATTACACTTCGCTACATTGAGATTCAATTGCCATTCCGTGCACCATGCGTCAATTCGCTGCAGATCCTCCTGCATTTCAGTACAATTTTCCATTGTTGCAACCTTTCGATACACCACAGCATCATCTGCAAAAAGCCTCAGTGAACTTCCGATGTCATCCACCAGGTCATTTATGTATATTGTGAATAGCAACGGTCCTATGACACTCCCCTGCGGCACACCTGAAATCACTCTTACTTCGGAAGACTTCTCTCCATTGAGAATGACGTGCTGCGTTCTGTTATCTAGGAACTCCTCAATCCAATCACACAATTGATCTGATAGTCCGTATGCTCTTACTTTGTTCATTAAACGACTGTGGGGAACTGTGTCAAACGCCTTGCGGAAGTCAAGAAACACGGCATCTACCTGTGAACCCGTGTCTAAGGCCCTCTGAGTCTCGTGGACGAATAGCGCGAGCTGGGTTTCACACGATCGTCTTTTTCGAAACCCATGCTGATTCCTACAGAGTAGATTTCTAGTCTCCAGAAAAGACATTATACTCGAACATAATACGTGTTCCAAAATTCTACAACTGATCGACGTTAGAGATATAGGTCTATAGTTCTGCACATCTGTTCGACGTCCCTTCTTGAGAACGGGGATGACCTGTGCCCTTTTCCAATCCTTTGGAACGCTTCGCTCTTCTAGAGACCTACGGTACACCGCTGCAAGAAGGGGGGCAAGTTCCTTCGCGTACTCTGTGTAAAATCGAACTGGTATCCCATCAGGACCAGCGGCCTTTCCTCTTTTGAGCGATTTTAATTGTTTCTCTATCCCTCTGTCGTCTACTTCGATATCTACCATTTTGTCAACTGTGCGACAATCTAGAGAAGGAAGCACAGTGCAGTCTTCCTCTGTGAAACAGCTTTGGAAGAAGACATTTAGTAATTCGGCCTTTAGTCTGTCATCCTCTGTTTCAGTACCATTTTGGTCACAGAGTGTCTGGACATTTTGTTTTAATCCACCTACCGCTTTGACATAGGACCAAAATTTCTTAGGATTTTCTGCCAAGTCAGTACATAGAACTTTACTTTCGAATTCATTGAAAGCCTCTCGCATAGCCCTCCTCACACTACATTTCGCTTCGCGTAATTTTTGTTTGTCTGCAAGGCTTTGGCTATGTTTATGTTTGCTGTGAAGTTCCCTTTGCTTCCGCAGCAGTTTTCTAACTCGGTTGTTGTACCACGGTGGCTCTTTTCCATCTCTTACGATCTTGCTTGGCACATACTCATGTAACGCATATTGTACCATGGTTTTGAACTTCGTCCACTGATGCTCAACACTATCTGTACTTGAGACAAAACTTGTGTGTTGAGCCATCAAGTACTCTGAAATCTGCTTTTTGTCACTTTTGCTAAACAGAAAAATCTTCCTACCTTTTTTAATATTTCTATTTACGGCTGAAATCATTGATGCAATAACCGCTTTATGATCGCTGATTCCCTGTTCTGCATTAACTGATTCAAATAGTTCGGGTCTGTTTGTCACCAGAAGGTCTAATATGTTATCGCCACGAGTCGGTTCTCTGTTTAATTGCTCAAGGTAGTTTTCAGATAAAGCACTTAAAAATATTTCACTGGATTCTTTGTCCCTGCCACCCGTTATGAACGTTTGAGTCTCCCAGTCTATATCCGGCAAATTAAAATCTCCACCCAGAACTATAACATGGTGGGGAAATCTACTCGAAATATTTTCCAAATTATTCTTCGGGTGCTGAGCCACAACAGCTGCTGAGCCCGGGGGCCTATAGAGACATCCAATTACCATGTCTGAGCCTGCTTTAACCGTGACCTTCACCCAAATCATTTCACAATTCGAATCTCCGTCAATTTCCTTCGATACTATTGCACTTCTTATCGCTATAAACACGCCTCCCCCTTCACTGTCCAGCCTATCTCTGCGGTATACATTCCAATCAGAGTTTAGGATTTCATTACTGTTTACGTCTGGTTTCAGCCAACTTTCTGTTCCTAGTACTATATGGGCGTTGTGACCGTTTATTAATGAGAGCAGTTCTGGGACCTTTCTATAGACGCTCCTGCAGTTTACTATTAGCACATTAATATTGTTATTCCTTGTTGCATTTTGCCTACTCCTGCCTTGCCGCGTCTCAGGAGGCGTCTTGTCGGGCCTAGGGAGGGAATTCTCTAACCTAAAAAAACCCCATGTGCACTCCACACGTACTCCGCTACCCTCGTAGCCGCTTCCGGCGTGTAGTGCACGCCTGACCTATTCAGGGGGACCCTACATTTCTCCACCCGATAGCGGAGGTCGAGAAATTTGCACCCCAGCTCTCCGCAGAATCGTCTGAGCCTCTGGTTTAAGCCTTCCACTCGGCTCCAAACCAGAGGACCGCGATCGGTTCTCGGAACGATACTACAAATAGTTAGCTCTGATTCCACCCCGCGAGCGAGGCTTTCCACCTTCACCAATTCCGCCAACCGCCTGTACGAACTGAGGATGACCTCTGAACCCAGACGGCAAGAGTCATTGGTGCCGACATGAGCAACAATTTGCAGTCGGGTGCACCCAGTGCTCTCTATCGCCGCCGGTAGGGCCTCCTCCACATCTCGGATGAGACCCCCCGGCAAGCAGACAGAGTGAACACTGGCCTTCTTCCCCGACCTTTCCGCTATTTCCCTAAGGGGCTCCATCACCCGCCTAACGTTGGAGCTCCCAATAACTAATAAACCCCTCCCCCCGTGTGCCTGCTCGGACCTTGCTGAAGGAGCAGCCACATGTCCACTCACAGGCAGAGCGGGCGATGCCACACGGCCAGCCTCCACATTGACCCTCCGCCTCGTGCGCCGCGAACGCCGCTGAACCCGCCACTCCCCTTGGGGAGAGGGTGGCCCAACCGCGCCCGGTACCCGCGAAGATGTCTCGACAGCAGGGACAGTGGGTGAAGCATCTAACACCTGGGGTGCACCATGCGACGCACCAGACTCCCCACTGCCGCTACACTCCGAGGCAGCAGCCTGAAGACGGCTGACCGCGGCCATCAACACGCTCAGCTGTTCGCGAAGAGTGGCCAGCTCCTCCTGCGAGGAGCTTAGACGGTGATCCAATTTGTGAACAACATAAAAATGCAATTACATAAAAAAAGCTACAGGCCGCATATTCTACGCGAGCGCATGAACGCGCACTAAGATATTTACTCATATGAACACAGTGGCAATCTACGAATGTTGAGACATGTCGTTGAACTGAACACTGGGTCCGAAACAACACACAGTGAACAACCTTCTAATAAGACATGAAGAGTTCTTTGCTGCGGGAGCAACAGCGGAGCATTCCAGTTCAGCACACTAACAATACCTGTCAGTGTTTGTTTACAAGCGGTACAGGAGGGCAGCGGTTACTGACACCTTTTCCTCCTGATGCAGCGAGAATGTTCCCTCGAGGCTGTCATCAGGTTTCTAACTCATCTACGTCCTCACGTATTATATCGTCATAGTATTCTCCAAAGAATCGTTATAATTTGAGAGATAAACGTAAGTAGTTCAATGTAAGTAAAATAAAACCGATGTCATAATTCGGCCACTGTAGACATTAAAAATTAATTCAAACAATTTGACGAATTTTTCGCTACAACTTATCCAAAATATCTCCTCGCTATAGTTATTCGATGTAGATATATTTCGGATTGCCTGTCTTACCTCCTTCAGCCTGTATGTCACGTACAAAGACTGAGAGGGCATAAAGAAAGGAGGACCAAGCAAGAGGACCTCGGATGGTGAAGAGCAAAAGTGAGGGGTGCAACACTTCTCACCTACTACATCTACATGACTACTCTGCAATTCACATTTAAGTGCTTGGCAGAGGGTTCATCGAACCACAATCATACTATCTCTCTACTATTCCCCTCCCGAACAGCGAGCGGGAAAAACGAACACCTAAACCTTTCTGTTCGAGCTCTGATTTCTCTTATTTTATTTTTATGATCATTCCTACCTATGTAGGTTGGGCTCAACAAAATATTTTCGCATTCGGAAGAGAAAGTTGGTGACTGAAATTTCGTAAAAAGGTCTCGCCGCGACGAAAAACGTCTATGCTGTAATGACTTCCATCCCAACTCGTGTATCATATCTGCCACACTCTCTCCCCTATAACGCGATAATACAAAACGAGCTGCCCTTCTTTGCACCCTCTCGATGTCCTCCGTCAATCCCACCTGGTAAGGATCCCACACCGCGCAGCAATATTCTAACAGAGGACGAACGAGTGTAGTGTAAGCTGTCTCTTTAGTGGACTTGTTGCATCTTCTAAGTGTCCTGCCAATGAAACGCAACCTTTGGCTCGCCTTCCCGACAATATTATCTATGTGGTCCTTCCAACTGAAGTTGTTCGTAATTTTAACACCCAGGTACTTAGTTGAATTGACAGCCTTGAGAATTGTACTATTTATCGAGTAATCGAATTCCAACGGAGTTCTTTTGGAACTCATGTGGATCATCTCACACTTTTCGTTATTTAGCGTCAACTGCCACCTACAGCAATCTTTTCTAAATCACTTTGCAGCTGATACTGGTCTTCGGATGACCTTACTAGACGGTAAATTACAGCATCATCTGCGAACAGTCTAAGAGAACTGCTCAGATTGTCACCCAGGTCATTTATATAGATCAGGAACAGTAGAGGTCCCAGGACGCTTCCCTGGGGAACACCTGATATCACTTCAGTTTTACTCGATGATTTGCCGTCTATTACTACGAACTGCGACCTTCCTGACAGGAAATCACGAATCCAGTCGCACAACTGAGACGATACCCCATAGCTCCGCAGCTTGTGAGGAACGGTGTCAAAAGCTTTCCGGAAATCTAGAAATACGGAATCAACTTGAGATCCCCTGTCGATAGCGGCCATTACTTCGTGCGAATAAAGAGCTAGCTCTTCAACCTGTATATCTAAGAGGAATGATGGAAGGAACTTCAGTAAATTGAGGAGGAATAATAGGACCTCTTGGTTGGAATAGTCTAACGCGCAGAGAAAACGAAAGTAAGACATATATAATGAACCAAAAATTAAACAAAACAGAAATTCTGTGAAGCCTTGGCAAGTCCTCCGAATACTAGGTTATGTCAGCATCTCCCAATTAAGGCATCTGTGCCACTCTTTCGGTAAGTATCCATACATATCATAAAAATATATATTTGTGTGTGTGTGTGTGTGTGTGTGTGTGTGTGTGTGTGTGTAATGATCCACATCTTTTCCTAAACCACTGAACCCGTTTCAACCAAACTTGGTACAGGTGCACCTTCCTGTCAAGTAACAATTACTGTGGCGATAACAACGACCTATCTACGAAAGGAGTGACCGTTGTAGTGGGAAAGAATCCTGACACGGCGCGTGAATTCCCACATTTTTATTAATCCAGTATTTGAGAATGGGAGCACTTAGCAACTTGCAGCAAACTTTACACATATTTTGAAACCTTTATCGAATTCTTTAGCTCCGAGAATACCTGGAAAATGATGAAACAAAAGTGTTTATTGCTTACTACGTTTCCGCTGTTCATGCAGTGAAAGTACTGCAAGAGAGATGATACTATAACTTATTACGTCTTTACTACTAACTATATTGGTGACAGATTTTACACACATTATGCACATATACCAGTGAATGCAAATGCAAAATAATATCATTGTACTATACATAGTTCAGGAGATATGACGCCATAAACATTCAGCACACGGCCAGACGCTGCGTGATATGGCGTGGACGCACAGCTGTAAATAAATACCTGGCCTACGCTGGGTTTCTCTGCTAGTCTGTCTATAAAGTTGATCCAGGTCTCAGAAAACGGTTCAATGACTCATCTGCCAGGAGGCAGAGCTGTCGGTTATAGAATACGAAAATGGCTCATGCGGACTTAACGACATGGAAATAAGTACCCGAAATGCGGCGGTTTCTCCTGCTACATTTAACGCATGTTAGATAGATCCTGAATCGTAACCGGAACTCGTTAATTTACTACTGTGAAAACACGTGTCACTGGCTTAGAAATAATATATTACAACTTGAAGACTCAAAGGAACATCGCAGCCGTGTTGGATGTTTGCTCTCTATCAACCAAAAGTGAGTTTCACAGAACCATCCAAGCTAATGGTGACCTAACCAACTGTGTTCTCCTCTACTTTGTCTTTTACGTACCTAAAGCAAACAAAATGCTATTAAATTTACACACATACTTTAGTCTCTCCACTTCGTTGCTGTCCTTAGAATTACAAGTAAATTTATTTCTCCATCATCCACAGACGATCTGTCGTCCACACTATCTCAGAGCAGTGCATATTATCTCCTATAGATTTTGTTAACAACGCTTAGAGCTCACAGACTTATTGCGTCACACTCGGAAAGCTATAAACAGCTCACTAATGACGGTGACAAATGATAGTATTATTTTATAAAGACGTGGAGACAGAAATCTTAGCTAATATTATGAAAACGCTGATTGCATTAATCTCACGTTGAAAGAGCAAGAGTAAACACACACTGGCTGAACGCAAACATTCTGACCGGAATGGGGCATTGCTCTCGCGACTGCCGGCTCGAAATCAACAGTAACTGAGAATTAACGGACTGCGTTATTAAACACCTTGAGATTTCTTACCCTGCCTGTAAAATTGATAGGAACCACCCCATCATCTGTGATTCTCAACCCTCGTATTCCAGCGGGCATGTACCAACATCTGCTTCCAAACTTTACGTCGAGTGATCTCGACATCCTGTCCCAACCAATATTTTAAGCACCTTCTCCTACCTAACTACAAAATCAGTCCGTAGAGTGCAGCCATCCTTCCAGCTTCAGGAAAGTACTCTGTGTACTCTCCATGTCAGGGCTCCTCATCCTCCAACTCCCCCCTCCCCTCCCATTCCCAAAATATCAAAATATTAGGTCGAGTTTCTCCTCACCGTACTTTTCATCTCACATTGTTTCCAAGACAACCTCCTACAACGAGCCTCTTCGCCTATTACTCACACCCTGTAACTCAATACAGTGAAGTGCGTTTTGCAAACGTTCGCGGCTGCAAAGCGGTAACGTCAAGCTGCCAGCCTACCAAAAGACGATGAAATTAAATAGTACTTAAGTGAAAAAATATAACGTTGCGCACGTGTGAGAGGATATAAAAAATGACACCATTCGGGAATAAATTCTACTTTCATTTCGCATTAACAAACTTACTACCGCTGGAAAATACCCTCTAAAAGTCACCCACATCAGATTATGCCCAATGTCGTCATATCCTTCTGTTCTCCTCCCGTGGGATGCGACGCAAGGAGGCTATTTTAGAAAACAGCCAGAACCAACAGAGCCGCCGTGTCCAGCGTAAAAAATATACGACAGAAGAGCCGGAAGGGGAGGAGGGATTGGGTGGGCCAGCGATATGGGCTGAGACTTGCTAGCAGGTCAGCTCCGCTAACCGCCTAAATCCTCATTCCACAGTGCCTGCACGGGAAATATCGCGTCCTTATCTTCAAACATACAAAACGCTCCATAAAAGTCCAGGCTGTTGTACCGCTACATTGTACACTCCCCATTATGAGGTTATGAGGACTGAGCATTTACTTGGTTTTTGAATTTTCTGTGGCTCATACGTGGTGCACTACTCCCGACATGAAATGCATCAAATGGTTCAAATGCCTCTGAGCACTATGCGACTTAACATCTATGGTCATCAGTCCCTTAGGACTTAGAACTACTTGAACCTAACTAACCTAAGGACAACACCCAGCCATCACGAGTCAGAGAAAATCCTTGACCCCGCCGGGAATCGAACCCGGGAATCCGGGCGTGGGAAGCGAGAACGCTACCGCACGACCACGAAGTGCGGGCTTAAATGTATCAATAGGTTTACAAATAAGAAATATTTTACGTGTATAGACGCAACTACAGTCTGGCCATTTATGTAACTAAAGTTTTTATTTTGATCTTAATCCAAAACAAAATCTGATAAATGTATCCAGCCACGTAATAGTATCTACTCAGAAATACAATTATTGACTAGAAGTGATTTCAGAATTTTAAAAACAACTTTCATAATCTGCCAGCACTATTAACCTGCAAGCGAGATAGTCATGTACACCCTAACAAAAATTAATGGCGACCCACCACGAAGCGTTATCCCAATGGGACGGAAATCGATAGATGTGATTTACGTGTACAGACAAACAAATGATTACAGTTTCAAAAAAACTGAGTGATTCATGAAAGGGAATGTGCTTCACAAACCGAGCAAATCATTGACGCATTGGTTCACCTCTGGCCGTTATGCAAGTTGTTATTTGGCTTAACACTTTGAAAGAGGTGCGGGATGTCCTCCTGAAGGGCCTCATGACAAATTTTTCCCAACTGGTTCCTTAGATCGTTAAAATCCCGAGCTGTTTGGAGAGCTCTGCCATAATGTTCATAGATGGGGAGAGATGCGGCGGCGTTGCTGACCAAGTCCTGGTTTGAAAAGCACAGAGTCAACCAGTAGAAACTCTCGCCGTGAGCGGACTGGTATTATCTTGTTGTCACTCTTCAGGCTTTCCCGGCGAATGTGTTGTAAATAGTCTTCAAGGTGTGCCGCCGGATGACGTTGTGCAAGTCCCACAATATTTCCTACTAAATGTGAGGCCAGGATGGCTTCCCATTAAGGTCAACAGAACCAGGCGTAGAATATCGTAAACGTACCGCTGTGCTATAAGGGCGCTGCGGAGCATAACCAACTCGGCCCTGCTCGGAAAAGAAATGGCATCCTGGAACATCATTTCCCGTTGTCAGACCGTAAGGCGGGCGAAAGTCTGGTTGATATACCACTGCTGTATCGGGCATTTCCAGACACGTCTTCGTCCCGCAGTCTCCATGACTGGAGTATAATTGTCTTCGGTGATGAATCCTGCACTGAACGGAGCCACTATGACCAGCGGAGACATGTCTGGAGACGTTCTGGTCAGCGATGGGTTACCTACATAACTGGGGGCAGCACTACGGCGCAACAAGCAGGATTAACGGTCTGAGGTGCCATTTCTTTCCGTAGCAAGACTCCTTTGGTTATCATCTGCGTCACGCATACAGCACAGCGGTAGCTCGACGCTGTTCTACAATTCGTTTTGTTGCCCTTCATGGCAAGTCGAACCTGACCTTATATTTCAGCAAGATAATGCACGCCCGCTCACGGTGAGTGTTTCTACTGCCTGTCTTCTTATTTGCCTAACCCTGTCTTGGCTAGTAACTGAGAACGTTGGGAGCATTATGAGAAGGGCCCTTCCACCAGCTCCGGAGCTTACGATTTCAAACGCCAGTTGGACAGAATTTGGAACACTATCCCTCAGAAGGAAGTCCAACAACTCTGTCAATCAGTGCCACGCCGAATATCTGCTTTCACAAGAGCCACTGGTGGATCAACGTGTTATTAATTTGCTCAATTCGTGAAGTTCTTAATCATGAATATAGCATCCATTTTTTCTGAAATTGTAATCATTTATATGTCTCTACATGTGTATCCTACCTCCCACTCTGATAATTTCATCGCACTGCGTCGCTTTCCTTTCTTTGTCGTAAACTGTGTTTTTTTGTAGTAGTGTGCTTTGCTCGTTTTCCTTGACTGTCTTATCATCGCATCTTTGTATCTTAAATATATTGGAGACAAGAGGTTTCTAATAGTGGACTTGTCTGAACATTCCAACAGTATTTACAGGTGTAGCACGGAAGCACTAAGGAAGGAAGAGTTGGGTTGAACTTCTCGAGAACACGAGGTCATTAGAAAAGGAGCACAGGCTCGGAATGTTTCAAGCATGGGGAAGGAACTGTCCGTGGAGGAACCATCCCGGCTTTTGCGTGGAGCTGTCGGATGCAGGTTTGACCCCTCGTCCTCTGCATACGAGTCCAGTAGGCTTACCACAATGCCATGAAATACGTAATTCGATTTTTCTTTTTCATTAACATAGCTTTTATGCTATGGTTGCAGAAAATGTTGCTACAGTGCGTGTCTTTAGTAAAGAATACTTTCTTAAACACGAAACTTGTTTATGGGGAGAAACTTTACCTAGCTAATGCTAATTTAAGTTGTATTAGATGTGTACAGCTGTTTTTGCTTATGAGCGAATTTGACCATGATTAATAATTTGCATTTCATCGCGTCTCGTCCTTTCTCAAACGCACTGGTAATAATATGAGAGGCAAGCGAGCAGCAACAATTATCAGTAATGGCCTACCATATATTTTTATTTGGACGGAACGCTTAGATCTTCCCCCTGAATATGCCTGTTCCCCACCTGGGAAGTTCCCTGCTGCTAGCTTCACTGACTTAAATTAAAAACTGAAGTAGCTTAATATTACAGCCTACCTCTTAAAATTCAAAAGTAATTGCCGCTCATTCGTTTGGAGTTTAGTATGAAGGCACCTACGGTCAGCAGACATCAAGTAAGAGACGAGAAAACTTCTGTGCCTCTTCAAGGCAGAATATTCAATGATCTACACTCCTGGAAATTGAAATAAGAACACCGTGAATTCATTGTCCCAGGAAGGGGAAACTTTATTGACACATTCCTGGGGTCAGATACATCACATGATCACACTGACAGAACCACAGGCACATAGACACAGGCAACAGAGCATGCACAATGTCGGCACTAGTACAGTGTATATACACCTTTCGCAGCCATGCAGGCTGCTATTCTCCCATGGAGACGATCGTAGAGATGCTGGATGTAGTCCTGTGGAACGGCTTGCCATGCCATTTCCACCTGGCGCCTCAGTTGGACCAGCGTTCGTGCTGGACGTGCAGACCGCGTGAGACGACGCTTCATCCAATCCCAAACATGCTCAATGGGGGACAGATCCGGAGATCTTGCTGGCCAGGGTAGTTGACTTACACCTTCTAGAGCACGTTGGGTGGCTCGGGATACATGCGGACGTGCATTGTCCTGTTGGAACAGCAAGTTCCCTTACCGGTCTAGGAATGGTAGAACGATGGATTCGATGACGGTTTGGATGTACCGTGCACTATTCAGTGTCCCCTCGACGATCACCAGAGGTGTACGGCCAGTGTAGGAGATCGCTCCCCACACCATGATGCCGGGTGTTGGCCCTGTGTGCCTCGGTCGTATGCAGTCCTGATTGTGGCGCTCACCTGCACGGCGCCAAACACGCATACGACCATCATTGGCAGCAAGGGAGAAGCGAGTCTCATCGCTGAAGATGACACGTCTCCATTCGTCCCTCCATTCACGCCTGTCGCGACACCACTGGAGGCGGGCTGCACGATGTTGGGGCGTGAGCGGAAGACGGCCTAACGATGTGCGGGACCGTAGCCCAGCTTCATGGAGACGGTTGCGAATGGTCCTCGCCGATACCCCAGGAGCAACAGTGTCCCTAATTTGCTGTGAAGTGGCGATGCGGTCCCTTGCGGCATTGCGTAGGATCCTACGGTCTTGGCGTGCATCCGTGCGTCGCTGCGGTCCGGTCCCAGGTCGACGGGCACGTGCACCTTCCGCCGACCACTGGCGACAACATCGATGTACTGTGGAGACCTCACGCCCCACGTGTTGAGCAATTCGGCGGTACGTCCACCCGGCCTCCCGCATGTCCACTATACGCCCTAGCTCAAAGTCCGTCAACTGTACATACGGTTCACGTCCACGCTGTCGCAGCATGCTACCAGTGTTAAAGACTGCGATGGAGCTCCGTATGCCACGGCAAACTGGCTGACACTGACGGCGGCGCTGCACAAATGCTGCGCAGCTGGCGCCATTCGACGGCCAACACCGCGGTTCCCGGTGTGTCCGCTGTGCCGTGCGTGTGATCATTGCTTGTACAGCCCTCTCGCAGTGTCCGGAGCAAGTATGGTGGGTCTGACAGACCGGTGTCAATGTGTTCTTTTTTCCATTTCCAGGAGTGTATCTTCGAACCTGCTGCGTTGAATCTACCATCAACACTTCAAATACTTTAAGTTTTTACTTAGATGATTATCTAGCTGATTGTCTCGTTGTCATATTTCTGAACTTTGAAATTGTTATATTCAGTAATATTTCACACTCTGAAATACAACACAAAATACATTTCGTTCAGCAGTTCCATAAAAGGACACCAGCTCCATTCTCAACAACTCTCCCGCAAAGACCGTTCAGTCACAAACACGCTCCTAATTAAGTTGTGCACAGCGAAGAAGAGCAGAGATACAACATGTAAATGGAGGGGTTTACATCTTTGCAAGGAAAGGAAGAAAGCCAGTGGGAACTCCGTCTACATGCGGGGTGGAGTCATTCCAGACGTGGAAGGGTCCTTGCGGATGCCACGAGCAGCACAGGGTACAGCCAATTGCAGATGGTGGTTAACATCGGTGTGTCGTTTTCACTTTGGATCAGAAGAGATTCTCTCTGGTTCCGAGCGGCTATCGGAAGTGGTAAAGGCTGCCAGTCTTGTTTGCTAGATGAAAGCAGAGCTGTCGATCTGCAGCATAACTGACAGAACCGACCGCGGGCCTCTGGTACAGAGATGAGTGTAGGGTCTGAATCGGAGGCTAATACGGTTCTGTGACCATGTAGGCTGCAGATCCCTCGACTTATGCCATAGGATGGTAGGGTTTCGGGTTCCGCTGAATAGGTTAGGAGTCCACTACACGCAGGTGGCGGCTACATGGGTAGTGGGAGCCGTGTGGCTTGCAGTGGATTTTTTTTTTTTTTTAGATTATAGGGTCCAGGGAAACTACAGAAAAGGGCGCCACTCTAAAAGAGTACAGGACAAACAGAATGGAAGACTTAGCAACTATCAGTACTGTAGTTGTAAACTGTTCTAGCGGTGTTCGGAAAGAACCAGAGCTTCAGGCGTTATTAGAAACCACTGAAGCTCAAATTGTTATAGATATTGAAAGCTGGTTAGAGCCGGAAATAAGTTCAGCCGGAATTTTTACAAAGGACCTAACCGTGTTCAGAAAATACAGTTGGTGATGGACTGTTTATTTCTGTCAGAAGTAGTCCCCTTATAGTGAATTCAAGTACAGAGTTCCTGTACGTACGGATGGAGGCTACACTTGCCACTCAGTATACATTAATAACTGGTTCGGTTCACCGGCTTCTTTACCGAGATGATACAGTTTCTGAAAAGTTCAAAGAAAGTTCTAGTCTCATTTCAAACAGATAACCCATTCATACAGTTATGGTTGGTAGGGACTTGAACCGTGGCAAGGCGCCTTTGACCCCAAGGCTACCCCGCGTGGCTGCACAATACGTCTGGTTTGACAACTGCGATTTATTATTTTGTCATAGTTTTATAGGACATTGTTGACTTACGTGCAAATATGTTATGAGTAATTCTGTACGACTGTGTTATCCTTACATCTCTTAAATCATTCACAATACTTTCAACGTAAATTGATCGTTACTGTTTTTACGCTGTGTACAGGATTATTTGTGGAGGTGTCTGATAGCAGAGCTTTATTTAATAGCTACGGCCGATGGGTGTGGCCGAGGGGTGCTAGGCACTTCAGTCTGGAACCGCACGTCCGCTACGGTCGCAGGTTCGAATTCTGCCTCGGGCATGGATGTGTGTGATGTCCTTAGGTTAGTTACGTTTAAATAGTTCTAAGTTCTTCGGGACTGGTGACCTCAGATGTTAAGTCCCATAGTGCTCAGAGCCATTTGAACCATTTTTAATTCGACGAATGTCCGTTTGTAGGAGCTATTGACAGCCAATGCTTGTTTCGCAGGTTATCGTGATAAATAATACAGAGTTAAATGTTCGAAAGACACCTGTTGGCTGACTGTTAGACCATCAGTACCTTTTGGGACACTTTTACCAGGATGCGGTATACTATAAAGTTCCTAATATCCTGTTGAAGATCAACGCTACATCTCTTGTTCTGCCGGTGATGTTTTTGTTTCCTTTTGACTTCATACTGGTTTTCAGCTGCCTGTGTGCACTATACTATGATTTTTCTCTGTATTTTACCTTTTTATGTTTCATGTTGAGTATTCTTGTTCTGATTGAGGTTTAACACAGCTATGCTTCCTAAACTCTATGAACGCTATAGCGTTTGCGGTTCCCAAGTGTGATGGACTACACTGAACATAATTTTGTTTTTCCATCTTGACAAATATCTCCTTTGTATTGCATATTCACAGTATATAAATATTTGAGATTCTTTTGAGAAGTCACATATTCCTTTATGGTTTCGACAAGCATAAATAAGCTTTCGTTTGAAAGTCTGCACAAAAGTTTTAGTCTCTATTCATCTCAATTTTTTCTCTTTTATGGAAAAGCGAAATTTCAGGATTTGTACAAAACTTTTTATTTGGTTCTGTCTCTCCCAGTGTCATAAGCAAAGGAAATCTGGAAAATGTTTTGAAAAACAGTAAGATATCAGCAAGTTTACATCACAATAAATTACGGATAGCTGAGTGAAATAGATCTTAAACAGCTCTCCTTCTTAAATGTGCAGATGGATACAAGAAATCTGCGCTGCTGAACGGTATTTAAAAGCTAAACTGATGCAAATGGACTAAATAAATCAAGCTATATTGGTCGGACATTCACAATAGGGCTAAGTAAAATTGGGGAAGAAGTTGAACGTAAGAAAGAAAGAAATTATCTTGGCTCGACATTCCATCAAAGCTGGAGCTAAAAATATGCTGACAAGTCCTGAATAAGTGAAGGAAAACTGCAGTTTATCGCTCAAACAAGAAATTGTAGCACTGAGAAGGTTGATATTCAGAACAGCCATTTAGGTTAGTTGGAGATGAATGGAAAAATAGAGCAGTGTGACGAAACCTCTTGAAGATCCCGTCGTATAAAGAAATGTTTTCAAGCAGAGGATGATTAAATGTAGCATCGAGAAAGCGAAAATCATTAATGTTACAACATGACGTGCGAATGGCAAGAGGCTTATAAGCTTAAAAAAAAGGGAAAACATGATGCAAGATTACATAGATGTGCGGTGGATGACTCCTGTCACGAAACTCGAGAAGAGGAGATTGAAATTGAGTAACACACAGCACTCAATGTTTTGAGCGCAAAAAAATACATAGGATTCGCTAAAATTAGATAGAGGCGCCTGAATTACGAAACTAATTGATTTTCTTTTTTTCCAAAGTTTGTAAAACAGTATTCCTATCACAAACTACGCAGCACAACATTACCATAATTTTAGCAAGGGAGGAACAAGAGTATAAATTAGGAACTTATCAATGAATCAGTCAAGAAACTCACGTTTGTTTGTTGCCGGCTACAGTAGTATCAAAAAATATAACATAAAAATAAAATAATTATTGGACAATCCTTCAGTAATGTATCAGATATCTGACGTTTGAGAAAAACCATGGAATTTATTGCAATCATTTGTGGCGCGGTGTTACAGCGACTTTATATTATGACTGATATTAAAAAAATGGTCTTAGGTTGCAGAGTGCTCATTATTGAATCAAAAACGATGCGTTTCACCCGGGCAGGGCTTTATTTGGTCATCTGGAACTACAGCGGGAAATATACGTAATAAATTACCTAACTACTATATTCAAAAGTGAAAACAGAAAACATGGGATCTGGTATAAACCAACCAAGAATAAACATAAAAACCACAAAGAAAACAACTACAGAAGAATGCTTAAAAAGAGTAAACTTCGATTAACGTCGTACGATGTGGTTCTTCAGTCACAGTAGCCCAGTGTAAGACACACCCATAAACTGTAAGCATGACCCCGGAAACAAGTACTAGGGAAACGAGGGATGGGGAGGGGTGGAGGGCTTTGAGACCATTCTCACAAAGTGTGTCCTCACTAATAACACAATCAAAGGCTACTCATGGCGCTTGTTAAGATAACACGCACTAGGTAACGCCAAATTTAGGTACATAGCCATCATTAAAAAACACTATAGTAGACAGAAGGAAATTCTCATAAGAGCTACATACACGCGAAATAGGATATAAACTGTATAAATAGTATTACAGAATACTGTCCAATAACACGGGTATGGAGATCATATACGTGAACATAGTACAATTAAATGGAAAAAAAATTAGAAACAAGAGGAAGAAGTGCAGGAGAGATACGCAACGCAGTAAACAGACACGAAGACGACATAAAATAAGAAGAGTAGTACAAGACTTTTCTAATTAAAAATTAATGAAACCATGCACCGGGACGCGAGGTAGAACGCACACAAGCGCGAATCCTTGTTAATAAAAATTTGTATGCAGAAAGACTAAAACTAAAAGAGGGCCGATAATTCTCAAGAGCGTGTAGTCCAAAATACAACTCGTTTATAATCCTAAAACTGTCGTATAATTCTTCTGTCGTGCGCAGGATCCTTCCGTATAAAACAAAACAATTCTGCAAATGTAAATATTTACAAAATGTATTACAATTAGAAAACTATAATTTTATAAGATAAAATCATAACAGCAACCTAAATTTTGTAAATTAAAAACTGTGCCGTCATAATGAAAAACAAATGTACAGGAGGGCGGGCTAGGAGACACACAAGGAAAATCGAATATCAGTAAAATTAAGTAAAATGACTGAAGCAAAAATAGAAATTGTGATTGTGGATATATGCTGATATTACCGTAAAAATCTGCTATAAAAGCTGTAGGTTTATTCTTGGTGGTTTTTATACCAAGAATAAAGCTACGGTGTTTTTCACTTTAGTTTATCTGGTACTAGAGGCGCATTTGATGAATGATTTTTGGTGACAATAATAACAATAATTCATACGTGTTTTCTTATCCTTTAGGTCTTACGTGTTCACCCTTTTTCGTTTCGCTTGTGTTCAGGATAGGACGACGCTCAGTTATTTATTATGTTCATTTTTCATTGTAATTGCGGTTAACCTCATGATGCCCTACTAGGGTGAAACATATCGTTTTTGAAGCAATGAAGGATACTGTACAGTCTAGACCTGTTTTGTAATATTAAATCACTGTAAAAAAAGTATATCTTTTACTCTTATGCACATAGAACCTTAGAAGTAAGGTGTCCCAGTTAATTTTTGTTTTTCACAAACATAAAAAGAAAAAAGTTTGACTATCCGACGTTTGAAGCCAGTGGGCAACGCGATCTCCGTTCGCCCTTTACAGTCGATCCACCACAGTTTCTGCTCGCTGTTAAGAAACGCTCTTAAATGAAGCTGACAGTGCGAAAATGGTGTGTATTTACGAAGACTGAAACTGTGTTGTCACCGGCAGACACCTTTAAATTGGCCGCGGTCGTCGGACCCGCGTGTCGCCACTATCAGTGATTGCAGACCGAGCGCCGCCACACGGCAGGTCTAGAGAGACTTCCTAGCACTCGCCCCAGTTCTACAGCCGGCTTTGGTAGCGATGGTTCACTGACTTCTACGCTCTCATTTGCCGAGACGATAGTTTGCATAGCCTTCAGCTACGTTATTTGCTACGACCTAGCAAGGCGCCAGTATCCGTAGTATTGATATTGTGAATCATGTACCATAAAGAGCGACGTTCTCTGTTAATGGGTTAAAGTTAAGTATTCTCAAGTCTAATTCCCTTGTCATGTTCCAGACCTCACGCCAGCCTGCGTGAGCTAAAACGCGTGCATTTCGGCCTCCTTTAATAACACAGGGTTGGCTCTCCAGCCAACCACAACATTGGCGACGAGGCAAAACAGAGTTCTTATCGATATTGCTCTGATTTACTTGTGTAATGGCTTCGCCACAATCTCCAGATGTACTGTCCGAATTTTATCGCTTACAGAATCAGCAGACGCAGGGCTTATTGGATGCCCTTGGACAGCTCGTCCAGGGTCAACGTGCGATGCAAAACGATGCGGCAGCAGCCGCTTCACCGCTAACGCAGCCACAACATGCTGCACTGGAAAGCTGGGCGGAGTGATCACGCCAATTAGGATTCCATCTCGCCGCCTACAGAATTCAAGGTAACGAGCGGCAGCGTTTCCTCCGTCGGGGTTCAAACGTATCGTGTGATAGTCAAATTATTTCCCCGACGCGACGTAGCAACTCTGTCCTACGAAGAAATTTTGTCTGCATTGGATGCATATTTCAAAGAATCAGTGTAGTTGCGAAAAGGTATGCCTTATTTCATACAAAACGTACGGCAGGTCAGACTGATCAGGAGTGGGTTGCAACCTTGCAAGGCCTTCCTAGGGATTGCGCTTTTGAGTTTCAATGTGGACTCCCTTATTCAGATACTATGGTATGTGATGCAATTGCACAGAACATTTCTGATGTTCGTATAAGGGAACAGATTTTGAAACTAGTCAATCCCTCCCTCCAACAAGTGATGGACATATTGGATCGGCAGGACACACTTGACTTTGCTCAGGAATCATTTGAAACTTCGCCAGCAGTGTGTCAGGTTAACCGGCCGGCCGGGCGAGCTGCACGGGGAAGTAAACAGCCCTCTCGCCCGGCTGCCCCGCTGCCGCCAGGCTCTCTGCCACGAGTACCGCGCCGGCAAGCAAATGCAGTGATCAAATCATGCCCGCGGTGTGCTACTAAACATTCGCGTGAGAATTGCCCGTCACGCCGAGCTATTTGCTTTTATTGTAATAAAAAAGTGCATGTTCAGAGTGTTTGCCAGAAAAAGCTCAGATCGGAAGCTCAAAACGGTTCCCGGCCCTTTGCTGCGCACCGGAATCGGAATCGAACCAAGGATACTCAGGCTCGCGAAACTTCGCCCATGGAAATTCATATAGTTCATTCCACTCCGCCCAGTGCCACTCTCTATAACAGTGACTGTGTCCGTTCCAAAAGTAGTGTACGTCGACATCGCCGGAACTCCCGTCGAGTAGCAAGTGATTATGTACCAGTGTCAGTTCACGTTGCACGAGACAGTCGCTCTTGTCGTCAGCAGGACAATAAACTTTTTTTGGACTTGGACATTAACGGCAAAGTGATACTGTTCCAGCTCGATACCGGAGCAGCAGTTTCACTGATCAATCAAGACACTTACAAACTGCTGGGCACAACTCCGTTGCGTGCCGCAAAGGTTAATTTAAGTAGTTATTGCGGTCAAGCTATCCCTGTGTTAGGACAGTGCAGCCTTCTTGCAACATACAAAGGACAAACAAAACTTGTGTCAATTTACGTCCTTCTTTCCTCTTCTGCAGTGAACTTGTTTGGTTTCGATTTATTTCAGTTGTTTAACTTGTCTATAGTAAATCGGGTTCTCTCAATGAACCAGACTGTGCCCTCAGACAGTGTTTCTCGTCTATGTGAAGAATTTGCAGACATTTTTGCACCGGGCCTCGGTTGCGCTGAGAACTATAATGCACATTTGGAACTGAAAGTAAACGCGCAACCGAAATTTTTCAGAGCGCGCAATGTTCCCCACGCATTGCGTGATGAGGTCGCAAAAACATTACACCATTTGGAATCACAAGGTGTGATTGAACGTGTGCAGGCTTCTCTCTGGGCATCACCCTTAGTAATTTTACCAAAACCTTCCGGAAAATTGAGACTTTGTGTGGACTTCAAGGCAACAGTGAATCGACAACTAGTAATTGCAACTTTTCCTTTACCCCGCCCGGAATATCTTTTTGACAAACTGTGTCCGGGTAAATATTTTTCGAAGTAGGACCTCGCAGATTCGTACTTGCAAATACCGGTGGACGAAGACTCCCAGCGCGTTTTGGTGGTTAACACGCATCTTGGTTTGTATCGATTCAAATGACTGCCATTCGGGTGTGCATCGGCCCCTGCATTGTTTCAGCAATATCTACGAACTGTTTGAGCGTCGGTCCCTACTGCAGCAAATTATCTGGACGATATTGTGATCTCTGGATAGACGGAAGAAGAACATTTGGCCAATCTCAGAACATTATTTCAGGTCTTGCGACAAAATGGTCTTCGCTTGCGGAAGAACAAATGTGTGTTTTTTGCTCGTGACTTGCTATACTTATGACATGTATTCAATGCCCAAGGCATACATCCCAGTCCAACGCACCTCCGTGCCATACAAGACTTGCCGTCGCCGCAGAATTTGAAGCAGCTACAGAGTGTGCTGGGAAAAATCAACTATTACCATAAATATATTTCGCATGCCTCTTCCATTTCAGATCCGCTTCATCGCTTACGCCGTAAGGGTGTTCCGTTCGTCTGGACGACGGAATGCGAACGCGCCTTTCGCCAGTTGAAATCGGCGTTACTGTCCAATACTTGCCTTACGCCATTCGATCCCCAGAAGCCCCTTTTGTTGATGGTGGATGCATCTGATTTCGGGATCGGTGCTGTGCTTGCTCACAAAGATGGATCGCACGATCGCCCTATTGCCTTTGCGTCCAAATTGCTCTCGTCTGCCCAAAGAAATTATTCACAGATCGAGAAAGCATTGGCCCTCGTATTTGGTGTTACAAGGTTTCATGATTTCTTGTATGGTCGTCACTTTACCATAATCACAGACCACAAACCTTTGGCATCGCTTTTTCATCCGACCAAGCCTGTACCTCCACGTACAGCGCAGAAATTCATTCTCTGGTCTATTTTCCTCTCGCAGTACCGCTACGATATCTTCTATCGGTCCACTGCTAAGCACGGAAACGCCGATGCGTTGTCCCGCTTGCCTGTTGCTGAGGGTAGGGCATTCGATTCCTCCAACCTTGCTTGCATGTTCATAGATGCGGAAACCGATGACGTGGTCGAATCGTTTTCGATTGATTTTCGTCGTGTAGCTACAGCCACAGCTGCCGACCCTGTCCTTGCTCCCGTTCTGCGTTTTGTTGCTACGCAATGGCCCTTGTCAAAGTCACGGATCGGGGACCCGCTGGTTCGCCGATTTTTTGCTCAGAAGGATAGACTTTTTGTACGACGTGGTGTTTTGTTGTTGCGTTCTGATGATCATTCCAGGGTCGTGGTACCACGTTCGTTACGGTCCTCTGTCTTACAGCTTCTCCACCAAGGACATTGGGGTATAGTGCGAACGAAACAACTTGCTCGTCAGCACTGTACTTGGTTCGGAATCGATGCCGCGATTACGAATATGTGCTCTTCTTGCATGGTGTGTGCCGAACAACAATCAGCACCACCGCGGAAATTCTTTGCATGGCCAAAAGCCACTTCACCTTGGCAACGCTTACACATCGATTTTGCAGGTCCATTCTGGAATGCTCGATGGCTGGTTGTGATAGATTCATTCAGTAATTTTTCTTTTGTTGTCCGGATGTCTTCCACGACGTCCTCTGCCACCATCCAAGCGTAATCCGCTATCTTTTGCATTGAAGGTCTTCCACAGTCTATTGATTCCGACAATGGCCCACAATTCATGTCTGCAGAATTTGTCATTCTGCAAGGCCAATGGTATTCAACATCTGACGTCCGCGCCGTTTTCGCCGCAGTCAAACGGTGCCGCTGAACCATTGGTCAGGACTTTCAAGTCACAGATGTCGTAAGTTGAAAGAGTCGCATTATCGGGAAGACGCGTTATTGCTTTTTTTGTCCTCGTATCGCTCTCAGCCCCGAGATGGTCGCTCGCCAGCTGAGTTGCTCCAGGGTCGTCATCATCGAAACTTGATGTCTTTGCTACAACCGCCGCATCAGGTTCCTGTGCTGTGGCAGACACCTGCTTTTGCTCCAGGCGACGTTGTCTACTATCGCCACTACCGAGGTTCACGGCGTTGGCTCGAAGGGCGCATTCTTTGCTGCCTCGGCCCCGCTATGTATCTGGTTTTGGGCGCCTCTGGTGAGGTGCGTCGGCATTTGAATCAGCTGCGCCTCAGTCGTCGCACGGGATCTGCCGCTCGCCGTCTGCTTTCAGCGACAGTGCCGTCCGGTCAGCGCCACGGGGACCCATCTACTGGCTCGCCTCAGCCCCAAGTGTTACCGACGCTGCCTTCCATTTTGCCCCATGGCGACGCGCCGCCGCCGCCGCCTGTTCTCCCGCCGGCGACGGCCGCAGTGGACGCGTCGCTGCAACCGCCGGGCGCCTCCCTGGGTCACGCGCCGCCGATCGCTTCCCGTGACCAGTTGTCCTCCGACATGGAACTCTTGCCCGCTCCGAACCATATGTCGTCTTCGCCCGTCGGGTGCCCCGGCCCGATGGAGGTCGACCCTTCGGCCCCTCCTGTCTCTCTACGGGCGCATACACCGCATGTTGGCGTGCACCCTGGAGCAGGTTTTCAGGCGTTTCCTAGCTCCCCGCAGTCCGAATGGCAGGGTGCGGGTGGCACAGCCTCGCCTGTTGTTAGGCTCCCCACCTCGTCGCATACGTCAACATGCGGTCCTCCCCACGGCGGGCGGAAGCCTTATGCCACAACCGTACGCCGATTTGCGGGGGAGGAATGTGGTGTCACCGCCAGACACCACACTTGCTAGGTGGTAGCCTTTAAATCGGCCGCGGTCCGGTAGTATACGTCGGACCCGCTTGTCGCCACTATCAGTGATTGCAGACCGAGCGCCGCCACACGGCAGGTCTAGAGAGACTTCCTAGCACTCGCCCCAGTTCTACAGCCGACTTTGGTAGCAATGGTTCACTGACTTCTACGCTCTCATTTGCCGAGACGATAGTTAGCATAGCCTTCAGCTACGTTATTTGCTACAACCTAGCAAGGCGCCAGTATCCGTACTATTGATATTGTGAATCATGTACCATAAAGAGCGACGTTCTCCGTTAATGGATTAAAGTTAAGTATTCCACCAGCTACGTCCGTTTTTCTCAATTCTAATTCCCTTGTCATGTTCCAGACCTCACGCCAGCCTGCGTGAGCTAAAACGCGTGTATTTCGGCCTCCTTTAATAACACAGGGTTGGCTCTCCAGCCAACCACAACAGAAAAATTCTCATTGTTCTTTCAAATGCGGAAAATACCAGATCCCCAGGTACGTGACTTGTGCGAGCGAGTGGGAAAGCGATTTGGCTGCACCACGGAGACACCAAATGACAAACCTACGAACCACCAGCTGACAACTCGGGAGGACGACGGTTCAATCGTGTCTCCGGCCATCCTGATTAAGGTTTCCCGTTATTTCCCTAAATCGCTTCAGGCAAATGCCGGGATGGTTCCTTTGAAAGGCCACGGCCGATTTCCTTCCCAATCCTTTTCTAACCCGAGCTTGTGCTCCGTCTCTAATGACCTCGTTGTCTACGGGACGTTAAACACTAACAACCACCACCACCACCAACTGACAACTGGCGCCGTACGTAAGTTATAATCCACATCTAGCTTCTGTCTTCATTTATGTACAATATTCAGACTTGTAAAATTTGATTAATATCTTCAAAAGTCAATGTTACAAAAAAGGCGTAAGACTATATTGAAACCCATTTGCACTATAATAAAGATTTGATGACAATGAAACTAGAATTACAAAGACATAATTTTGGACTGGGAGTAAGTGACTTAGGTACAGCGATGTTGGTCGTGCATCTTTGAAAAGAATGTGTAATGCACTCCAATATACCGCCATTGGATTTTTTTTTTTAATCACATGAAGTCTTTGGTGCATCAAAGCCCATAGCAACTGAAGATAAATGGTTGATGTCCTAGCTGACTGTATCGTTATAGAAAGGAAACGGGGATATTTCAGAGAGTGTAGCAAAATAGATATCTCAAAGAATTAAATTACAATCCTCTACCAACCGTACAGTTTTGGCCCCAAGGTTCAAATGTTCAAATGTGTGTGAAATCTTATGGGACTTAACCCTTAACTACTATGGTCATTCACAGGAACACAATTACTATGGAGGGGTTTCACAGACCGCATTTTTCTGTTTTATATATCAAACCAGAATTTTTCTGAATATATATAGTTTCTTGACTTCCAGTCATTCATTACACTTCTTACTTTTATAGAAATTTGATTTTTTTAAACACTTCGACAATTAAAACAAAGCGAAATCTGGAGTATATTTTTATTTTATGAGTTACGAAAATAACAGCAAATAGTTAGCTCTCTACTCACAGACAGATTTCCATGAGAGGGATTTGTATTACAAACTGGCAATATAACGAGGTGGAAAAATCCGCCATGACTTACGATAAATTGTGTGCGAAGTTAGCTTTGTTTACGACTCACTTTGCAATGTAGAGCGAATATTTCAGTCCATAAGTTTATGAATAGAGAAACTTTGCCACCATTTTACTTTTGAAATTACAAGTAAAAACTAAATACTTGTTCTCATGTGCCACTGAATCATACTTTAGTCAATTTCCATCTGCAAACGCTTCACGCAGACCTTCCTAGAACATTCCAAACAAATCGGAACACCACGCTGTTGACATGGATACCTTGTTTTCCTTTTCAGATGAGGAGGGCAAATGGTGCACGGTTTTTCGATTTTCGAATTCTTCTTTTGGTGTCTGAGGCTCATCTTGCAAGTGAAGACATCTGTCTCGCATAACACAGAAGGCCCAGCTTTCCCCGCCATGGAGAAACAATAGCATGCAAAAAAAACACGGCATGCAAACACTATGGTACGTCTGTGAGAGCTCTCAAGGCTAATAATTACGAAACAAAGAGCAGCAACAATGCAAGAATGATGGCACGTGTAGCTTGACAGCCAGTAGGAAGGTACATGGAAGAGTCCATTTGGCTTTGCAGGGCTGTGAGAAATATCTCGACACAAAAACGAGTAGCGGTCTGAGAGACGATCGATAGTGGTTTAGGGTTAACTGCTAAGGTCATTAGTCCCTACCTAAGCTTACACACTACGTAACCTAAATTATCCTAAGGACAAAAACACACATCCATGCCCGAGGGAGGACTCGAAACTCCGCCGGGACCAGCCGCACAGTCCATGACTGCAGCGCCCAGACCGCTCGGCTAATCACGCGCGGCTGGCCCCAAGGGTTAATGGCATCCTATAGGCAAGGGGTCTCCAAACGTTTTAGTCCGCGGGCCACATTGACTCCTTCACGAAGCCATAAGGGTCAAGATCTGCCTAGTGGGATTAAAGCACCCTAGCACTCCATGATGAAATGTAATGTAAGGCTAAATGAAAGATGAAATCGCAAAAATCTAAGGTTGTGGGAATAGCTAGCACTGAAACGAACTACGATTTTTATTTAATTAGATAATTTTGATTGGTGGACGTGTTGTTGTTGTTGTGGTCATCAGTCCTAAGACTGGTTTGATGCAGCTCTCCATGCTACTCTATCCTGTGCAAGCTTCATCTCCCTGTACCTACTCCAACCTACATCCTTCTGAATCTGCTTAGTGTATTCATCTCTTGGTCTCCCTCTACGATTTTTACTCTCCACGCAGCCCTCCAAGGCTAAATTTGTGATCCCTTGATGCCTCAAAACATGTCCTACCAACCGATCCCTTCTTCTAGTCAAGTTGTGGAACAAACTTCTCTTCTCCCCAATCCTATTCAATACCTCCTCATTAGTTACGTGATCTATCCACGTTATCTTCAGCATTCTTCTGTAACACCACATTTCGAAAGCTTCTATTCTCTTCTTGTCCAAACTAGTTATCGTCCATGTTTCATTTTCATACAAGGCTACACTCCATACAAATACTTTCAAAAACGACTTCCTGACACTTAAATCTATACCGATGTTAACAAATTTCTCCTCTTCAGAAAGGATTTCCTTGCCATTGCCAGTCTACATTTTATATCCTCTCTACTTCGACCATCAGGTATTTTACTTCCTAAATAGCAAAACTCCTATACTACGTTAAGTGTCTCATTTCCTAATTTAATTCCCTCAGCTTCACCCGATTTAATTTGACTGCATTCCGTTATACTCGTTTTGCTTTTGTTCATGCTCGTCTTATATCCTCCTTTCAAGACATTGTCCATTCCATTTAACTGCTCTTCCAAGTCCTTTGCTGTCTCTGACAGATTTACAATGTCATCGGCGAACCTCAAAGTTTTTATTTCTTCTCCATGGATTTTAAGACCTACTCCGAATTTTTCTTTTGTTTCCTTTACTGCTTGTTCAACATAGAGATTGAATAACATCTGGGAGAGGCTACAACCCTGTCTCACTCCCTTCCCAACGACTGCTTCCCTTTCATGCCCCTCGACTCTTATAACTGCCATCTGGCTTCTGTACAAATTGTAAATAGCCTTACGCTCCCTGTATTTTACCCCTGCCACCTTCAGAATTTGAAAGAGAGTATTCCAGTTAACATTGTCAAAAGCTTTCTCTAAGTCTACAAATGCTAGAAATGTAGGTTTGCCTTTTCTTAATCTTTCTTCTAAGATAAGTCGTAAGGTTAGTATTGCCTCAAGTGTTCCAACATTTCTACGGAATCCAAACTGATCTTCCCCGAGGTCAGCTTCTACCAGTTGTTCCATTCGTCTGTAAAGAATTCGCGTCAGTATTTAGCAGCTGTGACTTATTAAACTGACAGTTCGGTAACTTTCACATCTGTCAACACCTGCTTTCTTGGGATTGGAATTATTATATTCTTCCTGAAGTCTGAGGGTAATTTGCCTGTCTCATACATCTTACTCACCAGATGGTAGAGTTTTGTAATGACTGGCTCTCCCAAGGCCGTCAGTAGTTCTAATGGAATGTTGTCTACTCCTGGGGCCTTGTTTCGACTCAGGTCTTTCAGTGCCCGGTCAAACTCTTCACGCAGTATCTTATCTCCCATTTCGTCTTGATCTACATCCTCTTCTATTTCCATAATATTGTCCTCAAGTACATCGCCCTTGTATAAACCTTCTATATACTCCTTCCACCTATCTGCCTTCCCTTCTTTGCTTAGAACTGGGCTGCCATCTGAGCTCTTGATATTCATACACGTGGTTCTCTTCTCTCCAAAAGTCTCTTTAATTTTCCTGTAGGCAGTATCTATCTTACCCCTAGTGAGATAAGCTTCTACATCCTTACATTTGTCCTCTAGCCATCCCTCCTTAGCCATTTTGCACTTCCTGTCGATCTCATTTTTGAGACGTTTGTATTCCTTTTTGCCTGCTTCGTTTACTGCGTTTTTATATTTTCTCCTTTCATCAATTAAATTCAATATTTCTTCTGTTACCCAAGGATTACTATTAGCCCTAGTCTGTTTACCTACTTGATCGTCTGCTGCCTTCACTACTTCATCCCTCAAAGATACCCATCCTTCTTCTACTGTGTTTCTTTCCCCCATTCCTGTCAATTGTTCCCTTATGCTTTCCCTGAAACACTCTACAACCTCTGCTTCTTTCAGTCTATCCAGGTCCCATCTCCTAAATTTAGCACCTGACCGAAATTCTGGCCAATTTCCCAGACAAGAAAAGTATTTCACTGCACATTATTCACGAAAGCACCCTGCAAAGTTAACGAAATCTCACTCATTGTTAGCAACACTATTACTGCAAGACGTAACTGAGGTAGAATGCGTCAATGCATTATTATTTCAAGCGGCGCAACAAAAAGTTTAGTTATGTAGTCCTGTAGCGAGTAGCAGAGCCAATGACGAGGTGTATTGGTCGCGATAGGCCTTGAAACTCAATTGTTGGCGGCATATTTACCACCTCAAATATTTGGCGGGCCGGATACCGGGGATGTCCGGCGAGCCTACGCGGTCCGGTTTGCTGACCCTTGCGGGCTGGTTTGGGCCCGCTGGTCGTAGTTTGGAGACCACTGCTATAGGCCAATGGATATTGCAAACAGCCTTTAGCGCCCTCTTTAAGAAGCACCACTCTTAACGGTACATCGTCTAATGCATTTCCTAGTTAAGTGTGCGTCTCTCTATCTCTTGTTCTGATTTTTCTGAAGTAATTTGCAAGTAGCGTTTAAACCGCCAGTTTCCCAGTAGGCAAAGGCTGCAATGAATAGACGGAACAAACCATGAGAAATTAATCACAGTGATCAATCTATAAAGGAATAATCGGCATAGTAAGAACACTCCCATCAGTATTTGCTTTACGTAAAGCGAGTGCTTGCTGCTATATTCTAAAACAACAATAAACGACACGTAAAATGTTTCCTACAGCTTTCTTTTGTGGTTTCAAACCTATGTTGATCTTTCAGATCGAGAGATGTTAAGAACTGCCTCGTACGAAACGTTTCATTTGACTCCGTTGTCGTATTCATTCTTAAACATAAGCAAGTAATACAGGTTACTTCATCATCCCCTAGTTTATTGCAACACTACGCAGTTTGATGGTTTACGCCATCATCTTCAGCTAGAGTATCACATACTTAGATTTCTGCTGTTTGTGCAAAGCATACACGTCGTTTCAGAGCAGCAGGTGAATGCAAAATACCATGACAGGCTTCTGTCTGGAGATAAAAAGGTTTTGTTTCTGAAACAACACTGCTGAAGATAAAAGCCTAGATTATATGTAAGTGATGTGTAATAATTTGTATAGTAAACCCGAATATACAAGAAAAAACTTCACACAGCATCTTTTTATTTCACTTTACCTACAAGTAAACGTTTCTATTGAATAATTCTTAACTTCAACAAAATTCTAATACACACTGCCGTTGTTAGGTTTTACTTTTTTATGTGTACATCTTATTCTTTTATAATTTTATTTTTAACGCGGTGCTCTTTGTGGATAAAAAAATTTTGACGAGGAAAGATGTTTTGCACTTGATCTGTTTCGGTGCGAGACGACAGCGATCTACGCTAACACTAGGAATGTACATTCGTTATTCTCCACCTAACAATAAGTGGCAGAACCATCGAAACGGTCAGTGGTATAATAAGCAAGTGGCTGGCGCAGAAAAATGTTCTGTTTACGTGTAACTACGAGTAACAATGCTTCTGATGCCGTCCATCATGAATGAAATGATTAATCACACGTTTCTTTCGATAGCCATAATACTGGGATTCTTCTGTCATACGAATTCTGTGTGATTTTGGAGCACTTGATAGAAACACTACAGATAAATTAAATACAATGGAGAGCAACTAGAGCCAGTGGTCCAAGACAGCAGCTCTTAAGCCCTGGCCTCCCTGCTTTTAGTTAACTGCTCCCCCGCTATCTGGCCCGCCCAGTTGTAATCCTACCGCCTTTCCGCCCCCTCAAGGCCCCACCCCTTTTTACTTAGTTCTGCCTGGCTCCCGGGGCTATAAATCTACTTACCCAACTCTCGCTTCAGCGTTGCCGACTCTAGCGGCGAATGGAGTTTGGCTTCCGCGCCTCTACACTGCCAGTTTTCTCTAGTTTTTCCGCTATTTTATTGCGAGAAGCTCTGGTGAGTGAACGAATGTGGAAACTGCCGGACGACAAACGAACTAGTTCAGAAACCTACCGCATCTTAAATATATTTCATTAGTTACTTGTGTGTGCATTTTATTGGCTAAGAATATAGACGTTAACCTCTTTCATACGTCCATTTAACCATCCAGCACAAATCATGTTAATATCGTATACGGTAGGAGGGGTAATTTTTGAGTTACTTCACGAAGAAGTGTCTCGTTAAGGATGCCGTCTAAATACATTAACACTGTGTCAGAAAATACTGACTTACATAGTGCAGAGGCTGACAGTATCTAAAACGGGTGACATCAGTACAAGTCAACATAGTAACCTGTGACTTTAGATTGCCCGTATTTGATAATTATTTAATTTAAATAGCGCAGTTTTCGCTCAACGGTCCGCGCAAAAGCTACTTGGATTTTAGTTCCTATATTAAGTCTGGCAGTATTAGGATCTTCTTCCAGTCTCTTAAACTAGATCATTCGTATCAGCACATTTTCAAATGACCATTTATGTACACCAATGATACTAGTTATCAAAACATTAGAGAAAAGTACCAGCATTTATTATCAATAATAATAACTATTATAATTATAATTATAATAATCCAAAATATGACGGATCAAGACACAGTAACAACCATCATTTACGATAACGTTAATATCAATACATTTAGTACATTTCAAACCTTGGTATTACAATCTCAACACAACAGAGGAGCAGAGAATGAGGCGACAATAAAACTGTTGCTTAAGAAAGGAAAAGACAGACTTTACGATATGGTGCTCTCTTGGAACGAAGGCACTGAGAGTCGAGTTAGCTGGATTTAAGAGGATAGCAAACTTTATTATTGTGGGGGGACGTGGATCATTGTTTATTTTTTAAGGTGCAACAGATTTCATAGCAAGTAGTTCAAGACTTAGGGTCAGAAACGCAAAGAGCTTCTTAGGAAGATGGATAATGTATTCAGTACTATAGTGATCATCTCACGTCCGCGAGACCGAGTGTTCCTGCTACTATGTTCAGAATCAGTTTTCAGACATAAAAATGAATGAGTAGGTTAGCAGTATTTGAGCAGGCAGTGGAACAACTAATTTGTGTAATAGTCTCTATACCTACCCACTCGTAGTGGTAGCGTAGCGTAGTTGCTAGCATCCTGAGCTCGCATTTGGTGTGCCTCTGATATCCTCGTCATCAACTGGACACTGAGCACTAAGCTCACGTTCCCCAATTTTTTAAAAGAACAAACTCGTCAGTTTACTGACTGATTAGATACGGCTTGCCACAGTTTCGTGTGCCAGCCTCTGCGATTCATAGTGGCACCTACACGAAACATTCTCAGTTGTTTGCTTTTTATACTCGTATTGCAGTCTCTATCTTTCTATAAAATTTTTGCTGTATTCGAGTTTCTCTCTAACCCTGCAATTTATTCCCTTGCGTCATATCATCTTGACCCTTTTTGCCATCGATGTTGTCCATTTATTCTATTCTTTCTTAAAACTACAAACAACTTCCTCATTTCTCATCTTACCAATCCACTCAACTTACGGGATACTTCTATGAACACACGTCTCTAACTATGCGTTTTCACACAACCAATGTTTCACTTCTATTTGGCGCCATGTTGCAAATGTACGAAAATTGTCGCCACTATTTGACGCAAGCATATTTATTTCAGCTACGAATGCTCGCTTCGTTTGAGATTTCCCTTCTTAGTCGTTCTGCTTCAGGAAGTTGTCCGTTATTTTGCTTCCAAGGCATCAGAATTTCTTAATTTTTTTTTCACATGGCCACTCGCTGGTATTTTCGCCCCTTTTTTATTTCTTTTTCTCTCAATCCATATTCTGGGTTTAGTCAAAAGATCCTGTAGTTCTTCGTAACTTTCACAGAGCATTTCAGTGTCATCTGCGAAAGTTATCATTGACATCCTTCCCGCTTCTCAACCTCTCTTTATATATTTCTTCATTGCTTCTTCGATTTGTAGGCTGGAAGAAAGAGAAGAAATATATTACTGCCCTACACAATTTTTGATTCGAAGGTGCACTCTGCCACTCTCATAAGTGCTTTTGAATAATGCCAGTACTCATGCAGGTTATTTGTGTTCGTAATATTATTTGCTTACGTTTTTTGTTTTGCTGGCTGTTAGTCGTGGGGACGCAGCAGCACATCAAATGATATTGGTTAAAGATGAAGAAAAGCATTTATCATTATCTGTTCTGGTTTACTGTCAATATTTATGGAAAATGAGAAGCGAAAAAATGAAATAACTTTAGAAATCCCAAGTATCACTGGTACAAGAAAAATTGTCCAATGCTTTATGGAGGAGCGGTTTATTTGAGAGCAGCAGTTATGGCACGAATACTATTATAATGACGCACAATAAACGTCCTACCTTTTGATCCTTGTACTTATAGTCCTGCTGCCAGCATCGCCTGATTTAACTCGACTTTATTGGTATGCATGCGGCACTATATGCACCTAACACGTTCCAAAAACTCAGCGTATAAAAACGTGATCTTTCAGTGCTCATACCTCGGGTTATTTTGATGATAAAAACGAAGGGTCAAGTGTTGTGGATAGCCCTTGGACTAGATACCATTTGTATATCGAGCAGAAGGATCGCCTTAGTGTCACTACACTACAATACAGGGTCAAACAATGAATACTACACAATTCCTCCTACATAGTAAAATAAACAAAGTCCGTTGACTCTTTTTGCATTTGGTGTGATCTGCGCTTGGCTTGGTGGGGTATTAGTCGAACCCCCCCCCCCCCCCCCCAAAAAAAAATTTTTGCTATAGTTTCGCCGTCTCAGCATACCAACACCCAGGCGAGGGTTCCAAGGAGGCTATTCGCAGCAAATGGCTGAAATGTTTGACATATTCCTAAGATGCAGATCTCGAAAAACCTTGAAAATTTTCTTCATATATTTATCAGTTACCGAGATCCAGAGATTCAAAGTTATCCTACTTGTACACTTAAAATACGATCGTAAAATGCTGTGTGAGGCGAAAACGGCAAAAATGTAGTTTATAAAGTGACGTAGCACGGATAAATATGCTGCAAAGTGTTTCTATTATCATCTGGGAGCCCCATGTTGTAGTACTGAAGCACATACAAAATCTTTTGGACGTAAAATTCGGTTTTGCGTTATTTTAGTTTCACATAAGTAAACTATCAATTTTTTTTATCAGCACATTTCTTTTCATGAATTACACGCCCTGCTGTAGCAGGGAAAAGAAGATAACGAACTGAAAAATGCTCCTATCGAACCACAAAAAATGTGTGAATATGTTTCTGTTTATTTAAAAGAACTCTGGCTGAAAAGTGGGATGCCAGCTGCCTCATTCTATCTTCCTCTTCTCATTTTAGAAATTTCCTTAATATTTTGGTATACGAAAATGTTCCCACTTTTTTTTGCTGAGAATGAAGAAGAGAGCGGCAGTGGCAAAAAGAGGCAAACATAATAGCAATGAAAGGCGGTAGACAGTGTCTGTGTTACAGAAATAAAGGAGAGAAACGGAGTGTGAGAAAAAGAGAGATAATTTTGATAGTGGATCATAGTTATCAGTTACAGAACAGTACTGGAAAATGAAAGGAGACAGTGACAGAGGGCGTTGAGAAGGGGGGGGGGGGGGGGAATAAAGAAAATTGCAAGTGGGTAAGAGACCGTGATCATGAGAGAGAAACTGTATGTCTATGACAAGAGATATGGTGACAGTGAAAAGAGAAGGATGCAGTGGGAATAAAAGAAGGAAGGAATGATATTTTAACACTAAAAGAGAACAAGAGGAAGACAGTGACGGCTGAATTAGTGAGTGAGAAAGGGCAAATGGGAGTGGATGAGTAACCTACAGCGATGACCTGTGGGTGTGGATGAGTCACAGTTAGAGGAGCTTGTGAGAGTTGAGGTCAGTTGCGTTTTAAAAAAATGCGAATAATGTTCGCATGTCAAAATTCTTGGGAAATTTTTTAATGTGCTGGGGAAGATAGAATGAGGCAGTTGCCACCTCTTAAATAAACGGAACATAGTCACATTTTTGTACTCCGATAGGAGAATTTGTCCGCTGATTCCATTATACTTGTTTTACTCTTGGTGATATTCATCTTGTCGAAAGTTGACACACGGAGATTCGTGTTTGTAGTACAATTAAAATAGTTATAATTTATGCAGCAATCAGCCACAAGTATGTTTTAAAAAATTTATTTAAATAAAATCAGTACAGATTTCAGATCTATTTCAAATACATCTTCAGAAGGCTCTTGCTGATTTCCTTGCTTACCCGCTGGGACCCGATTAGGTGCACGAAGATAAACAAAATGTTAATCGTTCGCAGTTCGGTAAAACTAATATTTTTTTTCCAGTTTGACTTTCACAGGAATATTCGTTAAATGATGTTAACAAAACATGAAATGTATCCAGAATTTACGTGACGCATATTTCTGTGCGACGAATTCGTCCTGTATTTGTGTCTTGCATTGTAAAGTTAACGCACTTTCCCTTGTGCACTACATAGGTGCTGTTAAATTCTCTGGAAACAATTTCAACCCAATAATGCCATGTTTTATGGCACCATATACGACCAACATTAACAACATGTGGCTCATGTTCAGATGTATAACGAAGACAGAGATTTCGATGATGTTAGAGCAGTAAAGATGTTAACTTACGGACGCCGTATAGAGTACAGTATATGGGTGCAGTAAAATATTTCCTTGCGTTCACGATTTAATCAATGTAAAAGTTGATAAGTGATATTATGAGGCAAATTTCTGATATGGGTTACACTAACAAATATTAGATAGTCTCTGAAAGAAACACAGATCTAACGTGTGTTACAGTATGAAAATCAAAATTGTGTACTGCCATACCATATATAGGATAACTTTCAAATAAAATTTCCGACATAACGAAAAAGAACATCAAATTGAGCTTCTGCAACTACAGTAAATAAAAACTTAAATAAAAATTTGTACAAACACTCCTGGACGGGAATATCCCCCGCAAGATATGCAGATTTTTTAAACTGAACTCTGATAATTGTCACATATTCTACAATGATGTGGAAAACGTATGGCTGAAAGTAACTTTTCCAGAACATGTCATGAAGACAGATATACGCAACGAGGCGAACTGAAACAACAGGTTTATTCAAAGACAATAATTTCAGTAAAATACTGTGATTTATGATGGTAACATGGACACCAGAAAAGACATGGTTCTTAATAAGGTAAATGATCACCACGGATAGCATTGCATTCTCTGAAACCTGTTCCCATGTTGCACACAGAGTTGGTAAGGAGATGGTAGGGCCTTCCATTTCTCCAACAGTGCTTTTGAAAACTGCTGGGTGGTCGTTCACGCATGTGACGTACTACAACGCGTCTCCTCAACGCGTCAAACATGTGGTCGATGAGATTTTAGTCTGGCGAATGAGCAAACCAAGACATTCGTCTAGTAACCTATCATACTCTCTGTTCGATTGTTGTTGTGTATTGTCATCCACAAAAATTGAGTCAGGTTTTAATTCACATTTGAGAAGACGCACATAAGGAAGACGCACACTGCGACAGTAACGTTGACCTTTGAGTGTACCGTGTTCAAAGGCCTGGATGTCAGAATGCCCATGCAACATCATGCAACCCTAGGTCAACACCTGTTTCGCTAAAACGACCTCGTTCTTGCGAGTATTACTTGTTCCCACCTCTTGCCACACGTGGTTGCTTTCAGCGTTGTCCAACATGATCGTTTTGGTGGTCAATGGGCTATATGTGTGAGGCATAATGTTGCATGGGTGTGCTGACCTCCAAACCTTTGGCACTTTATACTCACCGGTCAACGTGATTGTCACACTGTCCTAATTCCCCATGTGCCTCTTTCCTTTGGTGCATTCGGCCCTGACTTCATTTTTTTACGGATGAAACTGCAGGAGATCATCAAATTGCGCTGGTGGTGGAGCTCTTGGGACGAGAGAATATCTGGAGAACAGACTTCCCTGTCCGTTCCTCTGACTTGAAACCCATCGAACACGTGTGGGACGCGGCGAGGATACGTTTTGCAGCACCTCCATATGAACCAACGATCATGTAGCCGTTGTCAAATGCGCTGATGGAGGAATGTAATGCCCCGCCAATGTGCGACCCACCAGACTTGTAGCCAGCAAGGGAGCGCGTTTCAGGGTTCACATTGTCGTGCGTCATGATTACACATCCTATTAAGAACCATGTCCTCCTATTTTGTAATCTTCAGGGGAACTCCACGAATCACGTTGACTTCAATGTAATTACTTTCTTTGAATTAAACTATCATTTCTGTTCGTCTCATTCTGTATTTATTTCTGTTACCTTCTGTACTATACCGCCACAGTTCTTTCTGTGTATGGTCTGAATTTGCTCTAGTTATGTGTCCTGGCAATAATATTTATGCGAAAGCTATGTTCGTCCTTAAGTTTTGCACGGCAGTATACGGGTTCGGCTTGAATGATTGATAGAGTATCCAAGCACTGTTTATTTGCAACTGACGTACGAAGCTTGCTGATACATGAAAGTGAATTACACTCACCAAGTTTCTAGACCACTCTACGAATGTTTAATGTCTGCGCTCTTGGTAACGTGGCACACACCCTAACCATAAGCAAGTTTCCGTCAAATTTCGCCACAGCAGCAGTGACGAGTTCCTGTAGTTCTTACAGCGTTTTTGGCACTGGGAGTGCATAATTATTACTCTCAACATAGCCCTGCAGGAAGAAATCCTGTGGCTGGACAACTGGTGACATGGGGGCCATGGCACCAAAGGAATACCAATAAGACCGGATCGCATTACTCAGCAAAAGGCGCAGACAGTTGTGTTCAGCTGAAATGGAGCACCGTCCTGTTGGAACGTTATAGCCGAGGAGTCAGCAGTTAGTTGTGTCAGAAATCACAACTGAAACATTAACAGGTACACGGAACTGTTACCGTCTGTTGGATCATTACATTTGGGTCATACACTTTTCTCTTGAATTTAGCATAGAAGATATTCACGCTTCACAAAACCCATTCCACGTCCACACAGAATATGACAATTCAGTAGCCCACACACCCACACTGTGACAAATCACATCTCTCATGAGCTGGAAAATATAACACGCGAAAACTCTTCTCCTGTATTGGCGCCATCGAAGCCGAGCACCATCCAAGCGAGGATCTTTTCATGTATCACCCGTATTTGTACATCGTGTACTTGTCAATGCACAGTTTTTTAAATTGAATAACTTAAACTAACAGTTTCTTTGGCCAAACAGTTAGAACTTACGAATGTTTAAGCAACCCCATGATGCCCTACAACTGAATAACTTAATCAAATCATCAGAAAATGATCAAACAGTACGTAACACAGAAAACCTGCAGATTTTACACCTTAATGATGAGGGTGGCACAATGTATCTTCTAGAGAAGACTCAGATCCATGAACCTAGGAACAGATTTTCTGAACTACGGCAGCGGTGGCCAAACGTTTCTAAGCGCTCAGTCCGGAACCGCGCGACAGCTACGGTCGGAGGTTCGAAACTTGCCTCAGGCATGGATGTGTGTGGGAGTCATTAGGTTATTTAGGTTTAAGTAGTTCTAAGTTCTAGGGGACTGATGACCACAGATGTGAAGTCCCATAGTGCTCAGAGCCGTTTGAATCATTTGAACCTCCACGATCATACATGCGATCGAAACGAACTAAGTATTGGTGGACCAGTTCCATATACTTTGTTTTCTAGAAAACCTTAACTGACAGCAGTTTAATTTCCATCATTATAAAAACTTGAGACATAGATTATGCAGCATCGAAACATTTGATCTTGTATCTCTGACTGGACAAACGGCCATCCAAAACCATATTTATAATAATTCGCGAAATGTGTTCTCACCTTTTACACCAACATCAGATATTCGTAATCCAAGATGGCCATAGCACATCTTCTATTTGAATTCATTGAAATTTTTTAGCCACTTTGTAAGAATACAATATAATCCACCTATACCTTTATTGTAAAATTCAAGTTTGTATCATATTTATAGTCAGATATGTAAAATCGTCAGAGTTTATTTCTTACACTGTAACTGGCGAGTCAGTAAAATACACCTTATTACTGCTCAAAACTTAGAATGTAACTTTACATTTGCTGCTCTAATTCAGATTTATCACCGTAACAAAAAAACGTTCATATTGTGTTGCGCATGTTCAACGCTACTTCCATTCCAAGTACAGTGTATTCCTCGAAAATAACTCATCTCTACATAATGTAACATGCTTTTGGTCTATTAGATTTTTTGCAGTCATGACGTTTGTTTATGTAATAGTAACCATTCAATGGAATTCCAGATTAGAATTTATTGCACATATTTTCCCTTCTCTTTTGACTTTTAAATTACTTCCATCGTTCTAGAAAAGACATACCTGACTCTACCCTTACATTCTACACAGCATGTGAAATTTAACATCTTCGAAAGGATTCCATATGTTACTCATGCGAAGTGGGCACCGTTTCTAAAATGTTGAGGGTGTGTGGTGCAATAAAACGACGGAAAGTGTATAAAAGCACTATCCATAATCCTCAACAGCGCTCAAATAGTGCAAGTGCAAAAAATGTGTTAACGTTAAATTGCATGACACAAATACGACACGAATTCGTCGCACAGAAAGACACAACAAGTAACATTTCGCCACGTTTCATATATTATGAATCTTTCTGTGAAGGTTAAAATAAAAAATAACGGTATCTCACGTAAGTTCAACGAAGTGTGAACGTAAAACAAGGCCTCGGTAGGAAAGAAGCCATCTGAAGGTGGATTTTTAAAAACTCTGAAACTGGTAATTCTTTCATCCAAACAACCTATCTTGTACCATGCTTATGCCTGGTTGCAGTTGTAGTTATTAACATTGTATATACTCATCTTCCCGGGTTCGATTCCCGGCGGGGTCAGGGGTTTTCCGTGCCTTGTCATGGCTGGGTGTTATGTGATGTCCTTAGGTTAGTTAGGTTTAAGTAGTTCTAAGTTCTAGGGGACTGATGACCTCAGATGTGAAGTCCCATAGTGCTCAGAGCCATTTGAACCATTTTGTACTCATCTGATAACCTTTTTTCAGGGAATTATCCATTCCAGGCAACTAGTATACTAAGACTATAAAGTCTCTGCAACAATTACAGTGTCGATAGCAAATTTTAATTCCTCATTCGAATTGTATGCATCGTTTACTTTACAGACTATTCAGTGCACAGATTAGTGGCATCGGGCATTGGCTACAATCCTATTTCACTCTCTTCTCAGCTACTGCTTGCTTTATTCTCTTCAGATTCTTATAACTGCAATAAGGATTCTCTACAGATACTAGATTTAAGTCTACATTTACGTGGATACTCCACAAACCACCGTACGGTGAGTGGCGGAAGGTACCCTGTACGACTGTTAGTCATTTCCTTTTCTGTTCCACTCACAAATAGAAGGAAGGAAAGATGAGTGTCTACAGGGTGGTCCACTGATGGCCAAATATCTCACGAAATAAGCGTCAAACTAAAAAAACTACAAAGAACAAAACTTGTCTAGCTTGAAGGTGGAACCCAGATGGCGCTATTGTTGGACCGCTAGATGGCGCTGCCATAGGTCAAACGGGTATCAACTACGTTTTTTTAAAAATAGGAACCCCCATTTTTATTACATATTCTTGTAGTACGTAAAGAAATATGAATGTTTTAGTTGGACAACTTTTTTCGCTTTGTATTTGATGACGCTGTGATTGTCAGAAACATATGGCTCACAATTTTAAACGAACAGTTGGTAACATTTAGGTTTTTTAAACTAAAATACAGAACGTAGGTTCATTTGAATATTTTATTTCGGTTGTTCCAATGTCATACATGTACCTTTGTGAACTTATCGTATCTGAGAACGCATGCTATTACAGCGTGATTACCTGCAAATACTACATTAATGCAATAAATGCTCAAAATGATGTCCGTCAACCTCAATGCATTTGGCAATACAAGTAACGACATTCGTCTCAACAGCGAGTAGTTCGCCTTCCGTAATGTTCGCACATGCATTGACAATGCGCTGACGCATGTCGTCGGGCGTTGTCGGTGGATCACGGTAGCAAATATCCTTCAACTTTCGCCACATAAAGAAATCCGAGGAGGTCAGATCCGGTGATCGTGCGGGCCATGGTATGATGCTTCGACGACCAATCCACCTGTCATGAAATATGCTATTCAATACCGCTTCAACCGCACGAGAGCTATGTGCCGGACATCCATCATGTTGGAAGTACATCGCCATTCTGTCATGCAGTGAAACATCTTGTAGTGACATAGGTAGAACATTACGTAGGAAATCAGCATACATTGCACCATTTAGACTGCCATCGATAAAATGGGGGCCATTTATCCTTCAATGCATAACGCCGCATCATACATTAACCCGCCAAGGTCGCTGATGTTCCACTTGTGGCAGCCATCATGGATTTTCCATTACCCAGTAGTGCATATTATGCCGGTTTGCGTTACCGCTGGTGGTGAATGACGCTTCGTCGCTAAATAGAACGCGTGCAAAAAATCTGTCATCGTCCCGTAATGTCTCTTTTGCCCAGTGGCAGAACTCTACACGACGTTCAGAGTCGTCGCCATGTAATTCCTGGTGCATAGAAACATGGTACGGGTGCAATCGATGTTGATGTAGCATTCTCAACACCGACGTTTTTGACATTCCCGATTCTCGCGCAATTTATCTGCTACTGATGTGCGGATTAGCACACGCCCGATGGGCATTTTGATCACAATAGCCATACATCAACACGGTATCGACCTTTCCCGAAATTGGTAAACCGTCCATTTTAACACGGGTAATGTATCACGAAGCAAATACCGTCCGCACTGTTGGAATGTTACGTGATACCACGTACTTATACGTTTGTTACTATTACAGCGCCATCTATCACAAAGCGGAAAAGTGGTCCAACTAAAACATTTGTATATCTTTACGTACTACACGAATATGTATTAGAAATGGGGGTTCCTATTTTAAAAACCGCAGTTGACATCCGTTTGACCTATGGCAGCGCCATATAGCAGTCCAACAATAGGGCCATTTGGTTTCCCCCTTCAAGCTAAAAGGGTTTCGTTCTTTACAGTTTTTTCGTTTGATGCTTATTTCGTGAGATATTTGGCCCGGTCACTATCAATGGACCACCCCGTATATGACTCGGCTTGAACCCGAATTTCTCACAGTTTGTATTGGCGACAGTAGAATCATGTGGCAGTCAGTTTCAAATGTCGGTTCTCTGAATTTTTTCATTAGTGTTTCTCGGAAAGAACGTCGTCTTCCCTCCAGGTGCTCCCATTTGAGTTCCCGAAGCATCTCCGTTAACATATACGTGCTGTTCGAACCTATCGGCAACATTTTCAGCAGCTCTCCTCCGAACTGCTTCGATGTCTTCCTTCAATACGACCTGGTACGCATCCCAAACACTCAAGTAGTATTGAAGAATAGTCGCACCAGCGTCGTACGTGCGGCCGATGTCGACCATTCGCCACAATTCTCACGCTGTCGTTCCATTTCATATCTGTTTGTGACTTTACGCTCAGAAACAACATTGTAGAACAGGACACTAGTAATACTGTAACCGAACATTACAGGTTTGTTCTTCCCGATCACCCAATTAACGTACGTTTTTCCCCATTTAGACCGAGCTGCCATTCATCACACCAACTGGAAATTTTGTTATATCTTCCTACAGTCACTCAACTTCGATACTTGCCCGTACACCGCCGGCCGTTGTGGCCAAGCGATTCTTGGCGCTTTAGTTCGGAACGGCGCTGCTGCTACGGTAGCAGCTTCGAATCCTGCCTCGGGCATGGATGTGTGTGCTGTCCTTAGGTTAGTTTGGTTTAAGTAGTTCTAAGTCTAGAGGACTGATAACCTCAGATGTTAAGTGCCATAGTGTTCAGAGCCATTTGAACCATTTCTTACCGTACACAGAAGAATTATCAGAAAGCAACTGCAGATTGGTGCCCACCCTGTCCACCAAATGTTATATAACAATAGTGGTCCTATCACACTTCCTTGGGTCACCCCTGAAGATACCCTTGTCTTGAACATTCGCTGTTAAGGGCAACAAATGGCTTTGAGCACTATTGGACCTAACATTTGAGGTAATCAGTCCCCTAGAACTTAGAACTACTTAAACCTAACTGACCTAAGGACTTCACACACATCCATGCCCGACGCAGGATTCGAACCTGAGACCGTAGCGGTGTCGCGGTTCCAGACTGTAGCGCCTAGAACTGCTCGGCCACTCCGTCCGTCTTGAGGGCAACATATTGGGTTCCATTACTTAAGAAATCTTCGCGACATTCACGTATCTGTGAGCTTATTCCGTGTGCTAGTACTTTCTTTAGCAGCCTGCAATGGGGCACCGAGTCAAATAGTTTCCGGAAATCTAAGACTATGGAATCTGCCTGTTGACCTTCATAGATAATTCTCAGCACATCACGTAAGAAAAGGGCAAGCTGACTTTCGCACGAGGGATGCTTTGGAAAACCATGCTAATCCGTAAGCATGAGCTTCTTAGTCTCATGAAAATTCATTATATTCGAACTGAGAATATGTTTAACGATTCTGCAGCAAGCTGATGTTAGGGATATTACTCTGTAATTTACAGGTCCGTTCATTTACTGTTCTGATATACTGGAGTCACCTGCGAGGTTTTCCAGTTTCTTGAAGCTTTGTGCTGGGCCAGAGATTTACGATAAATGAGAGCTAGGTAAGGGGGCAGTGATATAAAGTAGTCTTTGTAAAACCGAATTGGGATTCCATCCGGATCTGGTGATTTATTTGCTTTCAAATGTTTCAGTTCCTTCTCTACGCCAAGTATGGTTATTGCTATGTCGTCCATATGGAAGTCTGAGAGACACTGAAATGACGTTGGGTCTGAACGATTCTCTTGAGTGAAAGATTTCTTGAACTCAAATTTAAAACATCTGCTTTCGTTTTGCCATGTTCAACTGCCACACCAGACTAGTCAACATGGGACTGTACGGAAGCCTCAGACCCTCTTGGAGATTTTACGAAGGTCCAGAATTTTGGCGAGTTCTCTGCCAGTAGGAATGTAGGCGGTAGTGTTCTTGCCATTTGCACGTTCTCTTTTGAACCGAGAGTGCAACACCCTCTGCTTCCACAGCATCTTCCGAATTTTGTTATTAAGCGATGGTGCGTCTGTCACATCCTTTATCGACTTACGAGACACGTAACTCTCCAGTCAACGAATTATAGTCTGCTTAAACGCTCCCCATAATTCCTCTATGTCCATTTTACTTGAACTAAGTGACGCAGTTGGCTAAGTGAGGTACTAACAACTGCTTATTTGATCTATCTAGCAGAAACACTCTCCTAGCCTTCTGAACTATACGTTCATTTGTAACCATATTTGCTATAATGACAGAATGACTTCTAAGTCCCAGTCTAAAAAGATTTTTGCTTTCTGCAATTTAAACCCAATGCTTCCAGAATTTAAGTGAGTGTATTCAAATTAATATTGTAAAAACTTTGTCCAAATCTACAAAATTTGTGAACATAGATGTACCTCCATCGCATATACATCTGCCCATAGAAACCCCCGTGGTGTATGCAACATATAGGGTGTGTATGTGGCGTTGCGTCACGTTGCTTCCGCAGTGGAGTTTTCACACCTAGAAATGATTAAAATAACCCAGCCATGGACAACCTACCCTTAGGGATTTCCATAAGAAGTAGTATCCTATTGAGGTTTTACAGTTTAATACATCAAATCAATCATTCTATCGGAAGGCTACTAGAATGAATCACAACTTGATATGGTAAACTACTTATTATCAAAGAAACACGTAAAGTGCAAAACGTCTGTAAAAACGAAGTACACAACGTTGGATTGTACTCTGCACGTTATTTCTAGGGAGTTCGCAGAAATGATTGACTTTCGTTAGGTCGCCCTCCCCCTATCCCACCCCCATCCTCCATCATTATTTGACGGTCGTTAAGTTGCTTGATACTGCTTAGCAGTGAGAAACTGAAGCTCTGCATTCTGACTGGCACTTTCAGAAGAAACTTCGTGGAGATGCAAATAGAACTCATCACATATACTGTGTTTCCCTATCCGCGCATATCACATACTGAAGTACGGACAGCAGTCGTACTGCACTGACGACCTGCTCGTTGGGGCGTTGACTGCTGTGCACGAGATGTATGTGGCGTACCTGCGATTCTGTACCTACACTCTGGGCGCAATATGCTCTCCAGAAAAACCAAGCGCTGAAATTACTTCAGTGCAAGACATAAAATGAATCAAGATATCTGTTTGCTCTCTAACCAAGTAAAGAAATTCAACTCGCGTATTCTCCACAAAGAACTACTTCAATGTGTGTCAGATTCCACAAAGAGCTAAAGAATCATCACTCAAGCGAACAGAATAACAAGTCTATTAACAGAGGAACGACTTCATGCATCCCGTATGTTGCAAACACTCCTCAGAATCCAACAGCTAGATTCTCCGCTGTCACTCTCGCCAGCGAAGTCTCTATGTCGATCCTTGGTGGAAAGTATCTTTGATCATTCAGCACAGGAAGTGTCTCTTTACGACGTACCCCGCTCCCTCCTAGACACGTGGCTTCTGCACCTGCGCCCAGGCGACAAATCCCAGTGGCCGTTACAAAAACATTTGCTCGCACTACAGAGGTCGTGAATCTGCAAGCTAATCACTTGAAGCTGATACTCCTTTCAGAAAACTTTTTGGACGTTTCCATTTCCTCTCCTTCATCCTTAGCACTTTATCAATCAAATATGAGTGTCTGCCTCCCGGGAGGAAGTGTGCTCCGATGCTTCCCGCTATAAGATCCCTCAGAGATCAGCTCGCAATCATCATTTGTGAGTCCGTGCATCCCGTTGCACTTAAGGGATGTCTCTTCGCCTAGATCCACTCCCGACACTTTTTCTCCGGGTGCTCAGTTCTCAATTTTTTTCTGTTCCACCAGAGTGCAAACTCTCGCACACACTCCTTGCCTGCAGGGTTGTAAAGTGCCGCCTCCTGGCTCTGCAATCTCTCAGGGCAGTTTACGTGTGCCGGCAGAACACGACAAGACTCTCCCCCAAGCCTTCCTTAGCTGACAGCCTCTTCTGAGGAAAGTGTGGCCCACGTCGACATTTCTGTTAGTGCTCAGATCTAAGCAATTCCCAGACATATAATACTACAGAAATTGTCTATACCTGGTGCTAGGCACTATTAGCCAATCAAACGTTTAATAATCCGAATGTGCACTGTAAACTATGTTCTAATATAAATATAAACCGAGAAAGAATGTACAGATTATTAAAAGTATGGTGGCAAAATCTTGGCGCTTTACCCCCTTAACGAACACAGTTCTCCATGGTCGGCTTCTAACAATCTTTCCACGACTCCGTAAATACTTCGATTCAGTACTTTACAGCAACGATATTTATTTTTAATTTCTTAATTTCACCAACTACTAACTGCAAAAAACATCAGAATTCTCGGTTTTCCTTCTCTTGTTTCACAACCTCTTCATTCTTTCGCTTATTTTGTTCTCCCCTCCTCGGAAATGATCCGTCTGGGCGTCCTATTTGGTTGTTTCTCTTAAAATTATGTTATACTATCAAGTTTGTTTCTGCACTCTCTTCTACGGTGAACCATGTGTGGTGCTATCCCTCTTCATCTTATCTATCCTTTTAGACCTGGCTTTTACTCTCACGATGTAGTTGACTATCCTTTTGGTCAGTCTGCAGGCATCCATCGATAGCACGTGTCCGTAAAACTTCAACGTTCGTGTCCTCATCGTGTTTGTGATCTTTTCAGTGCACTTGAAGAGCTGTTCATTTTTCCTCTCCTCATCTTCCAAGTCCAATCGATATTCTTCTGAGGTCAGAGCATTTTCTTCAGAATATCCCTTTCTTTCTATTCGAGTTCTTGAAGAGTTCTGAAGACATTCTAAAACGTTGAATCCGTCAGGTCCTAGGACCGAGTTATAGTGTGTGATCTTGACCTTGCAGAATGACGCGTATTTATTGTATTTGCTCTGTGTTAGCTAGTAGGCTAGGTCTATTTTCCTGAATCTTCATTTGTTTGACTCCTTATCCAGTCCGCTGGGTTGGATCCATTACCGCATATATTTAAACTTCCCTGCCTTCTGAATCCTCCCGTGCATCTACCGCTTCGGTGATTGTACTCTATATATTCTGTCCTTTCATAGGAGTTTTTAAGACACGTTTGTTCTAGTGTCTGATGAAGACTCTGAAGCGTCTATTGACCGTTGGGAAAAGCTAAACACTTGTCTTCCAGGTTTTGTCTCTCCCTTCAAAGACTTATTCCTCTTATTACTTTCCCGGGTTCGATTCCCGGCGGGGTCAAGGATTTTCTCTGCCTCGTGATGGCTGGGTGTTGTGTGATGTCCTTAGGTTAGTTAGGTTTAAGTAGTTCTAAGTTCTATGGGACTGATGACCATACATGTTAAGTCCCATAGTGCTCAGAGCCATTTGAACCATTTGAACCTCTTATTACTTCTTAATTAAAGGCCTCTTCCCATATTTTCACTATTTTCCCCAGTACGATTTCCTGTGACCACCATCTAAGTTTTAGACAGATCAGAAATTTTTCCAAAGGACTTTCGAGATGGTGTAGTCAGTGTATGTTTAATGGTTTATCTTGTTCTTTGGTCAGTTCGAAACTCTTCCAAAGTACTAAATAATGTTTGTCTGTCTATCGAGTCATATGTCTTTTTAAAATTTAAAAAGATCACCACAGCGTTCCGATTTATTAGCGCTCTCGCTCGTAGAATGCTATGTAAGTTCAATATCTGATCGGTGCATGATTTTCCTTTCCGGAAACCAGCTTGGTATTCGCTAATCAGTTGATCAGCCTGCTCTTCAACTGTGATCAGCGGAGTTCTGTAGAGTATCTTACAAGCGATTAGCAATAGAGGGATCTCTACCCGTACATATTTTAATCCGTTCAACTACCATTTTTATGAAGTGGGTGCACGAGCGCACTTTCCCAGTCATTTGGAACCTGTCCACTCTTCCATACGTCTTCTAAAAGGAGATGGATTCCTTCTGTAGCGATCTCTTCTCCGATTTTCCACGTTCCTGCCACAATGCCATCTTGAACTGATGCTTTGTTATCATTAAACTCTTTCATTATCTGTTTGATCTTCTTTAGACTTGGTGGTTTGGAAACTGGGTCCTATGGATTTGTTTCTTGGCATCCAGTCTTTCTAAAGTTATTTGCACTTCAGAAGCACATTAGAATAGTCCGTCAACAGCCCATAGTTTTCCTTGTTGCTAGTAATTTTATCACCATCTGCGCATTTAAAGACATGAGGCGACTGTCGATACCCCTGCAGCTCCTCTTTAAAGGTTCGATGAAACTCTATCTGGTTTTGTTCTTTATAAATTCTTCTTCCAATTTCTCAACCCTAGACGTTACAATAGAATAAAAAACCAGTCCAATTTACAAATATTTTATTTTTCATTTGATGACTTGTTTCTTGCCGACACCCATTTTGAAATCAGCATAACAAGTCAGAAACGGTCTTTCGGAAGATGTCAAAAAATATATAATGTACATTGCACATTTTTCATTCCACCATCTGTGCTTACTCACTAACAAGGTTAGTTATAGCGCTTGTATCACATGTCAAAACTAGCACCTGTGCTTCATGTATGTTGAGTGGAAGGTTATTCCATGTCCAACGAGTAGATGTGGTTTCTAAATAGAATACCATTGAACTCCATCCGTGATTTTCCTATATTTGTCCAAAGTCTTTTGCTTCCAGCATGGTTTGATTTATTCGACACACATTTTAAAGTATCTTTAGGCATGTCAGAGATGTAATTTTTAACTTAGCCATCTGCGGTGTTATAACATCTACATCTACATCCATACTCCGCAAGCCACCTGACGGTGTGTGGCGGAGGGTACCCTTAGTACCTTTATCGGTTCTCCCTTTTATTCCAGTCTCGTAATGTATGTGGAAAGGAGGATTGTCGGTATGCTTCTGTGTGGGCTCTAATCGCTCTGATTTTATTCTCATGGTCTCTTCGCGAGATAGGTAGGGAGCAATATACTGCTTGACTCTTTGGTGAAGGTATGTTCTCGAAACTTTAACAAAAGCCCGTACCGAGCTACTGAGCGTCTCTCCTGCAGAGTCTTCCACTGGAGTTTATCTATCATCTCCGTAACGCTTTCGCGATTACTAAATGATCCTGTAACGAAGCGCGCTGCTCTCCGTTGGATCTTCTCTATCTCTTCCATCAACCCTATCTGGTGCGGATCCCACACTGCTGAGCAGTATTCAAGCAGTGGGCGAACAAGCGTACTGTAACCTACTTCCTTTGTTGTCGGAACAACGCTGACACGTGTGTATTTCAAAACAGTTTAATTACATTAGCATTACCTAACTTCTATCGGTTCCCGTATACTTGTGCACATATGTGCGTAAGTTTCATTCAGATTTCTTGTACCTAGTCAATAATGATATGTGGTGCTTCAGTTATTGTGAAATACGCTAATCGATTTATTGTATAGCCGTTCTTCCAAAATTACTCATTTAAAAATAAATTTTCTGTCTTCCCCATGGATAAACTTATTTGATTTTTGTCTATGATGAATCTGTCTACTTATTCCAGACATAGGAATGTTAAAGCACATTTTGTAACCGTCCCTAAAAGTTTTTCTTGGACTAACGCTCACGTAAGGAGTAAAGCCTAATAACAGAGGTGATGAATGATAAAAGGTGTGCGGTTATTTTATTTAGCAAAGAATCTACCTAAGGTCATGGAAAAATGTTTTATAGCAAAAGTTACGAATCGTACCGAAACACGTGGCTATTATAATTAACCGACGTACAGCAAACTGAAATAATTTATTAGAAATATATTAATGACTGGAAAGGAAGCCAGCCACTTCCTTTAATCTAGAGGTGAAATAACACCAAACTGGTCTTTAGGGAACAAATGATCATCAGCAACGATACACACAAACATTTACAAGTAAAAGCTACCGTTCGTCTGTATGTTGCTGTCTCACAATGTCTTATATTATGCATTACGGTTTTCACGCTGGACTACAGATCCGCTCGTCTTATCGCAGGCCATCAGCCGGAGAGCACGTTAAAGCATGTGAACAGGAAACAGCAATATAAGCAACGAAGTAGTCCTACGTGAATAAGATAATCTGAAGCCATTTTGCTATGAACGAACATCTGAGTAGACAGTAAAGATAATATTAAATACTCTCTATTTCCTGTAAATATGTAATCAAGCTACATTAAATAATGTTAGTAAGGAACTGAGTGCATAGTAGATTTGAGATAACTGCCTACAGCACACCAATGGTCAGTGACCGTTGTCTAATTATTCATCCCGCCCGAGGTTCAGAAACACACACTCCTTCGCCTGTCCTTCTGAAGCAGACAACAGCTCCTCTAGATGATTTCTGCGGCACCGCTGAACCTGTTGCAGCTGCCACGGCCGCTGTTCTTGGACCTTGACAGAGTGGCTGTGGGCGCAGTGTTGACGGACAAGGACGACGTCGCTAGCTCCGCGCCTGCGATCACCGCTGATTGCTGTTTGACTCTGCGGTGACATCGCTGCAGAACCAGCTCCGCGCCTCTCGGCGGCCTGTTTGACCTAACTTTGGAATTGACAGAGGACGTCTTGTGATGCTGGCGCACAGTACACACGATATGCCCTGCCCGAAACTTGTTGGTTCCAGACACTAAGAAAACAAAATGAAGATTGCAACGTTACTAAGCACGATAGTACTCTTAATTATGGAAGCTGAACACTGCAAGACTTCTGGCAAGGACAGATAGTTTTTCAAAATTTGGCCGCTGCCGTCAGCTAGATGTAGATAAGATTAACTTTTTTTGTTGTGTTACGCACACGTAACTTATAGGAGACATACACTTTGTAACGAATGTGTCGAAAACACAAATGCTGCTTCCATGGTGCAAATAAACCTCTTCATCGACATCTACATTCACCTCTGAAAGGTTCTGAGATACGAGGTTTTACTTTTTCTGGAATTATCCCACTGTATCCACCGAATTCCTGAGAATCTCATCCCTCGTAAAGCAGCTTATGGTGTGGTTCAGCCTGCAAAAACTGTTGAAAACACTGACAGCACTACATATATGTCAGCAGGGCATAAGACTTTGTGTCTCATAACTTAAAAGTGGGAATCAACTAAATAAAACAAGTTCTTGGCAGAATATTTGTGTTATATTCTTACTTTAGCCATACACGTGCAGCTATGAAGTCTGCCTTAGTACACCATTCCAGACGTAATAGAGTAGACGTCCACACCGTTTGCACTGTTCGGTTCATTCACATAGAGGATTCTTTCGTCGTTAGCCAGCATACTGATAGAACTCACGACCTGATGTCCCAAGAACAGTAATTTTAGCCAATCAGTAATCAGGTTGAGAGTTTACTCGATGGCTGGAAATTTATAATGCTCTCTCAGTACTATATGGCTGACGGTTATTTATTAGTATAGAGTTTGTGGACTGCGGCTGTTGTGTATGGCCATGAGGAATTTTTTGTTATCCTAAAGATAGTCACAGTTTTCACTAATCATTCCAGAACTTCCGGAATCGTTGTTTACACCGGATCTCATCAGATCCAGAACACCTCTGCTCCTCGTTAAAAGAAAATTAGATTATTTTTCTTAAAATTTATGAAATGTGGGAAATATGACGTCTCTCTAGTAAAGCTAAGTTACGACTCTTCTAAACCAGCACGCTCAAATCTCCCCCGTTTTCAGAACAATTAGTTGCTGTCCTCTCTGAATGACCGATGCATGTTGCAGTCATACCTTTTTTCAGGAGACCAAGATTCCTGCTTTGACTTATCCTCAACTCCGCATTTAATCAATCACATTTCAAACGTTTTATTTGCCGAAAAGCAAAGAACCGCTACCCTTTCCCCCTCCCCTGAAAATAGACCTCTGTTTCTCTTACATAGTCCGCAGTTCGTGGTCGTGCAGTAGCGTTCTCGCTTCCCGCGCCCGGGTTCCCGGGTTCGATTTTCTCTGCCTCGGGCGTGGGTGTGTGATATCCTTAGGATAGTTAGGTTTAAGTAGTTCTAAGTTCTAGGGGACTGATGACCACAGAAGTTAAGTCCCATAGTGCTCAGAGCCATTTGAACCATTTTTCTCTTACATATAGAAGTAAAAATTTTCTTTCTAATTACCTGCTTAGTTTACAATAACAGTTTCATGAATGATCTGTGATGTATTCATAAAAACATATTAACAGGTGAGGCTAGCCTGGCGCCCTCCCCCCCCCCCCCCCCCCAAACGAGTATTCAGAAATATGTCATTCTATGTCGCAAATCTTACTGAAGAGTTTGATACTTAGAACGTGTATGTTCGAGGAAAAGTAAGACATCTTATTTGGTCATAAGTGTACCAAAGTGCAGTGCCATGCCTCTTCACACTGCATTCTTCTGTCACCGTATTTTACTCTGTGGAATTCAAACGTGTATATTTTTTTATAGAAATCATCAAACCTATATTTAGGACAGTGGAAGTTAAAGTGTCCTGCGGTGCCTCTCATGACGCCAATCGGTCGGTCTGACATCCTACGCCTTAAAATAAAATAAAAAAAAACTCGCAATTAATAGAGAGTGGGATTAATTGTGATCAGAAGAATAAGAACTCTTCAGAAAATCGGCACCCTTTATTGCGTATTGTCTCTTTTGTGGGACATAAAATTAAATAAAGTAAACATGAAGGCAGAAAAGACAAGCGACAAGCAAGACAATACAAGTTTCTTCAAACCTTACGTTCCAGCATTGTTTTCTTGCTACAGCTTTACACGGCGTGCTTTGCTTTCCGCGGAAAAAGCTATTACCTCATCAAAGCTTGTTATTTTTTTTTCTACGTGAAAAATCAAAATGTCATTTTCTAATACTGGAGAAGCTGTTAATCAAGTCTAGAACCACAGCAGTCTTGCCTACTATTCGTGTTATGTCTGTTTTTAAACTGTCTGCAAGATAAAACGAAATAGGCCTTTCTAATACTGCATCTGTTGTAACACACGCCAAATAAGCAAGACTGTTTTGTCACAAATGGTCATTTTTATCTACTTCATTGACATAAACAACACGCAAACTGTAATTCACGAAGTGCCAATACCAAATGCCTATCAGGCCAACTACAAGCAAAAAGTTGTATGTTAGGAAAAGGTTTTACATTTCATTCACAAGCTTCAGTTTCTCAAGACTGAGATCGAAAGGCGGTAGTGTAAGTAGGCTGTTTAAGTTTTTTATTGGTAAAGCCGCCGCCACGTAGCGCTCTGTATGAAAATCACTGGCTGTGCTGTGTGCAGTCGGTGGCTGGTTGGCATTGTTGTAATACTCGCCATTGTAGTGTTGGGCAGCGGCAGCTAGATGCTAACAGCGCGTTGCGCAGTTGCAGGTGAGCCGCTAGCAGTGGTGGACGTGGGTAGAGAGATGGCGGAGTTTTAAAATTTGTAAGAATTGGTGTCATGAAGTGATATATATATATATATTATGACTACTAAGGTAAATACATTGTTTGTCCTCTATTAAAATCTTTCATTAGCTAACTATACCTATCAGTAGTTAGTGCCTTCCATAGTTTGAATCTTTTATTTAGCTGCCATTAGTGGCGCTCGCTGTATTGCAGTAGCTTGAGTAACGAAGATTTTTGTGAGGTAAGTGATTTGTGAAACGCATAGGTTAATGTTAGTCAGGGCCATTCTTTCGTAGGGATTTTTGGAAGTCAGATTGCGTTGCGCTAAAAATATTGTGTGTCACTTTAAGCACAGTCCTGTATAATTTTTTCTAAAGGGACGTTTCAGTAGTAGTACGAAATTTTCGTATACGTTTGGAATTGTTACATTCTTTCATGTAATTAGAGTGATGTCCCCGCTCCTTCTCTTCCCTCGTTCTCAAAAACAATCTCGTCATCACTAATTCCATAAATATTCCTGCTATTGTCAACAATTATTCTCCGGTTAACTTCACTAACCCTGTCAAAATCACCACTTTGGTTAGCCCACGTGTTTTCTCCGGCTAGGCGTTACTATGTGTTCGAACAACGCTTTTTCTGCTCTATTCCGAGAATAGAACTAAACTGTTGCCAACTGGGGACACTACAACTCACCTTTAGTAACACAAATTTTCTGTCAAAATTTCATTTTCTTGGATACATCGAGACAAAAAAATGTAATCTTTCTCAGCTGTTGTTATTCCGGTTAGTCATTTATTTCCGCTCTGGTAGTCTAATTGTATGGATTTCGTTAGTAATTTTAACAACGCGTATCATTCGCATACCGAATTCACCACATGAACAAATACACTCCTGGAAATGGAAAAAAGAACACATTGACACCGATGTGTCAGACCCACAGCGGACACACCAGGAACCGCGGTGTTGGCCGTCGAATGGCGCTAGCTGCGCAGCATTTGTGCACCGCCGCCGTCAGTGTCAGCCAGTTTTCCGTGGCATACGGAGCTCCGTCGCAGTCTTTAACACTGGTAGCATGCCACGACAGCGTTGACGTGAACCGTATGTGCAGTTGACGGACTTTGAGCGAGGGCGTATAGTGGGCATGCGGGAGGCCGGGTTGACGTACCGCCGAATTGCTCAACACGTGGGGCGTGAGGTCTCCACAGTACATCGATGTTGTCGCCAGTGGTCGGCGGAAGGTGCACGTGCCCGTCGACCTGGGATCGGACCGCAGCGACGCACGGATGCACGCCAAGACCGTAGGATCCTACGCAGTGCCATAGGGGACCGCACCGCCACTTCCCAGCAAATTAGGGACACTGTTGCTCCTGGGGTATCGGCGAGGACCATTCGCAACCGTCTCCATGAAGCTGGGCTACGGTCCCGCACACCGTTAGGCCGTCTTCCACCTCACGCCCCAACAATGTGCAGCCCGCCTCCAGTGGTGTCAGGCGTGAATGGAGGGACGAATGGAGACGTGTCGTCTTCAGCGATGAGAGTCGCTTCTGCCTTGGTGCCAATGATGGTCGTATGCGTGTTTGGCGCCGTGCAGGTGAGTGCCACAATCAGGACTGCATACGAGCGAGGCACACAGGGCCAACACCCGGCATCATGGTGTGGGGAGCGATCTCCTACACTGGCCGTACACCTCTGGTGATTGTGGAGGGGACACTGAATAGTGCACGGTACATCCAAACCGTCATCGAACCCATAGTTCTACCATTCCTAGACCAGCAAGGGAACTTGCTGTTCCAACAGGACAAAGCACGTCCGCATGTATCCCGTGCCACCCAACGTGCTCTAGAAGGTGTAAGTCAACTAAACTGGCCAGCAAGATCTCCTGATCTGTCCCCCATTGAGCATGTTTGAGACTGGATGAAGCGTCGTCTCACGCGGTCTGCACGACCAACACGAACGCTGGTCCAACTGAGGCGCCAGGTGGAAATGGCATAGGAAGCCGTTCCACAGGACTACATCCAGCATCTCTACGATCGTCTCCATGGGAGAATAGCAGCCTGCATTGCTGCGAAAGGTGGATATACACTGTACTGGTGCCGACATTGTGCATGCTCTGTTGCCTGTGTCTATGTGCCTGTGGTTCTGTCAGTGTGATCATGTTATGTATCTGACCCCAGGAATGTGTCAATAAAGTTTCCCCTTCCTGGGACTATGAATTCACGGTGTTCTTATTTCCATATCCAGGAGTGTAGATTGGTGTTCACCCTTTCGGGATTATTCAGCTCAGCCCGTAGAGCCTTGTCCCATTTTGTCTGCTGGAAAGCTTTTTATTTGTAGATGCGCCAGGGATTCACCTGGCAGAACATCACGTACACTATACACTCATTGAAAAATCTATTTATGATTCGTTCAGAAATCAACTTGTAACGTCTTGCAAAATGTACAAAAACCAACAGGGATTTATTTGAATATCATATGAACACTCGACAGACTAATGGGCACTGGGTGCTAGGCGCTTTGTAAAACAAGGTTTTTTTTTCTTCAAGAATAGGAATTTGGTGCCCCCCTGCTTAAATTGCCGCTCGGGGCAGATACCCCGGTTTGTTGCACCCCCCCCCCCCCCCCCTCTTATAGATCCGTGACTGCGTCAAGTTGTTGTTGGTAACGTAAAGGTGCGAAATCTAGTTTTTAACTACCTTTGGATACTTCAGAAATGATTGTGGGTTAGGTATTTTTATTCTGGCAGTGTGTACCAAATTTCGTGGCTGTTGGTGTACGGGGTGGCAGGTGGTTTACGCGGTCTGCAAAGCGTACATGCGCGAGACTCAAGCCGTAGTACTGGGCCGACTAAAGACATCTTCTGAGCAAAGGAACACTTTCTGTAGGGCAGTGGGTCTCTGTGAGCAGCTGTCAAGAGACATTGCTACGTCCCAAGACTATACAGACTAACAGATCCATTTTCCTCATTAGTTTTTAACTTTTGTTAGACTGTATGAGGGAATAATTTGTGTCTATATTTCTCCTACTTAACCGTCTCAATGACTGCACAGAATGTGTGTTGGACTAAGTAATTTGTTTTTGAATGTGACTCCTTTGAACTGTAAGGTGAAGGGGCTCCAAGATACTCAACACCTTCTTTTAGCGTCTTCTGCAGCAGTTTTTGGGCATTTTCATCACACTCTTTTACTATAGGGGTGCACTCTGCCTCGTGATGCTAACTGAGGAGCTACTCGGCCGAATAGTAGCGGCTCCGGTCAAAGAAAACCACCATAACGACCGGGAGAGCGGTGTGCTGACCAGAACTCGCCCCTCCTATCCGCATTCTCAACTGAGGATGATACGGCGGTCGGATGGTCCCGATGAGCCAGTTGTGGCCTGAAGACGGAGTTCTTTTTTGTTTTGTTTCACCATAGCAAATGTAGAAAATTGTAATGAATGAATCAGTTCCACTCTGAATCTTCTCTAACCTTTTCCCTAATACACCTTTATCTAAGGAGGAGTGCGTTATAATTTTTGTTTGTAATCATCCAACACATGTACAAGAGACAGTCTTCCAATATCCAGTGTGTTGCAGGACATCGCCCGCCCACCTGTTGCAAAGGTTATTTCGCTTACGCTGCAGAAGTTTCGCTGGGAAGCCCTTACGCATCGTTCATACAGTACCGATTTCTCCCATACAATTGCCATATACTTAGAGCCCCGATGCAAGGCATTCGTGGCCGTCGTTTTGCTCTGGACGAAGAGGTGCACGCCCCGGTAAATTCGTGGTTTCATAGGTAAAAGGAAACATTTTTCCATGAAAGTACTGGCAGTCTTATTTCGGAGTAGAATAAATATATTAAGAGTGATGGCGATTTCTTTTCACATAATTGACAGTTTACTCACTTTTTTCCATGCGTCTGGTTTCCGTTTCACTGCCTCTTATAAGAAATATGCAGTGACCGCCAGAAAGACATTTGAGTGGTTCAGAACTTACCTACTGATGCCTTATGTTTCGCAATTACATAGCAATAAAACACGTGCACTGGAATGATCCACTAAAAAAAATGATTGCAGGGCCACTACGATTCTTATAAAATGGACAAGAGTTTAAAAATACAAAAAATTGGAAATTTGTGGTAACTTGCTATAGAACCAAACTGCCGAAGTTATCGGTTCCTTGGCTTACCTACCACTTAATATAACTTAAACTAATTTACGCTGAGGACGACACACACACACACACACCCATGCCCGATTGAAGACTCGAATCTCCGACGGGGGGGAGCCTTGCGAACCGTGGCCAGGCGCCCAAGACCACGCGGCTACCTCGGCTGGCGCTTAAATGCAGCAGCAGAAGAAGAAAATGTAAAGTAAATCACAATAGTCTATAGACCTGTTGCACGCATGTACACATCCATTTATCATCGAATTACTATGTATACCATAGAACAGAAATAAAAGAAACCGCAGATATAATTGATATAAAGGACAATATTTCTCAACTGTGCGAATACGTATTCAAGATTTAGAATATAAGACATGAAACTCTTTTTTTAAACTGGAAATGGCACAATTTGTAATAAATTTTCTGTGTTCAAAATGGATGGGTCACTGTTACGAAGAAAATGATTAACCTTCGCAGCAGTGCTGAACACACAGCGCTGAGTATTACTGGAATGTTGGTGTCTGGTGTCAATTCCGTAGGAATCAGATCCTGTTGTTCTTGCAAACCTGCTCATAGTCTACGGTGGATATGGATAGCAGGATTACAAACACAGTCCCAAACATGCTCTTCGTGTTCCCCTGTTGGAGAATTCCGTCCACGAGACGAATCATGTGTCTTAGTTGTCAACGTCTTACAGAAACGAATTATAATTGTAAGGACGTATAAGGGCGAATAAGATGTTGTCTCAACAGATCCACAACCTCACGGTGCCGTGTAAAGAGACTTGGAGATATTTGCAAACACAGTGGCTAGACAAACACACCCGCATGCAAGACGGTAAATGACAGCATCATCTGTAAACCATCTAAGACGGCTACTCAGACTGTCTCCTGTGTCGTTAATATAGATCAGGAACAATAGAGGGCCTATGACACTTCCTTGGGGAACGCCAGATATTACTTCTGTTTTACTCGATGACTTTCTGTCTATTACTAACTGTGACCTTTCTGAGAGGAAATAACGAATCCAGTCGCACAACTGAGGCGATATTCCGTAGGCACGCAGTTTGGTTTGATGACGCATGTGAGGAACGGTGTCGAAAGCCTTCTGGAAATCTAAAAATATGGAATCAGTTTGACATCCCCTGTCGATAGCAGTTATTACTACATGAGTATAAAGAGATAGTTGTGTTTGACAAGAACGATATTCTCTGAAACCGTGTTATGTGTCAATAAATCGTTTCCTTCGAGGTACTTCATAATGTTCGATTACAGTATATGTTTCAAAACCCTACTGCAAATCGACGTTAGTGATATAGGCCTGTAATTCAGCAGATTACTCATACTTCCCTTTTTGGGTATTCGTGTGACTAGAGCAATTTTCCAATCTTCAGGTACGGAGCTTTCTGTGAGCGAGTGGTTGTATATAATTGCTAAATATGGACCTATTTTTACAGCATACTCTGAGAGGTACTTGACTGGTATACAATCTGGACCGGAGGCCTTGTCTTTACTGAGTGATTTAAGCTGCTGCGTTACTACGAGGATATCTACTTCTATGTTTCTCATCTTGGCAGATGTCCTTGATTGAAATTGAGAAATATTTACTTCGACTTGTTTCGTGAAAGACTTTCGGAAAACCGTGTTTAATAACTGTGCTTTAGTGGCACTGTGACTTCGCCGGTGTTATCGCGCAGTGAAGGTATTGATTGCGTCTTGCGACTGGTGTGTTTTATGTATGACCAGAATCTCTATGGGGTTTCTGCCAGATTTCGACACAGAATTTCGTTGTGAAAATTATGAAAAGCATCTCGCATTGAAGTACGCGCCATAGTTCGAACTTCTGTAAATCTTTTCCAATCTTGGGAATTTTGCGTTCTTTTAATTTTGGCAGGCTTTTTTCGTTACAGCTACATGATCAGATCGGAAGGAATAAAGAGTGTCTCTTAAAAAGGCGTTAAGAGCATTTTATCAGCATTTTAAATAGATATACTTTGCGTTTCTTTTTGATGGTTGTAGGTGTTACGGTATTCCGCCTAGCAGCAACTGCCTTGTGGTCGCTAATCCATGTAATCCCTGTATTCGTCACAATACTCACTATTTGTCCACTATTATTTCTTGCTAAAAGGTCAGGTATGCTTTCGCAACCATTTACTCTGCGAGTGGACTCATGACCTAATTGTTCAAAATAATTTTATGAGAAAGCAATCAGTACAATTTCGAATGACGTTTTATGCCTGCCACCGTATTTAAACATATAATTTTTCCAGCATATCGAGGGTAGATTAAAGTCATCACCGACTGTAATTGTATGAGCGGGGTACTTATTTGAAATGAGACTCAAGTTTTCTTTGAACTGTTCAGCAACTATATCTTCTGAGTCGGGGGCTCGGTAAAACGATCCAATTAATAGTTAAGTCAGATTGTCGGGTGTAACTTCTACCCATACTATTTCACACGAACTACCTACTTCAGTTTGGCTACAAGTAAAACTACGTCTGACAGCAATAAATACTGTATTTAATATATCCTTTCTGAACACTGTTAGATGGTTTGAAAAATTTCGGTTACACTTATTTCCGGCTTAAGCCAGCTCTCTGTACCTACAAGTATTTCAGCTTCAGTGCATTCTATAGTTCTTTCCCAACACAGCTATGACAATTTACAACTACAACTACAATACCAATCGTTTATACAACTACCTTACCGTGTTTTACCTGCCCACTTTTAGACGGACGTCCCTTCTGTGGTTCTCTGAGTCTCCCTAACCTAAAAAAAAAACCGCCCAGTACCTTCTGCACAGCCTCCGCTACCCGTGTAGCCGCCTACTGTGTGCAGTGGAACTCGGGAACCCACCATACGATGGCGAGTCAAGGAATCTGCAGCCTACACGGTCACAGAACCGCCTGAGCCTCTCATTCAGATCCTCCACCAGGCTTGGCACCAAAGGACCACAGTCGTTTCTATCGACGATGCTGCAGATGGTGAGCTCCACCTTAATCTTGGAAGCAAGCCTGGCAGTCTCTACCATTTCCACTACCCGCCCCAAACCATACAGAATCTGCTCCGATCCAAAGCTACACACATCATTGGTACCGACATGAGCCACCACCTACAGTTGGCTGCACCCTATACTCTTAATGGCACCTTTCCATATCCGGATGGCTCCTCACGGATTGCACATGGAGTGCTCACTGGCTTCCTTCCACTCCTCGGCAGCCATGTTCCTAATGGATCCCATTACGCGCCTAACGTTGAGCTCCCAACTACCAGCAAACCCACCCTCTGTGAATGCCCAGACTTTGCGAGCCGAGAAGCTTTCTCTGGAACAGGGTGGACGACTGTATGTGGCTGAGAGACATCGTCAGCCACGGGTAACACCCGAAACCTGTTCATCAAACGAACCGGGGACGCCCTACGATCGGCCCCTCGGAAAGTTCTTCACTATCTGCCAGACTGTGGAATGATTTGCCACTCGACCACGGGTAAGGGGTCAACACAGTGCAGGCAGTACCCGGGGCTTCCACAGCAGTGGACCTATCGGAGAAAACGAGCGACATGCTTGACATCCCTTGCATCCCTACGTTCGATCACCCAAAGCGACACCCCTTGGCAGCAGCCCTGTGTGACAGGAGCCAAAGCAACCTGGAGCTGTGAGTGAAGGGTCGCCAACTCAGCTCGCATCTGTACACAACAATCACAGTTTCTATCCACTACTGCAGTCGCTGCTGTTTGAAGCTCGTAAAAATATGTAACAAGCGAACGGTGTACTCGCCTTATTAGTAGCAGGAACTAGCGGTGCTGCTTTTGCTGACTGTCCAACCGACGCTCTATCCAGTTTGCATTAACTGAAATCACCTATTGGACGCTGTAGTACTTTGTATTACAGAGGTCAGGTTTCACCAAAGCTAATAACGAAAACGTATCTTTTAATTATAAGCGAGCTTGTATTTCCCCGACAATTCTTTTCCTACAAAGTACTGAACAGTTCCAGTGCTATTTCTCGAGTATTAATGACTTAAACGTAAATAACATCAAAAGTTTCACAGTGGTGGCTAGAAACAATACCACACACTGTCAGGTCTCTTTCTCTCTCATAAATCGACTGCGTTCTAACATTTGGATTACAAGTGAACGCTGCATTCCAGCGTGCCTTTTTACGTAACATTGCTATGGGCTGATGAACGTCAGTCCTACTTGCAGGTGTTTCGTCTTGACTTTCAGTCATAAGTAATTTGTTGGTTCTGTAAGTGGATATGTAATGGTCACTCGCAGTCTGAGATAAATTGTCTAAATAGTAATGGGAGGCAGTAGACTTGTTTCTGTGTATTATAAATTACATATCCAATCCCTTATACACAGCATAAACTTAATATTAAATTTGGCAGTAGTGAACTTCAGTTGCCATTACAGTCTTTATTTTGACAGAGTTCAGTGTTTTCATTACTGAGAGTAATCAATATGTCTGCGTATACAATGGTTGCAGCTTCTATTTATGCCCCGGCCCCCTCCCCAAGAACCATGGAATTTTCCGTTGGTGGGGAGGCTTGCGTGCCTCAGCGATATAGATAGCCGTATCGTAGGTGCAACCACAATGCAGGGGTATCTGTTGAGAGGCCAGACAAACGTGTGGTTCCTGAAGAGAGGCAGCAACCTTTTCAGTAGTTGCAAGGGCAGTCTGGATGATTGACTAATCTGGCCTTGTAACACCAACCAAAACGGTCTTGCTTTGCTGTTACTGCGAACGGCTGAAAGCAAGGGGAAAGTACATGCAACTTTACTGTATGGGTAAATGATGATGGCGTCCTCTTGGGTAAAATATTCCGGAGGTAAAATAGTCCCCCATTCGGATCTCCGGGCGGGGACTACTCAGGAGGCGTCGTTGTCAATAGAAAGAAAACTGGCGTTCTACGGATAGGAGTGTGGAATGTCAGATCCCTTAATAGAACAGGTAGGTTCGGAAATTTAAAAAGGGAAATGGGTAGGTTAAAGTTAGATATAGTAGGAATTAGTGTAGTTCGCTGGCAGGAGGAACAAGACTTTTGGTCAGGCGAATACAGGGTTATAAATACAAAATCAAATAGGGGTAATGTAGGAGTCGGTGCAATAATGAATAAAAAAATAGGAGGGCGGGTAACCTACTACAAACAGCATTATTGTGGCCAAGATAGACACGAAGACCACGCCTACTATAGTAGTACAAGTTTATATGCCAAGTAGCTCTGCAGATGACGAAGAAATGTATGATGAAATAAAATAAATAATTCAGATAGTGAAACGAGACGAAAATTTAATACTGGAATTCGATGGCAGGAAAAGGGAGAGAAGGAAACGTACTAGGTGAATATGGATTGGGGCTAAGAAATGAAAGAGGAAGCCACGTGACAGAATTTAGCACAACTTAATCATAGCTAAAACTTGGTTCAAGAATCATAAAAGAAGGCTGTACACATGGAAGAAGCCTGGAGATACTCGAAAGTTTCGGATAGATTATATAATGGTAAGACAGAGATTTAGGAACCAGGTTTTAAATTGTAAGTCATTTCCTGGGGCAGATGTGGACTCTGAAAACAATCTATTGGTTATGAGCTGTAGATTAAAACTGAAGAAGCTGCAAAAAGTTGGGAATTTAAGGAGATGGGACTTGGATAAACTGACTAAACCAGAGGTCGTACAGAGTTTCAGTGAGAGCATAAGGGAACAAGTGACAGGAATGAGGGAAAGAAGTACAGTAGAAGAAGAATGAGTAGCTTTGAGAGATGAAGTAGTGAAGGCAGCAGAGGCTCTAGTAGGTCAAAATACGACGGCTAGTAGAAATACTTGGGTGACAGAAGAAATTTTGAACTTAATTGATGAAAGTAGAAAATATAAAAATGCCCTAAATGAAGCACGCAAAAAGAAATACAAACGTCTCAAAACTGAGATCGACAGGAAGTGCAAAATGGCTAAGCATGGATGGTTAGAGAACGAAATGTAAGGATGTAGAAAAATATCTCACTAGCGATAAGATAGATACTGCCTACAGGAAAATTAAAGAGACTTTTTGAGAAAAGAGAAGCACTTGTATGAATATCAAGAGCTCAGATGGAAACCCAGTTCTAACCAAAGAAGGGAAAGCAGAAAGGTGGAGGGAGTATATAGACGGCCTATACAAGGGCAATGTACTTGAGGACAATATTATGGAAATGGAAGAGGATGTAGATGAAGATGAAAGTGGGGGGATACGATACTGCGTGAAGAGTTTGACAGAGCACTGAAAGACCTGAGTCGAAACAAGGCCCCAGGAATAGACAACATTCCATTGCAACTACTAACGGCCTTGGGAGAGCCAGTCCTGACAAAACTGGTGCGCAAGATGTATAGGACAGGCGAAATACCCTCAGAATTCAATAACAATATAATAATTCCAATCCCAAAGAAAGCAGGTACTGCTAGATGTGAAAATTGACAAACAACATGTTTAATAAGTCACGGAAGCAAAATACTAACGCGAATTCTTTACCGACGAATGGAAAAACTGGTAGAAGGCATCCTCGGGGAAGATTCCGTAGAAATATTGGAACACGTGAGGCTATACTGACCCTACGACTTATCTTAGAAGCTAGATTAAGAAAAGGGAAACCTACGTTTCTAGCATTTGTAGACTTAGAGAAAGCTTTTGACAATATTGATTGGAATAATCTCTTTCAAATTCTGAACATGGCAGGGGTAAAATACAGAGAGCGAAAGGCTATTTACAATTTGTACAGAAACCAGATGACAGTTATAAGGGTCAAGGGGCATGAAAGAGAAGCAGTGGTTGGGAAGGGAATGAGACAAGGTTGTAGCCTATCCCCGATATTATTCAATCTGTATATTGAGCAAGCAGTGAAGGAAACAAAAGAATAATTCGCAGCAGGTATTGAAATCCACGGAGAAGAAATAAAAACTTTGAGGTTCGCCGATGATATTGTAATTCTATCAGGGACAGCAAAGGACTTGAAAGAGCAGTTGAACGGAATGGTCAGTGTCATGAAAGGAGGATATAAGATGAACATCAACAAAAACAAAACGAGGATAATGGAATGTAGTCGAATTAATTCAGGTGATGGTGAGGGAAATAGATCAGGAAATGAGACACGTAAAGTAGTAAAGGAGTTTTGCTATTTGGGGAGCAAAATAACTGATGATGGTCTAAGTAGAGAGGATATCAAATGTAGCCTGAGAATGGGGAGGAAAGCGTTTCTGAAGAAGGGAAATTTGTTAACATCGAGTATAGATTTACGTGTCAGGAAGTCGTTTTTGAAAGTATTTGTATGGAGTGTAGATATGTATGGACGTGAAACATAGACGATAAATACACTCCTGGAAATGGAAAAAAGAACACATTGACACCGGTGTGTCAGACCCACCATACTTGCTCCGGACGCTACGAGAGGGCTGTACAAGCAATGATCACACGCACGGCACAGCGGACACACCAGAAACCGCGGTGTTGGCCGTCGAATGGCGCTAGCTGCGCAGCATTTGTGCACCGCCGCCGTCAGTGTCAGCGAGTTTACCGTGGCATACTGACCTCCAACGCAGTCTTTAACACTGGAAGCGTGCCGCGACAGCGTGGACGTCAACCGTATGTGCAGTTGACTTTGGCGAGGGCGTATAGTGGGCATGCGGGAGGCCGGGTGGACGTACCGCCGAATTGCTCAAGACGTGGGGCGTGAGGTCTCCACAGTAAATCGATGTTGTCGCCAGTGGTCGGCGGAAGGTGCACGTGCCCGTTGACCTGGGACCGGACTGCAGCGACGCACGGATTCACGCCAAGACCGTAGGATCCTACGCAGTGCCGTAGGGGCCCGCACCGCCACTTCCCAGCAAATTAGGGACACTGTTGCTCCTGGGGTATCGGCGAGGACCATTCGCAACCGTCTCCATGAAGCTGGGCTACGGTCCCGCACACCGTTAGGCCGTCTTCCGCTCACGCCCCAACATCGTGCAGCTTGCCTCCAGTGGTGTCGCGACAGGCGTGAATGGAGGGACGAATGGAGACGTGTCGCCTTCAGCGATGAGAGTCGCTTCTGCCTTGGTGCCAATGATGGTCGTATGCGTGTTTGGCGCCGTGCAGGTGAGCGCCACAATCAGGACTGCATACGACCAAGGCACACAGGGCCAACACCCGGCATCATGGTGTGGGGAGCGATCTCCTACACTGGCCGTACACCTCTGGTGATCGTCGAGGGGACACTGAATTGTGCACGGTACATCCAAACCGTCATCGAAGCCATCGTTCTACCATTCCTAGACCGGCAAGGGAACTTGCTGTTCTAACAGTACAATGCACGTCCGCATATATCCCGTGCCACCCAACGTGCTTTAGAAGGTGTAAGTTAACTACCCTGGCCAGCAAGATCTCCGGATCTGTCCCCCATTGAGCATGTTTGGAACTGGATGAATCGTCGTCTCACGCGGTCTGCACGTCCAGCACGTACGCTGGTCCAGCTGAGGCGCCAGGTGGAAATGGCATGGCAAGCTGTTCCACAGGACTACATCCAGCATCTCTACGATCGTCTCCATGGGAGAATAGCAGCCTACATTGCTGCGAAAGGTGGATATACACTGTACTAGTGCCGACATTGTGCATGCTCTGTTGCCTGTGTCTATGTGCCTGTGGTTCTGTCAGTGTGATCATGTGATGTATCTGACCCCAGGAATGTGTCAATAAAGTTTCCCCTTCCTGGGACAATGAATTCACGGTGTTCTTATTTCAATTTCCAGGAGTGTAGTTTGGAGAAGAAGAGAATAGAAGCTTTCGAAATGAGGTGTTACAGAAGAATGCTGAAGATTAAATGGGTAGATCATATAACTAATGAGGAGTTATTGAATAGGATTGGGGAGAAGAGAAGTTTGTGGCACAACTTGACTAGAAGAAGGGATCGGTTGGTAGGACATGTTCTGAGGCATCAAGGTTTCACCAATTTGGTATTGTAGGGCAGTGTGGAGGGTAAAAACCGTAGAGGGAGTCCAAGAGTTGAATACGCTAATCAGATTCAGAAGGATGTAGGTTGCAGTAGGTACTGGGAGATGAAGAAGCTTGCACAGGAGAGAGTAGCATGGAGAGCTGCATCAAACCAGTCTCATGACTGAAGACCACAACAACAACATTATTAACTTAAACTGTCATCTCAACAAATATTCCGCAGTGGTGGTTCAGAACAGTGTTACACATTGACAAGGGTTCTTTCCCGTGAATCGGCTGATTTATAACATTTAGAATACAAGTGATTCCGAACATTGACGAAGATTTTCTCATAAATCTACTACTATCTTTAACATCTAGTATCTAAGTGAACGTCACATTCCAGTATTTCTTAATACATACTACGGTTGTGGGTCTAATAACGTTAAGCGTATTTTCAGGCGTTTCCTAATGACTTTGATTTAGCAGAGTTTGTACGTTTTCCACATGAGCTGATATGGAGTAGTAGAATTAGTTATAGCATTTTAAGAACAATCAGCGCACGAGGACGATTGCGTGCCTCCTTCTCCCCGCTCTATCAACTGCAATCGCGGCCATGCCACCTCCCCTCAGGATTGTACAGTGTATGACGAGGAGCAAGCTGTCCAAGAGATCTGGGTAAAGGAAAAAGTACCTTACCCAGTAACTCTCAAGCTATTGGCTAGTCCCAAACCCTGTTTTCTCCCTTCTGGCACCTATAGTTCTGTTCTTGTTACCCCTCGCTCCATGAAGGACATGGCCACACAGACATGCGACCTCAAATTCAGCTCTGAGGTTGTGAAATCGCTCAGTGAAGGTACGAGTAGTACCACCATCCCCCCGTCCAGCTGTGCAACAAGCCGTCAAACTCTAGCCTCAAGAGACGGAGCCACCAGCTACACAACTGGTAGGCTGAGAAGGAGAGAAGGAGTACTCCAGTGCAGACTTCTTACATCCCTCATGCCAAGCAACACCCGAGTCTTCCTCTAACCGGAAAGGCTCTAAGAAGTCCACCAAAGACAAGAAAGATCTTCTCCTTCGCCGACTCGAAGATCCTCTTCAAAAGTGTTTCCAAGTGATACCTTATCCCAGCTGGCCTCTATGTCCCCGGTGCGCACCAACAAACGTTTTTCAGCGTTGGACTCCACAGACCGACAGCCCTAGCCAGCTGATGCTTCTGTGGACCCCACATGGCAGTCTCCTCGTTCTTCTGTGCCTGTAGCAGCGACTCCTCACAGGCTGCCACTCGGGAGCGTCTGAAGTGACACCCCTACATCTCTTACTCATCAACACTCTCCTCCAATGGAACGTTGGCAGGTCTTCAGTCTCATAAAGAGGATTTATTGCTGCTTTTAGTATCGCAGCATCCGCTTGTACACTGCTTTCATGAACCGAAATTGCACCCTTACGACCACTCTGAGCCGTTACATTGCTTCCCAGTTCCTTTTAACCTTTACTCTTATGTTGGCATTCCATCTCATGGGGGCATCAAACTGCTCATGCGGGATGATATTTATAATCAACCCATATCCCTGACTACCCATCTTCAAGCTGTTGCAGTTTTCCTTCCACACCTGAAGTTTTCCCTCTGTATTATGTTCCTCCATCATTCGGCGTCACCAAGGCACACTTCCTTCATTTTACTGAGTAGCTACCTCCCCCATTTCTGCTACTCAGGGACTTTAATACGTGTCATCCCCTATGGAGTTCTTCCAAAACGTGTCAGAGAGGTACCCTCTTGGCTGATTTTCTTAATCAAATCAACCTCTTCTGCCTTAACACTAGAGCACCCACTTTCCTTTCTAAATCCTCACACACCTATTCCCGTTTGGCAGATATGATACACGAGTTGGGATGGAAGTCATTACAGCATAGACGTTTTTCGTCGCGGCGAGACCTTTTTACGAAATTTCAGTCACCAACTTTCTCTTCCGAATGCGAAAATATTTTGTTGAGCCCAACCTACATAGGTAGGAATGATCATCAAAATAAAATAAGAGAAATCAGAGCTCGAACAGAAAGGTTTAGGTGTTCGTTTTTCCCGCTCGCTGTTCGGGAGTGGAATAGTAGAGAAATAGTATGATTGTGGTTCGATGAACTCTCTGCCAAGCACTTAAATGTGAATTGCAGAGTAGTCATGTAGATGTAGATGTAGATGTATCCTTCTTCACTCCCCAGCTTGCCCATTATGTTGAGTGGTCCGTGGTTTCTGGCGCCCACTCAAGCCACCATTTCCCATGTCCCATGCCCTATCCGTTTTCTGACTCCTGCCCCACATGTGTGCACACCAAACTGACAACTCACTAAGGCTTATTGGTGGCTCTACTCCTCCCTGGCGACGTTCGAAGAAAAAGATTTTTTCAGTTGTGATGACCAGGTGATCTGACAAACATTATCCTTACTGCTGCAGAACGATACATTCCTCCATTCCTCGCACTTCCTCTTGACCACACTTTTTCCAGTCCCTACGTGAGCTGAGGATTGCCTCGACGCAATTCGCGCACGGAGATGTGCTCTCCGTGTTTTAATCGTCATACTACAATGGCAAACTGCATTCATTATAAACTGATGTATGCTAAGTGTCGTCGCGTTCCTCGGGATACCAAGACAGCTAGTGCGATTTCATTCACTAGTTCTTTTAACAGTTCCACCCCTTCCTCTGTCATGTGGGACAACTTCCGACTGAAGAAATGCAAGTGCTGTATCGTGTGTGACATACAGAGGTAAGCGAGTGTGCCGGTACTCAACCAAGTTCACTGCTAGCAGCGCCATGTCACCTTAACGCATCTGCGCGTAGCGCGCAAGTTTTGGACCACAATTAAGTATGAAGTGAAAATCAAAAGTTACGTTTAAAACTTTGTTAAAATATAGTTTAGTGTTATAATCTTCTAAATACCAAGTCTTTATGTTCTAGACTTAATAGTTTACGTAGATATGCCGTTTTTAGAGAAAAATAAGTTGCACTACATAATAAAGCTATTGAATCAGAATTTGGTGAGCAGTTGTCTTTAGAATTCATAAATAAGTGGTGCAGGTTTCCAAAACCATATAACAAAAATTAACACCGGAATCCATGTCTTTAGGAAAAATGAGAGGGCTAAACAATGGACATAGAAACTTGAAAATTTGTTTTATGCTTCAGTTCACCCTAAAAAATAACTGAAATACCACGTTAAGCTATCTCTTACAGTTTATGAGTACTTAAGTAAAAACCAATTTTGTAACTTAAATGTGTCCAATTGTTGTAGACTAAGTACCTATGATTTTAATGATAGGGAATTTTGGTTAAAGTGGTTGATAAAACATACCAAGTGAACAGCAATAACAAATTTGAGAGTTGTAGTATTAATAACGCTGACATAAGTTCTAGTAAAGATATGGTTCAGAAGTAACGATGTACCGTCAGTCCACTATAAAAATTCTAGAAGCCAAAGTTGTCATTCTAGCGAGCTGTAACTTTTTCGGTGAATTCAAACAACTCACTGAATACAAATAAAAATTAAGATGTTTCTGAAGTAATTTGTAACTATATTTTTAAAGTTTATGTGCCAGATAAAGTGGTATGCAGACAGCCGTAGACAACAGATAATCTCTCGGCCGTCCCCCCAGGCACCCATATAAATACAGCCCGAGAGACAGTAATAAGGTTCACTTCGCATTCCGCTACTGTAAGATCCACGTCTGTTAAACGTCGGATCGCGCTCTGCCTCTGATGACGTCAGAGCGGAACTGTGACAAAGGGCGTATTTTGCGGTAAAAACGGGCAGTGAACTCGCAAGGGCCGGCCGAAGTGGCCGAGTGGTTCTAGGTGCTACAACCTGGAACCGCGCGACCGCGACGGTCACAGGTTCGAATCCTGCCTCGGGCATGGATTTGTGATGTCCTTAGGTTAGTTAGGTTTAAGTAGTTCTAAGTTCTAGGGGACTTATGACCTCAGCAGTTGAGTCACATAGCGTTCAGAGCCATTTGAACCATTTGAACTCGCGAGGACTGAACACCGCCTGGATCGCTTAGAATTCGCTAGGAGTGATTGTCAGTGTGCCGTCCGTGTGAATTACAACTCCGCGTGGCAAGTGGTGACTTTATTTCCACTTTTACGGCGATTATTAATTTTGAACATTTATTGCAAACTTTCATTGAGTAATTTTAGACAGGGCGAAAGACAATCTGGTAGGAATGTACCGTAGAAGTCGCCTCTGAAATGATAAATGTGCTGTTAGAATACACTCCTGGAAATGGAAAAAAGAACACATTGACACCGGTGTGTCAGACCCACCATACTTGCTCCGGACACTGCGAGAGGGCTGTACAAGCAATGATCACACGCAAGGCACAGCGGACACACCAGGAACCGCGGTGTTGGCCGTCGAATGGCGCTACCTGCGCAGCATTTGTGCACCGCCGCCGTCAGTGTCAGCCAGTTTGCCGTGGCATACGAAGCTCTTTCGCAGTCTTTAACACTGGTAGCATGCCGCAACAGCGTGGACGTGAACTGTATGTGCAGTTGACGGACTTTGAGTGAGGGCATATAGTGGGCATGCGGGAGGCTGGGTAAACCTACCGCCGAATTGCTCAACACGTGGGGCGTGAGGTCTCCACAGTACATCGATGTTGTCGCCAGTGGTCGGCGGAAGGTGCACGTGCCCGTCGACCTGGGACCGGAGCGCAGCGATGCATGGATGCACGCCAAGACCGTAGGATCCTACGCAGTGCCGTAGGGGACCGCACCGCCACTTCCCAGCAAATTAGGGACACTATTGCTCCTGGGGTATCGGCGAGGACCATTCGCAACCGTCTCCATGAAGCTGGGCTACGGTCCCGCACACCGTTAGGCCGTCTTCCGCTCACGCCCCAACATCATGCAGCCCGCCTCCAGTGGTGTCGCGACAGGCGTGAATGGAGGGACGAATGGAGACGTGTCATCTTCAGCGATGAGAGTCGCTTCTGCCTTGGTGCCAATGATGGTCGTATGCGTGTTTGGCGCCATGCAGGTGAGCGCCACAATCAGGACTGCATACGACCGAGGCACACAGGGCCAACACCCGGTATCATGGTGTGGGGAGCGGTTTCCTACACTGGCCGTACACCTCTGGTGATCGTCGAAGGGACACTGAATAGTGCACGGTACATCCAAACCGTCATCGAACCCATCGTTCTACCATTCCTAGACTGGCAAGGGAACTTGCTGTTCCAACAGGACAATGCACGTCCACATGTATCCCATGCCGCCCAACGTGCTCTAGAAGGTGTAAGTCAACTACCCTGGCCAGCAAGATCTCCGGATCTGTCCCCCATTGAGCATGTTTGGGACTGGATGAAATGTCGTCTCACGTAGTCTGCACGTCCAGCACGAACGCTGGTCCAACTGTGGTGCCAGGTGGAAATGGCATGGCAAGCCATTCCACAGGACTACATCCAGCATATCTACGATCGTCTCCATGGGAGAATAGCAGCCTGCATTGCTGCGAAACGTGGATATACACTGTACTAGTGCCGACATTGTGCATGCTCTGTTGCCTGTGTCTATGTGCCTGTGGTTCTGTCAGTGTGATCATGTGATGTATCTGACCCCAGGAATGTGTCAATAAAGTTTCCCCTTCCTGGGACAATGAATTCACGGTGTTCTTATTTCAATTTCCACGAGTGTTGAAAGCTTCGCTTTAGAAGAAAGTGAATTTCCAAGTGTTGTATGTGAGAAACTTTACACAATATAATTTTCATTGGAACTTTATGCTTTGATTTAAAATCATAGTCCTGATCCCGCAAAGAAATAGGAGTATAGAAACTTTCAGTCGGCTGGACCAGAATGTGACGATGCAGACTGTAAACTAAGGTCAGTATGGTTCCCTTCGCTTTCTAGCTGGCCACAAAGTTAGTTGCCAGGCTCGCGTGAGTTACACGATGTACTGAACTATTTATACATTTACAAAAACAATAATAATTACAACGCGCCGCCCCATACAACGGCTCTCTGGAACCAAGATCGATTTGACAATTTCAGACCTTACAAGGGCAGACGATGTTATTATGTACCCTATTGCTATCTCTGACACCTTGGGTCGCCATTTTGCTTAAGTTTCGAGCTCTTCCGACTATCACCCTGCCTTCGTCCATCGGAAACGAGCGGAGGAGAGTCGGAAGAAACCCTTCTCTTCTCAGAATCGTGAGTGCTACAATGCTCCCTTAACTATGCTAGATCATGCTCTCAAATCATCCTGATCCCCACCCCAGGGACAGATCCTGTCCACATTCAGATGTTGCAGCTCCTTTCTCTTGCGAGCAAGCACTTTCTACTTAGCATCTACAACCACATCTGGGCCGAGGGCACATTTCCCGGACTTTGGCGTGAAACCACCGTTATACCCATACCTAAGCCCCAACTCACAAGCTGCGTCTGCAAGGTGATGGAACATATGATTCATGGCCGACTGGTATGGTGTCGAGTCTCACAACTTACCGATGAATGCACTGTGTGCGTTTCGAGCGTGACGTTCTGCAGTTGGCCATCTCGTTACTTAGTCCACTCATGTCATTCATGGGGCCGTGTTTTTCGATTTGGAGAAGGCCTGCGACACTTGTTGGAGAACTGGTATCCTCCGTACTCTTTACACGTGCGGCTTCCGTGGCCACCGGCCCTGTTTCCCTCAAGAATTTTTAAAACACCTAGTTTTCAAGGTGTTGTGGGTTCTGCCTTGTCGGATACCTTTATCCAGGAAAACATTGTGGTTCAGGGTTGCGTCCTGAGCGTCGTCGTCTTTGCCATCACCTTTAACCCTGTAATGGCCTGTGTCGTGCCTGGCACCTCCGGCGCCCTTTTCGTTGACAATTTTACCATACATTGCAGTTCTCTTAAGACCTATCTCACTGAGCGGCGTCTTCAGGGATGTCTTGATCGTCTTTACTCCTGGAGCATGACAACGGCTTTCATTTTTCCACTGACAAAACCGTCTGTATGAATTTCTGGAAGCACAAATGGTTTCTCCCACCATCTTTACATATTGGGCCTGTTGCCCTTCCTTTCCGTGAAACTACGAAATTCCTGGGGCTCATGCTCGACAGGAAACATTTCTGGTCCTCCCATGTGTCTTGCCAGGCAGCCAGCTGCACGTGGTCCCTCAATGTCTTAAGTTTCCTCAATGGTACTTGCTGGGGTGCATTGTTTATGCGTCTGCATGTCCATCCTCTTACGCCGTCTCAACACTATCCAGCATCGCGTCATCCGTTTGGCCACTGGAGCCTTTTACACTAGCCTGAAGCTACTGAACTACCACTGTCCTACCGCCGTGACTCTCCTCAGCAGGTATGCGTGGCCACCCATCCTATGCTTCCTTCTTCGATGATTCCTTAAATCGCCAGTATCGGACGCCTCCCTCTTCTGTTACTTCCTGGAGTCCGCTTTCAGAACTTCCTATGGCGGCTTAACTTCACACTACCTGCCTTTTTCCCAGTGGGTGTGAAGTCTTCACTAACTTGGCTTCGTGAAGCGGTCCATGTTACCCTTGGCCTTCATTCGCTTCCTAGGGACACTACTCCAGCCTCGCTCTATCGCCTTCAGCTTCACAACCTCCGCATGGAACTTCCCAATAGTACAAAGTACACTGATGGCTCTTGTATGGTCCATTGGGTCGCGTGAGCCTTTGTTTTTGGCGCCCGTCTTTTTGGATACCGGTTTCCGGCACACTACTCAGTATTTATAGCCGAGCTATTCGCCATGTATCAGATCACAGAGTACGTCTTGCGAAACAGACTTTTCAATTGTGTCCTCTGCTCAGGCTCACTCAGTGCCCTTTAAAGTCCATGATCGCTGTAAAGCGCCCATCCCCTAGTGCAGTGGTTCCGGGAAAACTGTCACTTACTCACTTTTGGTGGAGCCAATGTGATGTTTATATGGTCGGTTTGCCAGGAAACGATACTGCTAACGCTGCTGCCAAAGCTGCAGTCCTCGTACCTCAACCCTCTAGTTCCTACACTCCCTCCTATGATCTCTGTGTATCCGTCTGCGAGGAGGTGGCGCCCTTTTGGCATCGCCAATGATCCTCCCTTCACGGGAATAAGCTTTGGCTTATTAAGCCTCTCCCAGTGGCTTGGACGACCTCCTCTCATTTCCCTAGGCTACGTATTTGGCACTTCCTTTTTAGCCATCGTCATTTGATAACAATGAATAACAAATTTGAAGTGAAAGTGTGTAAATTTGCATGATTTTCAATTAATTGTGTTTATTTCAGTATAAAACAATACTAAATCATCTTCATAGATATTGACCTCTAGTTCCTTTAAAAAAGAAATTCACATTTTTATGTAAATAGCTCACTAGCTAAATATGAATTCATGTTCCAAGATTCAGCATAAGAAATTTTAAGTGAATAATTACTTGAATTACGTTAGGCGTTATGCATTGATAAATTTCAGTGCCATTCTGGAGGTACTAAAGTTAAATATTAAGAAATATTTGTTACGTGAATGAAAATACTTTACAACCAGAATTTTGTAAAGCACAAAAGAAAATATATAAAGTAACTGGTGACAAATAAGTAAAAAGAATTACAAATGTTAAGTGTCCATATATACAGTATATACAATTACATACGTCGTTCAGAGATAAATTGAGGAGATGACCGCTTTCGCTTGGCTTCAAGTTTATACACATACCCGGGAATATCCCTTATGAGAGTCCAGCTTAATCTGCTAAAATAGTAGGGCTCCACTTTGTCGCATACCTCTCCTCAAATGTGGCAGTATCTTGATGAAATCGCTCCCCATGTTCATCACTTACTGCACCAATCTTTGGGGAAGAAGTCAAGATGACTACGTAAGAAATGTATTTTCAATGTCATGTTGCAACCAAGTTTTTCATAAGATGACAACATGTTATCTACAATCTCTTTGTACTATATCGCTCATTTGTTTCCTAAGAACTGTAAACAGACTGTCTGAAAACGTTCCCTTGCATGCTTCGTATGACCTTGTATGATTCCATCAAAAGTATGGTCTCTAAAAGGCTCTCGAAACTGTGGGCCTACAAAGATTCCCTCCTTTACTTTGGCATCACTTAAGTAAGGAAATTTTTGCCTTAACTACGTAAACGCGTCACCATCTTTGTTCATTCCCTTAACAAAGTTTTTCATGAGACCCAACTTGATGTGCAAGGGCGGGAGCAGAATCTTATTAGGATCTACTAGAGGTTCACTCTTAATGTTCCTTATACCTGGTTGAAGAGATTTTCTGGTGGGCCATTCATGTTTACTATAATGAGATGCACGAGCTCGGCTATCCCATTCACAGAGGAAGCAGCAATATTTAGTATACCCTAACTGCATACCTAATAGCAGTGCAAGCAATTTCAAGCCACCACAAATCTGCCATTGAGAGTCATTATACTTGAGAGCCTCTAGTAAAATTTTCATTTTTTGGCATGACTCTTTCGTATACACACTGTGCCCAACTGGAACAGAAGGAAGCTCATTGCCAATATGTAAAAGCACTGCTTTTAAGCTCAACTTTGACGAATCAATAAAGAGTCTCCACTCATCAGGGTTGTAATTAATTCTGAGAGCCTTCAGTAGACCAAATGTTTATATCCAAAGTATTGCACACAAGTAAGACCAGCAACAATACTAAAATCCACTGTTACTAGTTATTATGACTTTGATTTTAAACTTAACATAAAAATTCTTATATAATTATCTAACCTCAATAAAGTAGTGTAAAATGAAAACTACAGCTAATTGTTAATTGTCTTTGTGATATTAGCGATCTACACATTAGAAGTGACAGGAATTGGCTATTTTCATTCGATTTACGTTTTCATTGTTGCACAGTGTAAGTGGCGCTACGACACCACTTTGTACACATTGCGCCCGAGTTTTAACTGTCCCGCCGGCCGCGGTGGTCTACTGGTTCTAGGCGCTCAGTCCGGAACCGCGCGACTGCTACGGTCGCAGGTTCGAATCCTGAGTCGGGCATGGATGTGTGTGATGTTCTTAGGTTAGTTAGGTTTAACTAGTTCTAAGTTCTAGGGGACTGATGACCACAGATGTTAAGTCCCATAGCGCTCAGGGCCATTTTTAACTGTCCGCTGCTTCCTAACTGAATGCACATCTTTTAACCGCTTACGTTCCCGCTTGGGTTTTCCGTCTGAGTTATCGGCCGTTTTAGCGAATGATGCGAGGGCTGTCGACCACGTTTTTATTTTCATCCGCCAAAGCAATATGGTGAAGACCATTTAATTTTTAGTTTTGGACCTCCGTTTCTGTATGATGTCTTTTTCAGCGCTTTCTCCAAGTCGCTGTTTCTAGCTGCCTTCCCTTACATCTATTGGAACTGACGTATAGTCGTTTTCCTAACTCCTCTGTCTTCGTGGTTTATAGTTTGACTTCGGCGCGTATAAACCCAGTTATTTTTGCGCCCTAAAACAAAACAAAACAAAAACCAATCCCCCGTCATTCAGTCCCGAGGCGCATGCTACCTCTCGAATATACTCTAGTGTCCTTCTATGACTAATCTATACTGATGATCAGAGAAAGTTGATGTACCACCGCCCTCCCCCACTCCCATGCTCCTCCCCTCCCCCACCTTCCGTATATCCGCCATTACCTGATGCAATTTGTAGCAAAACTCCACGAGCATTTCACCACCCGGCACGAGCCCACAGCCCCATCCCCCCGTCATTCAGTCCCGAATCCCATGGTACCTTTTGGCAACGCTGGAATATCCTTCTATTGGCAATGTATTCTGATATCCCTGGTCACCGGGGAAACATGTAAATCAGTACTATACTGAAATTTATCAGTAGGACATTCCAGGTGTAGTGGATCAATGGAACAAATCACTGCACTACTTACGGCTGTAAATAAGTTCGTTTGAAGACAACATGGAATGGATTATGATCGGTTCAAACATGTTAGAAGATTCATTGGGCAGATTAAATGTATCCACAGACTTAGATGACGATTCAGTCAGTCGACAGTCCAGATACTCGTCTAACAAATAATTCAGTGAAGTTGGATATCCCACATTTCTTCTGTCACCTTCACAGTAGATTTGATGTTTTACTTTCGAATCTGATCGTATCGTCTTGTACGAGAATATTTCGTTCGCCCTGTTATGCAGGTATTTACTAATTTCATGAACCGTTACTCAGCCAACGTCATACTTAGCTCACTTGTTACTTGCGTAGTGTTTAACTGAGCTATTGTTGTTTAATGCCTTGTTCCTAATAGGCGAAACTACTGTGCTTTTTGTGTTGAACTTCAAACATTTCAGTGACATAGTTTCTCAAGAGAAGTAAGAGATTAATAAATACATCTTGTAACACGTTACTCCCAAAACACCACGTCTCTCAAGAAGTGTAGTATTTATAAAGTAGTCTCCTATTAATAAACCAATACACACAGCCTCACAAAGAAAGTGAATCACATTGAAGACATGGTACGACGAAAGTGTAAGTTTATACATTTACACATCATTAGCTAGTCCGTAAATTATCAGGATTGCAATTCCCTGTGACAGGGAAAACGGCCACCTATGTCCCTTAGTGTCCTTCTACTTTATTGCTATTACCAGGCCCACTAGAGTAGACAAGAGGCGTGAACAGCGTTGGTTGATCTTTGTGACGAGACGGAGGTGCTGCCTACTCGTGAGAAACAGCTTTATCAGCATCTGACGGAAATTGAAAGGGTCGTCATTGTGGGTCTCCATTAGCCGGCTGTTCGAATTGCGCAATATCCAGATTCGTCCTCATTGTGGGTATCCATTAGGCAGCTGTTCGAATCGCTCAAAAATCTAGATTCGTAGGCCATTCGGCTTTGACACTTGCACGATATAGGTCTGCATGGCAACAGGGCAGCCATACTTGTGGTCGAGTATACGGTTGACCACATCTGACCACCATACTGGTGGGTAACCGTATTGTTAAGCAAGCACATCTAACAACTTCTATGACTAACATATACTGATGACCACAAGCCATCCGAGAGTAGATAACAGACTGCCTGCGATATTGTAAGTCACCTCGCATCATTAGTCACACAGTACAAGCACCCAGACTGGGTAATTATAGTCGCATGTAGAGGCTGCTGATAACACCAGAACACAAACGGCTGCATTTGGAGTGGCGTCGTGCCGGCGAAACGTGAAATGCTGTCGCTCTGCATCGATGAATAGAGTTTCATGCGAACGTATTGTAGTGTTATTTTCTAACAGTGCAATGTTTGTCCACACACTACTCGTGAGTGCATCAACTCTCTTTATAATGTTAAAATGCTACTATAGCGAGCACTATCACAGAAAGAACATGTGTGGGACCAGCTTTATCCCAGCGCCATTATCCTGGATATCAAGGACGTGTTACAAATGTTGCGGATGAGCTTGCCTCAGGAAAATATACGACGTCTTTGTCACCCATCCCAACACAATCAACACACGCCTGAAACGGTACAAGTCATACCGATGAGAGGACTCATACCGCCAATTTATTTGTAAATTTTACTTGATATTGCAATCATTGAAAAAACATCACATAATTTTTTCTTATCAACTCCAAGAGCTTCATTTCGTTTATTCTTCTCCGTTGGGTACTGCACATCTTTTTCGGCACGCAACTTGTTTCCTACCAACCGCGGCACATAAAAGTCGATAAAGCTGGTAATAATCCTACTGGCCACAGTTGGGGACATAAATAACACTACTTTAAGTTGGCTATTTGGCCACCATCTCCACGTCACCATCGCCTGTGAAGCTATAAACGCTAAGCCAGCCAATGTATTTTTGTATTTCCTCATCCATCTTCAACGACGTAAAATCATTGAACTTGCGTTGACTTTAGGTTTAGAGGAGGTATCTAAAATTAAGCATGGTTGGAAAACGAGGAAACTGTAACCCAACTACCCATTCTGTGTAGAGAAGGTGTACTTTCAGCGCCTCAGATATCGGGAGGTTTATTTTAAAAAATGGTTCAAATGGCTCTGAGCACTATGGGACTTAACATCTGGGGTCATCAGTCCCCTAGAGCTTAGAAATACTTAAACCTAACTAACATAAGGACATCACACACATCCATGCCCGAAGCAGGATTCGATCCTCCGATCGTAGAGGTCGCGCGGTTCCAAACTGAAGCGCCTAGAACCGCTCGGCCACTCTGGCTGGCGCTTCTTTTAAAAATACTGAAAGTACATCCCGTTATAATAGTATTAATTAGCTGAAAAAGACTGAAGAAATTTAGGGAGCCACTGTAAATTTATGTACGTTTATTTGTTTGGACACAATGAAACCTTAAGGTCGAATTGTAATTATTTAATCTTGTTGGATTAACGAAGGAGAACTGTCCGCCAGTAAAGGAGTCGCTATAGCGAAAGTTTCAGTACCATGTTGTTAGTCGTTATCACTTAGAAGCCCTCGCAACCCTTTTGAACTCGTTACTTCCCTCCCTCACCATAGTAGGTACCAATCGAATGCAGCTACAGCGGTTTCTGCCCGATCCAGGGTTTGGATGGTGGGGTTGCGGGATTGGTACGTGTTGACTTATGAACAGACAGAATTAGAAGAAGTGAAAGTAGTACTAACATTCACCAGGAATTATTCCTTGTCACTTCTGTGCTCTGTTCTTCAGTTGATGGACGGCAGTTTGACCACTGGATTGGCTCGACCGAAATAATGATTTCGTCCCAATCCTCGTAGCGAACGAATGTTTGTGTGCCTCGTGACGCGCCCTTTCAGGTGACGAAAACGATTTTAATTAAGACAACACAACAAATAAGGAAGTTACTAGTTAGTATTAATGTCATTTAAAACATGGTATTTTTATCATATTTAAGTGATCTCAGTAGGACCTCTGCGTACATAGGTAAAAGGACCAGTTAAATGAAAAGCAGTCAGATAGAAAAAAGTAAACAAATGGTTTATTATTTCAAAAGTAATCGCCGTAACTCTTAGTACATTTATTCCGTTGTCGGAGTACATAGTAAATGAATTCATCGAATAATGTGTGCAGTTGTCTAATGCAGAATATTTGTACCCAAAGGTGGACTTCGTCTGTAGCAAATCGATGACAATGGATGTCTCTCCACAGCTGCAAAAACCGGGGAATCGCATGGGGAGATATGAGAACTACATGGAGGATGTGTAAGGGCTTCCCAAACGAATTGATACGGCGTACTGAATACAATCTTGACAACATGTTGGCGCACCCACTGATCCTCCAAAAAATGTCCAGAACATTTTCCATGAAATATGCACATTTTTGCATCCATGACGGAAAACATGGGTGGGAGTCGATTTGCTTCGAACGAAGAGGTACATGCCTAGGTACAATATTAGCTGCGTAGGCCACATGAAGTATTTTTCCATGAAGGCACCTCTTGCCCCAGAGTGGGACAAATGTATTAACAGATACAGCTATTACTTTTGAAGTCATAAGCAGTTTGTTTATTTACTTTCCCCCATCCATCTCATTTTTAGTTGACAACAGAGAACAACAGAGAACAAGTAATGAAACATGTACAGAAGTGATTCCAAAGGTTCCACGTAGTCTGTTGCTGACTGAGAACTGTTGTCACAAGTAATCTTAAACATCGCGGCGGATATAATGAAGACTTTTTGTGGCTTCATATTGAACTCATCTCGGAGTCACTAACAGCATTATTATAGAGTAATTAAAATCGTGCTGTCTTCTAGGATCATAGCTGTGGATGCCAGTACTCTGTTCATATACTGGCGGGTTTGTCAGGACGAATTTCCTCAGCAACATAAGTATTGTGAAAGACTATTAACACGTTAAATTGCTTGAATTTGCTCTTTTGTAAGATAGTTCACCGAAGTTCATTCTGTCGAGACGTTCACTACATTTTCTTCTGTTGCGTTGAATTTTGTTTCTTATGTTAAATTTAATCCCTTCGTAATGTCGCTGTTTCATAATGTGTGTAACCTCGTACAGTCTTTCGCGCCCCTAAGATTTTACTTTCTGGTGGTTTGTGTCGTCTACAAAGATTACTAACTCAATGTGATACATATCTGGATGTAGGTTATTTAGATATGTAAGAAATAGAGTGGACTCGTACTTGAACCGTATGGAATTCTTCCGGGGTTTTACCGTAGCACTAAAATTCACTTCCAACATTGTGTGACACAGAGCACACCTCACAATTTGGTGGGCCAGTTTGATCCTAAAATCAAAATGAGACCATTTCAGTGTTCTAAGTTGTCGCCATTTTCAGATACTACTGATGCGTCCAGATAGTCGCTTTTCCTTCGGGGGATCCTTGAGCGGAACAGAGGTGGTGGGGGATGGGGGGGAGGGGGGGAATAACTTTAGCACGAATAGTGCCCTCCACCACAGACTGTTTGGTGGGTAGCAGAGTATATATGTAGATATGTAGACGTAGAAGTGTTTCCGCTTCGATCTGAAGATGGAGACCAGTCGGAATGCAAAAGTATTATGTTAGTTTGGTTTTAGGATCCGTTTGAAAAACCGAAAAAAATACTAAGAGTTACTATGTCGCGAAGCCGACCTGTGCGGCCGAGCGGTTCTAGGCGCTTCAGTCTGCAACCGCGTGACTGCTACGGTAGCAGGTTCGAATCCTGCCTCGGGCATGGATGTGTGTGATGTCCTTAGGTTAGTTAGGTTTAAGTAGTTCTAAGTTCTAGGGGACTGATGACCTCAGATGTTAAGTCCCATAGTGCTCAGAGCCATTTGAGCCATTTTGAATATGTCGCGAAGGTCTACGCAGTCATATTCAGCCATCGTTCTGAATTCTTTTTGTTAAGTTCGCTTAGAACTAGCACTTAGTAAAACCATAAACATCATAAATCTTAAGTATGTCTAGTCGATTGTCGCGTAAAGGACAATCAGCTGTCTTGGACATATGACAGGAAATAGTAATTTGTAGTTTAATCCCTTTACTATTTAACGAACAAAGGTATACATAGCAGTTATTGCGCTTCTTCCATTTACTTTATAAAGCCAATAGCGTTTATTTAAAACAACCGGTTTCAATAGACTTTGCTGTCATGTTCAGGTCTCAAAAATCTTCTTGTTACTAAGACGTTTAATATCGAAAAGTTTGTTAAGATCTGATGTTGGCAGCGGAGTTCGTCGAAACCGGTTCTAGTAATTAAATGAATATTTCTGCGACCTTGGCTTTAGAAAGTGTTTAGTCATTAGATATTACCTTTCTCGATTGAAAATGTGGTATTCTGCGTGGAGTTTACTGATTTGCTGTAGTATTTTGTCCACGGCTGCAGAAGAGCTCGACAGAAACCGCCGGAGACGCATTCATCGAGCTGTCTCACCCCCACGCCTCCACGGTGAGCTGTCTCGGTGTGTATCCGCCTAGTTTTCACGAGGGATTTCTCGTCCCGAGCCCTCCTCCCCTCCTCCCCTCCAACATCGCGCCCTGAATCCCGTCAGATGACACCTCCCACCTACCCCTCCCATCGCGTCCTCTCGGCTCCCCGGCGCCTCGTATAGCATCCCCGTCACGCCATCGCTCCCTGACAAAAATACCGAACTTCACTCGCGCCTCCGCCTTACTTGCTACGCTGTGCCTATCGAAGACGCTGCTGATGAATGTGCCAGCTCGTCGACTGGTAGCCAGAGAGTTCGTTCGTTTATGATTCGTTCGTTTCCGCGTTTGCTGTGAGCAGGCCGTGTGTCATTTGCATGTTTCTGTGTACGCACAGAAGGTAGGAGCTTGAAGTGGGAGAAATCAGATTTAATTCAGTACACCACTCTTTTCAGCTCCCTCAGTTAGCCCCCTTTAAACAGGGTCCTCATTGCTTTGGAGCTCTTAACATTCTGCCGAAATAGATTTACTGCTGTGTCAACGAGCACAGTCTAAAGTTTCTGTATGGAGTCGTAAACGACTCTCAACGCTGTAACTCGGAGTAAAAACAGTCGCCATAAAAAAGTTCCTACTTGTGACTGAAAACCGGTTTCAAACTGAACAGCAACTGCTGCTGCGACAAATGCTGATCATTATGAATAAGATTCCGATCGTGTATTGCCGAGGGAATTACATGCAATGCACATTTGGAGACTTATACCTTCCAAATGATCACTTATTATAGTGTCACATACAACTGCACGTCTTTATCGGGCCAAACAACACAGAAACTGTACAGTAGCTGACTGGTGGCCTGTGGTAGCGATTTTGCTTCTTTCCTAATGATGCAGAGCGTCAGGTGCCCTACAGCCCAAAGAACGACGACGTGTTTAGCCAGCAGTGCGCGAGAGGATGTAGCTCAGACGCTGACTTCACATTCCTCGTGGCGTGAGTTCTACATCTACATCTACATCTACATGGTTACTCTGCAAATCATATTTAAGTGCCTGGCAGAGGGTTCATAGAACCACCTTCACAATTCTCTATTACTCCAGTCTCGTATAGCTTGCAGAAAGAATGAACACCTATGTCTTTTCGTACGAGCTCTGATTTCTCTTATTTTATCGTGGTGATCTTTCCTCCCTATGTAGATCGCTGCCAACAAAATATTTTCTCTTTCAGAGGAGAAAGTTGGTGTTTGGAAATTCGTGAGAAGATTCTGTCGCAACGAAAAACGCCTTTCTTTTAATGACTTCCAGCCCAAATTTTGTATCATTTCTGTGACACTCACTCCCATATTTTGCGATAATGCAAAACGTGCTGCATTTCTTTGAACTTTTTCGATGTACTCCGTCAGTCCTATATGGTAAGGGTCCCACATCGCGCACCATTATTCTAAAAGAGGACGGACAAGCTTAGTGTAGGCAGTATCCTTAGTAGGTCTGTTATATTTTGTAATTGTCCTGCCAATAAAACGCAGCCTTCCTCACAACATTTTCTATGTGTTCTTTTTGATTTAAGTTGTTCGTGATTGTAATACCTAGGTATTTACATGTATTTACGGCTTTTAGATTAGACTGATTTATCGTGTAACCTAAGTTTAAAGAGTTTCTTTTAGCACTCATGTGGATGATCTCTCACTTTTCCTTATTCAGGGTCAACTGCCACTTTTCGCACCATTCAGATATCGTTTATAAATCGTTTTTCAGTTTGTTTTGATCTTATGTTGACTTTATTAGTCGATAAACGACAGCGTCATCTGCAAAGAACCGAAGATGGTTGCTCCGATTGTGTCCCAAATCGTTTATATAGATAAGGAACAGCAAAGGGCCGATAACACTACCTTGGGAACACCTGAAATCACTTCTGTTTTACTCGACGACTTTCCATCAGTTAACTACGAACTGTGACCTCTCTGACTGGAAATCATAAATCTCGTCACATAACTGAGACGATATTCCATAAGCATGCAATTTCATTACGAGCCGCCTGTGTGAAAAGCCTTTCGGAAATCCAGTAATACGGAATCGATTTGAAATCCCTTGTCAATAGCACTCAGCACTTCATGTGAATAAAGAGCTAGTTGTGTTTCAAAGGAACGATGTTTTCTAAACCCATGTTGACTGTGTATCAATTGACCGTTTCCTTCGAGGTAATTCATAATTTTCGAACACAATATATGTTCTAACTGGGCGTTAACGATATGGGCTTGTAATTTAGTGTATTACTCCTACTACCTTTCTTGAATATTGGTGTGACCTGTGCAACTTTCCAGTCTTGGGGTACGGATCATTCGTCGAGCGAACGGTTATATATGATTTTTAAGTATGGAGCTAATGCATCAGCACACTCCGAAAGGAACCTAATTGGTATACAGCCTGGACCAGAAGATTTGCTTTTATTAAGTGATTTCAGTTGCTTCATTACTCCGAGGATATTTACTTCTACGTTACTCACTTTAGCAGCTGTTCTCGATTTTAAAAAATGGTTCAAATGACTCTGAGCACTATGGGACGTAACATCTGAGGTCATCCGTCCCCTAGAACTTAGAACTACTTCTACCTAACTAACCCAAAGACAACACAGGACATCGCGTGGTTCCAGACTGAAGCACCTAGAACCGCTCCGCTACTCCGTTATCGGTTCGAATTCTGGAATATTTACTTCGTCTTCTTTTGTGAAGGCATTTCGGAGGGCTGTGTTTAATAACTCTGCTTTGGCAGCACTGTCTTCGATAGTGTCTCCATTGTTACCGCGCAGAGAAGGCATTGATTGTTTCTTGCCGCTACACGTAAGACCAGAATCTCTTGTGATTTTTTGCCAGGTTTCGAGAGAAAGTTTCGTTGTGGAAACTGTTATTGGCGTCTCGCATTGAACTCCGCACTAAATTTCGGCTTCTGTGAAGGATTGCCAATCTTGGTGATTTTTCGTCTGTTTAAATTTGGAATGTTTGTTTCGTTGTTTCTGCAACAGTGTTCTAACCCGTTTTGTGTACCAAAGAGGATCAGCTCCGTCGTTTGTTTGTCTATTTGGTATAAACCTCTCAATTGCTGCCGATACTATGTCTTTGAATTTAAGCCACATCTGGTCTACACATATATTATTAATTTGGAATGAGTGGAGATTGTCTCTCAGGAAGTTGGGCCCAATCCTTCAGGTTACCGTTAACTTGAATCCGAATGTTTATAACAACATTCTCGGTGACGCAGTGTTTTCCTTCCATGTAAATCGTCATTTTGAGAATACAGTGGCCAATTCCGTCTTCCATGACAACAATAGGCATTTTCACAGGCATGCACGCGTTCATTCCTGGTGTAGCGGCGGCACCGCATCAGGCAGCTTTAGTGTGAATGTGCGGCAGTGGATTGCAGCCATAATCACTAAGTCATGCGCGGGCTTGTTGATAAGAACTTTGTGCAAAGTCAAGTAGCGAAGTATGTCGGGCCGACATTGGCGCAGGAATTACCGAAATCGCGTGGTCAGCTGGACTGAGAATAACTCCTGCCGCAAACTGGCACCAAAACCAACGCATTGGCGCTAAACTAATATGGGTCGGTATTGACTGGAACAGGCGCATTCGCAAAACATATGTGCCCAGTATGAATAGGGACCGTCAACTAATACGTGTACGTTTAGCATCACAGCTCTCCTGGGAGATGCTTTGCTACACGGGCGGTCACACGAAGCTTCCGACGGAGAAACACAGTTCCACTCTGTAGTGGAGCCATGGTTCGACCCTCGGAGTTTGCAAGGGACTCGGAGCCGGCCATGAGCAGGCCGGCCCACGTCGACTTCTGCCAAGAGGAAGGCGGGTCGCATCCTAGCTCCTGCACAGGAAATCCACCCACAAGAATCCGCCCACTGCCGCCGTGGGGAGCGAGTCAGTGTGGTGATATTGCCATTTGTCACCAGAGGCCGGAGCGCGACCTTCGTCGAAGAGTTCGCTGCTGTGGTAGTGTGTAGGGACGTAGAATGAAATATCAATATATAGACACATGAATATTTTCTCCAAAAGGTAATGGTACTTAACGGAGGTACGTTTCCCCATTATATCGATATCGAAATGACAATATCGAGCGCCGATATTATTATTTCCTATTGTATTTCTTCGAAATTCTCGGTAAATATTTGAAATTGTTCTTTTGAAACTATAGTAGAACGTAATTTTGCTTTCACTTTGTGAAGGAGTCTTAGTACTTTATGATCTTTCAGAAGGTCCAGTTTACCTCGTTGACTGTGTGAAGCAAGTACAGATGGTACAAAGAACTAGTCCGATCGCACTGCGGGTGACGATGTGAATGGAATAACAAAATATCCGATGTGAAGAAACAGCACTCCAGTTGCCTTAGAAAACAGCTCTAATTCAACTAGTGTGAAATTTCTTCACATCGGCGTTCCTCAAAAACAGTTTCTGAAACTGGTGAACAAAAATTTAAACGACAAGATTGGTCTTTGCGGTGGGTGGAGACGTGTCTGGGAAATGTTGATGTAATCGGCGCTCCGCGCTACCAGCAAAAACTGTAGCATTTGACGTCACGACGCAATTTTGACACTAAGACTGCTAGTTCACTGGCGTTTGCAAAAATGAGAGAACAGGGAAGTCGACACGAAGTGTTCCAGACAAATCCGATATGTGACGAAACCGAACGTCGGGTCGAACCGACATTGCTTTCCTTTCAGCTCTTGCTCTAAGGGGGATAAGTAGGCTGCTAGCTTGTTTATGTACAGAGTATCCAATAATAAATCAGTACTTAAATATACAGTTCTGGTACTGGCATTATATGTACTATGTGCAGCCGATATTTTTTTTTGACTAGTACGTCGACATTTTTTCCAGCGATGTATCGGTGTATCGAGAATGTTTCTTGATAGATCCATGTTCGATAATGACATTTTTTAAATATCGCTAAATCAGATTCCTGGTATTTACATAAGTATCAACAGTCCCTAGTAGTGAGCGTCGCCGTGGCTGTCGCAACTGGGCCGCGGGCAACGGGTGTGGGTCCTCAGCAAAGCAGAGCGAACCAACCGCCGAGTGAGCGGGACGACGGACACCTGTACCTCCTGAGGCAAAGGGAAATGAAACGTTTACAGACTGCAGCAGCGTCTCTCTGAAGCCGTTGGTGGCCCTGTGCCCCACCCACAGCCTCCGGCACCGCAATACCTTTAGCGACTTCACTGGTTTCGCAAACACTCAAGCATGCTGTGGCACCTCCATTAGTTCACTAACTTGATATTAACCCCACAAGAAATGTATCGGTCTAACTGGAACAGCGGCTGGAACGTAGTTATTATCAACAATGCAAGTTAATAGATATATGGCATGTAATGTTCAATGAGTGACATGATGTACCTCAACAAACTTGTGGAGCCTCTTCGTAGCCGAACTGAGGCTATTATTTCGGCTAGAAGAGGTGTTAAAGGATGTTGGCATGCTGTCTGCTCGGTGACTTCTAATTTTTGGTCTCTGTCCTTATTACATTTTATAAATTTTAATGTTACTGTGGTTTCATCCAAAGATCACGATGCCTACTCTCTCTCTCTCTCTCTCTCTCTCTCTCTCTCTCTCTTTCTCTCTCCCTCTCTCTCTCTCTGACATCACAGCGCCATCACACAGAGGTCAATATGGAGCCTAGCATGGACCCACTCCACCCTCAGTTCGTGACCTCCAATGTAGCAGCCAACATCATCTATTGAGGGCACTACATCTCTTAATATCTCAGATGGCATTGTACTTCTGCGTATACTGAACATGTACTTCAAGAGAAGAGTTTCCAGTTGTGTGCATCAAGTGATGCTTTACTGTTCAAAGAGAATTGTAAGTATTCGACAAACTCCTGTGGCCATGGATTGAATAAAGTTACTTAAATATTTTGTCATTACTGTAATAAAGTGAGCTAATGTTTCACATGTTGTAGTACCGCTCAGCCGCCTTCCAGAGCAAACAAAGAACCCACAGTTAAGGCCGGACGATTGTAATTTCGTCTGGTCAGCAATTACCATATTGTAAATAGATAAATAAAGCCAGAAGTTACGAAAGGCCACAATAATACTATCTCTTCCACATAATGTTTCGACTGATTGTTTACTGTTTATCGCAAGGAAGCTGAAACAACACATAATTACGAAAATGTATTCTAGTCCGGCGGTACTGAATTACAATAATCCAAAATAATCTCGAGAGCTATTAGTGGACACTATAATAGTGTTCATCATAAGAGTAAACCATGTTTTCTTCCGCGTTTGCTTGAATTTCATTGGATTTAATCTGACGTGGAGCGGAAGCCAACCTGTGTCCAGTACAGTAAAGTGCAATAATATGAATACGTTTTGTGGTGTGTTACACACCATAGACTGAGCCACAATGCGGGACAATAGCTTTCCCTAGAAGGTCGAACTAACGTGAAATAAGGTGAGCAGTTGCAGTTAAGACGTAAAAAGGAGACGAACGGAGAAACAATATAGCTTGGAACGCCATTTAATTTTTAAAGGGAATGAAACAATATTCGGCAAAACTCCGGCACTACTTTGTGCTTCTTAGGTGAACAGACGGAAAGCATAAAATGCTCTCATTCGCAACTAACAAAGTATTATAATTACAAACAGGAGCCGTAAAAATTCCTAAGTTAAACAAGCTGTGATTTTTCTGATCGAGCTATGTGAGATGCAAAAGCCTACTGCAGTGATTTCTCGGTATTATTGAATACTGAAACCACTGAAAATATTAACCAGTCAGTCGTCTGGTAGTCTCTTAGCTCCTTCCTCATCAGAATTCGAGAAGTACTGTGTGTATCAAAAATAATCACCGATTTGAAAAAAAAAATTATAACTATTACGCTATTTGACACATGTGCGTGAACAACGTGCTGTTGAAAATACCACACTCTCTAGTTTTACATAGTTCGCGCTAGGTAGCAGTATTGTGCGCCCACTTCAGTTCTAGTAAAAATGGACAACAGAAAACGTTATGTGTTCTGTGTTTTGCGCAGTGCGCATCAGTAATTACTGATGTCATGATCAATTCCGAGAAACAGATTGTTTGTGTAAAGACAAGCAGCCGGGCCGTCACCGAGTGTCTGACACAGACGTCGAGCACATCCACCATAGTTTAACAATGAGTCTGCAAAAATCCGTTCGCCGTGCAGCTCGACAGCTCAAAATGCTCCCGATGTCTCTCTGGCGCGTGTTTCGTCGACGTTTGCACATGAAACCATACAATATTCAGCTACTGCAGGATCTTCGTAAAGGTGATAAACAACAACGTGTGGAGTTCTGTAAGTTAGTCGTTAGCAAGATGGAGGATGACAGTTTTCTTTAACACTTAGTGTTTAGTGACGAGGCAACACTCCGTTTAAATGGAAATGTGAACCGTCCTAGTGTGATAATACGAGGTACGGAACAACCACATTAAGATACACAACTCTCCAAAATTTAATGTGTTTTGTGCAGTTTCGAAGGGAAAGGTATACACCTTTCTTTGCCGAGAACACTGTTACAGGAATCACATATCTCGATATGCTTGATAACTTTGTTTTCCCACAGTTTGAGACTGATTCGAATGACTTCATTTACTAACAGGATGGGGCACCTCCACACTGCCACCTGGAAGTACGGAAATTTTTAAATCATAGGATTACTGAAAGATGTATCAGTCGCACTGGACCAAATGATTCAGTCTTGCATTGCTGGCCTACAAGGTCATCGGACCTGACTGTACGTGATTATTTCTTGTGGAGGTTTATAAAAGACTGTTCATGTGTCTCCATTACCAACAACAATGACTGAACTGAGACATCGCATAAAAACAGCTGTGGAAACCGTAACTCAAGACATTCCCGCTGCAGTACGGGAACAATTTGAATACCGCACTGACATATGCCGTGCGTCTCTAGGGGGCATATTGAATGCCTAGGAGAAGGTATGAAAAATGTTTTTGAGTTTCCCGTTCATCAATAAACAAAATCCATCGTGTAAGGAACTAGTTTCAGAAATATAGATGTGCCAAAAGGGATAATTCTTTTTGATACACCTTGTACATTCTACAACTGTCTCCTGCCACAAAGATAACAGTTCCAGAATCCGCGAAGCCAGGCAGGTGCTGCATTTTCACCTTTTATGACGTGTCGTTCTATACCCCCCTCCCCCCCCCCCCCCTCCCGTTCGGGAGTGAAATGCGAAAAATCTGCGTACGGTAGTTCCAGTACGTCTGGCAGCTTAACAATAGTGTTATTTTTCGCGAAAAATCACTTAACTTGGCTCCAGATCAGTTCTGCTGGGTTCATATTGTGTTAGTATAATGGATAATGCAAAAATCCATCATGTGTATTGTGCGATAGATGCTGTGAAAAAGGTGTTTTCATGTTTCTACAACACTTACCTCTCTGGTTCTTGTGAAACTACATCTGTGGTATAAAACAATGAACATAGTCCCAGAATTCCTGAAAATAGATGTTTACTATGGATATTGTATCACAGACACAGTCCTTTTCACTGTTTAGAGATGTTACTAAATCCGCTCAAAGATGTCAACAACGATGCATGAGGAGCGCCTATTAGACTGACGGGGTGCAACAGCCGATCACGTCCAGTCATTTCACCAGGAAGGAGGTACACTGCACGTGTTGTCTGTAGTTCAACCACGCCTAGACGGTCAATACCGCTGTTCGATCGCGTCCGCTATGTTCCTTTATGCCAGGAAGGGCTCTCAACAAGGGAAGTGTCCAGGGGTCTCGGAGGGAACCAAAGCGAAGTTTTTCGGATATGGAGGGATACATTGAGACTGGAACTGTCGATGACGTGGCTACGCAGAGGCCAGGCAAGGGCTGCTACTGCAGTGGATGAACGCTACCAACGGATTATGGTTCGGAGGAAGCCTGACAGCAACGACACCATGTTGAATGATGCTTTTCGTGCATCCACGGATCGTCGTGTTACGACTCAAACTGTGCGCAATAGGCTGCATGAAGCGCATTTTACTCTCAGGATTTGCTGAATGGTCCGCTCAGGATTGGCATCACATTCTCTTCACTTATGAGTGTCGCAGGTGCCTTCAACCAGACAATGGTCGGATACGTGTTTGGAGGCAATTCAGTCAGGCTGTACGCCCTAGACACCCTTTCCAACGAGTACAGCAATGTGGAGGTTGTTAGCTGTTTCGGGTTGGCATTATTTTGAACCGACGTACGCCGCTGGTTCTCATAGAAGGCGCAGTAACGGCTGTACGATACGTCAGTGCCGTCCTTCGACTGATAGTGCAACCATGTCGACAGCATATTGGCGGGGCATTCGTCTTCATGGGCGACAAGCCGCGCCCCCAGCGTGCACGTCTTGTGAATGACTTCCTTCAGCATAACGCCATCGCTCGACTAGAGTGGCCAGTATGTTCTTCAGACATGAGCGCCATCGAACATGCCTGGTGTAGATTGAAAAGGGATGTTTATGGACAATGTGACCTACCAACCACTTTGGGGGATCTACGCTGAATTGTCATACTCCTCAACATAATTATTTGATTGCATCTTATAGTAACAAGATAAATAAAAATTAATTTTTAAACCCTTAAATAATTTTAAATTGGTATCAACTTAATTTATGTTATTTTCCAAAAATTCAGTCTGTAATAATTTTCAACTGAATAGTAATCAACTGTTGTTCTAGAAGGTGTACTTTAAAAATTTCATCATGATTTCAAAAATGAGGAAAAGGTAATGGGTTGTAGATGCTTCTCTATCTTAAGTGTTTCAATATAAGTAAAGTTAAATCATGTTTATCTAATTTACAATCTTTTTTCAACTTTCTAATCTACAAAAATTGTGATTTCCATCAACAGTAGTGTTACGTTGAGAAAAGACAAATGTTTAGTTCTATTTGGCACAATAGTGAATTCTAGAATGGAAAATGTTATTTTTATCCCTTTATATTTAGTTCAGTAATCTCATCTTCAAAAAACTTACTATATCTTTGTAGCAAAATAATATTGAATTCATTATTGAGTTCCAAGCAAATTCTCTTACATATGTGTTGTATTTATATATTCTCAATTAGCAATATTAAAGAAAAATTAATTTTATGTCACTAATTTTCTTAAAAGAAATTAGTCACTTTTTATTTCAATACCCATTCATAAAGAAAAAATGCAATGGTTTTCAGGATAAAAAAATAATTTTCCAGTTTTAATTTGTAAGATTAAAAATAATTGACATCATTAAAATGAACATTTCTTCATATTTTTCAAAAATGAGTACATTTTGTGAAAAATATAAAGATTGTATTTGTCATCATTTTTATTTTTTTCATTCCTTTAAATTTTAGTTCAATATTTCCATTTATAAACCACTTACTATCTTATACTGTCCATAAATTACTTTATTATTTCTATGTGAGAAGTAAATTATACATTCGATTTTGCGCTCTAAAATTTTTTTCACTATATTTAGTATTTAAATATTCACAGTTACTAATAATATATAAACGATTTAGTTCAAGTTCACTAACTTTGTAAACAAATTTAAATTGTTTATACTGTTGGCATTTGTAGTAATGCAATCCATTTATGTACAGAACAATCTGACCATTGAATAACTTCACAGTTTATATAATATATTTAATTCATTTGTAAACTACCTCTTCGAGTATCACTATTAAAATCTTTAAAGTTATTATAAAAATCAGTAACTTTACTTGAATTTGTTTCTCAGAAACTGGAAAAAGTTTAAGATATTTTGGTTGTTAAATTATAGGAAAACCGAATTTTAAACTGGATTTAAAAGAATCATTTTATTATTGAAAATCGAGATATAGTTAATGTGTATTTTACTGGAGGATGACATAAAGCAGTAGATAGCTTTTATTTAGCTCAAACGTATTAAAAATACCAGAACAAATAGTTACAACAAATAATTTTAATTTTTTAAATATTTTAGGCAAGATGACAAAAATTGCAATCGTATACACCATGAATGTGTTGGTGGCAATTTAAATTTTTATGACTTCAAAGAAATTTAAATCCTATTTGTTGGAATAATAATAAGTTTTTATTTATTACAATTGAAATGACTGGGAAACCTAGTGAACAGAAACATAAACCTCGAATAAAAGCCTTCTAAAGATATAAACATTAAAAATACACATTAAACACATCTAAAAAAACGTAATCATTAAACATAATACTCCAATATTAATGTTTTTTATCGTTAATAAACGTTAAAAATATGATCTATAGATTGTTAAGCAGCTAACTAAAGCAGAAAGATAAAAGACCAATAAAGAGAGATATTTAAAATATGGAGAAAACAACCTGTAACTGAATATGAAAAACACAAAAACCAAGAGCTAACTTTTATTTATACAATCGAAAACATAGGAGATAAACTCTTAAGAGCAACTCAGAAAAATAAAGAATTTGGAAAATGAATTGCTCTTTATCACCAAGAATAACACTTTTAGAATAATTTAGTGATGTACCTATAATCACTCACACACACTCCATTTTACTTGTCCTTTGAGCTTGTTCTGAAAGTATCTGTTTGAGTATAGTTCTTATGTTTGTCACTACTAATCAGTGCTAGCCAACTTTCTGTCAGTGTGACGTAAAGGACATGGTCTAAAGAATCTAAAACATATGTTCAGCAAATCTCCAAATTACATTTAGGGTAGATTCTAATGTTGGGTACTTCATATTTAATCAATTTTTATACTCTCTAGGTTTTTTGAAAATAAGTCATTTGTACTGTCCAATTTTTGTTTCATTCTAGTATCATTCTGAGAAGAATCATTATTTTGGTGTGCTAAACTGATATGAAGTACAACCACAACATATCACTTCGTTTTAATATAGGTTGTCACTGGAAAGGCTGCATTAATAATTTGCAGGCGTGTGAATTCCATTGTGGAGACAACATTAGACAACCACACATACATATACTATATATAAAAACACTCCAGGCATTTGCCAAACCAGAAACATTCAGTCAGATTAACACAGTCTATAGCATCATTACAGACCACTTACTTGCAGTCATTTACTGTTCAGTGGCCACTGAGAACTGACTCCAATGTCCTGTTTATGAGGAGCTGCTTGGACATTGTATCCCATTCTTTTTAGCTCCCTTCATACAGTCGTAGTGCTAGCTGCTCTGCTGATAGTGCTTTCGAAGTCACTAATAATTGCTTCTGCTGATTTCATTAGATTTTTTGCAACCATCACCCACATTGCTTTGATGTCTCGGTCCATCAGCTCATAGGGTTTTCTTGGTCTCGGTTTGGCTGTGGTTGTTTCTTCACATTTCCACTTCAGAATCTCATTTCCAACAGTCCACTTCGGCAGCCTTAGAAGACTTGCCATGCCCATGATGAATCTGTTACTCAGATGATATCCAACGTATAGTCCATGACTGTAGTTACTTAGGCCTCCCGATCAGCCTGTGCTGCTGTTAATGCTCCTCTAGCTGCGACAAAACATTTTTACTGGTGGATCCATCTCTCGAGACATCTGGTGATCAATTCTGCATTAAAGTTCGGTGTCTGGATACTTTTGATCTAATGACATTTGCGAAATCCCAGAAACGACATCAAGTACCCGTTGTAAACCGGAAATCATTGAAATTAAAACCGTTAATTTAGTTGTCCTTACCTTGTCGAAAGCTTAAGGTTTTAATATGAGAATTCTGTTGACCTGTCCACAGTTCTATGCAACTAGGGTTCTGAAAGGTTTTGACTAGTATTCGCTGGCTTCTTGTTCCAGGAGTATAGTTGATGGACACACTTATTCAATGATTTCGTGCGCCATTCACGGAAGCTTAGCTTGACTGAACGCCGATCATTAAAAACACTGTGATGTAATATCCTCCACCAGGCGTTTGAGAACATCGACCGATGTTGCTAACATTGGATCGACATATCAAAATATTAACAGCTATCTGGACTAATTGGTCAATAATATAGTAGTAAATCCATTACTATCAGGTGTCCTGCATCGCAGGTGTCATGCATTTTTTAACCAATAGAGCAAAGTTCCGCGAAATACCACAGGTTAAGATAGAGCCGATGTCAATGTAGGCCCATAAAATGACAGCTAAACAGCGAGCTGAGCGTATAAGTGTTTCATGTAAGCGATCGTGTGTGGTTGTGTATAACAACAAGGTTTTGTCCTAATAAGGTGCTCGTTTGTTATGCTGTGGAGTTAGTGTATTTCAGCGTGAAATGTCATAGCATGTTAAGTAGCCAGTCATTGACATGTCTTTACAGTTTGCATGACTTTCATTAATGAGCTGAAACCGTTATCTTCAGCTAATTTGATTACTAAATGCACTCTTTAGCATGACACGTATTAGTACGAGCAAGTCAGTTGTGACGTACCCACTTCCACCGGCCCATTACTGATTCTTTTGTGGTTGGCAGGAGAGCCAACACCGTGTTACTAGAGGAGGCCGAAAGGCACGCGATTTAGCTCACGCAGGCTGGCGTGAGGTATGGAACAGGACAAGGAAATTAGAATTTAGAAACAACTGACGCAGCTGGTGGAATACTTAACTTTAATCCATTAATGAAGAATGTCGCTCTTGACAGTACATAGTTCGCAATATCAATAGTAACTGATAATGGCGCCTTGCTAGGTCGTAGCAAATGACGTAGTTGAAGGCTATGCTAAACTATCTTCTCGGAAAATGAGAACGTAAGTAGGCAGTGAACCATCGCTAGCAAAGTTGGCTGTACAACTGGGGCGAGTGCTAGGAAGTCTCTCTAGACCTGCCGTATGGCGGCGCTCGGTCTGCAATCACTGAGAGTGGCGACACAAGGTTCCGACCTATACCACAGGACCGCGGCCGATTTAAAGGCTACCACCTAGCAAGTGTGGTGTATGGCGGTGACACCACAGATTCAATGTTATTCTACAGCTGGAGCTCTACAATAATGCAACATGGAGCATAGTTACGTGTAAAGTTTTATCCTAAACAGTGTCCCGACGTTTGGTTTTCTGTATTGTAGTTGTCTCAAGATATGACTGCTAGTTTGCCAGGGTATCGCTTGTCAGTTAACGTAACTTAGGATCTTTCCGTTCAGAGAACGTCAATCAGAGATAATTATATTCTAAATGTGTTGTACGTATAGGGTCACACATACATTTTTGTTCGTTTTGTTTCAGTGTTCATACATGAATAAAAGGATGAACTCTGTTCGATAAATGAATTTGGTGGGAAACGAAGCCGTCATATAACAGTACGAAATGTAGGTTAAAAATTATGTTATTGGTATTGGGAGTGAGAAGCTGTAGCAATAATACCAAAGTACACTAGCAAAAATAATTTGGTGTAAAATATATCCTGCTGAGAAAGGGTATGTACAAATCGTCACATCCAAAATAAAAAGAGTTTTATACATTTCTGGAACGTTCCTTGATGCTCTGCTGCTTTGGAATCTTGCATTTCGTTGATACTTAATGCAGACATATACCTACGAACGAGATACCCGTTAGCTATGAACTTGACAGTTCATTCCGTGTATTAGGACAAACGTAAACTGCCTGATCGTGATGACCTCTGGATTGTCGTGCAGGAAGCTATAAAAACTGAGATCTAGCGATGGACAAACATTCTGTCTGCGACCGCTACTTCTTTGATAGCAATTGCAGTTAGACTTAATAGTGACTTTTGTGTTCGAAGTAAATCGGTATTACAACGGATAGCAGGTCAAGAGCCTGGAATTTTTCTCGGTTCCAGGGGGGCTACGTCTATACATATTTTGTTTTGGTGGATGGAGCACAGAAACACTGGATAACCAGGTACATTCGTATCGCATCCATCAACTATACTTCTGCAGCAAAAGCGTGCGCCTTGGTTGACTGTTCCCGTTTTCTTCGGCAATATAAGGCGCAGCCAGGCGAAATGTGTGCCTGTGTAAGAGACCTGCGAGTAGTACGCCATATTGTGCACCAGAGAAAGAAACAGAGGTTGGAGGGTGGGGGCTGGGGGTGGAATAGGGAGTGTGAGATATTGGAGTGCGCAACAGAAATGTGAAATGGAGCTGCAGCCGTAATCTTGCACACAGGCATTCTTCTACTTCACAGAAAAGGCAATGAAAATATTGGAACGAAGAACATCTTACTCATGCTGAAGATGTTTCCAAGATCGTACAACATATTGACTTGTACACTCACGAGCCGAAACATTATGACCACTGCACACTGTCAGGCTGCCCTCCATCCGGCGGTGTTGTGGGGAGTATGACACTGCAAGGAATGTGAATTAACAGTTCAGAGGCGAATGGTGAATCATTATCGGCGTTGTAGAGACGAACGTTTGCTCGAAACACGCACCGCTTCACAGACACAGGATGGTGACCTGTCGTAGTATTCGAATACAGCTTGAAAGATGTTGACCAGTGAAAACTGTTCCGGATCGCCAGCATCGTTTACACCCCTGGCGTATTACACGGCTGAAATGGCATCTTGCGTTCGGATCGTTGTCCGTGCCACAAGGACTAAAACGGTTATAAGCGTGACAATGAACTCAGCTTGATACCTTGGCCAACGAAGTGGTCTGTTTTAAATCCGATGGAAGACATCTGGGACGCTGTCGAGTGCCAATTTCGAGCATGCATGACGTAGATGACTGTAATGCTTTCGTTCATCAGTGTACGGTTTCTGGAAGAAGAGAGATCATTAAGCTCATAAAACTCGATCTCAGGTCATACATCTGGGAACGGATCCTCTCAGCTTTTACCAGGAACATCGAATCGTATGACGTTCTGAATATCGCCTTTCCTCGCGTGCTTAATAACAAAACTGTTCGACAAGAGTTCCACCAATTTTGTTGCACAAATTTTATTAGGTCATAAAAGTCTGAGACACAACGGCACTTTTATACAGCGTGAATCACCTAAAATTTACATCACAGATATTGCGGAAATGGAAAGTGCTACTGATTTGTGGTTTTTATAGAATGGGTTGGTAGTAAGAGGCTCGTATCGTTATCCAACAAAACTGATTCTAACAATACTTTTTACAAATGTGCTCTTTCTCAATGTAATGTAAAATGACATTAAGAAAATAAAAGTGGGGTAAATTAGAATGCTAGTGATGTTTGTTACAAGGTTCTAGTCATTTACGGGACGTAGTATCTTGAAAAGTTCACACATGATATTTGTGCAATACCTATGATAGCTCATACCGAAGAACAACTTTATTTATTTAATCGTGTCTGAGCTACATCTGTAATTAATTAATACGCTATATATACTAGATTACAAATTCAAGTAAATTATAATTATACATTCATATATACATTCATGATCTTCACATATTGTAAGTCGTCATTATTGTCTGAAACAAGGCTCATATCTTTCTCCAGTGTTCGGCACACTTCACTGCAGCGTCGTTGGCCAACCACAGGTCTTGGAAAGTGCATGAGGCCAGCAAAGATGGACAGGTCAGCAGGTGTGTCATGGTTTGTTTTCCTCCACATTGGCAGGGATCTTCTTTGGCGTATCCTCACTTGATCAGGTTATCCTGTGATCTTCCCATTTGACATATAAGTCTATTTAGGCTCTTCCAGACTCTCCATTCCAATTGTGATCCAGCAGGAAGTTTTTCTTTAATGTTCCAACTTTTCAGACTGCCTTTATCCAATTTCTGTTTCCACATTGATTCTCTAGTTGTAGACTGACTTTCGGTTAGTGGACGTTCAACTTTTATGAAGTCTTTCCTAGATTTAAGTCTTGCCTCTGCTGGCTGATGTGCGTACAGTGGATGTCTTCAATCTTCGCAGTGGCTGCTTCTTTCGGCCATCGCCAACGTTTGCCGTCTGATCTGTGTGTGTGTGGGGGGGGGGGGGGGGGCTATTCCAGAACACATATAAAGGAGATCACGGTTTGTAGGCTTCAGGCATCCCGTGATTAATCGACTTGAGTCATTCAGTGCTGCGTCTAGCTTCTGAGCATGTGTCGATCTTCTCCCCAGTGTGAGTTGGTAAGTTTACGGATTATGCCGTTCCGTGTGTTGACTTTCGCTCTAGTTTTTTCTACGTGTTTCTTGTAAGACAATGTTCGATCTAACGTGACTCCAAAATAAACTGGGTTTGGGCAGTGTTGAAGTTTAACTGAGTTCCATTCCAATTGTAATTCGCTGTTTGCTTCCTCGTTGTTTAGATGAAATAAACAAGTCTGAGTCTTTGCCGGATTAGGTCGAAGCTGGTTCTCGTTATAATATTCAGTTAGTACTTCTAAGGCATCTGTTAGGTTTCTCTCAATCTGTTTGATTGATCTAGATTGGCACGCAATGGCTACATCATCAGCATAGATAAAGCTTCTTGTCGTCGGTCCAACTGGTTGGTCATTTGTATACAGATTAAAAAGTAGGGGGGACAAAACACTACCTTGTGGGAGCCCGTTCTTCTGGTTCCTCCAGCGACTTCTTTGTTCTTGAAATTCCACATAGTATCTTCTGTTGGAGATCAGTGATCTCACAACTTCAGTAAGTTGGTAGTTTCCCGTCATTTTGAAAATTTTTCCCACGAGGATTTTGTGATTTATCGTGTCGTAAGCTGCCGATAAGTCGACAAACACCACGCCAGTTTTTTCTCCCTTCTCAAAACCGTCCTCTGTGTATTGTGTTAGGCAGAGGACCTGGCCAGTGCAAGATTTACCTGATCTGAATCCTGCTTGTTGTGGAATGATTTGCCTTTCTAGTTATGGTGCTATTTTATTCTAGATAAGACGTTCATATAGCTTGAAAGGGTAGCACAGCAGCGATATTGGACGATAGTTCTTAGCATCATCAATTGGTTTACCTGGCTTTGGGATAGCAACTACCTTGGCCTTCAACCATAGCTTAGGTATCGCCTTGTTTGACCAGCAGAGATTATAAAGCCATTCCTTAGCTATGGGCCCTAGGTTCTGTATAAATTCATTAATGACGTCATCGGGACCCGCGGCCTTCCTGGGTTTCAAGCAACTGATAGCAGCTTCCAGTTCTGTTGAAGTGAAGTATGGCTCAGGTGGTATTTCAGTCAGTTGTGGCCTCTTATATGAAGTGGCAGTCTTACTGTTCCTGGTTGGTTTACCATTCAAAAGGAGCTGATGTGCGATTTGATTAGCTGTTACGGAAACCTGATCCTTGGGGGCTGCCGGGTCGCTGGACAATCGCTTTATGAGGTTCCAAGCTGTTCTGCTACTGTGCTTCATGTCAAGACTCTCCAACGTATGTTTCCAGGACTCTTGTCTGTCTTCGCTTATAGTTTCAATTAGCTGATCCCCAAGTTTTATGGTTTCTTCACTGAAAGGGTCCATGCTGTACTGTTCCAGGTATTCATTATATATTTGTTTCATGTCGTTGGAAACTCCAGGATTGTAGAGTGTTCTGCAGCCTGTAGGTATACTGAGTCTTGCTGATCTTTTAACAGCTTCGACGAACTTTCCGTAGTTTTCAGTGTTTGATGGTAAATTTACGATTTCCATGTCTAAGGTGTCCGCAAATTTTTTCCAGTTGGCCCTTTTGAAGTTAAAACGTCATTTAAAGGGTACCTTTTGTGGCAGTATTACTGGTCTAAACTTTAGCGTGATTGGTCTGTGTTGGGTCTTTGGGATAGGGTTGAGAACGAATTTGTTGCATTACCTGGACAAGGTTTTGGAAACAAATATGAGGTCTGGGTTATACCCTCTCTTCCATCTTGCACTGTTGAATGACGCAGGCTGTTTCTGATCATGGATGAGATTCAGCTCGTGTTCTTTTGCCCAGTTTTCCAGTAGTTCTCCATCCTCATTTGTGTCTTGATAGCCCAACACTCTATTGTGACAGTTAAAGTCTCCCATTATTAGCTGTGGGTGACAGACATGTTGGCTGAAAGCAAACCTTTCCCCTGGTGGTATATATATTGATGACATGGTAATGCTTCCGATAGTAACAGAAATGATTTCCGTGTTTTTAACGGTGTAAACTGGAATGTTGGATACTTTGATTCCAGGCCGAATAAACAGAGCACTTCCATACTGGTCGTGAGGGCACTCCTTTACCAAGGTCATCCAAAGAATATTTGGACGGCGTTGTGATGGCCCTCTATGTGTCTCCTGGAGGCACAGGACGACGCAGAAATGAAGTTTACATGTGTTGGATATAAGTTCTTCTTTTTCAGATGATATGCCCTCGATGTTGAGAGATATGAATGTCAAACATGGCTCTGAAAATGGCCTTTTCTTCGTTTTAGATTCTGCATACATGTCGTTTTAGACGTAGCTCAGTGTGTGGAAGGATCTGCCGGTATTTACCGTTGCCCAGGGGATGCCCGACTGTACATGTACAATCTTCTGGGAGGCTCCTTCCTCGTCCCCCACCGAAGAACAACTCAAACGCATACACTAGTTATGTGGATTCTGGCCAGTAACGAGACAGCTGACAGTCACAAGCGGTCCTCAAAATGACTTCCAGCAGGGACAGTACACTCTTCCAGTCTTGTATGGGACAACTGCTGAACGCCTGCTAGCATTTCAGTGGAGATGTCCTTGCAGGCTGCAGTAATACGTCACATCGGGTGTAATTAGTACGTCTTTGTAGACAGCGTCTTTCAGCTTTCACTGAGAAACTCGACAGACGTCACATCTGGGGAAAGGGCCGGCCGCTGAACAGATTCTCTACCACCAATCAAATGATTTGAAAACAATGTAAAGAAAGCTTCTGGTATGCAGTTTTTGATCTCCTCCTTATGAATCTGCCACCTTGAAATCTGTGGATCTGAAGGTGGCAGGATAGTCCTGTCGAAACTGGTACTTCTGTTAACATACTCGTGATCAAGGCAATAAAAACCTTCACCCCAGAGGTTTTCTTTGCAATGAATTAATTGGTCGCTCTCCATCAGACAACGTCATATATTTATAATGATTTGGAACTAATTCGTGAAGAACATGCTGTACTACTTCGTATATTACAGGTTGGACAGCCATCTTTTGGGTACCACAGGATCCTCGTAGCCTGCACAGGACCGTCTTGTAGCATCTGCGGGAGATTGTTTATTAGGAGGCTGCGATATTTGTGTGCGTTCGGTGATCCGTCTATGAAAGATCGGACTATCAGTTGATGGTTGTCGATGGTTCACTGTCTGACAGTCTCACGTTTACACTCCATGAACGCTGACGTTGGGCCTGACGAAACCAACGAGGATTGTTAACAGATCTATAGTGCATGTTTCGGGGTTTTAACTGTCTATGATTAGTAAATGTGTCTTCCTCACTAAACAAGATACGTGATACATCTGGAGCATCTTGTCTTAAGGGGAGACGGAAGGCAATTTTTATCCCTATTCTGCCAATGCTATTCTACCCTTTCAATAGGTACACTTTTCAAAAGAAACATAATATAACAATGAAATTTTTATTGAATATATATATAACATATATGCCTCAATTTACGAGTAAAATAAACTTAATACCTCTTATGGTTTTGAACAAAAAATTATTTTATTTTTTTACTGGTAAATTTTAACTTTTTTGTACAGTAATTATTATAAAACAGTTTCTGAATGTTTGATTGTTTTCAATGTACTGGTAATATCTTATTACCATCTGCAGTACACATTGACCAAATTTAATGTTTCTAACCCCATTAGTTTATCAAACAAGGGTACCTGAAAGTAAATAATATGTAGTTTTGAGAAAAATCCGTTTAAAGTTTAATATTGCAATTCTAGTATAGTTACTGGTGAAAATTACTTACTATTAATATTTTCATGCACCATACTGAGCATCATCTGAATCATACTGATCTTCTTTTTTTCTCTTGATCCCTCTTCTTTTCTGTCTGGCCTCTTTTGTGCATTTTAAATTAGCAACATCTACTTTAAGAATTCTCTCTTTATCTATTTGCACCAAGGAGTTTGCAGTATTTCCACTGGACTTTATGCCCAATAATTCCAAAACATCCAGTCTCCAATTACACCATCATTGAAGCATAAAATAGCATTACAAACACCAAATCTGAGGGTTCTAAGCTGAAAAAACACATTTTTCGGTAACCGGTTCCCAGTGACAGAATTCACACATTCATAAATTTTGGGTTTTCCCATGATGACACTTCTTCAACAAGGTATCTTTACAAAGGTTTCTAAATAAGGGTTTAATTTCATTCATTACAGATGCAGGTAAAGAATGTTTGTGGACATATCTGGCACTTTACCTGTACTCGCACCAAGGATCATTCGGGCAAAGACCGTGCACTAGATTTTAATCAGTGGAAAGCTTATGGAAAAAGATTCCATACATTTCTTCTTATGGCCAAGCCATAACAATTCTGATATCTATCTATTTCAACATTTATCAGGCGAGCTTTACCACCTATCTTCTTACCCTCTTCCAATACTATTTTTGGATTTTCTTTCAATAATCTTCTGAACCCGGACCCCATTCTCTTCTGGACGTGCCCAATGCTTTCTAATTTAGAGACTGTGACATTAGGACCATAGGGTTGTTCTGCACATGCCCGGTCATAAGCCTTGCTGTCACCGTCCCCAAATTGCACAGAGTGTCAGGAAAATCATCATATCTGACCAAATAATTGTTGTATTTACATAAAACGAAAACTGTTTCAGGTAGAAAAGACCAGGCATTTCAAATGTGCTAGAATCTAAAAATCGATTTTTTGAAGCCCACTTGCCTTTGGTCTCTCCTTAATGCACATACATAGAAGTTAATACGACGCTCATAATCGTGTCATGCAACTCTTGATGGAGAGAAATGCGATAGCGGTGGAACCTATGTGGATGGAGAATCCGTATACACTTGATTCATGCCACTTTCTCGGGCGATTGTGCGGGAGATAACGTGATGATCAGTTGCAACATCAGCAAGAACATCGTCACTTGTTCTCTTCTTCTAGGTGTCACACTACCACTTTCACGTAACGGGTTGAAGAGGCTGATAAATAATTGCCGAGATGGCTGACGTCTATTGGAATATCTTGCCGCATACACTGTAAAAGTATGGACTGCGTTCTTTCTACACTGTCCATTCACCCATCGTCTGCTTACAATCTACTGCTTGGACTATAGCGCACAAACTAATAGCGAGTCGAAATGCACTCAAAGAACATACAAGCACATTGTAAACAAATATAACAATATCGTACCTATCAACTACGCAAGCTGAATAGCATAAACAATTGTCGGTAGGGAGACTTCTCAGACCACGATACCTCTTAAACCACTCGCACTGGAGTCCTGCAACCACCAATGAAATTGCAGTTTACCCTACCTTTGGTTTCTTAATGTCAGTATGCGTTGTTCCATTTAAAAATGTATGTTTGCAGAAAAAAATACATTTTCTAATTATTGTAAGTGTTTATTGGCATAAGCACGCAGCTCTTTCCTCATTGCGTTCAAACGTAATGGAGCCTTCATCACGCTCTTTACCCTACTTAACGTCTTTACCCTCAGTCCTCAGCTTGACCGAAGAGGCCGTGTACTACGAATGTGTGAGGTCTCCGATCATTCATATGTTTTTACTATGGTCATTCTGATTCTTCCTCTGCCACGACAATCATCTCCCATGCCTTTCCACATGTACTTAATGCAGTCTCTATGACGTTTGTAGTATCTACACAAACATATACACACAATGATAAATATGACTGCTGCTAGGTAACACCAGAATGAGTAAAGTTACCAAGACATTTCTGAGAAATTACTTTGCTCTTGGAAAGCTATTTCCTGTTGCATTTCTGTTATAACCAGCTACTTTAAGGTCATCTAAATGTCATGTTACACTGACATGTCTAACTGTAACTCAGAAATATTCCTCTTTTCCTTATATATAATACAGCCTTAAGTCTGCATATTTAAAGCTGGCAATATCTCTTCACTGCTCACTTTAATTCGTATTACTTCTTCGGACTGTGTGAACACCTGAATTCCGTACCCTTTACATTTTTCATAAAATATTAGTCTCCCTTTACCTTTGACCAGTACGTCTGTCGGCTTGTTGTCATTGTTAAGCCGTCCTCTTTTGCAGCAACCAGTAGCCACTAGTACTGACTCAATGGAGTGCAAATACTATTATTGAAACTCGTCAAAGTTGCTTTTACTGTTGTTACGTGCTGTTTGCTCAACTTAAGAAACTGGTTCTATTCATTTCCAATTAAATCAGTCCTTGATTTGAAACAGAAAGCATCCTGTTGATCTAGTACTCCAAACATTATTTTACTAACTTCACTCGCAAAATTTAAGACACCTGCTTTACAAAGTGCCTCATGCCTGGTTAATTGATCGACTTTGCGAATACTGAAACTCTTTCACTTGCCATTCTAATGCTTGCTCTACAGCTGTGCCTTCTTGGTCACTTATTCCCACGCTTATTAACTTCTGTTTAAAATGTCCTGATAAATGTGAAAGACTCTGTGTCTCATCAGATTTTCTCTAAAGATCTCCCAGATAAATATAACAGACGATTTTTCTCTTCACACCATAGATTTATATCTTGCCAATATTGTTACAAATATTAGTGTTACGATGAAGGCAACTTCTCTATGCTAAAATCTTGACGCTGCCCAAGTGTGTACAATGTGTTAATACAGCTCACCAGGCGCAACACTCACGTCGGTTTCCTCTTACGAAATTCAAGAAAAAAGTTCTCTATCAACAGAACTCATTTCACCTATTGCCATGCACCGTCAAAAACTTATTTCTCTTGAAACGAATGACCACACCTGGGACATTTGTTTTTATTACAGTGTATCGGCCACGCCACTGCGTCTCTAGCTTACGGCAGCTGCTCCTTCCAAAGGCTTTCATCATACACTAGGACTTGGTCACCCGTTTTGAAATCCTTCGATTTTGGACTCTGTCATGCTACTCTTTGTTCTTCTCCTTAAACTGTTCATTATAACTTCTGACAGACTGGTGCATCTGCCCCATTTTCTCTTTCAATTCGCGTACACAATCTTCATAATTATAGGTAACACATGAGGGATCTCTCTGCAATATTCCCGGTATATTACACGCGCTCCCGAAAACTATCACATGTGGTGTATGATTCGTGGCTCTATGGGGCGTGGTATTGTACACGAATAACGCGAATGGAAGTTATTCGTCCCAATTTGATACACAACTTTTGATGTAGTGACTCAAGAATTTTGTTATAGTTTGATGTGATCTTCCAAATACTCTGTTTGATTGGGGGCGATAACAGGAGATTTGTACCCTACCAGTCCTTACCAATGTGCACACTACCTTTAGTGTGTCACTCAAAAAATTACTACCATTGCCACTGGACAGTACGGAGGGTATCCCAGATCTCAGCATAATTCTTTCCATCATAACACGATCTGTTCTATCTTCGTACAGCTTTTCTATCTGTTCTGCTACAATGAACTTCGTTAGAGTATTCTGAAATGTTAGTATGTGTCTATTCGGTCTAAGGCGTCTTGTCACGATCCGCGCGACTCCCCACGTCAGAGGTTCGAATCCTCCCTCTGGCGTGGGTGTGTGTGTCGTCCTTAGCGTAAGTTAGTTTATGTTAGATAAAAGAGTGTATAAGCTTAGGGATTGATGACCTCAGCAGTTTGGTACCATAAGCCCTTACACAAACTTCCAAGTTTATATGCCTTTTTTTTTCTCTTTCTGTTATCGTCAGTGGACCGACGATATCAATATCACACGTATAACGTTTTCCTCCTCGTCTTGGTGTTATAATCAACGTTACTTTTGTCTTATCTTGCGTTATTTTGTATTTTTGGCAACTAGCACATTTTTGATTTAGTCCTGAATCCCCTTTATAATATGGGACCACGTTCGGTATTTCCTAATTCAATCTTAAGTTCTTACTGTCCCTCGATGACCACCTATGAGTGCATCACGGAATTCCCGCAGTTACCTCCGGTTCAAATTCAAATTGTTCTGAGCACTATGGGACTTAACTTCTGAGGTCATCAGTCCCCTAGAACTTAGAACTACTTAAACCTAACTATCCTAAGGACATCACACACATCCACGCCCGAGGCAGGATTCGAACCTGCGCCGTAGAGGTCGCGCGGTTCCAGACTGTAGTGCCCAGAACCGCTCGGCTACATCGGCCGGCCTCTTACCTCCTGTTGTTCGTCTTCCTTCACTACCGGAACTTCCTCGTTTCCATTTGCCCCTGTTTCGGTATGATCCCACTGTACTTACCTTTCCCCGATAACGCATCCGCCACACAGCTGTTCTTGCCTTTCTTGTTCACAATTTCATAATCATATTCCTCCATTTTCAATCAGAGCTTCAATAAACGTGAGGACGGATCGCTAATATTACCGACCCATTGCAGCGGTTTACGATCTGTAGAAATGGTAAATTTAAGAACGAAAACATATGGTCTGATATGTTTGACCGCCCAAGCTAAGGCGAATAAATCACTTTCCTGTTGTGCTACAATCTCGTTTTGCATTGTTCGACGTTATGGACGCATATGCTGCTTGAAGGTTTTTACCCAGTTCCCCTCGGGTAAGAACCAAGCCACTTGTGTCTCGGCCCGTCTTAGTGGTGAATACGTTAAAAAAATGTGGGTCTGTAATATAGTGGGACTGAGTAGCTTCTCTTTTAGTATTTAGAATGCATTTTCTTGCAAGGTGCCCCTTTCATACTTAACACCCTTCAACAACTCATTTAGTGGTTTCGGAATTTTACTAAAGTCACTTAGGAAGCATCTACAGCACACGACAAACCCTAAGAAACTTTTTGATCCTTTCGTTGTACTGGGCTGGAGATATTCCGCCACTGTTAACGGCATTTTTGGGGCTGGTTGTCATCCATCTTCGCTTAAGACTTGTCCCAGGTAAGTGACTTCCTTCCGTAAAAATTCAGCTTTATCCACCTGCAACTTAAACTTCTGTTGCCTTAGCCTCTCGAAAGCCTCGCCCAGCGTGGCATTGTGGTCTTCCAGTGATGGACCGAAAATTACTATGCCGTCTAAATAAAAGCAATAAACACTTGATAACCGAATTCATCAATTTTTGGAATGTGAACGGTGCGGAACAGAGTCTCATTGGTATTCTTTTGCACATATAACGATTGTATGGTGTACTAAAAGTTGTAAGCTCTCGGCTTTCTCATGTAGTAACACCTGATAGCATTCCTTAGCCAAATCAAGCGTTGAAAAACATTTTTCCGTAGCCTACAATTTCATCTATATACGTGGAAGTGGGAAGACTGAGTTGACAATAATGTCATTTAGTTTCTTGCAATGGCCTACCACCCTCCCTTTCCACCTTTTAGGGAATCATGAGAAATGGAGAATTAAAGGCGCTTATTGAAGGTACTATTATATCATCCTCCAACATCTGATTTATTCCTTGTTGTAACATTTCTTTCTGTTCTCCTGTTATTCTGTAAGGACGAGAGCAAATTACTCGTCGCTCTGCTTCTGGAATCGGCTGTCATTCGAACCTGATTGTTCCTGTGTGTGTCAACTTATCCCCTTACAAGTGGACGATGTATGTAGAACACACCTCTATTGTGGACTGTTTTCCTGCTCCATGTAAATGATCTAACCACAAGTTTTCTGTTAATAAAGTGATTCTCCATACTTTTTCACTTGAAACCTTGTCTGCTACCTTGCGTACTATCAGCTTCGGTCTTGGGATAAATGGCGGAACTTATTCCACCTCAATGAGAGGCATCCCCATAGAAACCGCCTTTTCTCGTAAATTTAACACGATAATTAAACAAGAGCTTTTTCGTTAGCTCACCAAAGCGTCTGATAGGTATACACTTTCCCGCAACTATTGTTTTTTGTTCCTTCTTTTACCCAGAAACTGTAAACTTATCGTCAAAATCCTCTCTTCATGGGGACCCAGGTTTATTTTAGGCACTTACCCTGCCTTAAGTTCTGTAGCGTCCGTTTTCTAACGGTAATACGTCTGTCTACCGGTACCTGGTTTACTCCCCATTTCTTAGGCGTCTCTGAACAGCTGAAAGGAACCTTGAACTTCACTGGATTCATACTTTGCAGTTTAAAAATCAGTTTGTGGTTTCCTAAGCCCCTGCCCGTGTGTACTTGCGCAGTGCGCTTCTATCTCTCCACACAGTTTGATGGACCTACCCCAGAGCCACATGGTTCCCTTGGCACAGTCAGTTATCACACCGTGCTTCTTAAGGAAGTCTCTACCATTTCAACCCGCGTAGGGAATACTCTGTTCCCCTCTTACCAGGTGAAACTTATGTTTCATCCTTCATTCCCTATCTATTCCAAGAACTAAAACTGTCCTCCTACATGTATATATGACCGGACTTGTGAACTTTATACTTTCCTCTTATACTTTCCTTGTGATCTTTATACTTTCCTCAGGTCTATACTAGATCTGGCCTCGCTGATATTCACACTGAACAAGCTAATTTGCGATCCATTGTCTACAAGCAATTTTAATAGACCTTCTGTACTCTTGGGCAATTCAGTTCTAAAAACTCATTTTTACTTTCACAATGTACTTTGAATACCTTTATCAATTCAGCGACAGGTGACTGTAAATCTATACTTTTTTCGTTTCCCTCCTTATTTTTTACAGAATACCCTGCATTCTCAGTACAATCTTCAGCCATTTGCCCTGGCCTATGACATGCGAAACACACGACTGGCTTCGCTTTCTTACAAGGATCACCATGTCCCAATAAATTGCTTCTTGCACACCTGACTGTCTTCGAAACCTCTGACTCTCGAAACGATCTACTTTGCGAATTCTTTTCTCAAGTCGGCAGTTTCGAGTTGCTGAAGGGTTACCTTGATCGTCCTGCGCTGATGACTTTCATCACCAAATTCTTTTTCATTGGTGGACATAACTGCCGACTCTTCCGCTCTTTCGTCAAACCTATTGAAACGTCCCCTTAGAACAATTATACAAGACTGTACTTAAACTGACACACAATATTTTTAGCGCAACGCAATCTGACTTCCAAAAATCCCTACGAAAGAATGGCCCTGACTAACATTCACCTATACGTTTCACAAATCACTTACCTCACAAAAATCTTCGTTACTCAAGCTAATGCAATACAGCGACCACCACTACTGCCAGCTAAATAAAAGATTCAAACTACTGAAGGCACTAACTACTGATAGGTATAGTTAGATTTTAATGGAGAACAATCAATGTATTTACCTTAGTACTCAGAATATATGTATCACTTTATGACACCAATTCTTACAAATTTCAAAACTCCGCCATCTCTCTCCCCACATCCACCACTGCTGGCGGCTCACCTCCAACTGCGCAATGCTACGCGCTGTTAGCATCCAGCTGCCGCTGCCCGACACTACAATGGCAGACAACAATGAAAACTAGCCACAGACTGCGCACAGCACAGCCAGTGATTTTTCATACAGAGCGCTATGTGGCGTTACCAATAAGAAAACCTAAACAGCCTACTTACATAGCCCCCATGCTCCCCACAAAAAATTTTTACAAATTGTTTTGGGCAGTGGCCAATAATGATTTGATAAAATTTTTCATAATTACTGTAACAAAGATATCAAATGCACACACTTATTGATACAATGTTGGTCAGAAGCTAAAATTCTCTCACAGTCCATAAAGAGAGTCCTGATCGTTCATCACAGTAAAATTGCAGTGTTTTTTTCAAAGTCTGAGCAATAAAAGAAATTGCACTTGGAAGTAGTGGATTTCTAAGCAGTCTTGAAGTAGTAGTGTTGTCCTTCCAACGAAAGACAGTGCTGACTCTTGACATGCAGCAGGTAATGGGCCACAACAGAGAAAACCCACAGTAGAATCAGTCGAAGTTTTGAATAATATTGGTAGGTAGGTCATCACAGAGTAGACCCCTTGTAGTCCTGGTAGAGATTATGGTATTGGTGGGCAGTCCCACTGTAGACCTTGTAGAAATAATGGTATTGGTGGGTCATCAAAGGTGTAGACCCACTGTAGTCCTTGTAGAGATGGCCAGCAGCCATCTGTTTGACTGTGCAGGCGCACAATCACCATTGAAGAGTCTTGTAGATAATATAGAAAGTCCATAACCACCACTTCTGCACTCACAAAAATTGTTTTTGAAATGTCCATAGAACCAGCAATGCTGTTATCCAGTCCCTTACTGAATTATTAACACACGTGCAAACACTCAGTCCCTGCTTCTCACATATTGTCCATATACTATGACCAACAGAAACGTGTGCAGTGAAATGTAACTTACAAGTTACTAAATTTGATGAACTGGTGTCAATTACAAGAACATAAGAATACAATAACAAAGGTACAAAATATATCATTAAAGAACATAACAATACAGATAACAATTGTAGTAGTACAGGCTTTACAAAAGAATCGAAATAGCAAATACATCAGTGTTACAAAAATTACGACATAAGTACATACATAAAAGATCAGAATAACTTTTGAAACATCAACTTCACACATGAGCAATAGAACAAAACAGAATAAATAATGTGTAAACATCTTTACAAAGTAAATAACATGTTGTTAATGCAAATTATATTTGAGGATAACAGTATTTCTCATCATAGTGAATGTAGCTTAGTATTAGAAGAGAAAAAATTCTATGAAACAGTACACAGAGACAGGAAGAAAATAAATACACAAGGGTACACAAACACATAGTGGGATAACACAAAAGGAAAGGACAGGGTTTGTTTTACTGCAGTACTTTGCAAACAAAACTTTCTTTACTTCTCGGAGATCTCCCTTTGTTCTTCAGTATTTCCAAAAAGTCCTGTCTATACCTGCTTTCTGTACTTTTCTCGTATAACCTCTCAGTGCATTTCTTCAAATTCATCACAACTCATTCTCTTATATAGGCTACCCCCTCTTAAGCTAACTTAAATCTACTGAGCTCAGATGCTTAACTAAGGGACAAGGCGGCAGCAGCAGCAGCAGCACAAAACAATTACTACAAACAGCAATGACAAAAAAGTGCAAGTAAGCATAGCGAGCAGCAATAAATGTAATAACTTATACCTAAACATGACAAAGCTGAAGCAGAAAAAAATATTACAGTAAAAATGTGTAATACCTATGTCACACCTTAACACTAGAGTGATGCATCACTAGAACATACGCTAGCAGATAAGTTACCAAATCGTAAAAAAAATTATTTTTATAAGTCCTGTGAAGGGAAATGTCTATTTGTGCTCTGTTTTCTAAGGAAGTACATCATAAAATGATTCTTTACTGGGTCTGTAGACAGAAAGTAGTTATATGGGTACATGTATTAAATTTTAATTTAAACAATGCTGCGTTGCAACAAGAAACTAGATATCAAACAAAATAGGCAAAGCAAGGCGTGAAACGTCATTCGCTTAGCGATAAGGCATTTCATAATGCAGTAAACAATCATCCAGCTAGCAAGACAATAGACATGAAACGTTTCTCATCATTTCATTTCAGTAAATATCATAAATTAAGAACTCTACAGTGTAATCATGTTTTCAAGTTTGAGGGTGTGGTATTTACAATGCTTTCTACAAAGGAATGTCAATAGCGAGGATAATGGCCTCGTTTTTTTTTCTCCACCTGTGCCTCTGACAGGCACACACTAATGGCTTTTTTTCCAGGCGCCTGTCGCGCAGCTGGGTGCCCACGACGCATTACGTGCAGGTGGTCACTTACCTTTCTTACTGAAAAATTTACGACATCAGTTTCCGCTACAGAGACAGTCACATACAAAAATATTTTCACAGGTTGAGAATTTGCGTTACAAATCTGTAGAAACAAAATCCTTTAAATATAATAGTGTCCAAAAAATTTTCATCGGCATTGTAATACATTCACGCATTTACATACATTTCATAACTCTTAAAGTACGATTCTCGGTTTCCAACAACCTTTTGCACAAACCAGAGTCCCTAACCACTACTCATTATTCCTTGCTTTATTACGCATATACATATTTGTCGACACTTCTTCAATATTTAATCATAAGAAATACATAGCATAATCAAATTCCTCACATAGCATCAGCCTATTGATCATAAACATACCACAACAGCGTAATACACATCGTCATCATAACATCATAAAACCTCAGCCAAATCTCAACATCGTCGTGGCTTCCTATTTCAAAACCTAAAAAAAAAATCTGTGCTCATGTCAAAAATGTCATCTACCTCAAACGTACTTTAAAAATCATGACCCCATACCAAATACATCATTCAAAGCTCTCATAGTATCACAATGGTTCTGAAAAAATATGAACAGTTCACAAAGTACAGACAAAATACAACTTCGTAAGTGTGAAGTTATCCAATGGTGTAATTACGTAAACATCTGTCACTGATGTAGTAAAGTAAATGTTTGTCTCTCTCAGTTAAATGAATAGATAGCTGTGCAATTTATGTGTTAGAGAAATATGGTACCGATGTGTAAAGCTGTATAAACAAATACCATATTAGCTAGGACTCCTTGTACTTGCCAAACACATAGTATACAAAGTAAGCGTGTACCCCCCCTGAGGAATAATGTAATTATATCCTCAGGTGTTACAGATTACAGCAATGGAATGAAATGTATCACGGAAAACTTTCTTTGTAATTCAAATATGTTGAAAAATAAATAGTTTAATGGGTGTCCTGTAGCGCTAAATGTGCGTCTTGCTGTAAGACAATCTGTGGAAGTGTCGTATTTATTGTCCTCCGAAAGCTAAGTTCTGCAGAAGTCAATGTACTCACCTCATGATAAACGAAATTGAAATGCTTTGCGTATAGATATCTTAGTTATTACGCTTATTGCCGTGATGAAGTAAGTACTTTACTGTACATATTGTTGTGCTACAGAAAAGGCTGTATCATTGTAGCTATACCACAAACGTTACTACTAAAACATGTTTTACATTCCAGAAAAATTCAGAAAAACTGTGCACATATAAAACAGATAAACTGCAAAAGCAACATTGTAAATTGTCACTCATTAGTAGCGTCGTGATAAAATCGTGTAGCTGTCACATAAACTAACCACTGTGTCATCTGGTATCTCACAGAAAGTACTTTAAATCCAGAATGTATTTTCAAGTAAACCAAAATGTTGCATTAAAATCTCATTAGAAATACTGGTAAATGTTCTAAGTATGTGAGCCTTATAGTCGTTACGTAATCGTGCAACTAACAAGCAAGAATGTACACACGCAATAACACAGTGATGTCTGTTCACTATAACAATGCACTCGTAAATACTGTCTAAATATGTTCTGTAGGTTCTAGACTGGATAGTAAACTTCAGACATTGTTGCATGTTAACAGTTTCTCAGTGTGACAAAGCATACTAGAAATGTGAAGTGGAAAGTTTTGCGGCAAAGACAAAGTTAAAAAGCAGATTATCTTTCAATAAACGGTTTTACATGTGAAATATGGTGCAATCCTTTACTCTTCATAGTACTCAGGGTTTCAACTTGAACGCAATTATCATGCGGTAAACGTCGGTAAAGAATACTGGAGTTTTTTTCAAGGTTAGCTTATGTTATTTTTCTCTGAGCCAGCCGGAACACGCGGCTGCCTGCGGTGCGAGTCATTGTCTGTTTCTTTGTTGGCGCACGCCGTTATTGGGATTTGGAGACCTAACTTCTACAAATTCACCTTGTCGAGAGGGCCCTGCTCTGTTTGAATCCCGCCAGTTCTGCTGCAATTCAGGTCTGTCGTTACGATCATATCGTGTGTCGTCATGTCGGTAGATTCCATAGTTTCTTTCTTGTCGGTCACGTGGTGGAGAATTTCTCCCTGAATCGTAACTGCGCGCTGAACCGTTGCCTCTTAAGTTATTCCGTCTCCCTTGATAATAATTATTTTGGTTTCCATATTGCCTGTTTCTCTGATTGTCTCTGTGATAGTCATTACCGTGGAGAGGTGATCTTTCCCTGTAATAATTACTACTCTGCCAATGGTTGTCATACGGGTGGTGTCTGTTTTGGTCACGATTTACGTTGTACGAATAGCCTTGTCGTGTATTATTTCTGTCATCGCGGAATTGTGACAGGTGTGACCTGTAATTGTTGTGCTCCTGTTTTCGCGTTCCACGATTGTCAGTGTCAATTTCCAGTTCTTGTAACAGTCCCTGAAAAGCTTCAATGTCGTCTTTGCATCGTACTGCTAAAATTATCTGTCGTAAATGTTCAGGTAATTTAATTAAGCAAATGCGGATGAGTTCTGAGGGGCTGTATGGGTTTGAAAAATACTGATTCGTATGTAACATGTCTTCAAAATATTTGACAAGACTGGAAAATTCAAATTGTTCGAAATGTTTCATCATTATGATGCTATATTTTACTCGGTCTTGTGTAGCTTGAGACCAATATGCTGACAGGAAGGCATGATAAAATTCTCCTTCACTACGACAATCGTGAATGACCGATCGCATTCTTACAGCTGGTTCATTCTCCAAGTAGCCACACATAAATTCTAATCTGTGCTCTAATGACCAGATGGGAGGAAAGCAATGAGAGAATTGATGGAGCCACACTTGTGGATGAATGTCGTTGCCAGAATTCTTAAATGTTTTGAATTTACGTGCACTAATGAACAGCTTATAGTCAAAATCATCGTGTCGGCGGGTAGCATATCGTTCATTGTTACGTCGTGTCGGCAGTTCCATCTCAAAATTCGGTGCACCTTGCCAATTTCTTTCACAATTTCCGAAATGCCCTGTGTTATTATTTTGTGGCTTTTCCGTATTTATAAGTCCCTCTTCCCGTATTGGAACGCGACTGTCCTCTGAAATACATAATTCTTGTATTACTTGTGTCAGCTGATCTTGCACTTCCCGGATTTCTCTTTGGTGTTGTGTATTAATTTTATTCTGATTTTGTTTGAATTTCCTAATTTGTTCGCACTCTTCTGTATCACTCAGATCATCATCTACCTTTGTAGATAAGTTAGTGAACTGATCTGAAAGTTCGGCTACTTTCTCCGATAGTGAACACATTTCCTCAGTGTGTTTTTCTGAACCAAGTTTCAGAGTGTCCATTTGTGTTGAAATCGAATCTACTGTGACCTTTAAGTTTTCCTGAGTTCTTGCAAGTTGCGTAACCGTATCGGTGGATGCAACTGAGTCCATTTTAGCTTGCAAGGTGTCGTGATTTTCACGAACAACAGTTTGCAATTCTTTTATGGCTGCTTCGTGATTCTCTAATGCGTTTTCATGCCGCGAAAAAATAGGTTGAAAATGCTCACAAATTTGTGTTTTTACGTCATTACAGATTTTTTGACATTTCGATTTAAAGTTATGTAACTCAGTAGTTAAATCTTCACGTGTTTGTTCAAGTGTGGTGTCTAACTTCCGAAGATTTTGTTCCATTGTGTCTAACTTTTGAAGCTTTTGCTGTGTTTGTCTCTGATTTTGTTCCATTCTGTCTAACTTTTGAAGATTTTGTCCCATTTGTTTCTGATTTTGTTCAAGCGTTGTGTCTAACTTTTGTAGCCTTTGTCCCATTTGTTGCATTAACTTTAATAACAGTGCTCTGGTGTCTGAAACATGTTCCTCAGTGCTTTTCGGCAGTGCACTTGAACCGGCAATATTCGAATTTTGAAAAGCAGAAAATGTGTCTTGATTTATTTGAGAAAACGGTGAGGACGCAAAATCTGAATCTACAGTATTTGCAAGATTGTGTCCTGTCATTTCGGAATCCTGAGGCGAGCTGTTGCCGACCGATCGATCGATAATGCTTCTCTGTTCACTAATTGTTTCACTGCCTACACCATTATTTGCAGCCCGCTCCATTTCCCTATGTGATATTACCAAATTACTACGTTCAACGTTAGTGAATTCATTACACGGTGACGCTAACACACAGCTTTCGTCTTCACTGTCATTTCTCAGTTTACTTTGGACCCTAGTGTTAAGTTTTTCACATGTCATTATTGTCACAATTTTTCACATGACAACACAGAAAAACACAATTTGAAGAACAAAAATAAGAGAACACATTAACATAGCACTGAAAATAATATCTAGTTAATTGCAAGCGCAGCTGCGAAATACTTGGTGCAAATCTACATGCATGCCACAACTGTTTTACTGTACAACAATGAAAGACAGCAACTACAAAGGAAATTCTCTCTATGATTACGCGCTAGCAATAAACAAAGGGTACACTAACTACACAAACTACAAGAAAAAATCAGAAGATTCCAGTGAGGTATCCGTGGGTAAGGGTCGACATATGAAACTTCCCCTTAGAAAAAATTATACAAGACTGTGCTTAAACTGACACACAATATTTTTAGCGCAACGCAATCTGACTTCCAAAAATCCCTACGAAAGAGTGGCCCTGACTAACATCAACCTATACGTTTCACAAATCACTTACCTCACAAAAATCTTCGTTACTCAAGCTACTGCAATACAGCGAGCACCACTACTCCCAGCTAAATAAAAGATTCAAACTACTGAAGGCACTAACTACTGATAGGTATAGTTAGATTTTAATGGAGAACAAACAATGTATTTACCTTAGTACTCAGAATATATGTATCACTTTATGACACCAATTCTTACAAATTTCAAAACTCCGCCATCTCTCTCCCCACATCCACCACTGCTGGCGGCTCACCTCCAACTGCGCAATGCTACGCGCTGTTAGCATCCAGCTGCCGCTGCCCGACACTACAATGGCAGACAACAATGCAAACTAGCCACAGACTGCGCACAGCACAGCCAGTGATTTTTCATACAGAGCGCTATGTGGCGTTACCAATAAGAAAACCTAAACAGCCTACTTACACTATCTCAACAGCCGCAACGAGAGCGATGTATTCGCCCCTTCGACGCACTGTAATGGTTCAAATGGCCCTGAGCACTATGGGACTTAACTGCTGAGGTCATCAGTCCCTTAGAACTTAGAACTACTTGAACCCAACTAACCTAAGAACCTCACACACATCCATGCCCGAGGCAGGATTCGAACCTGCGACCGTAGCGATCGCGCGGTTCGAGACTGTAGCGCCTATAATCGCTCGGCCACTCCGGCCGGCGCGCTCGTCATAAATGCCCTGAATGCATAATGCTCTATCTGTTAATTTTCCAGCTAATGACAATGATCCCATCAGTTCTGATGCTGGAATTGCACTATAGACAGCTTAATGAAACTGATGTTAAGATGTATCTACTTTACTGGCCCAACCTGCAATAGATTCTCCCTTTGACTACATACTAGAAAACATTAAAAATCCAAGGTACGCTTACATACGTAATTTTCCAACAAAATACTTCTTACTTATTAGCAGGTGAAATATAATTCACTTAAGAGCTTTATTCACTTACGCCTACTTTAATTTCTGCAGGACCATGAGTATGCGTTTTTACGAATTTTAACAATACTAGATGATCAGCTTCACATACTAACTCAAGAGCTATGTCCACACTATTAATAAATTCATTTAATTAAAGCCTCAAACATGGCTACGTTGTCAGCGACCGTTACAAGGTAAAATTAAAACAACTGCTGCCCTCGGTCGTGAAAATGAAGCCTTTTTGACTTCGGTTTCGGCCACTTCTACGAGTGCCTTCAGCAGTAATAAAACATTTAAAACTGGCATGTCGCACATAAAATAAATATGAAGCGATAACGCTGTAGTCATAAAATATTAAAATAGAAAAAACAGGGGCAGCCACTAAGGGTTCACCACATGTCGAGCTGCGGTAGCATCAGACTGTGGCGCCCGCCTTAGCAATTGCGTGCAGGGGAACGTTATACCAAATGTGGCATCTAGTAGCCGCAAATACAAACCGGCTACTTAACATTCCAAATATAGACAGGTGGAATGTGTGATACATGAAGTAAGAGGATATATTCTGTCTAACAGCAGCTGACATGGTACAATGTGTCTACAGAAGAGCTTAGAAGTACAGTTTAAAGGCAGAAAAACGCCATTACAGAATTACAGAGGGAGCTGAATAACTCAGCAAATAGAAAAACGGTATAACATGAAAAGTAGTTAATATAAATAATTTAATGAACAAATAGTATCGAGTCGACTTAGACAGAAGATATATTTCGGTAACAGCACGAGGGAACACGAAATCAAATATCAAGTAACGACTTTATACCTTTGAAGCTTTTATTACGTAATAAAGAATGAGGCCATCATTTCGAAGAAGATATTAAAAATTTCTAATTCTTCAAGAACATCTAATTACGCCATCTATTCTCAGTGTGCAAAATGTTGATATCGTGAACATCTCAAGGCGCGTGACCTGTAATCAGAAGGTGGTCGCTAAAGAAGACTTCTGGGTGTTAGTACCATTTATTCTTAAAAGATGTTATTTGTATCGGACTGTAAAGGCACGTTCTGTTTGTAAGAAGAGCAGGTGTCTCAAAGAATCTTATAGACACCAGAGTTTTTCAAAGAGGAACAAGTCGATTTTAAATTACGAATAAATTTTTTTCCAACTATTAGTAGCAGAAAAGGTGACCAGTTGTTTTAATTACGAAGAAGGCGTTGGATCTGATAGGAGATGGGCCCCAAGAAAGGAATAGAGAGAAAGTCCTTCCTTAGGCTGGACTCAATCATAGAGGAGCCAAGTGAAGTAACTGTTTTTACAGTTTTCTTTTTAAGGAGGTTATCCACTATGGCAGGATCGTATTCGTTATTAACTGCTACAAATTTGATTAGTAAATTTCTTCCTCGAATTTTTCTTTCGAGAGTCAAATAGAAGTAGCTCTGTGAATAGCAGAATGAAAGATTGCGTTCATATGAGATTGTGGGTGCATAGAAGACGCAGGTACGATCTGATCGGTATATGTTTCTTTACGAAAAACATTAAATGAGATTTTATTCAAATTCAATTGAAGAGCCTTGTTTTCGTGTTCGCTCTTGAGGGATATTTTCTCGTGAAGTTCATCGAAGAGATTGAAACTACGGTCAATGCCATCAACAGGCCCTTTGTAGATGTCTAGAACATCATCGACATATCTGAAATAGAAGAGAATGACTAGCGCTGTAGCTAAGAGGCAGTTGAAGAACTTTTCTTCTAGAGAGTTAATGAAAATGTCAGTAAGCACACCAGCTAACGGATTTCCCACAGCGAGACCGTCGGGTAGCTAATACAATTGGTCATTAAATTCAAAATAGTTGCCAGCCGCGGTGACCGAGCGGTTCTAGGCGTTTCAGTCCGGAACCGCGCGACTGCTACGGTCGTAGGTTCGAATCCTGCCTCGGGTATGGCTGTGTGTGATGTCCTTAGACTAGTTAGGTTTAAGTAATTCTAAGTCTAGGAGACTGATGACCTCAGATATTAAGTCCCATAGCGCTTAGAGGAATTTGAACCATTTTAACATTCTCAAAACTGGCACATGTCTTTACTAAGAAATAGCTACGTCAAAGGCAATTCTAGTTTGACATGAATTATCCATTGTTATACAATCAAGACCAGTTTTATGTCAACAAGCATACTGTCTATTACATTTTTGTCTGCCAAGTTGGGCATGACATTGTACTTTAGGTCTTTTTCGAGTAAGATAGATTCATTCTGTGTCAAGTAATGTTAGTCTTATTTAAAATTATTTTATAAAATACGTGGCTGCTTTTCTTAAAAGTACTTTGAGGACACTTTTCCGCAGGAAACAGACAAACAAGTTTACTAAGTTTCTTTTCGTGCTTACGCAATACACCTTGTTCACAAATTTATAAAAATATTCGTTTGCCTGTATTCAGAAATCGTCAACGTTAATATCATTATTAATACGAAGATATTAGTGAGCTCTAAATACAGATAATATGCCTCTTCATTGCAAACATCTTTCTTTGAGTATAGCTTTTTAACATGATCAGAAACGAGATTTTTTACTACGTGTAAAAAGATTGGGATCTTTTTACAATTTAGGAATTAATATAGGCTTTCACATAATTGAGGACTAGCCCCCTTTAATCACATTGCTTCTTAAATTGAATGGCCACACCTGTACTTAGCAATTTCTTCTTTATATCTCTGTATTTAGAGGCAGCCTTGGATGCTTGGGCAGGCAGTAATCTTAAGGCTTTAAGCATGGCTGCGTTGTCAAAGTAAAGTAAAACTAAAACAATTGCACCCCTCGGTCGCGAAAATGAAGTCTTTTTGACCTAGGTTTCGGCCATTTCTAAGATTGCCTTCATCAGAGATAAAACATTTAAAACTGGTACGTCACTCATAAAATAAATAAGAAGCGATAAGGCTTTAGTCGCAAAATATTAAAATAGAAAACATAGGGTTAGCTACCGCAACTCGACAGGTGCTGCAGCCCTTAGTGGCTGCCCCTTTGTTTTCTATTTTAATATTTTGTAACTAAAGCGTTATAGCTTCATATTTATTTTATGCGTGACATGGCTGTTTTATATGTTTTATTTATTATCAAGGCACTTTAGAAGTGGTTGAAACCTAGGTCAAAAAGACTCCATTTTCACGACATAGGGCTGAAATTTTAATTTGAAGTTCATTTAATGACGATTTTGTACCATCGAGCAACTGGGGAACGAGTTTAAGGCCATCACTGATGCTAATATTAGCTACTACGGCTCCAACATCGGCACCAGCATTGTGAGACGAGGTCTTGACTTACTTTTGTCAGATGAGGCGTTGTGCAGATGCGAGACGATACAGCAGAGGTGAGCTGAGCAGAGTGGAGTTGGGCGGTGCCGCGTTGCTCTCAGGTGTGCTGTGCAGCGGCCGTTGCCCGCTGACGCCTGCTGCTGCTCCCTGGCCGCCACTGCCGCTGAAACTCGCGATGACGCCTCGCGTCCTCCGCTGCTTCTTCACGCTGTCGCCGCTGGTGGCTGCCCCGGCGGTCCTTTCTGGACCGCACTCACAGCTCCGCTCGGTGTCGCTCGGCCGTTCCCGCGACCACCGCAGTTTTTGTGACGTCGTGTGGAGAGGGCTGCCCTGGCCGCGTCTTTCCTCGTCAGACGTCGATCTCCAAGCCTCTGCGCCTTCCTTCTCCTCTTCACGCCCCGTCTGTTCTCACTGGAGTGCAGGTGCTGCTTCTGACATGAGTCTCAGTTTAGCCATGACGTTTAGCTGAAAACGTGCGAAGCCTCTACCCACCTCAAAAATCCTGGAACCACAATATGTTTATCTATGCCGTGTCCCAACATAGGACAGAAGATAGACAGGGGGTTTATGGTCACTCTCCAATTTCCGAGCGGTGAGGAGCAAATGCAGTGACGGCAGGCTGATGATTTGGAGCAGCGCCAAACACTGTCACAGGGCATCAAATCGAAGCGCGGTTTCTATGACTCCACGAGATGCTTGCAGAAAGAGACTTTTGGAACTCTGGAGTCTGATTAACATTACCTTCTACAATGAAGGCTAATTCTAAATATCAGAAAACGCAAAGGAGTCTACTGGCTGAACTATAAAATGGCTCTAATCACTATGGGACTTCTGAGGTCATCACTCACTTACAACTTAGAACTACTTAAACCTAACTAAGCAACTGACATCACACACATCCATGCCCGAGGAAGGATTCGAACTTGCAACCGTAGTGGTAACGCGGTTCCAAATTCAAGTGCCTAGATGCGCACGGCCACTCCGGCCATCACTGAAATACAAAATCAGTGTCTGAAGCCACGGGGGTGGGTACTAAGAGAAGTAGCGAACACGAGCAGCACATTAAGTAAAAACTTAAGAGCAGCACTCAACAGTGAGAGAAACAGTCAATTCGGAGCTTACCAAGGCTGGCCACGAGCGACACCCAGCTACTTTACTGGGAACTCCCTCTGAATACGAAAACATGGGTTTTGAAAGAATCGTGGAGGCGCACTATTTCTCCCGTCCTGTAGCCGGCCCACAAATCCACCGGCACTTCACAAGTTTCGGCCAATCTGGCGAGTCGCTTTGCACCTCGAGGGCACCTCTAGCCAACCACATTTAGATTACTCCCCTTCTCCTACTCGGTAGGTAGGTGATGATTCTGGAGTTTACATTAACAAACTCCAAGCCTAGTATCAACAGCTTTCAGCTGGAAGATAAATGTCAATGCAACTCCTATTATAGCCAGCAACAACAGTATTTTACGTCACTTGGCCCCAACCTCCGTCCTTCCGTGAGTGGGGGCTGCTGTAGATGCGTTCTAACCTACGTAAACCTACAGAAGCTGCAATTCTCAGGAGCAAGGCTCAAGCTTGCTACCTCTGCTAAGAGAAATCTTCTAGTGTGAAGCCTTACAGCAGCGTCTAGGTGGTGGATGGAGCTAGCAGTTAATTCCCTGAAGTAAAACTTCTTCCTTCCGACAGCCCCCCCCCCCTCCCCAACAGCCATAAACGTAACAACGTGGAAGTCATTAAGTCGCCAATATGTGACAACGTGTGAAAACTCACGTATTTGCACATGAAAGTGTGTTTCGTAGAAATGCGTTGTATTTTGAGCACTGCATTTCAACATAAAGAGAAACAGATTATTGTCGTTGACTATCGCTTCTTTGGTAATACGTTAAGGTTTTTATTTACCGGCGGCTGCAAATTATCGAAAATACTTTGGTAGCGTGAAACAATACATGTACCAAAACACAAACATGCCGAAACCCGTCCAAAAGGATACACTGTTTCATCGAGCATTTAAACCTTTCTTCATAATCATGCAGAGAATTAAGCTAACCCAAAATTTCAATAAAAATAATCATCACAAAACACGTCACCTTATTTATAACCAGCGGAAAAAAGTTTTATTGCGTTACGTTCAAAAAATGCTAAGCTATCTGGTAGAAAATATATTATCGGAAAAACAAACTTAATTTCTTCATTTTCAATACAAGATGGAAAAGTTGATAGCATTCTGTCGTGCACATATTGTTTCGCAGTTGTTCTGCTTATTTCAGTCAGTAATACTTGATTCGGACTGGTTGTTACGTTCCACGGCAAAATTATTCAAGAGCGCTTTTCTAATGGCGGTTTCTTAATTACTAGTTTCTATCATTGCATACTTTGAATATACAATGACAAGAATTTTAAGATAAGAGCTAATAACAAGATGTATGCCCTATAATGGTGCGTTATTTGTGGTGCGATCGTTCAGCTTGCAATGTAGTAAGCGTTTGAGTAATTTTATTTACGTAATAAGATCGTATCGTAAATTGTAAATAGTTATTAGTAGGTGAATGGTTATCCGGCGAGTGACTTACAAACAGAAACTGGGGAAAGTCAGCCAATGTGAAGATCTGCAGTTTACTCTAAGTTTCGTGTGCCATAAAATTTTTCTGGCTGGCAAACCATTTTAATTAAAATTAGGAATATTTAATATAAGAACTACATTAATCACTGAATTGGTAAGTATATCTAATGTGTTGATATTAATATAAAGGTGTAAGTGTGTATATGGAATGCACATATGGGAAAAATTTCACTACAACTGTTAAATCAAGTAATTGAGAGCAAGCAGGAGCTTGTGCCTCAACGAAAAGATTAATACAATTTGACAAAGTCTACAAATATAAGGCTTCAGAAAAGCCAAGTGGGGTGTACTAAAAATAACCTTACAAAAGAGAACGGGTTTATATGAGAAACACTCATCACAGTTTAACATGATTTATTAAAATAAAACATCATATTACAAAATAATTCTAGACTTTGATAAGTCGTTGCTATTACGTACTTAATTACCTTATTCATATTACTATTTCTATACAGAGTGCAGTGGTACATTACGCTGGCAAACGGAAAGAAAATCTTTGGCACGCATGGGAGAAGTACAGAGATAAAAGTAATCTTGACCATCACAGTAAGTCAGAGGCTATCGCTATGACTAAAATATTGTGAACAAGAATACTATGGAACACTTTCCGACAAAGAAATTTATCTGCATCACCTTGCATATCAGGCTAAGCCACGCTGTCGTCAAACACTCGCAAATGCCATGAATATTCATTAAAAAAGCAAAGTTATTAAGACTCGTGAAAATTTCAAGCACACAAATATAAATCGCATAGATACAAATAGCAATTTAATATGACGCGGAATTAAGAACAAAACTTATTCTAGATGGTACTGACATTACACACGGTGAAATTACTACCACGTGGTTTGAAAAAAGCTACATAATTTTCAGACTGAAACTAAATCTAAAATGGAAGAAATATAACGTATACGCGCGAGAAAAGTTCACACATACTTTCCACTTAAAAGAGAAGTCAGACAACTCAATGTTAAACTTGTGCTGGACTAACAAACCTCCTACACCACGTGTTCTGCTTACGTTAAGCGAGGACCGGAGGTAAAAATTATTACATACAGAAAAATACAATATGAAAAATTGTAAGGATTCAACTACCGAACTTAAAAATGAACTAGCAGATCAAACGTGTAGATTAGTTGGAATAGCTACAGACCATAGTTACACACCACCACACATTATCACACTCGCCAGCGGCAGCCCCAAGTGCCGAGAGCACGATAAATAAAATTCAAATGTGTGTGAAATCTTATGGGACTTAACTGCTAAGGTCATCAGTCCCTAAGCTTACACACTACTAAACTTTAATTATCCTAAGAACAAACACACAAACCTATGCCCGAGGGAGGCCTCGAACCTCTGTCGGGACCACACGCTCTCCCTGTAACGAAATTTCCCCAGGTAGTCAAAAGAGACCAGAGGGGGGCCCTTTCCGCCACTAACTTAACTACTGTCAAATGACTATCTAAAGGGTACAATTCTATTTTTCTTGGCTGAGAAAGCTACACCGCTGCTACCAGTGCAGACAGCCACGTGCTGTGCTGTTATCATTTAAACATACCCACCCACTCGCTCTTTACAGATAACGAAGAGAGAAAGGAAATTTGGGAGCACAAAAAGTAGATAATGTACATAATAAGAGAGATACTTACTGGAAAAATTCATACTTTAATGTAATTTTGTGCCACTGAATAGGGCGAAAAAAGAAATACAAAACTAAACTACAAATAACTGAGCTGGCCACGGTGGCCGAGCGGTTCTGGGCTCTTCAGTCCGGAACCGCGCGACCGCTACGGTCGCAGTTTCGAATCCTGCCTAGGGCATGGATGTGTGTAATGTCCTTAGGTTAGTTAGGTAACAGTACGAAATACAAGTTAAATACTACAAACCGAATCTAAGAGTGTCTTTCGATTCATCTACTCAGTACAAATTATTTACATTCAGTAATAACATAAACATAGGCCAGTCTCCAATATTTCATTTGGTATCATGTTTATATTTACTGTTTGCATTGTATTTTATAAAGTATTTGCTGCTTTTTTCATGTCTGCGTATAGAGTACCATGCGTGTATGTCTAAAATGTGTTCAACTATAAAACAAAAAAGAATTAAGAAAACTTAAATACAAAAAAATTAAAAAAAGTATTTAACAAACGAACGAAATAAAAATATGAAAAAGTTAAAAAGTAACACAAAGAACATCCTCTGAGCAGATGACCTAGAAGAGGTGGTGAGAGTTGCGTGCTCTTACGACACAGTAGGCTATACTCGACGCGTTCAACTACACGAGGCAGCTAACTGGATATACAGGTGCCCAACTCAAGCAACATGGTTCGATAGACAGTAAGAAACCATATACGGGATCAGTCGCCGCCCTCCAGGCTATGGCAGTCTAATGTCAAAATTATGGTAAAGTTGGGAATCACAATGGAAAATGCTCCTACAAAATCAAAATAATTGCGATTATGTCCTGGATAGAGTTATGGATGTAAAAAAAGGGAACTAGCTTTTCGACCTATCTAGCAGCTTCAGAGACATCTTGAAATATTCGCTCCTTCGCAAACGAATTAACCATACTTTCCCAGCACAGTGAGCTATCTTAGCTGCAAGGTTTTTCCACAGTTGCATCTTTCAATTTGTATCATATGGCTGAAGGGCAGAATGTAACAGCTAGTAATTTTCTGAAGGGATAAAATTTCTTGGATTCAATTTGTTTATCGAGGGGGGGGGGGAGGGAACAAATTTGATCTGTAGGTGGGAGGATGACATTTTCCCCAGGGGACCAAGTCTCCCCCAAAGCCAACCCACGATGTTACATATATGGTGAGCGGTGTACGAACGAATAAACACAAATTTGTTTGTTCCTAGAGAGTAGGATGCACCTATAATAGGAATTCTTCGAGACTGCAGGTACATCTGTAATAGGTAGCGTCCCAGAATGAGATGCAGGCATCCTAAACTTCAATGACACGTTGTGTCATACTGCACGGCACGACAAATGTCATGCTGCAGGTTCGAATCCTGCCTCGGGCATGGATGTGTCTGATGTCCTGAGGTTAGTTAGGTTTAAGTAGTTCTAATTTATATGGGACTGATGACCTCAGATGTTAAGTCCCCTAGTGTTCAGAGCCATTTTGTTATGCTTCTTGACATGATGTCATGTCTCATGTACGACTTGACATTATTTACCATTTACTTTAATTTTCGCGATGCATTATATTACATAACATGGGTGGTAACACTAACAAACAGAAAAGCGCGAATATGTGAAGATATTATGATGTAAATGTCTTTGAAGGTGCCAGATACATCTAGAAGCTAATTCGCTTCTTTTACATCCCTAACTCTGCCCAGGACATATTCGCCTTTTCCTGTAATTCTGGTAAGAACACTTGTGACCGGACCTTGTAATGTTGGCCTGCCTGACCTCCCGCTACACGCCCCCACCCACTGCTGCTCCACAAATAGCAAGTTTTACTGTAGCTAGTTAGTCTATAGAGCTGTGGAAACGAAACACTTTCATACCACTCAGACGATTGTCTTGTAAAAGTATGGAATGTGGACTGCTTTGTTCCCGACCATAGAGCTATCTGTCTCTTTACTTTAATAATTCATAGATTACTTCAGTATATAAGTACTTTTCATCCTGTTACTTGCAATTCATAGTACTTTCATAACACCCAGATACTATTCCCGAGATCTTTCGTAACCATCTCGTTGCGGACGTGGTCTTCACACTATTGTTGTTCACTCGTGAAATAATCTCTTTTAATGAATGCTTCCTCCTGCTTTGATGATTCACACTGAAGTCTCCTGTTTGTGCTTGCTCGTGTCTCCCAAAAATCGTAACCGCGCTGGTGGTTATTAATCTGCACGACAAGACACGCCTGAATGAATGTCAGTAATATGTATGTAACAACTTATCCATTCATTTCAGTTGGAGCATATACGTCGTATATCTCAATATGACGTAGGTTAGCAAGATTGCGACCGTTCGGAAGTGATTTTAAATTGCTTATGGCGCACTGGTCGTTAATGTCTCCTCCCGAGCACGTCCCATCACTCACTATACTATAACCTAACCTGCTACCTACAGCAATTATATCAGTTCTGCGGCCGCGGTGGTCTTGCGGTTCTAGGCGCTCAGTCCGGAACCGCGCGACTGCTACGGTCGCAGGCTCGAATCCTGCCTCGGGAATGGATGTGTGTGATGTCCTTAGGTTAGTTAGGTTTAATTAGTTCTAAGTTCTAGGCGAGTGATGACCACAGATGTTAAGTCGCATAGTGCTCAGAGCCATTTGAACCATTTTTTGAATTACATCCGTTCACCAGAGGATGCGCGCAGTTGATGTTAGAAACATGCAGCGCTATAACTCTTACACAGTATGTGTACGTTAAAGCCGTGACTAAGTCACATAACGAGGAAACAATCCTGAACCATTGTGTGTGTTGCTTTTTAGGGGTGAATGTTGCGTTCTCTTCTCGGGAGTGGATGACGATTTTATATTTCGTCAGCAAATCATTGGCAATTAGCGTCTATTTTTGTACGATGTATGCAGATACTGATTTTAGAATTCAACCTTTATTCCACAGGTCCTCCGGAACTTACGCTTGAGAACCAAGCTTATTATTGAATGGATTTCGTTGTCAACGCTTTGGTTCGTTGCGCTCAGCGTTCAGTTGAAAGAACTTCGTTTCGTGCAACCTTAAATCTGACTCGTTACTTTGGATATCTGGATCAGATTTTAGTAAAATACATGAATAAGTCGTTTAATCACACTCTAATAAGTGCGTCTATTTCGTCGCCGTCCGCTAAAGCCGTCCTCTCACAGCGTGGAATTCCACGTTCCACTACACTGAAAATCATAAAATGAATATTCTGCACGTCAGATATTTGCCTAGTGGAGTGGAACGTGGTCACTGCGATGCGACATAGATTTTACATCACAAGCAGAATTTATGAGGCGCCATATTGTATGGAGTTAAACTCCGTATTAGGTGTGATTTTTTTTCTCATATCATACGTGTTGCGAACATAACCTGCTTCAAAGCACCAGCACGTGGCAATCTCTCTAAAACGCGTCGTTTTACGCACGACTCGTAATATGACAGAAAAATGACAGAAAACTACATATCGGTGCTTAAAGGCTTCCCGTATGTATCGCCTTTAACGTTATAGCTTGTGAGCTTGTTATGGTAGTACGCCTATTCAATGCTACGGTGTCCTCCACCATAGCTGAGTCGACAGCGCACCGGCTTGTCATGCCGGGGGGCCTGGGTTTGGTTCCCGGCTGGGTTGGAGATTTTCTCCGCTCAGGAACTGGGTGTCTGTGTCGTCTTCTTCATCATCAACTCATCCTCATCTACATCTACATCTACATCCACATCCATACTCCGCAAGCCACCTGACCGTGTGTGGCGGAGGGTACCTTGAGTACCTCTATCGGTTCTCCTTTCTAATCCGGTCTTGTATTGTTTGTGAAAAGAAGGATTGTCGGTATGCTTCTGTGTGGGCTCAAATCTCTTTGATTTTCTCCTCATGGTCTCTTCGCGAGATATACGTAGGAGGGAGCAATATACTGCTTGACTATTCGGTGAAGGTATGTTCTGGAAACTTCAACAAAAGCCCGTACCGAGCTACTGAGCGTCTCTCCTGCAGAGTCTTCCACTGGAGTTTATCTATCATCTCCGTAACGCTTTCGCGATTACTAAATGATCCTGTAACGAAGTGCGCTGCTCTCCGTTGGATCTTCTCTGTCCCTTCTATCAACCCTACCTGGTACGGATCCCACACTGCTGAGACGCGCAAGTCGCCGAAGTGGCGTTAGGTCAAAAGACTTGCACCAGGCGATATAGTCTACCCGCCGGCAGGCCCTCGCCGGACGACTTTTCAATGCTACGTTACGATGACGATATATCAAGAGTGGATAGTGTTTGATACACTCTGTCATAGTTAAAAGTCAAATAATCATTTTGTTAGGTACTACATTTACACAGTGTGTACGATGTAAATGAGGGACAAATGCCACGTTTAAATCGTAGTGAAATTGATGGCTCTGAGCACTATGGGACTTAACATCTATGGGCATCAGTCCCCTAGAACTTAGAACTACTTAAACCTAACCTAAGGACATCACACAACACCCAGTCATCACGACGCAGAGAAAATCCCTGACCCTGCCGGGAATCGAACCCGGGAACCCGGAGTGAAGATGATACCATCATAAATTATGAAGAGAAAGATAGCAGATCTTTGTCTACGTACTTTCTAATTCTTGTTTCGCCTTTTATTCTCTAAGAGCTTCTGGATCTCTCTTGGTAATTTAATAGAAGTATTGCCTGGAATAGTCGATGTTACTTATTATATACAATAGATCTACTCTAATTCTTGTTTCATAGGCCAACAACTGGAATAGTTCCTTGCCCTTTAAACTGATGGTTCGGTAACGTTCACAACTGCCAGTATTGGCCGTCTCTGAAACTGATATGATTATGTTATTACTGACATCTTAAGGTGTTAAGCCTGTCTCTTATGTTTTGCATATTAGATGGAACAGTTCTGTCACAGTTTGCTGTTCAAAGAATCTCAGTAGTTCTGAGTCTTCCCGAGGGGATTTGTTTCGTCATATATTGTAAATCTTGGCTGTTGTCTTTTCCCAACAGTGGCTTCCTATTCCTCTCGCAAATAAGTAATTTCTGAATTTTAGCGAAATTTTTCTGTCACTGTGACCTAGGAAGCGTTGGACTTACCGGAAGATATACTAGGACAGGTTGGCCTATTACAGACAACAAGCAATAAGCAGAATTTTAACACAATTTGAACATATACTTCAATACATTAACGTTAAGGCACACTTTTATTTAGGGAAGTAGAAACACATGGTACCTGATTATTAATAAAATTCGGTATATAATGTGTTTGCTACTTTCAGCACTATTTCATCTTTCAGAGCTATGTGCACGTCTTCTATTGTATTGTGTCCCGTCTTTCAGACCGTCATTCGCTCATCTTCATTTGAACCTCTCGACAACCTCTGGCTGTTCGAACTGATCCAGGTCTCATCTCCTTAATTTCCGACCTTTATGAAATTTTTCAATCTGGTGTTCAAAACAAATCATTTACGGTGAGGAACCACATTAGCCCCTGGAAATGTTTCACATTTTAAGTCTGATGCAACTTTATTTATACCGATTTTTTTAGTTCCTCCTTATTGCCCTGCTAATCGGTTCGCATTATTTGAAATTTATTTATTTGACTGACATTGTCCTTTCTTCCGCAGTGGTTCAAATGGCTCGGAGCACTATGGGACTTAACATCTGTGGTCATCAGTCCCCTAGAACTTAGAACTACTTAAACCTAACCAACCTAAGGACATCACATACATCCATGCCCGAGGCAGGATTCGAACCTGCGACCGTAGCAGTCACGCGGTTCCGGACTGAGCGCCTTAACCGCGAGACCACCGCGGCCGGCTTTCTTCCGCAGTGAGGAAGTTTGTACCTAGTTACTTGAAACTGTCTATTTGCTTATAATTACACCATTTATCTACAACTATATGTACATCTGTGTTCCATAAGCCACACTACGTTGTATGATGCAGCGTATTTTGTGTACGTCTGCCACTTACCCCCTTTCTTGTTCAAGTTATGAAAGATTCTATGTAAGAAACATTGTTGGTAATCCTCCATGTGAGCTCGAATCCCTCCAATTTTTGCCTTCATGATTTTTTTTACGTGGTATACGTCGGAGGATTAATCTAGAAACGTATTCTCTAGGAACAGTAAACTACACAGTCATACAGAACTCTTCTGTTGCAGCGTCTGCCTTTGGCTCAGCATTTGCGTGACGCTTTCGCGCGTACTAAATGAACCTGTAACGAAACGCTGTGCTGTTCTTAGCATATTCTCTGTTTACCCTTTAAGTCCCCTTCGGTATGGATCCCACAGTGACAAGCATTACTCAAGGAACGCTCGAACAATGATTGTAGAAGCCCCGAGCATCCTTCGTGGGTGGACGGCAGTACCTGATCTTTCGTCCAATGAGCTGCAACCCGGAATCTGGCAGCTGCAATAAATTTTATGTGAGACCTGAGACGCTCACTGCGTATACAGTATTCAAATAACTTACGAGAATGCCACCAGTATCGTCGTAGGCAGCCACAGATATTTCGACAGGAGCACGTCCTGCCCTTTTCAAGGTAAAACTGCAGTTATACCGCACTTTGACATAACAGTTGCGACACTTCGCCTCGATTTTGTTGTCTACTGCGCCAGCAGCGCTCTAAGCGGCCATTAAGTTAAACTCTTGAGTTCGATGCGATCGTGAAAGCGAAAACGAATAGTAATTGTTTGTTTTGGTTTGGTTTTTACAAATCGGAGCGTAGCGTAGCGCAGTAAATTGCAACAACAACAAGAAGATAGAGTATGCCTTTTTTAGGTTTGCTAAGGACCCTGAGAGGTATCAACCATCATGTTACTAAACAGCATCGTCAGGATTCGCTTGCAAATTACATGTGTATTGATGATTAATGTTTCGTCTTAGGAGTAGAAAATGCCTAATGAATATCAGACAAGAAGATCTTATGGAAAAGACCTTGTTTAACTTTATAATAATGTTAAGTTTTGTCAGCTACGCGTCGAACAAAAGCAGTTCATGAATGCAGACAGTAACAAACGCGTGTGGAATGCAGTTAACCACATTGTTTGACTTTCTAAATACGCCACCTCAAATTAAGATGAAGAGGAGACTGCCACGAAGATTCAACAATCCGTCTAAAGCTGTGAAACACTCCTGTGGCACAAAAGTAGCCAGTTCAACTCACCATATATCAGTGCCAGATTCATCTGAATCGTCAACACAGACTTGCTTTGACGATGAAGTTGTAAAATTAACGACAGTTATTCGTGTTTAGAAAAAGCGTGTGGAGTATAATATTGCGCAGATCGCTAGACTATGTAAGAAACTGTTATGGGACAAGGAAAGTGCCTAACATTTTAACTGCAGGCATCAACAGAAACTATATCAGAAGGATCAAGTGAAGGATGACAAACAAATTTTGAAGACTATAGGGTCCCAATGTTTAAAAAAAGATGCCCTTGGCTTCTTGTTAAGCCATATTAGCATACCATCTACAAGATGGAAAGACAAAACACAGCTTTTTACTCTAAATTTATTACATTACAGCAAGAAGGCATACAGGTTTTGTCAGATGTTTCATATTTCCATCAGGGTGTGCATTACAGAGGCATGTCGAAGGCATACAAATAAAATGTTGGACAAGTGACAATATGTTCCACCTTTTAAAGCAGAAGATACAGCATTTCTCCGGTACTGATGTGCATATGTCACTGGATGATTAGTCTCTAACGGGAAATTTAACATGGTTTACACTTAGAATAATGTAAAGGTGAAGGTCGTACTTGGGGCAACAGGAGACACTAACTAGAACACAGTAGGCCTATGGAACGACAAATGGTTCAGCGATCCCTTTGGCATGGAGAGGTACATCTCTATGCTTCTTATGTGTGAATCTATGTGTTTATATTCCGTTGATATGAACCTGGTAAGCAGCATTTTTATCACCGAGCGAGGTAGTGCAGTGGTTAGCTCACTGGACTCGCTTTCTAGAGGACGACTGTTCAATCCCGTCCCCAGCCATCCTGATTTAGGTTTTCCGTGATTTCCCTAAATCGTTTCAGGAAAATGCTGGGATGGTTCCTTTGAAAGGACACGGCCGATTTCCTTCCCCATTGTACCCCAATCCGGGTCTATGCCCCGTCCCTAACGACCTCGCGTCGACGGGACGTTGAACACAAATCTCCTCCTCCTCCCGCAGTTCTATCCAACGTCACGAGTGTTTCTTCACGGATGTATTGTAACTTCCCACTAGATTCATGAGTTTTATCCCTACCTGCGCTTATTTTGGAATCATCTATGTCTTCTGATATTACACAAACTCTTATAGGCAAAAAAATTCAAATATTTCGTAAATCACGTAGGAAAGGGATACAAAACGAACGCTATGCTTACGATCCATCTGAAGTTCTCCTTTAACGCCGCTTGGAGCGATAGTGTCGCTCCAGCTGTCAAACTGTAACAAATTTTACCTCAGTGAGTGGCGCGAGTGTTATGTTAGACTGCGGTTGTACAATGAAAATGGTAGGGATTTCTCCTGCCCAAATATCTATGGCTCTCGAAGACGTCACCCGCTTTCACTCCCGTAAGTTGCTTGAAGAAGTTTGTTTTGGCCACTTCATTATGTAATGGGACACCCTCCTCTAACATTACATTTTTTTTACAGTAATTACCGATACCACATATACTATCGATTCTTGTATAAGCTGTTTCATTCAAAGAATTTCATATGAGTTTTAATATGATATATTTTATTTCAGTCTAAAATGTGTAAAACGAGATTAATTTGTTACAATAGATATGTCTTTATGGTAAATATTGAAGGGCTTATTTCAATACTTGTAAAAGTCCATATTTGTTCACACTGAGATACATAGTCATAAAGTTAAAAGAGCGGTGAAAAATCTACAGTTGCGATACCAGAAATATATACCAGTATATATACTTGAATATTTCTGGTATCTCTACCCCACATATTCTCTGTACACCCACATACAACCCACATGCTACAACCATTGGATGTCACCGTTTCTGGTCCACTTAAATACAAACTTAAAATATCTTTCAATGATTGGGATATTCGAAACATTGGACTTATTTCATCCATATATAACATAGCTGAAGTTTTAAAATTGGCCTTCCTCGAGACTTTTACACCGGAGAATATCACAAGAGGCTTCTAAAGGCCAGGAATTTAGCCATTTAACAGGTTTGTGTTTGGGGACGACCATTTTGCGCCTATAGAGGTATTTAATGTGAGTAGTCAAGAAGAAAATCATTGCAGTAGACAATATACGGAAAGACAGAAAGTAGATTACGTGGAGGTGGGAATAAGTTGAATTGATGAAGTTATTGATAGTTGAGAAGGAGACGAAATGGTAACGTACCTAGTGGAGCATCTTGGCAGTTGATGACATGCTATTGCATGTCCAAATGTCAGTCTACGTTGCAGAGTCCGCATATCTCCGGACTTTCTTGTGATAAGCTCTATGAGTTTGTTAATTTCACCGGAAGCAATAACAGTATAGCAAGCAAACGTTTCTAATGAAAAAGCGTCTAAGAGAGGAAGAGAGAAATGAAAATACCGGATTGGCACCGAAACACCAGAAAAGGACAGAATACGAATGTTATACGAAGAGGAGGAAAGAAAATGACAAGTGAGCCTGATAAAGCAGAAAGGAAGTCAGCTGAAAGCAGCAAAAAAATTAATTTGATCTTATAGAACACAGGAAGCCCGAAAATAAAAGTCTGTTCCGGTTTACGGTCAGTGCCAGATTCCGATTCAGGTCAAAATGAGTCGATGGACTTGAGCGACAACGAGGCGGAAGTTTTAGACAGGAAATCTAATGCAGAAGCTGGAGAAGAGTTCGACGCTTCAAGTTCTGAATGAAGTAACTGTTGGTGATTTCCTACTTACCAAAACAGAGAAGGGAAAATTGGTACTTAGTTTTGTGGCCAAAATAATTTTCAAATATAATTTGAGGAGCTATGAAGTGTAATAACCCAGTTTTCTTTCGTGTTTCAGAAGACAGAAAGACTTAGCAATTGTTGATTTCAGAGTTGTAGTTTTATACTTGCCTGAGCCATATTCCTCAAAAGATACTTATCCAACCTCATTTCTCTATGCTTTTTCAGTTAATTGTAGTGCATATAATGTGCAGTCCCACCACCCATGAAACACAACCTTCGTTGTTGGGGGGGGGGGGGGGCGGCGCTTGCGTCCGCCAGCGATACAAAAAAAAATTGATTAAATGGCTCTGAGCACTATGGGACTTAACATCTGTGGTCATCAGTCCCCTAGAACGTAGAACTACTTAAACCTAACTAACCTAAGGACATCACACACATCCATGCCTAAGGCAGGATTTGAACCTGCGACCGTTGCAGTCGCGCGGTTCCGGACTGAGCGCCTAGAACCGCTGGACCACCGCGGCCAGCGCCAGCGATACAGATAGCTGTACCGTAGGTGCTACCACAATAGATGGGTATCTGTCGACAGGCCAGACAAACGTATGGTTCTCGAAGAGGGGCAGCAGCCTTTTTAGTAGTTGCAGGGGCAACTGTCAGGATGATTGACTGATCTGGCCTTGCAACATTAACCAAAACGGCCTTTGCTGTGCTGATACTGCGAACGGCTGAAAGCAAGGGGAAACTACAGCCGCAATTTTTCCCGAGGGCATGTATCTTTACTGTATGGGTAAACGATGATGGCGTCTTCTTGGGTAAAATATTCCGGAGGTGCAATAGTTTCCCATTCGGATCTCCGGGACGGACTACTCAGGAGGACGTTGTCATCAGGAGAAAGAAAACTGGCGTTCTACGTATCGGAACATGGAATATCAGATCCTTTAATCGGACAGGTAGGCTATAAAATTTAAAAATTTAAATTGATAGGTTAACGTTAGATATAGTGGGAATAAGTGAAGTTCGCTGGCAGGAGGAACAAGACTTCTAGTCAGGTGAATACAGCGTTATAAATACAAAATCAAATAGGGGTACTGCAAGAGTAGGTTTAATAATGGATTAAAAAAAAATAGGAGTGCGGGCAAGCTACTACAAACATCACAGTGAACGCATTATTGTAGCAAAGATAGATACGAAGGCCACGCCTACCACAGTAGTACAAGTTTATATGCGAACTAGCTCAGTAGATGACGAAGAGATTGATGAAATGTATCATGAGATAAAGAAAATATTCAGACAGTGAAGTGAGACGAAAATTTAATAGTAATGGGTGACTGGAATTCGATAGTAGGGAAAGGACGAGAATGAAAAGTAGTACGTGAATATGGAATGGGGGCACGGAATGAAAGAGGGCCGGCTGGTGTGGCCGTGCGGTTCTAAGCGCGTCAGTTTGGAACCGCGTGACCGCTACGGTCGCAGGTTCGAATCCTGCCTCGGGCATGGATGTGTGTGATGTCCTTAGGTTAGTTATATTTAAGTAGTTCTAAATTCTAGGTGACTGATGACCTCAGAAGTTAAGTCCCATAGTGCTCAGAGCCATTTGAATGAAAGCTGAAGCCGCCTGGTAGAATTCAGCATACGTCTGTACGCGAGATTTACACACTCATAACCATCCCTTGGTCCACTGTTTCCGATGTGATAGTGAAGTGGAAACGTGAAAGGACAAGTACAGCACGAAAGCGTATAGGCCGACCTCGTCTGTTGACTGACAGAGACCGCCGACAGCTGAAGAGGGTGGTACTGTGTAATAGGCTGACATCTATCCAGACCATCACACAGGAATTTTAAACTGCATCAGGATCCACTGCGAGTACTATGACAGTGAGGCGGGTGGTGAGGAAACTTGGATTTCATGGTCGAACAGCTGCTCATAAGCCGCACATCACGCCGGTAAATGCCAAACAACGCCTCGCTTGGTGTAAGGAGAGTAAACATTGGACGACTTAGCAGTGGAAAAATGTTGTGTTGAGTCACGAATCATGGTACACAATGTGGAAAACCGATGGCAGGGCGTGGGTAGGGGTAATGCCCGGCGAATGTCATCTGCCAGCGTGCGTACAGCCAACATGTAAAATTCAGATGCGGTGGTGTTAATGGTGTGGTCCTGTTTCTCATGGAGGCGGCTTGCACCCCTTGTTGTTTTGCGTGCACTATCACAGCGCAGGCACACATTGATGTTTTAAACACCTTCTTGCTTCCCATTGTTGAAGAGCAATTCGGAGATGGCGATTGCATCTTTCAACACGATCGAGCACCTGTTCATAATACGACAATAACATCCTTGTAATGGACTGGCCTGAACACTGTCCTGACAGGAACCCTTTGGGATGTTTTGGAACGCCGACTTCGTGCCAGGCCTCATCGACCGACATCGATACCTCTCCTCACTGTAGCACTCGGTGGAGAATGGGCTGCCATTCCCCAAGAAACCCTCCAGCACCTGATTGAACGTTATGCCTGCGAGAGTGGAAGTTTTCACCAAGGTTAAGAGTGGGCCAGCTAGATACTGAATTCCAGCATTAGCGATGGAGGGCGCCACGAACTTGTAAGTCATTTTCAGCCATGTGTACGGATACTTTTATCACATAGGGCAGAAGTACAAACTCTAGTAACGTGAATCCAATGTTCAGTATTTTTCTCTTCCGGGCTTCCTCCTGTTCTCAAATATGAAGAAATTTGTAGCCAGAAGCTGTTTTGAGTCATACAAAGTCTGTGACAACGGATCATATTCAAGTACCATATTTCTGCAGAGGCATATCTTCAGTGGTAAATGATTCAATAAAGTTTGTTAAAATAAAATTAAATTATCACAGAATGAGTCTATTTTACATCTAAAGAGAATACTGAACTGTTTCAGTGCCGAGCCGAGAAATTATCGTCTTGCGCTCGTAGTTAATATGCAGTGGCGTTATGCGAACGCAACCACAAAAAAAGGTATTTTACTTTGGTGTGTAACTGGCTCTGAATACCAATTACGCGACAAATTCCGAGTGCAAAGCGATCACATTTTCCTGCTGGGCTGCTGCGGAAATCCTAAAGGGAGGCTGGTAATTTAAACAGCCAACTGTCTGCAGCTGTTGTGACAGCGTAAATGATACACGGGGCCGCGCCCCTGCGCTCTGTTAACTTTGCACCGCTGCCGAAAGGAGGAACCGGCTGTGTAATGCATGGGGCGAGTTTACTTTGTCTCTACGGCTGTGACACGCTAGAGTTGTCTAAAATTTAAAACCTTTCTTCCAATCAACAAAATTCGCTCTCTGAGGTAAAGGCAGCACAAAATTTTCAAGCCACCGCGTGTCAGGACAAAATCAAGTTCTGTTTTAAAAGAGTAACATTCGTAAAGAGATAATTTGTTATAACGGAATGCATAGTCTTAATGACTTTTATTACGAACTGACGATCTCATTTTCTGGTGGAGTGCATGAAAAGTATCCTTATGGTGAGTCGGACTCAGATATATCGACGTTTCCTGGTACCGGTCCTGGAGATTTATATAATGGTTACTTTGTAGACATCTGACCTCTTTTCCAGCCACCCCGTTCTGCCATCCAGACTTCGTACTCAGAACCTTATTATATCTGTACTGAATAGGTTGAATCATAAGTAGCAGCGAAAACTGAAACTGGTAAAAGTTGTAAGTAGGCTGTTTAGGTTTTTTTATTGGTAACGCCGCCGCCACGTAGCGCTCTGTATGAAAATCATTGGCTGTGCCGTGTGCAGTCTGTGGCTGGTTGGCATTGTTGTAATACTCGCCATTGTAGTGTTGGGCAGCGGCAGCTGGATGCTAACAGCGCGTAGCGTTGCGCAGTTGGAGGTGAGCCGCCAGCACTGGTGGACGTGGGGAGAGAGATGGCGGAGTTTTGTAACTCGTAAGACTGGATGTCATGAACTACCATATATATTTTGACTATTAAGGTAAATACACTGTTTGTTCTCCATTAAAATCTTTCATTTGCTAACTATACCTATCAGTAGTTAGTGCCTTCCGTAGTTTGAATCTTTAATTTAGCTGGCAGTAGTGGCGCTCGCTGTATTGCAGTAGTTCGATTAACGAAGATTTTTGTGAGATAAGTGATTTGTGAAAGGTATAGGTTAATGTTAGTCAGGGCCATACTTTTGTAGGGATTTTTGAAAGTCAGATTGCGTTGCGCTAAAGAATATTGTGTGTCAGTTTAAGCACAGTCTTGTATAATTTTTCTAAGGGGACGTTTCAAAGTATGCGATAACAAGCAAAAATGTAAACTAGGCTCCGCAAACGAAGCATTTGCGAGGTTTTTCCGAATCTGTGGTTACTAGCCGTCACAGACTACAGTTAAAAGGATTGTCACAATTAACTCAAATTTATTGGAAAAGTTAATTTTTTAATTAAATCTCCACTAAATTGGGCTCTAATTTCACATATGACCTAGTTTAACAAGAAATGTTGAAGAAGGCGTTCGAGGAGTCGTCCTAACATTTTAGATTATTACTGCACTCGTCTATGCAGTAGAACTACATGTTAGTGTTTCTCCCCTTTTCCTGTTTTAACGAAATTATTTTTTCTAAGTGTAGATACCAGATATTTGGAACTTAAATATTGGTACCTACTTCTTCACAATCGATAAAAAAGAATTACATATTTGCAACTGTTACTGTTCTTCAAAGTAGTTACCAGCGTTCTGTAGAACCCGTTGCCAGCCATGTGGAAGGTGATGTATACCGTTAGCAGAGCCTCTTCTGTTGATAGTGCGAATGGAGCGGTCTGCTGCCTGTCGAATCTCTGGAACAGTTCTGAAGCGAATGTCACGAAGTGGTTCCTTCATCTTCGGAATCAAATCAAAGACACAAGGACTGAAGTCCGGGGAGTATGGCAGATGGTACAGTACTTCCCAGTCCCATAGACCGAACAGAGCAGCCACAGCTTCCGCTGTAAACCCCCGCGCATTTTCATGCAAAAAGATGGGTGGGGTGCGCAGAAAGTGTCGCTGCTTCTTTCGCAAAGCTGGTCGCAGGTGGTGCTCCAAAAACGAACAGTAATACTGTGGATTGACGGTCTGTCGTGGAGGAACGTAATGCGTTAGGATAACACCATCACAATCGTACACAAGAATCACCACAACTTTAGACCGCACCATTTGCACCATCAACAGAAATGCTCTGCTAACGGTATACTACGCCTTCCACATCGCTGGCAACGGGTTCTACACAACACTGGTGACTACTTCGAAAGACAGTAACAGGTGCAAATATGTAACTCTTGTGTCGTTTGTGAATAAATAGTTGCCACTATTTATGTTTCAACCGTCGTATAATTTCTTATGAATAGTATTATTTGTGATGAAGGAAAGACTCATATATATGAAACATAAAGTCATAATTCTTAAAGTTTACAGTAATAATTTTAGCAATAAAGTTACCTTTGTAAGGCAAAATCCGTCTTTTGTCTGACATACTTCACTTGTCACTTCCTTCTTTACCCTTCCTGCCCCTAACCACGATCTGTTAAGACGCTTGTACTAGTGTAAGTGCCTTTAAGTGACAATAATCACTCATTTTGGCTCAGATTCTCTTATCTTGTACCACTAATACCAATGATATGATACTGACAAGTATTAAGGTTTAACTGTGGATTGGTCTTATTGTATAAATGGACACAACCAGCTTGGTCGGTATCTGCTTATCCGCCATTGAGGCTATCTCAGCAGGATAACTTCGAACTGTAGTAGTTACTAAGAACCTGTTTGTCACTAATTAAGGATGTTCGATTTCCTAGTTCGAATAATGCTGGCGCACTTAAGAGATTTCGGGCCTCTATGGTCGTGAAACTAAGAAGCCAGGTCAGTAATTTAAGGAGAGTGAAACATCGTGTCAACTCAGCACAACCCTCTGAAACGAAGAGTAAATGTAATGAGCAACTATTTCATTCAGACGCTTCTGTATCACAATATTGTGCATCTATAGAAGTGCTTCACTTCGGATATTCTCAAAGGACTATGGTCAGGAGTTCCTGCAGGAAAAGGATCTCGGCTTGCTGGATATTATCATATTGAACCATATTGGCTTACTGGATGTCGCCTTATGTCAGAAACGAAATGTCCTGCCTTAAAAAGTGGGTATTACACTGTCCAGTCACATTAATGTGACCTCCTGTCAAAAGCCTGAATAGCCACCTTTTGCAGCTCGAGCTGTTGCGTCACATACAGGAAGAGAGTTAATGAGATTTTGGAAGGTACTGAGAGGTATGTGGAGCCGTTCCAGCTTCAGTGCCTTGTCCAGCTGCTCCAGGATTCTCAGTTACGGATCCATACGGCAAACAGCTCAACCGAGGTGGTCCCAATCTTCCTCCATTGGGTTTCATTTCGGCGTGTTCGGTGTTCTTAGAACCACGCATGTACACTGCTAGCTGTGTGACAGATTGTGTTGCTCCGCAGGTAGATGCCATCATAAGAAAGAAAAACGGCATGAAGGGGTGGAAATGGTCCCCAAGGATAGATGCATATTTTTGTTGATCCAGAGTGGTTCCCATAATGAGAAGATCAATTACGTAATGCCACTAAAAACATTCCAAGAGGCCATAACGCTACCTCCTCTGGCGTTTGTGTTTGATTTCAGATGTTTCACGCCATACACACCAATATAGAACATAAAAAGTGAGTTATCTTGAAAGGCTACCAGTTACCATTCAGTGGTCATCTAATTGTGGTATTGGCGTCCAACTTAAAGCCTTCATCGCCGAAGTCAGCATGGATGCATGAAACAGACACATGCTGTGGAGGCCCGTCCCAGATTGAGTGCCTTTTCCAGCTGCTCCAGGATTCTCAGTGAACTACCCATAGGGCAAACAGCCCAATCAAGATGGTCCCAATCTTCCTCCATTGGGTTTCATTTCGGCGTGTTCAGTGTTCTTAGAACCACGCATCTACACTGTTAGCTGTCTGACACATTGCATTGCTCTGCAGAACGGTCGTTGAGGTGACGCTGTAGGCAGCGCCTTGATTCATCTAGGTGCTCTGTTGCTGAACAGTTACACGTTTATTCACCCATACACATCCACGTAGCCATCATTCACTTTCCATGTACATGTAGCTGTCACTGCCAAATGTTGGCGTGCAGCGGAGGAATGTAGGAAGTCGATGGAAAATGTCAGCTTGAGACGTATTAAAACTCGGCTGTGAACTTCAAGTATTTTATTATTCCCAGCTACAATGCCAAGTTTCCATCTGACTGCATCACAGGGTCCCATGATGCTGATGACGCCATTTCGCTATCTTCAAAACAACTTGGTGCAGAAGGACTACCACAGCAACCTTTGCAACATAGTGTGTCGTACTGGCTGTGTACATGCCCTGGCAGCCAACTCAGCGGCCATCATTCCCATTACCTCAGTGCTGCTCGCTGGGAGCCGCAGGGCGGCCCGTTGCGTGCTTCTCCGCCGTTGTGGGTAAGATCATGGGAGACACAAGTACCTGCAATCCGAAGGCCAAATCTGCGGCTCTCGCCTTGGGATGCCTCCAGCATGTGTTGGGAGCCAACAAGACTGCCTGCGTTAGCGAGCCGTCGAGTGGCTGCTACGGACTCCGTATTGGCCTCAGAGGATCGAACCACTGACCCCCTGTGGACAGGAATCTGGGAGCCCCATTTGCTGCTAATTTTAGCCAGTGGTGTTACGCGCCCTGCCATCCAGGAGAGCTGCCACACTTGAATCCCCCTCGTTAGAAAACCGGCACTTATTTATACGCGGCTGTGTGCCTCTGTTTTGCTAACACGCCACTCCAGGGCACGTTCTCATAACACCTAGGTTGCGCCAGTGGGCCCCTTCTGGGTGTGATTTGCGCCATGCAAACTCCTGTCTTTACTCTTTTCAGCACTTCGATGGCCCTGTGGCCTCCATTCTACTTTGAAACCACTAGTGAGGGTAACTTACTGTCAACGGGCTGGAACTTGTGCATTCAGAAATATAGTACCGAATCTAACCTTCCTATCTTAAACAGTGGTGCTGCTACATTATTCCCCTCTTCGGAAACGGTGCTGCAGCTACACACAGTATACTTCATCCAGGCTGGCAATCGACAGCTTACAAACTCAGCCGTATCAGAAATGCTTCCACCCAGGCCATAAAGCTAATGATCATGCCGGTTTGGGCGTCAGATAAATCGTTCCGTTTCCACATTACAAGAAAGACTGTGTTGGCATACACGTTCCCCCTCCACCGCTAGTGCTGCCACCTACTGTCTGTGAATTGTTGCACGTTGACGTCGAATAGAGGTCGTTGTCACATTAATTTGACTGCATTGTCTACATACATGTCCCAGTGATGGGTCATGGCTGAAATTTGAGCCCAATTTTATGGGGATTTTCCTGAAAGCTTTACATTTCAAATAAATTTATGGTAGTTCGAGGATATTTCGTATTGAAGTCAGCGCCAACTCGTAGCCACACGTTTCAGTATCTCGTAATTGATTCATCTGCGAACCATGCCTGATGTAAAGTTTTTGCTTGTATTACAGTAAATTTTAATCCCATGTCAATTTTCGTTTTTAATTATAATAATATTATATTATAGTTTTATTATAGTAATATTATATTATAGTTTACTTGAAATTGTCAATTCCTTTTAATATGTTACCGGGTACCTGGGATACCGTTTCACACTTACTGGTGGCCTCCATACGTGTACGTTGTCAGCGTGGAGCACAGACTCTTATTAGACGGAACTGTTGTTAAAAGAACCACCTACACTTTAGTTCCAGTGATTTAAAGACGGCAAAAGAACCAAAATGTCGATGGAAGAACGAGAATTTGAATGTGAAATACCAAATGCGCAATACTTCAATTTTACTTCGTCATACAACTGATCAGTGGAAACCGTAGCAAATGAAATCTGTATTCCTTTGTTTTCATTTTTTATTTTTATTTTTTTTAACACAGTCTTGCTGAATGTTGGAAAATGTGGGTCGCATCGCTGAAATGCGATCTGCATGTTTCGATGCTGCATAATCTCTGTCTCAAGTTTTTATAATGATGGGAATTAAATTGCTGTTAGTTAAGGTTTTCTAGAAAACAAAGTATATGGAACTGGTCCACGAATCTTTAGTTCATTTAGATCGCATGAATGATCCTGGAGATCTTGTTTTGAAACTATTTACGTTAATTCCGATATCGCTACCTAAATTACAAAAAAAAGTAGTGTCGTACTCAGTGCAAGTATATAATGCAGTAATCTATTTGCATTATTTGAGTACCTCGGCCGGCCGGTGTGGCCGAGCAGTTCTAGGCGCTTCAGACTGGAACCACGCAACCGCTACGGTCGAAGGTTCGAATCCTGCCTCGGGCATGGAGGTGTGTTATGTTCTTAGGTTAGTTAGGTTTAAGTAGTTCTAAGTCCCATAGTGCTCAGAGCCATTTGAACCATTTTGAATACCTCTACTGTATTCGTAACAGGTCACTGAATTTAGTTTCTTGGTTGTGAATCTCAGGTACTTAATGTGTCACTTATTTTCATTACTCTTGCTGCACATGGACTCAAATAGGACCTCGTCTGGCGTATCTGGTCATATTTTTCGCTCATATGTGGTCTTCTCCGAGTGTTGTTCTCGAAACACACAAGATTGTTCGTCTTTTCGCGCGATTTTATTTTCGTTTGAAAATTCCGTTATAGACGTTTCATCTTGATTTTCTTCTATTTATTTTAATTCTAAAGTTTGTGTTAATCATCCAATTCAAAACTCACTCTTCTTGATAAACTACTGTTACTTGTCAAATTATTTGGCTGGTCAGATTGTACACGTTACCAAACAGGTTAAAAATCAAATCGATCAGTTTGAAACCGAAATAACTTAGCATGTAACCGAGACGTTACGGGAGATCTTGAGAGTACGACAAATAAAATTTCTGACCTGCGAAACGCTGAATCGGTAAAAGGAGTAGCTGCGACCTTTGATATTTTACAGTGAGATTAAAATGCTTTAAAATCAATATTTCCACAACTAGTAACACACGTAGAAGATCTTTCCGCAAAACGCGAAAAGAAGGTAGATAAGTACCATCATTCCCCATGGTCTGGGTGAAAAGAATTGCATTTACTCATCTAAGAAAGAAAATAATCGGACTTCCTAATTAAATGAAAAGTAAGGTTGCAGGTTCTGAATGTACCAGCAGATATTACCTAAATAATGAAATTGACATTGGCAGCAGCGCCGTCGTGGTGATCGTCGCCTCCATCTAAATTCTCCATACAAAGTTAAAATAATAATAACCTTCCAGAGTCACAGGGGATGGGATCCATGGTATCGTCAACGAGATAATCGTAATTTCTCAGGATTTGCTTTCATTATTCAACACAGTTTCATAAGAAATTATACAGCACTTCGCTTGTACTTCTTGTCACCAGGGCATGAGAACGACGAAACGTAGCTGTTACTAGAACCAATAAACGAAGAGCGTAAATCTTTTTTTGTCCGTCAGGCCTAAATACTTTTCAAATGAATCTTTGGTATGAAAGTCGAATAATTATTCATACATTTATCAATTTTAGTTGTTTTAGTTTTCAAGAGAGGGAAATGAATATACGAGTATTACATAAAGTTTCATGTCCGGCCCAAGTTAAGTTTTCAGTCGACGCAGGCAGTTAAAACTTCGTCCTCAATTGCAGGTTCATGCAGGAAGGACAGCAACTATTCGTAGTAGCGTTCGAAAGTTTGGGAGAGAAGTCTGCGAGCACGTCCCTATTGTTTTATCAGCATTCTCCGGCTAGCCACTCTGGTCGACATTTTCCCATTTCTTATTCCATCTCTCGAATTCACTTTTTGCAACACTTTCTGAACTTCGGAGGTCATTACTATCGGCGTGAATAGTGGATAGTATATCTGAAAAGTTAACATTACTAAAGAATTTAGGGATAAGGTGTTGCAATTTACGACACTCATTCTAATGTCTGGGAAAAATTCTGACAATCAACTGTGTAACATCTAAACGTGAGCGATGTAAAGACTAACGCGGAAGTATTCCTCAAGTGTTGAATGTTAAGCGTCCTCACGGTGTAGCTGTCTCTCGACCAAACACAGAAATCAAGTTCTTCACAGAGCTCTACAACCGGTAGAAATTGCTGGTGAAATTCATCAACAGCATTTTACCTTAGTATACTGACGACATCTTAAACCTGGAGTGCGAGAAATAATACATTTTTATTTCCATGAGAAAATTTTTAGGTTAAAAAGGTAATATAGCTACTTATAAAAATGTTAGAGACGCGTTTCTCTTTAGGCTAAGTTACTATTTTAAGAAAACACATATAAAACATATTTATGTAAGTACTATCATAAAAACCATTTGTTTCATTTTCGTATTACATTTTCAACTTCAGCTACAGACCATTCAACTTATGACATAAAAAATAAGTGGTACTTGTACGTGATTTAAGTGAAAGAAAAGTGCCACAAATAAATGTGTTTACCTCTTTTACTGCCTCAGTAGTGTCAAGTTTTGGAGACTGCAATGCAGCAGAGCTTGGTAGCGAAAGTGAAGCAAATGATTCGTGAGACACAAACCAGCAATGAATTCCTATTGCAGGTTGCTGTTAGCTCACTTGCGTGTGATCATCTAGTGAAGCTTCCTGTACTTATGCGTTCTAGTGGGGCAACAACTGGTGTAAGAAGTTCATTAAATGTTATTACACTTGGTGGTTTTCAGCACAGTACGGTTTGACACGCTTCCTCGTAACTTCAGGCAGCATTTCATGAATGGTATTTGTGGGAGCGAAAGCTTGAGCAGAGCTGCTTAAGACAAGATTACAAGTAGTTTTCATTGTGCTAACTGCATTCCGTGGAATGTGAGGAACACTGGAAGGTTGTACACAACGTTTCAGCAATGAAGTTACAGTGCTAGTGGACATCTTTTCTTTACTTCTGTTTTAACTCCCTTAAACTGATCATTCATTGCTTTGCACGTGTCAAATCCCGTTCTCTGCATATGAGAGACGCCACTGTCACAGCGTACGAGAGCGTCCAGCAAAGTGCCTGCCAAGCCTTCGACTGTTAGGGAAGTTACTTAAGCAAATACGAGAAATCGTCGCAAAGAACATTATTCTTGTTGAAGCGCAATACAATGGAGAATTGGACTTTTTGTGAAATGTTTTGAGTTTCATCTCCTGAGACAGAAAAGAACTTCGCTGCTAGAGCTTCAACAGCCACTTGCTACATTTTGTATGTGCCAAAAGCTGAAATACCTTCGATAAGTGTACGACAAATCAAATCTTGGATTTTTTGAAGCTATACCCAGATGAGACAGCAGATCTGTATCATCTGCCTCAATTTTGAATATGTCAAAGAAGCAGTTAGGATGGTAAGTACAAGAAATCGGTAGCTTATTTTCAAATGCAGTTATTTCCGCATGTGTTTTGTTTAGTTTGAATTTCAACTGAAAATCCCTAATTCAGTACGATTTTAGCTGTCCTGGAGAAAACAATTTCTGTCAAAAATTTTGTATATTTCTAAAAAAAATTTGATGGATTTCTGATTCAGTGAGAATTTCTTCAGTAGCATGCTTTTTGAAATATCTTACTCTGCTATGGTTAAACCTCCAACTTACACTGTATATTGAGTCATATAAGTGCCTTAGAACAGCAGTGCCGTATGCTATCTGGAAGTGCGCTTCGGTTTCATTAACACCTTCTCTGTCTCTCCACACAAACTATCACTGGCTTGTTTACCTTTTAAGCTGGTAAAAATCCCGTTCAGATACATGGAAACTTAAGTCTTTCGCAGAGAAATAATTTGTATATATACTTCGAGAACAGCAGTTATTATTCCATGCGTCAATCGGTTAAAAATCATGTGTATGGACCTATTCCCATTTACAACATCGTGTACCTCACGAAAGAGTGTGACAGATACGCAGAATTGGTAATCTATACGTCATTTACTCACAACAGGATTTTGGTGTTCCCGTTATTGCTATTCTAACGATATTAATAATGTGATGATGGTGAAGTCCCATACTCCTTGACAGAGCGTAGAGGAACGATGCGGGAGACACGCACCGCCGTACTAGGCAAGGTCCTAATGGAGGTGGTTTGCCGTGGCCCTCCTCCAACCGTAATGGAGATGAATGATGAATATAAAGACGACACAACAACACCAGTCATCTCGAGGCAGGTGAAAATCCCTGTCCCCGCAAGGGAATCTAACCCGGGACCCCGTGCTCGATAAGCGAGAACGCTACTGCTAGACCACGAGTTGCGGACCATATTAATGTGAAACGACAAAAAAATCATGGCTCAATTTTATATAATGAAAATATAAAAATGATCTGTGGCAACTGAGAATGCAAACACTAAGGATGTCAAGGAAGTAGCATCGTTACCTGATGAGAGGTCGCAAGCTTCCAACATTATCGATTGCTTTACCTCGAAATTTTCAGAAGTTGTTTATACCACGTAAAGCAATATTGTGCCTTCCGGAAAAAATTATGGTTTTAAAGATAGGACAAATTAAGTATATGATTAGTGAATATTATTTGCTTATTTTACATTTTCGTTGTCTACATTATATGTTTTAAAAGCAGTTTATATAATAAATATTGATTCACCTACGTGACTACTGTTTTTTGGCAGTTATACACGGTATATTAACACCTATCTGAAAACGTAATCAAAGTAGAAAAATAAATGTGGTAAAAATTATTTCTATCACAACTCTTGCGATGATTCTTAACCAGTTATTTGACACATTATTGACGCTTTGTGGCCTTGGTTCTTACAGCATCTAGTAAACTTTTAGGCATCAATCTAAATATTGAAAAGTAAAGGTCCCGCGCAGTTACTATAAATAACCGTTCAGTTGAAACTGAAAAGTTTGGAGTTGTTAACGTATTCAAATTTTAGCCTCGTAGTTTCATGTCAGTGTAGAGAATGTAGACGGTGTCAGTCCAACTATATGGAGTGTGTAGTGCATTTACTTGTTAAATTTAATGCAATGAAAAACAGATGAACAGGGAATCGCTATTAACAATTTCCTTAAGCAGTCTTTACATAAAGTTATTAGGGGCTTGTAGCCAGAGCCTGCTTGAAATGAAAGCAGTTCTGAGACTGATGAGCTCATAATAGCTCCATGACTTTCATATACTAGCGCAGTAGTGTTCTGACGAATGTAATTTTTGATGTACACCTTTAAGAGCAGTTTCTTTTGGAAACAGAACACACTTCACGTAAATGGTACCATCTTTAACGGAGCTGAATGCAGTTCACGGAAACAACTCCAACCATGAAAGTCGGAAATCCCTGCAACCAGATAACATTTCCAGTGAACATCCGTAATAGGTTTTCAAATCTCGAAATGAGTGACCTCTAATAAAATGCAAATAATATAAAATTAATTGACATCCTACATTTCCTTTCCTAATGCGATTACAACTGGGGAATTATATGTCTCGCTAGATTTCCAACAGTTTGTTAGTAGCATCATACTGCCGCGTGTATTCCGTTTTCCAACATAACGATGAAATTTGGATCGCTGCTCCTCGCCTTGCATTTGCACTTGTTTACCTGGATCACTGATTTCCAAGTGTTCCTTTTGTAACTCTGTAGTAGTACTTGAAGATGGTAATGCTATATTAACACCTATATGTGAACCTTCAGACAGTTGTGTCACAGAAGAATCTGTTCTTTCTGTTTCTTAACAAACAGTTTAGTGAAAGAGACGTGTCATTTTTACTTACTCCTTTCTATTGACATTGAAACTTGCATGTCATATTTCATAACTTAATTGACTTCAACAGTTCATAGAGAAAGGATGGGTTGTTTGAAATATTTGCCATTCATATACCCCTTTCTCATTGTGACACAGAATTAGCACACGCACACAAACCTTTTAAGACTCAAACACTTCATACAACCACGCACAATTAAACGACTTGTTTGTAACGTTTTCTGTATCACTACTACTATGATTTAAATGAAGTTCCTAGGCGAGATAAGTCGGATCAACATTCTGAAAGAAGGTAATGATATAAAACTATACTACAGCCATTGTCATGCTAGCTGTTGTATCGCAATTTTGAAATGTACACGACTGCAACAATCGTAATTCACATACCGACAATAATTTTCGGGAATTGTACTTCAAACTTTACTCATCAATTGCATATAAAGTTAGGGATGCAATATTTCAATATTTAATAAGACAGGGGAACGATGATCTAATTACAAATGACATTAAACTAAAATCAGGACATTAAACTAAAATCAGGACATAGAAATACGCTTTCTATGTCGGCAAAAATTCCCGTTGATCAACAAAATATAGGCTAAATGGCAATGATCTCATTTATTTAAAAAACTGTCACAAAATTATGTCATTAATAGCCCAAAAGGCGGCATCACATCCAATCTGGTCACCCAGCGCTCGCCTTCCGCTTCACTCTAACGAAGTTAATCGTTTATTAGATTATGTTTCGGTTACTGCTGTAAAACTCAAGAAATGGCTCCGCTATCGCTAAACTGTTTACTCCATGTGAAAATATTTGAAATTCAGAAAGTTGCACTTGAAATTTTATAGCTTTTTTCCTCACAATTGGCTGGCTTGTGTGCTTTCAGTCTTCTTTGAGTGGACACCATCCAGTTCTACCACTGATTTACCTTGCCTTATCAGCCATGAATTAGTAAGGTCGTGCCTTCCTCTTGAAAGGTTATCATTTAATGTAACCTACCGAGATAGCGGAAATACGAGTCTGAAATAAGTTCATTAGGGCTAATGCGTTGCTTTGTTTGTTTGTTTGTTTGTTATAGTGAATGGGTGGATACGAATTGAGTCCGACGTTGTGGTTATGAATGACCAGTGATCCAATTCCGGTCGCTAAGATTTAGAATTCCCAACTACCTCTACTTGAAAAGAATATGTTGCAAGGCGAACTTGGACCTGTGTTACGAATTTTACACTTAAAATTGATTTTAAGTAATGATTGTTTTTGCCAATTCACTTTTGAAAAATTGAAGTAAAGAATTAAATGATTCGCAATACTCCCAATAATTCCAGCGACTGGAGATTCTGTGTGACTGTTTATATCTACAGTTCAGCTGAAGTAAGGATGCAAAATACTTAACGAAATAGTTTACTAAACTGCCTTCTTCATTGACAACGCACTCATGTTACACCGAACGAACTGAAAATTCACTTCAGGTAGCTACCTGTGTCTAAAGTTGTCTTATAAGTTTATCGATGAAAAATCCCGAGATAAATCACTCCGAGCTAGTTCTTCACTTTTTAATGCTGTTGTAGGTGATTACTCTTATGTGATAGGAGAAGTATTTGATGATTACCATCGCTTTATTTGGTCTAGTCCACTCCAAGTTACCTCTCCAACTAAACTTATTCGTTATTTTCCTTCTATAAGAGAGGCATCTACAGGGTGTTTCAAAAATGACCGGTATATTTGAAACGGCAATACAAACTAAACGAGCAGCGATGGAAATACACCGTTTGTTGCAATATGCTTGGGACAACAGTACATTTTCAGGCAGACAAACTTTCGAAATTACAGTAGTTACAATTGTCAACAACAGATGGCGCTGCGGTCTGGGAAAAATTATAGTACGATATTTTCCACATATCCACCATGTGTAGCAATAATATGGCGTAGTCTCTGAATGAAATTACCCGAAACCTTTGACAACGTGACTGGCGGAATGGCTTCACATACAGATGAGATGTACTGCTTCAGCTGTTCAATTGTTTCTGGATTCTGGCGGTACACCTGGTCTTTCAAGCGTCCCCACAGAAAGAAGTCACAGGGGTTCATGTCTGGCGAATACGGAGGCCAATCCACGCCGCCTCCTGTATGTTTCGGATAGCCCAAAGCAGTCACACGATCATCGAAATATTCATTCAGGAAATTAAAGACGTCGGCCGTGCGATGTGGCGGGGCACCATCTTGCATAAACCACGAGGTGTTCGCAGTGTCGTCTAAGGCAGTTTGTACCGCCACAAATTCACGAAGAATGTCCAGATAGCGTGATGCAGTAATCGTTTCGGATCTGAAAAATGGGCCAATGATTCCTTTGGAAGAAATGGGGGTCCAGACCAGTACATGGTAGCGGCGCTGAGGAGTTGCCGCGTTTGAATGTTGTATGGATAGAGGTGTAAACTCTGGCACATGAGACGATACGTGGACGTTGGCGTCATTTGGACCGCAGCTGCAACACGTCGAACGGAAACCCGAGGCCGCTGTTGGATCATCTGCTGCACTAGCTACACGTTGCCCTCTGTGGTTGCCGTACGCGGTCGCCCTACCTTTCCAGCACGTTCATCCGTCACGTTCCCAGTCCGTTGAAATTTTTCAAACAGATCCTTTATTGTATTGCTTTTCGGTCCTTTGGTTACATTAAACCTCCGTTGAAAACTTCGTCTTGTTGCAACAACACTGTGTTCTAGGCGGTGGAATTCCAACACCAGAAAAATCCTCTGTTCTAAGGAATAAACAATGTTGTCCACAGCACACTTGCACGTTGTGAACAGCACACGCTTACAGCAGAAAGACGACGTGCAGAATGGCGCACCCACAGACTGCGTTGTCTTCTATATCTTTCACATCAGTGCAGCGCCATCTGTTGTTGAAAATTGTAACTACTGTAATTTCGAAAGTTTGTCCGCCTGAAAATGTGCTGTTGTCCCAAGCGAATTGCAACAAACGGTGTATTTCTATCGCTGCTCGTTTAGTTTTTATTGCCGTTTCAAATATACCAGTCATTTTTGAAACACCCTGTATTTAGTTTACACAAGTTTTCGAACAAAGGTAGTAACGTTTAGTCCATTTTGTTGTGTCCCAAAATAGCCCAGAGACAATCATTTTCCACATAAATTATCGCTTGTATGGCTGCGTCCCGAGACTGGAGGCAAAGGAAGCTAATTAGTTGCGACTTCCTTGGGCGATCTACCACACAGAAAGCTCTACGCAAATATAGATTTAGTAATGTTATGAAACTGCTCACCATCTACTGTCTTTTACATGATTTGAAGCCTCTTATATTTTCGGGAATCTTCTTCTGTTACTTTTCTTCAACGTCTTTATACCTGAAAGTCATTTCACTTGACTTTCACTCATAACCAAGAATGACCACCAAGAGAAAAAGCATTTTGCTACTAGAAAATTTGCATTGTATGCAGTATAAGCCCAAACATTGTTTTTTTTTTTTTGGGGGGGGGGGGGAGGTGGGAGAGTCCACGGCCCTCCTCTATATAGGTATGGGTACTCAAATAAAGAGATATGTAAACAGGCAGAATACTGCGCTGCGGTCGGCAACGCCTATATCACACAACAAGTGTCTGGCGCAGTTGTTAAATCAATACTGCTGCTGCAAGATCAAGATTTAAGTGAGTTCGAACGTAGCGTTATAGACGGCGTACGAGCGGTTGGACACAGCATCTCCGAGGTAGCGATGAAGTGGGGATTTTCCCATACGATCCCACGAGTGTACCGTGAATATCAGAAATTTCTTCCTCAAATTAAGGCTAATATTTCGTACCAGTAGACTCTTTTGGCCAGATATGCCTTCTTTACCTCTGATAGTTTGTCTTTGTACCCTCAATACTTCCCTCGTAGCGCGTAATTTATGTTTCAAAATGTTTCGACTGGTACGTTTGCGAAGCTCTGGATGGCACAGTTCATCTGTACAAGGAACTTTCTCCATCGAAATAAATTACTCTGCCACAGATATCACAAGCTTTTGGGTGGGAGTGCGGTCAGTACTGTGGGTGGGAGCGACGGGGGGCAGGGGAGCGTCGCATCTGGCTGTTATCAACAGGAATTCAGGTATAGGGCAAAGTTCCGCTGGCGGGTCCACCGGCCAAGTTGGGGCCAGTTGGCGCTTTCCTGCCTCGCGAGGCCAACTCGGCGCCCGGGAAACACAGCAGACCACTTTGGAGTTAACTCGTAAACGCTGCTGGCGTCGTGTCGCTTCGACTCTGTCCGGAAGACGCGCTCGAAGCTCCGCTGGTAAGGCTGCCGGCTCTGCTGCTGCGACCGCCTGCTGTGCGTGAGCCGAGCGCAGCGACAACTAGAACGCGAGGCAAGTAGTCGCCAATACAAGTGGCCTCTCACGTACTACTCGGCAGGGAGACCTGGTTGCCCGGCCTAGCGGGGACCATGTGCAGTCACGTTTTGGTGGTAACTAGGGAGCGTTCATATCTCTTAGTGTGAGCGCGAAAAGCGACTTCGGAAAACTACCAGGGAAGCAGTGGCAGTTCCCTGTAAACGTCACTAATATCTCTGAAAATGAGAATCATAGAAATGCGCTAATGTCAAAGGAGAATCCGACGGAATGTGCGTGTAAATGCTGAAAAAAATTCATTAAGTCAGTGATGAGCAAATTAGTTCAGGACAGAAACGATGCCGAGTGAATCAGGGTTCAAGTACTAGTTCCCGAACAGGATTAGTATAGTGTACCACAAATATTTCATTTACGACATAGATAGACGTGTTGTTAGACAGCAGCTTTTTCGACATTATGAACGGTAGAAGGACATACAATCTTCGGCAATTAAAAACGCAGCGAATAGAACAAATCTTTATATGCGGACAACATGAGATAGGCCTACTAGCAAAAGAGCATATTGCTTTACATTCTTTACGAAAAAGTGAAGCATGAGAATTTCTGAGGCCTGTGGAAAATTTAGACGAATAGTAGACTGCGAATGAATGTTGCAGTTGGACAGTGTGCGTAGAGTCTTGTCAAACAACAGTGTCGGGGAACATTTCTTTATTGTAAACGGCAAGTTTATGACTACTACAGGAAAACATACGACTATCTCGTACAAATGATCGGGAAGAAATTAAAAACACCTGGACACAGGAAATGCCCAAGTTTAGGCATTAATTGAGAAGCACCAGTCTTCCCTTCTTCAATCCTCTAACAAAATTTTGCAATCATGTTCTCCCCTCTTACTGCTGCCATATCATGCAGACATAAATCCTTTATATTGGTCTTGAATCTTGCAAAGAATAAGGTCAATAATCGTAATACGTCAAAGATCTAGCTCTCTAACCCGAAGTAAATTGCTTGATTCATAACCGGCTAATAAATGAGAGTCGTATGTCACCTAGCCTTTCCACATACGCTACTTGGACGAGATACACGTCCGTTTCGCTGGTTTTATACTATAAAATGTAACTGTTTACCTTGTACCCAACTTGGGACCTATGGATTACTAGCCTCAGTTGCCAACCACTTTTTATTTGTTGCACTACCTTTCTGAAGCCAGACACTCTACATTTTCTCACTTCTAATCTTTTCTTGTTTTGTTTTAAAGCGACGCCTTTTTTATATTGCGACTTAAATGAGGAGCATTTTTTTTTTTTTTCATTTCGTGGATCTGAAATATAAGTAATAAGAGAGTAACGCCGGTTGATGTCTGTGTGTTCCATCACTCTTGGAATGTAAAGTAATTTCTCTTTCTTCTGAATTTCTTTAAGTGTTTCTTTGGTCTAAAAAGGAAATTTATGCTTCTTTATTTATTCTGATATTTTGTCTAAATCTAATAACTTGACCTTCTACAAAATCGGAGGTTCTTGTTTCTTGTTAAGGAAACATAATTAAATAAATAAACTTCTTATCGTTCGTTTAAAAATTTTCTGATTACCACTTTCTTCCTACTTACAGCGTATAAACTGCACTTGAAATGGAAGTAGCATGACGGACAAAAGTACTAATCCTTATACAAAATAAAAGAAATGGGCACAGCATTATTTGTAAATCCGAATCCTGAGGTACAATGGTCTTGTGTGGTTTGGAAAACTAGTTCGGTAGTTTAGTCTATGATGTAATGTTACACTACACTTAAACTCCGTTGAAGTCGATGTTTCTGAAGTTGTGACATAATGTTCGCATGGACCCAACTGCCAATTTACTGCTTTTGGTCAGGCGTTACAACGTCTTGTAGCTTCACGTACTGCATTACCGTACTCTGTATTTATGCACGTTTTTGTTATGCCCTTTCCCAGATCAACAGTGCATGGTCACAATATGTGAATCAGTATATTGGGCTATCGGCTTTACTGTACTTGTCACAATTCGGTGAATACTCAAGATGTATAGCTTCCTCCGCACCGGAATCATTCCACTAACGTCGATACACCATGGTGTCCTAACATCTGACATAATCTGGTTGTTCTGAATGTTCCTTCACATCTCAGACCAATAATTAGTGCATTAACTTCCATTCTGTTAAAATCTGACCTTCACCACCAGACAGCATGTTCAGCTTGCTTTAGTGGCAGTGACATTAGTTTTTACTCTTGTGACATTAGCTTTTACTGTTGTGACAATAGCAGACAGTAAAAATTGTGTATCATGCCGGAAAAGTATGCTGACTATACTGGAGGACAGATGCAAGGTGCTTTGATGGGCGAAGAAACTGAAAATACAATAAAATCAGCAGTTAGTTTCGAACAATCTGTCACTGTCATCTATGACTAAAACAGCAGACGACCAATCAACAGACTCAGTTTGGAAAGCGACTAGCCTTTCCAGTCTCATGCTTTCAATTTTCTGATAAGCAAATGACATCTGATACTGATGAAATCCGCGCGGGATTAGCCGAGCCGTCTTGGGTGCAGCAGTCATGGACTGTGCGGCTGGTCCCGGCGGAGGTTCGAGTCCTCCCTCGGGCATGGGTGTGTGTGTTTGTCCTTAGGATAATTTAGGCTAACTTGTTTGTAAGCTTAGGGACTGATGGCCATAGCAGTTAAGTCCCATAAGAATTCACACACAATTTTCTGAAAGGGGTTTTGCACATGTTCACTGTCAAAGTGCTCATATTTGGTCTCCAGTGGACATTATGATGATGAAATGTTTCGTTATGGTCAATTAACTATCTGTTTAATTAGAACTGATGAAAGCCATATTTAGACCGATTGTCTCATTATTTTTGATTCAAATGACGAGGATTAGGACATGATTGTATAGGTAAATCAATCTTTATTAATCTTTTTGCTGTGTAGTAACTGGGAGTCTGTGCATAATGGTACAAATGGCTCTGAGCACTATGGGAAGTCTGAGGTCATCAGTCCCGTAGACTTAGAACCACTTAAACCTAACTAACCTAAGGACATCACACACATCCATGCCCGAGGAAGGATTCGAACCTGCGACCGTAGCAGCAGCGCGGTTCCGGATTGAAGCACCTAGAACCGCTTGGCCTCAGAGGTCGACGAAGTCGGTGCATGAATGTAGTATTTTCGTTTACAGTCCAAGATCATGAACAGCCAATCCTAACACTAAGTGAGGGTAATGGTCGGCATACACTGCTGTGCTGCTCCCTTGCGACCCTCGGACCAACTTCAAAGGGGGACGGCGACTGAGGCCGAAGACAGCTACTCCGGAACGGTGGCGCCAACTTGGTTCACGGAGGAATCTTCTTCCAAGCTATCTGTAAAATGGAGAACAGCATAGGTTGCAGCATATACGATTAAAAGATAGAGTGTGACCACTCGCCTTCAGCAGTAATTGACTTTTCTAACGCGTTCCTTTTGGCAGTGCGCTTTCTATAGAAGAGGGCATTGCGCATTGGCCAGCAAGTCCGCGGAACGCAGATGGAATGAGCGAAAACATTTGTATCCCACGCACTTGATACCTGTGATTAGAATGTTCTGAAAAAGGTAGCTATGAAGTCGAAGTCACTGACCACGTTGAAATTTTTTTGTTTGAGAGGAGACTGCGGCTTGGTAGTTAAAGATATCAGGCCTTGGTATTAAATGAAATGTCGTGTGACGTGAGCCTCCCGTCGGGTAGACCGTTCGCCTGGTGCAAGTCTTTCGATTTGACGCCACTTCGGCGACTTGCGCGTCGATGGGGATGAAATGATGATGATTAGGACAACACAACACCCAGTCCGTGAATGGAGAAAATCTCCGACCAAGCCAGGAAAGGAACCCGGGCCCTTTTGGTGGACAGTCCGTCGCGCTGACCACTCAGCTACCGGGGCGGACTATCAGGCCTTGGTGTAGGACGGCTTCCTTGTAATTCCCAGAGCAGTGCGACTGGGAGGGCAGACGACTTGCGTGGGGGGGGGGGGGGGAGGGGGGGCTGAGGGGCAAGCGCTAACAGAACTTTCAGGTCGTTGGTGGATGATGAGTTTGGAAAGGAGGCTGAAGGAGGCTGTGAGCAGTGCAAGCACAAGAGATTTGTGCTCTATAAGCACTCGTAGCAGGTAACACTCCAGTGGAAGTCATATCTCCGGTACCAGATAGCATTTGGCCATCAGAAGGAAACAGACGGAGTTCACTTGTAGAACAGACTGGGACGCGACTTAACGGAGAGAGGCAGTTTATACACTGATTGCTGTTTGCGGGTGAGAAGGCTGATTTGCCGGAAGAGTACCGGCAACATCCACCTGCAGTACTAGTCCATACCATGCACACGCACATAATAGTCAGAACATCAAGCGGCATCGGCTTGTTGTGGCGGAACGGAGTTATATACACTCCTGGAAATTGAAATAAGAACACCGTGAATTCATTGTCCCAGGAAGGGGAAACTTCATTGACACATTCCTGGGGTCAGATACATCACATGATCACACTGACAGAACCACAGGCACATAGACACAGGCAACAGAGCATGCACAATGTCGGCACTAGTACAGTGTATATCCACCTTTCGCAGCAATGCAGGCTGCTATTCTCCCATGGAGACGATCGTACAGATGCTGGATGTAGTCCTGTGGAACGGCTTGCCATGCCATTTCCACCCGGCGCCTCAGTTGGACCAGCGTTCGTGATGGACATGCAGACCGCGTGTCACGACGCTTCATCCAGTCCCAAACATGCTCAATGGGGGACAGATCCGGAGATCTTGCTGGCCAGGGTAGTTGACTTACACCTTCTAGAGCACGATGGGTGGCATGGGATACATGCGGACGTGCATTGTCCTGTTGGAACAGCAAGTTCCCTTGCCGGTCTAGGAATGGTAGAACGATGGGTTCTATGTCGGTTTGGACGTACAGTGCACTATTCAGTGTCCCCTCGACGATCACCAGAGGTGTACGGCCAGTGTAGGAGATCGCTCTCCACACCATGATGCCGGGTGTTGGCCCTGTGTGCCTCGCTCGTATGCAGTCCTGATTGTGGCGTTCACCTGCACGGAGCCAAACACGCATACGACCATCATTGGCACCAAGGCAGAAGCGACTCTCATCGCTGAAGACGACACGTCTCCATTCGTCCCTCCATTCACGCCTGTCGCGACACCACTGGAGGCGGGCTGCACGATGTTGGGGCGTGAGCGGAAGACGGCCTAACGGTGTGCGGGACCGTAGCCCAGCTTCATGGAGACGGTTGGGAATGGTCCTCGCCGATACCCCAGGAGCAACAGTGTCCCTAATTTGCTGGGAAGTGGCGGTGCGGTCCCCTACGGCACTGCGTAGGATCCTACGGTCTTGGCGTGCATCCGTGCGTCGCTGCGGTCCGGTCCCAGGTCGACGGGCACGTGCACCTTCCGCCGACCACTGGCGACAACATCGATGTACTGTGGAGACCTCACGCCTCACGTGTTGAGCAATTCGGCGGTACGTCCACCCGGCCTCCCGCATGCCCACTATACGCCCTCGCTCAAAGTCCGTCAACTGCACATACGGTTCACGTCCACGCTGTCGCGGCATGCTACCAGTGTTAAAGACTGCGATGGAGCTCCGTATGCCACGGCAAACAGGCTGACACTGACGGCGGCGGTGCACAAATGCTGCGCAGCTAGCGCCATTTGACGGCCAACTGTGCCGTGCGTGTGATCATTGCTTGTACAGCCCTCTCGCAGTGTCCGGAGCAAGTATGGTGGGTCTGACACACCGGTGTCAATGTGTTCTTTTTTCCATTTCCAGGAGTGTATTTACTAATAGTTCACTAAATTGAAGCTTGCTTTTTATGGCTAGATGGACAGTATTAAAAGCATGTAACCTACTTTTCCTTTTCGAACACGACCATGCGGTCAGTGGTTTCCTTTCACGGCACTGATGTACGAATTAATACTTCAGTAAGTTGATTTGCTCCAATGCACTTTCCCTGTTAAATTATCTTCACCAACAGTGCCACTGCATATTATTACTTAATTTCCCTGTCTCTTTTTGATGGTTATGTTGTGCGCTCCATTAAACATCTTGTGATTCCTGTATCAGGCTGTGCACACTAAGAATGTCTAACAGTTATTGGGATTTACACTTAACGGTAAGGTAAGAGGATACCAGTTCCTGGAACTGAATGCTGGGGCCTCGCTTATCATTATCTGAGTTATTTAGATCCGTTGCTTTGCTTTTATACAGTACTTCAGTTTCTAGAAGCGATGTACCGCACAGCAGGCCCAATTGATGTAAATCTAGTTAAGGCTCACTTCGATGTTTTGCAAACTGTGGAACATATCGATAACATCGGGGAAGGTGGTTTTTAGTGATATCGCCAGCGATACTCATGAGTATCCAACTGAGCCATAGTGTACTTCTTGTTTCTGTTCTCTTTGTTACTAGAAACTTCATTTAGCGGCTAATAGATATGTGAAGCGTGCGGCAGAGATCCACTCTTGTAAGAATACAGACAGGTACGATGTTACTGCCCGCCCTGCGGTCTAACGCGCTGCTTCCCAGGCGGGAAGGAACACCGGCCCCCGGCACCAATTCGCCCGGCGGATTAGGGTCGAGGTCCGGTGTGCCTGCCAGCCTGTGGGTGGTTTTTGAAGCGGTTTTTTATCTACCTCGGCGAATGTGGGGTGGTTTTCCTTTATCCGCCTCAGTTACACTACGTCGCCGATTGATCTGCAAATACTGTCTCCATGTACGCGTACACCATCACTATTCAACCACACAAACGTTTGGGGGCTACACTCGGCTCGTTTGAGATGTTCTCTGGAGAGGTCCACTGGAGGCCGAAACGCACAATAACCCTTGGTTCGGTGTGGGGCGGCGCCTGGGTGGGCGGGGTGCTGTGGCCTGTTGCGCGGTTGTGAACCACTGAGGGCTTTGGCTGGGCGAAGCCTCTCCGCCATTTCTAGGTCCCCAGCTTAATACACATGCACACGCATGATGTTATTGCCTTCCTTCCCTGATGCTCAGGTGAAAACATGAGGATGCTGTCACTTTGGCTACGTAAGCAAGTGAATTTCCCGGGTAACAAAATGTACAGTGTTATACCTACTGGAAACTAGAAAGGGAAGGTACCTTGCATAGCATGAATACACTGACAGTGACGACACTAACTGTGCCAATTACACAGAAACAAATGAAAGTGAAAGTTGAGTTAGTGAAGATTTACAGAGGGCTAAACGCAGTTAACTACGTATAGGAATGTAAAACTCGAGCGAGTGAAGAAATATAAGAGCAAAACTTTGCTTACTATATGTAGGAAAATACAGTCGCCCGAAGAAACAATTATAATAGACCAGTATACGTCAACGCCGGCCGTGGTGGCCGAGCGGTTCTAGGTTCTTCAATGTGGAAGCGCGCGACCGCTACGATATCAGTTTCGAATCCTCCCTCGGACATGGATGTGTGTGATGTCCTTAGGTTAGTTAGGTTTAAGTAGTTCTGTTCTAAGAGACTGATGACCTCAAATGTTAAGTCCCATAGTGCTCAGAGTCATTTGAACCATTTTTTGACCTCAGATGTTAAGTCTTATAGTGCTCAGACCCATTTGAACCATTTTTTGACCTCAGATGTTAAGTCTCATAGTGCTCAGACCCATTTAAAACATTTTAGTATATATAAAAATAGAAATACATCTCATCAATACAGATTTCTACGGTACTGAGAAAGCTACAACAGAAAAAAAACCTGATGTATCACCCATGCAAGAGTACACAATCGCAGTTACGCAGTCGCATAGTAAATCATGCCCAGGTGTTATACGCTTATGAGTACCTCGAAAGTGTAATCAGAAATGAGAAACAGTGTAAGCCTACCTCAGCTGTTATTCCAAATTGAACATATAAAAGCTGAAACAGTTTAGAAGTAAACTGGAACCGATAAAGTCATGGGCTAGCCAGCTTAGGGATGGAAATAACTTATCTGCCTGCCATTTAACGAAAGAGTAGATCAGCATGATTCTGCAACCACCGCGAAGAGCGAGGAACCACTAACGGCCATACCGATGCGGTGACTGTCTCTCAGGGTCTCAGCGATGGAAGGCTGGAACTGTTTCCGCGCCGCCACACTCCTAAGTTGCAAAGGGTGGCTTGTTCCTACTCCACTGAACCATGCTGTTCGATTCTTCATAAAAATTGTTTTTGTTAGTATTTTATGATTTCCCTTTTTTTGTTACTCATTTATGTTTTATCAATATGTTGCAGACGAAACCTCTCCTAACGAACCACCAACCCAAATAGTCTGCTTCACAGTTGACTGGTAACCACTAAATGTGTGCCTGGTCAAAGCTCCTTAAGCAGGCACACTGTACTCAGCGTGTAAGAGACTGCGCGAGTGTTCAAACCTCAGGTCACGAATCACCAACAACAGTGAAGAATAAAACAAGTTGCATGCGGCATTAATCACACTCTTTCAGTGGCTCCAAGTGACTTGACGTGTTACCAAAACTGAACTCTTGTAAGTATTTTGTTTTTGGTAAATTTTCGTATGTACAGCACTATTCACTTTTCATCTTTTACACATTACATTGGTAATACGTATATTTTCCGTGTGAAGCTCACTGCACTGCGGAATATTAATGATATGTCCTATATACTACTTCCTGGATCACCCGGTACCAAACCACAGCTGCCATCCCTTGCTGCAGATCACCAGACGCCAATGTGAGGAGACATGTGTTGAGCACGCAGCTCTCCTGGCCGTAAAAAGCCTCTCTGGAAGACCTGAGCCGCTGTTGCTTCTTTACCAGCCTGCTACTTTTTCAGCCTCTGCAGTTGCTGTGGCGGCTCGTGAGTAAGCCTCCTGCGGTTAGCCGAGCGGCAGCCGGCACGGTAGCTCAGCGCGTTTGGTCAGAGAGCTGGTTGGCTTCGTAAGAAAAAACTGAGTGGAAGGATCAACAAACGAACTTTAATGGATGTCATGTAATGTACTCAACGAACAAACACAACGAACAAAACAAAATGTGGTCTAACCCACGGGTTTGCAGAGTGCGAAGGAGCGCCTGGTGCCCGGCACGATTCCGCCTTGCGGACTTGTGTCGACGTCCGGTGTGCTGGGCAATCTGTGGATGGTTTTTAGGCCGTTTTCCATCTGCTTCGGCGAATGCTGGCTGGTTCCCCTTATTCCGCCTGAGCTATACTATGTCGACGATTGCTGCACAAACAAGTTCACGCGTACACCACCATTACTCTACCACGCAAACATGGAGGTTACGCTTGTCTGATGCGAGACGTTCCCTGGGGGCGGGGGAGGGGGGGGGGAGGGGGGGAGGGAGGGGGTTTCCACTGGGGGCCGAACCGCACAACAATAACCCTGGGTTCGTTGTGGGGCGGCGGAGAAGTGAAGTGGACTGTGGTAGTCGTCGTGGTGTTGTGGACTTTTGCGGCTGCCTTCTAAGCGTTCACAAATTTTTACATTGAGATTGCGACGGAATCATCTCAAGAAATTCCAATCACCAACTTTCTTCTCCGGATGCGAAAACGTTTTGTTGACACCGACTTACATAGGGTGGAACGATCATCAGGATAAAATAAGGAAATCAGAGCTCGTAAGGAAAGATATAGGTGTTCATTCTTCCCGCGTGCTATACGAGATCGGAATAATAGAGAATTGTGAAGGTGGTTCGATGAATCCTCCGCCAGGCACTTAAATGTGATTTGCAGAGTATCCATGTAGATGTAGAAATATGATAGTGTAAAATTGATAGCACATGCTGTATAACAGCTATGTTAATCAACATATATATACAACTACAGCCACTGCGAATAAAAATAATAATAACAATAATAATAACAGACTAATAATATCCATGTAAATGTAGAAATATGATAGTGTAAAATTGGTAGCACCTGCTGTATAACAGCTACTTTAATCAACATATATATACAACTACAGCCACTGCGAATAAAAAAATAATAATAATAATAATAACAGACTAATAATATTAATACTTACAATATGCATAACCTGTCTGAAAGAGGGATGAACTGGTTCTATGCAATTTTGTCGTTTTTTACATAATTAAGTACAGTTTCGCATTTTTATGTAAGCAGGAGTTTTCGCACTCCTATTTTTTCGGACGCATGTACAATCAGACATTTTTTCGTTGCACCCACACAACAACTTACGGTTATTTTATACTTTTTTTATTAATTGTTCGCTTGCATTCACGCTTTGATTTCGTCACTTTCGCAGTCAGTGGATCTCGTCTGGGAAGTCCTAGTTACTTTGCGGCTAACTTTTCCTAGTAATTTTGTTTCATTTATCACGTGAAACAGATTCAAGACATTTCATGTTGATGCTGCACACGAAAGCCAAATCATGCACAGTAAACAGTCAACTTAAAAACAAACTGCCGTTTGCGGAAACCTACGAGATCACTTGACTAGAATGCAGATGTGGCGTTGAGAACCATAATGGCCGAAAGCACACCGTCGTCGATCCCACATTTAAGTGAATATTAAACGGGTCAAATGGCTCTAAGCAATATGGGACTTAACATCTGAGGTCATCAGTCCCCTAGACGTAGAACTACTTAAACGTATCCAACCTACGGACATCACACACATCCATGCCTAAGGCAGCATTCGAAACTGCGACCGTAGCAGCAGCACGGTCCCGGACTGAAGCGCTTAGACCACTCGGCCATAGCGGTCGGCAAGTGAAGATCAAAGAAATAAGTGGGAAAATTTTTCGTGAATCTTCATATACACAACGGGGGCCCATAGCACAGATTAACCTAACATGGCATGAGAGCAACAGATCTCAGAAGTATGAATAAACTCTGCTGTCTCACAATCGAAGATGACGTGCTTTAAGACTCAGCCTCAAAACGATAACTGTATGATAAAATCCAAAACTCGACGTACTATACCTCATTAAGAATCCCACAAAATATACATTCCTATCTGTGTAGCTGAAATATATACTGGTGTCCAATCTACTTTTTACTATGTAAATGAGTCCCTGTGCTACTGTGTGGCAGAGTTTACCCCAAGCGAATGGGGAGAAAAGTCTGCTGCAGTGTCCCATGACCTAGTGGCACTGACCTCCAAGATGTCAAAAGTTACGGTGTTCACGTGCTCTTGTGCTGTTACACAACAGAAAGACTGTGTAGTTGTTTTCACGAAGCTGAGAGCTTTCCTCGATCGAGGAAACTCGAATCGATTACTTTGCGTTGCTGTCAGGAGCGTCGATCGCTACAATACGGGGAAGGACACAGTATTAAAATCATACGTACATGCACTTGTTGACAAACTACGTGAACCACTCCCAAGCGGAGGAGGAAACTAAACGATACGAAACGGGTTGAGAAGGTAAATGATGTCATTTTAGTGATCGAAATAAATTTAGGAATATTTGTAACTATGAGTCCACATATGAGTATGACATTGCACTTCCACTCTCCAGAAGACCACTATACATTTGGTAGGGAATGATGTCTGTAAACCGATGCATCCTCTACTGAACTGTGGGCCAGCTTGCCTGTTGTAACTCTTACTTGATCTGCATACTGGTACTGGATCATAATTGACATCTAAGGTGACATCATACAAGTTCTGTGATGTGGGTGTCTTGCTGGCCATGTAAGTACCCCAACACGACGGAGTCACACTGTAGACTCGTGCCACGTGAGGTCGAGCATTGTCCTGTTCAATAATGGCAGCACAATACTGTCGTACGAGAAGTAACATGTGAGGACGCAGGATGTCCGTACAGCACCACTGTGGTTTCGGAGTTCGCTCAATTACTACACTCCTGGAAATTGAAATAAGAACACCGTGAATTCATTGTCTCAGGAAGGGGAAACTTTATTGACACATTCCTGGGGTCAGATACATCACATGATCACACTGACAGAACCACAGGCACATAGACACAGGCAACAGAGCATGCACAATGTCGGCACTAGTACAGTGTGTATCCACCTTTCACAGCAATGCAGGCTGCTATTCTCCCATGGAGACGATCGTACAGATGCTGGATGTAGTCCTGTGGAACGGCTTGCCATGCCATTTCCACCTGGCGCCTCAGTTGGACCAGCGTTTGTGCTGGACGTGCAGACCGCGTGAGACGACGCTTCATCCAGTCCCAAACATGCTCAATGGGGGACAGATACGGAAATCTTGCTGGCCAGGGTAGTTGACTTACACCTTCTAGAGCACGTTGGGTGGCACGGGATACATGCGGACGTGCATTGTCCTGTTGGAACAGCAAGTTCCCTTGCCGGTCTAGGAATGGTAGAACGATGGGTTCGATGACGGTTTGGATGTACCGTGCACTATTCAGTGTCCCCTCGACGATCACCAGAGGTGTACGGCCAGTGTAGGAGATCGCTCCCCACACCATGATGCCGGGTGTTGGCCCTGTGTGCCTCGGTCGTATGCAGTCCTGATTGTGGCGCTCACCTGCACGATGCCAAACACGCATACGACCATCATTGGCACCAAGGCAGAAGCGACTCTCATCGCTGAAGACGACACGTCTCCATTCGTCCCTCCATTCACGCCTGTCGCGACACCACTGGAGGCGGGCTGCACGATGTTGGGGCGTGAGCGGAAGACGGCCTAACGGTGTGCGGGACCGTAGCCCAGCTTCATGGAGACGGTTGGGAATGGTCCTCGCCGATACCCCAGGAGCAACAGTGTCCCTAATTTGCTGTGAAGTGGTGGTGCGGTCCCCTACGGCACTGCGTAGGATCCTACGGTCTTGGCGTGCATCCGTGCGTCGCTGCGGTCCGGTCCCAGGTCGACGGGCAAGTGCACCTTCCGCCGACCACTGGCGACAACATCGATGTACTGTGGAGACCTCACGCCCCACGTGTTGAGCAATTCGGCGGTACGTCCACCCGGCCTCCAGCATGCCCACTATACGCCCTTGCTCAAAGTCCGTCAACTGCACATACGGTTCACGTCCACGCTGTCGCCGCATGCTACCAGTGTTAAAGACTGCGATGGAGCTCCGTATGCCACGGCAAACTGGCTGACACTGACGGCGGCGGTGCACAAATGCTGCGCAGCTAGCGGCATTCGACGGCCAACACCGCGGTTCCTGGTGTGTCCGCTGTGCCGTGCGTGTGATCATTGCTTGTACAGCCCTCTCGCAGTGTCCGGAGCACACCGGTGTCAATGTGTTCTTTTTTCCATTTCCAGGAGTGTATTAACTATGACTTTTAAGTCCCACCTGATTCCTCCCAACAGCACGACACCAAGCGTAACTCCGCTGCGCCTCTCCAAAACGCTGGAAACATGTGACTTCCTCCCAGACCTCCGACACAAAATACATGCTGATGATGGCCATTCAGGAAAACGCAGAACCGCCAATCATCGCAGATCATAATGTGACGCCATTCATCAGCAGTCTATGCATCTCAGCCACAGAACCACTACAAAGGCAAGCGTTTTTGTCGTGTTATTTACGGCAGCTTACGCATTAAATGTTAATTCTCCACTTCAGTTGCTACCTGTCCCCGACCAAGAGTGTGGATGACAGAGACTGTTGCAGGGAGTCTGTTCCAAGTTGGCAGATGACAGATGCAGGTTTGAAGGGCATATAATCTGCTTGGTGCATAACTGTTGCGCAGCAGAATAATTTTGCTGTACATGTTTAAATTTCTTAAAAGATGGTCCGCTATTCAGGATGCCAACAGGGCATACTGCCTTTGCAACAGATCTCAGGACAAGGCAGACAGTAACGGAAGTACTGGTGTGTTATTTAACAAGCCACTGTGAGGTAACGATATGAAACTCCGGCACCCAAGTGGCACTAAATAAATGAGCCTGGTGAGGCACAATTATTATTGATCAAGGTAAAGAGTGCTGATGGGTCTGGTAAATGAAGAAAAATGCGCTCTTACGCTCAGAGCCACTGAGTGAGAGGTGCGGGCTCGACCCATTGAACAGAGAGGCTTTCCGAACAGAAGAACAGCTTCTGTTATGCTGTCATTCTTCCAGTGTTGCTAGAACCAGAGAGAGTGACACACTCCTGAATGTCAATGAAACCTCTGTGTGCCAATCGATCACGCCCAGCCTGCTATTAGCTTCAGTAGCTTACTGGCTTGGACACCAAGAGGCAGCCGACCTGATGTTCACCATATCCGTGTTATGCCGCTTCCGCCAATATGGTCGTCGCTGAAGGCGGGTGTGCAACCAGCCCTCCTGCACTACTGGGTCATTACAGATGAGCTGCCAGCTTCCGTATTCACATCGATAAGGTGAGGTGCGCCCGCGCAACCACCTGGCCAACCCGTGACCACCTGCATGAGTCTTGGTCAGCCATAGAAGCTGGCCATGACCCCGGCTTCACGACAGCCGTCATCCTGAACCACAGCTGGCAGTCGTCACCTGAGTGCACGACGCACGGGCTGACTTTAGGAGCACTGGGCTGTCGCAGAGCATCTGGCTGGGCAGCGAATTTTTCACCCCGCTGCCGTCGCCTTCGCTGCGTACAACCGTGGCACTGGCCTACGGCCGTGACGTCATGACTCGCTAACGAAGTGTCAGCTCTCCTTCAAGGCATAAGCACTCGCCCCCGGCCAACGACTGGAGCTCTGAAAGCACTTATATCTTTGCACACTCTAAAATAGAAATACTTGTTAATACCAACAACGCTATACCATGGATTATAGTTGCATAATCTTTGTATAAGAGTATGTGGTAAAGTAACATATCTCTAATATGTAAGTATAATCATCATTACTGCTAGCTTATCCGTGTCGGTATTTCAGCTTACATTGAGGCCGCTGTTATTCCAAGGCTAACCTGGTGTACGTCGGAATGGTATGCAGGGAGCCCTCTATACATATATGGTTCAGATTACAGAATTTTCTGAATTTTTTCACAAAATGTCGGTTAATACTTGAAAAACAGCAAACACAATAGATAAAAAAACCCTTATAAAATAGTTAACATACGTGTTATTCAAAGAGGAGTAGCTTCTCATTTGCCAACCTGTGTGATAGTTGCTGAGTGAACTAGTAGTAGTTTCTGCATATTGCTGTTTAAAAGCGTAAATAAATAATAAAAAATGTGCAATTACACTTGCAGAAAAGAATAAAACTTTGGTAAAGACTATTTATTAAAGCCCAACTGGCGTTGTTTTAACGCTCGCTCCAATTAAACATATACGACAGATGCTTTAATAAGTTACATAAAAGCGGTGGTATGTTATAGAAACAGATACATAGCACTTAACAGTGAATTCGCACCCAGCCGGCCGCGGTGGTCTCGCGGTTCTAGGCGCGCAGTCCGGAACCGTGCGACTGCTACGGTCGCAGGTTCGAATCCTGCCTCGGGCATGGATGTGTGTGATGTCCTTACGTTAGTTAGGTGTAAGTAGTTCTAAGTTCTAGGGGACTGATGACCACAGCAGTTGAGTCCCATAGTGCTCAGAGCCATTTGAACCAATTCGCACCCAGATTTCTCATAGGGCCATGTAAGTGTTTGTCCACTGGTGTGTTAAATTCATAGAGGTTTTTAAATTAATCAAACAATAGGTTACGCTGGGTGAATATCTAGAAAAGAGTCTATGTTATTGAATTTGAACCTCATAACAATGTTTGTGTCTAGATAGTGAACGAGACGTTCAGTAATTATCGAAATTCAAAATTTTCCCGACTAATCTCGGTTGGAAAGAGCGATGCGCGAAGAATTCAATCACTACCACCGTCATACCTTAGCAAATGATCTTGCTGAAAAACCAAGAAAATTCTAGTCTTACGTAAAATCGGTAAGCGGGTCGAAGGCTTCCATTTACTCACTCACTTATCAGTCTGGCCTGGCAACGGAAGACAGCAAAACGAAAGCTGAAATTTTAAATTTAGCATTTGAGAAATCTATCACGCAGGAGGATCGTACAAACATACCGCCGATTGAGTCTCGTACAGATTCCCGTATGGAGGACATAGTGATAGACATCCCTGGTGTTGTGAAGCAGCTGAATGGGTTGAAAATAAATAAATCGCCAGGTCCTGATGGGATTCCAATTCGGTTTTACAGAGAGTACTCTAATGCATTGGGTACTTACTTAGCTTGCATTTATTGCGAATCTCTTGCCCTACGTAAAGTTCCGAGCGACTGGAGAAAAGCGCAGGTGACGTCTGTATATAAAAAGGGTAGAAGGACGGATCCTCAAAATTACAGACCAATATCCTTAACATTGGTTTGTTGCACGATTCTGGAAAATATTCTCAGTCCGAATGTAATGCATTTCCTTTAGACAGAGTAGTTTCTGTGCATGCATCAGATGATCGACTATCACAATCGAACACCACACTGCAGACCTGGACTTCCCCGTTGCTAGTGCTTATACATTCGTCTACCCATTGAGGCACACAAAGGTGTGTGATCACTGGGTTCCTCGCCTCCTAACAGAAGACCACAAGGAACAACGAAGGACCATGTGTGCGCAGCTGCTTGTGCGTTACGAGGTTGGTAGTGAAAATTTTTTGTCGGACATCGTCACAAGCGATGAACCTTTTGGTTCATCAGTTCGAACGGAAACAAATGACAATCCGTAGTGTGGCACCACACCCACCCTCCTCGGAAGAAAATGTTCAAAGCCGCACCCTCAGCGAATAAAGTCTCGGCGACGGTCTTCTGGGACATTGAAGGGGCTATTCTATCACATGGCGACCCTCATGTTGGAAATATCAACTCTGAACTATATTGTGCTACCTTCAGGGGGCTGAAGAAACGATTCGGCGCCTTAATTGCCACAAAACTGCAAACAATCTTCTCCGTGACATTACAAGACCTTAACCAAATCCATGCATCCGAGAGGAGCTCACAAAACTTCCTGATCCACACTACAGTCCGAATCTCATACCTTCTGACATCCATCTATATGGCCGAATGAAAGGTGCAATCCACGGGAAACAGTATGAGGATGATGCGGAGGTTATTCATGCAGCAAGACGTTGACTCTAATGTTGACCAGTAGAATGGTGCTACGCTGTCACACAGGCCCTTCCTGTAAGGTGGCGAAAGCCATCACATCGAGCGGAGTTTATGTTGAAAGATAGGGTTTTGTAACCAAAAGAATGAGGAATCGTGTGGTGTATTGGAATCCTGCGTAAAAACAGCTTGGTTTCAGAAAAAAAGAAAAGAATTGCATTACTCAGTGACCGCCTAAAGTATGTGATACGTGTATCAGCTTCATTTGAAATCAATCCTGTCGTTTAGGATGAGATGCGATACGTAAACGCATATACAGGATGTTACAAAAAGGTACGGCCAAACTTTCAGGAAACATTCCTCACACAAATAAAGAAAAGATGCTATGTGGACACGTGTCCTGAAACGCTTAATTTCCATGTTGGAGCTCATTTTAGTTTCGTCAGTATGTACTGTACTTCCTCGATTCACCGCCAGTTGGCCCAATTGAAGGAAGGTAATGTTGACTTCGGTGCTTGTGTTGACATGCGACGCATTGCTCTACAGTACTAGCATCAAGCACATCAGTAAGTAGCATCAACAGGTTAGTGTTAATCACGGACGTGGTTTTGCAGTCAGTGCAATGTTTACAAATGCGGAGTTGGCAGATGCTCATTTGATGTTTGGATTAGCACGGGGCAATAGCCGTGGCGCGGTACGTTTGTATCGAGACAGATTTCCAGAACGAAGGTGTCCCGACAGGAAGACGTTGGAAGGAATAGATTGGCGTCTTAGGGAGCACGGAACATTCCAGCCTATGGCTTGCGACTGGGGAAGACCTAGAACGACGAGGACACCTGCAATGGACGAGGCAATTCTTCGTGCAGTTGACGATAACCCTAATGTCAGCGTCAGAGAAGTTGCTGCTGTACAAGGTAACGTTGACCACGTCACTGTATGGAGAGTGCAAAGGGAGAACCTGTTGTTTCCGTACCATGTACAGGGTGTGCAGGCACTATCAGCAGCTGATTGGCCACCACGGGTACACTTCTGCGAATGGTTCATCCAACAATGTGTCAATCATCATTTCAGTGCATATGTTCTCTTTACGGATGAGGCTTCATTCCAACGTGATCAAATTGTAAATTTTCTCAATCAACATGTGTGGGCTGACGAAAATCCGCACGCAATTGTGGAATCACGTCATCAACACAGATTTTCTGTGAACGTTTGGGCAGGCATTGTTGGTGATGTCTTGATTGGGCCCAATGTTCTTTTACCTACGCTCAATGGAGCACATTATCATGATTTTATACGGGATACTCTACCTGTGCTGCTAGAACATGTGCCTTTACAAGTACGACACAACATGTGGTTCATGCACGATGGAGCTCCTGCACATTTCAGTCGAAGTGTTCGTACGCTTCTCAACAACAGATTCGGTGACCGATGGATTGGTAGAGGTGGACCATTTCCGTGGCCTCCACGCTCTCCTGACCTCAACCCTCTTGACTTTCATTTACGGGGTCATTTGAAAGCTCTTGTCTACGCAACCCCGTTACCAAATGTAGAGACTCTTCGTGCTGGTATTGTGGACGGCTGTGATACAATACGCCATTCTCCAGGGCTGCATCAGCGCATCATGGATTCCATGCGGCAGAGGGTGGATGCTTTTATCCTCGCTAACGGAGGACGTTTTGAACATTTCCTGTAACAAAGTGTTTGAAGTCACGCTGGTACGTTCTGTTGCTGTGTGTTTCCATTCCATGATTAATATTATTTGAAGAGAAGTAATAAAATGAGCTCTAACATGGAAAGGATGCGTTTCCGGACACGTGTCCACATAACATATTTTCTTTCTTTGTGTGTGAGGAATGTTTCCTGAAAGTTTGGCCGTACCTTTTTGTAACACCCTGTATACACAGATACAATGATTTCTACAACCACAGATGTGCTGAATTCTACCGTTAAATAATTGTAATGTATTTGCTGTTGTAAGCCCAGATATGTCCCTCTGTTCAAAATCGCGCAGTGTGGCAGGTGCCTCAAATTAATTTCTGAGGTGTGCGGTCTTTGCTCCCGGCACAGTTTATCCGGCGGCAGGATTGTGAAGTTGCACGGTCTTGCTCCGCCACAAAGCTTTCGCGCGCGCAGCCTGCGCCAATTTGCGGTTCTTAAGCGACGGGACGGCGGCCCAGCCCGGCCTCCAACGCCCGGCGAGGGAACGCACTCAGCAGCGCGCCTTTTGTCGCTCTGGGGCGCCGCCGTGGCCATTGTGGTAGCAGCGGGAGCCTGCCGCCTGTCTTGTGGATTACTGAGGCGCGGGGTGTGTGCTGCGGCGCGAGATAATTAAGAGCCGCCCGCCGACTGCTGACGGGAGAAACGTCTCAGTACTGCCGGATTTCAAGCACACCACAATGGAAACAATCGGAATGAAACTGCAGTTAACTGGTAACGCTGAATTAACTCTTTGGCAGAGACAAGTTGAGATACGCAACAAGCGGCGCTTTAATCTGGCTGTGAGGCACATTTGGATGGCACCTCGCTCGTTCTACAGCCCACAGCTTCGAACTGAAGCGTGATGAATGCTTAGGTCCATGTTTTTTCGGTTTTATCTGTAAATCAGTAACACAGCGAGAAAGTTACTATGACCTATAACTTCAAACAACACATTTCCAATTTAACTATCACATTAGGGGGTAATATTTCCAACTCCATTTATCTCACCCACAGAAAGCTCCTCAGAACAAACTTCCAAATATGTGTTTTTGTTGGCATCCAAATACCTAATATATACACTAAGTTAACTGAAGTCGTGGGATAGGGATATACGCGTATATAGATGACGGCAGTGTCGCGTACACAAGGTATAAAAGGGCGGAGAATTGGCACAGCTGTCATTTTTATTCATGTAAAAAGTTTTCCGATGTGATTATGGCCGCACTATGGGAATCAACAGACTATTAAGGCGGAATGGCACTTTCTAGGCAGACACATCGAACATTCCATTCCGGAATTCGTTAGGGAATTCAATACTCCGAGATCCACAGTGTCAACAGTGTATGGAGAATACCTAATTTCAGCCATTACACCTCACCACCGACAACGCAGTGTCCGACGGCTTCACTTACCGACCTAGAGCAACGTAGTTTGTTCAGGCTCGTCAGCGCTAACAGACAAGCAGCAGTGCCTGGACTAACCGCAGAAATCAGTGTCAGACGTACCACGAACATATCCTTTTGCACAGTGCGGCGAAACTTCACGTTAATGGCCTATGGCATCAGACGACAGTAACGAGTGCCTTTGCTCACAGGACAACATCGTCTGCAGCACTTCTCCTGGGCTCGTGCCAGTATCAGTTGGACCCTACACGACTGGAAAACCGTGGTCTGCTACATGAATCTTTATTTCTGTTGGTAAGAGCTGATGGTAGGGTTCGAATGTGGTACAGATTCCACGAAGCCATGAAGCAATTTGTCAATAAGGTGCTGTGCAAGCTGCTGGTGGCTCCATAATGGTGGCGCCTCTGTTTATATGGAATGGTTACGTTCAGCTCCTCGGAGACCAATTGCAGCCATTCATCGACTTCATGTTCCCAAACAGAGATGGAATTTTCGTGGATGACAAAGCACGATATCCCCGGGACACAGTTATTCGCGACTGGTTTGAAAGACTTTTTGAATCCTTTGAGCGAATGATTTGGCCACTCAGATGGCCCAAAGTGAATCTCATGGAAAATTTATAGGACATAGTCGTGAGGTCAGTTAGTGCACGAAATCCAGCAGCAGCAACACTTCTGCAATTATGGACAACTATAGAAGCATCAAGGCTCAATATTTCTGCAGGGGACTTCCTACGACTTTTTCAGTCAAAGCCAGCTGCTGGCTAGGCCGTTGAAAAGGAGGTCCGACACGATATTAGGAGGTATCCTGTGACTTTTGTCACCTCAGTGGATGTAAAAAGCAGATAATACACATATTATAGCAACCCATCAAGCCTACCGCAGTTGGTAGCTTTATCGTATAAAAATGTTCAAATGTGTGTGAAATCTTATGGGACTTAACTGCTAAGGTCATCAGTCCCTAAGCTTACACACTACTGAACCTAAATTATCCTAAAGACAAACACACACACCCATGCCCGAGGGAGGACTCAAACCTCCGGTGGGACCAGCCGCACAGTCCATGACTGCAGCGCCTTTATCGTATACAAAGGTTTAAATGGCTCTGAGCACCGGGACTCAACTTCTGAGGTCATCAGTCCTCTAGAACTTAAAACTACTTCAACCTAACTAACCTAAGGAGATCACGCAGTTCCATGCCCGAGGCAGGATTCAAACCTGCGACCGCAGCGGTCGCGTGGTTCCAGACTGTAGCGCCTAGAACCGCTCGGCCACACCGGCCGTTGTATACGAAAGGGTACCAGAAAGAAACAGAAATATCTTTAATCCATTTGTTAAGTTTTGGAACATAAAAATTTTGAAAGTGCTCCCCTCTTGCCACAAATATACTTGTCAAACTTTTATTCTACCATTCTAAATATATATGTTTTTTTTCTTTTCAATTCTTATGTGGCGTCTTGTAATACCCTAAAATGCAAACTGCATGGCTCCTGCTACCGATATATAACTTTTGTTTGAATTGTACGTAAAAACTTGTAACTTAAATGCTTTCTTTTAATAACTAAGAAGATTACTTCACTGTATGTGTACATTTAGGTAGAAGTCTGTTGACGTTTCATTGCATTTATCTGCGTTTTATTGTGAAACTTATAACCTCCGGCAAAAAGCCAAAGGAATTGTTATTTTCATCGACTAGCAGTGATAATAGCAGTGCTTGTGCGTTGTAAAATCCTTGGGTAGGGGGTTGTTGCGCAGGGCGCAAGGAGAAATGGGAGACGGGTTCCAGCGCTTGTAGTGTGCGGAAATGTGGTGTTAACGCTCTCGCAGTAGAGAGTACCATTTTCGGCGCCATAATGTACGCGCACCGGCCAGATGTCTAGAGCAGGAGTATAAACTGTGGACGGGCGGAAGACGCTGTATTAATTGCGACTGCCCGTTCCTACAATCAGCTGTGGCTCCACTATGTGCTACCGTCTTCAAGAACAGCAGCAGTTTCAGCAACACAGTTTCGTCTTCGGCTCCGATTTTCGTCATATGAACAGCACTGAATTACGTCTGTTCATTGGTAGAAAGTATTAACGGCTAACCCAGCAGCACAACTGAATATGATTTGATTGATAAATTTTATAATAATCAGTTAAACTCAGGGCAATTGTTTCCTAATTGCCCCCAGACATTGTTACCAAGCAGGATCCTTGTTCCTTTTTATTTCTAATATACAAACTGAGCGTCATAAGAATCAAACTGAATAGTTACAGCCAGTTTATTAATGAATAATTTATCTTTCAGCAATTTTAGCCTCAGTCTTTTTTCAATTAACTGTTGTACAACAGAGGCTTCAGTATATGACTAAAGGAAAAGTTTGAGAATGAATCACTGGAAAAAATCCAAGTCTAAAGAAATGCACAAATTAAGAGTGCGGAAGTTTTATTTATTTTTACACATAACTTGGACCACATGGCTGTTTGGTTTGGTACCTGTTCAAGTCACTAAAAAAGGCTCAGTTATTCAGACAATAATATGAACTCCAATTTGCAAAATAAGTAACGGCAAAGTAAAAAGTGCTTGCTCTTTTCCTGAATTTCTTTGATGACGTTATGCTGATGTGACTAAAAGTCATTGTTCATGTAACGAAGTTTAGTACTAACATACAGTTTCATTGCATATTTTCAAATCATTATTCGATTGAAATTTTTAAAAAATTTAATGCCAAACGTAAAGTAAGAGTGGCTTCTCAGTTTTCTTTATCACTACATATTCACTAAAAATTTGTGTAAAAAGAAACGTGTCAACCTTTAGTTGCAACGTCAATGTTTAATAATACATGTTTTTCTTTCCCATCATCTTGCACAGGATTTTGGATGCAAATTGCCCTAGTGGGCTGGCGATCGTTAATTTAGTCCTTTTTGTTCATTAGTGTAAATCGTGGATTCATGATCATTGGTAACCCTTTCTGTCCAGAGTTGTTCGTGACTGAATGCACAAAACAACTTTCATTTTCCAAATTGTAGCCCTGTTCGGTTTAATTACTTTAATTTTTAGTAGACTCTTCAACAGAATAGTCTGTTGTGCACTTTCCTCCTGCATCCCGAAGTGGCCTTGCGGTTCTAGGCGCTGCAGTCTGGAACCGCGAGACCGCTACAGTCGCAGGTTCGAATTTTGCCTCGGGCATGGATGTGTGTGATGTCCTTAGGTTAGTTAGGTTTAACTAGTTCTAAGTTCTAGGGGACTGATGACTTCAGAAGTTGAGTCCCATAGTGCTCAGAGCCATTTGAACCATTTTGAACTTTCCTCCTACTTATCGGTATCACTTCTTCAGGAAACATAGCGTTATACAATTAGAAAAAATCCATTAGGTATACACAGGATCCCCGGTCATATTTTACATCGCAAGCAGGATAGGACGATTAGTAAGAGGGAGGTTACAGTCTGACAGCGCCTCCTTTAATTTTCTCTTTTCATCTCATAAAATTTGACAACATCTTTCTTTTGACGTCCCTTTTCATTCGGCAAGCTAAAAATGAAAGCTGCAAGGGGACAAGGTCTGGTGAACACGAGGGATGGTGCACAGTGATCATGCCACCTCTGGTCAAAAATTACCACAAAGAAACGGCTGTGCGCCCTAGTGCCTCATCGATATGGATAAACCAGTTTCCTGACTACAGCAGATCATGACTCTTGCGGGCAAATTATTGCACAACATAAAGGTAGGAAGACCGGTTAGTTGTCTAATGGACAATCATCTCTCATCGTAATAAGTAATCAACACTGTTTTGGTGTCTGACTACATTTAACGAGCTTTCTTGAGGCGAGGTGAAGGGTCGTAACCGTACCACCAAGGTTCGCCACCGGTGACGACCCTAGAAGAAAGTATAGATCATTTCCGAATTCAAATTTCAAAGCAAACCCTGCTTCCTGAGTTGTTTAGCTGTCAACAATCGAAGCACGAATTTGATAACTACCACTGTTATACCGTGTACTTCCTTTCATACACCCCGAACTAAATTGCGATTCACATCAGGCAGCTCCACAACTTATTCAGTGGCCCATCGTTGATCTTTCTGGATAATTTCGCGAAATTTTCAACATTTTTCATCAGTTTGGGACGTGGAAGAATAGCCAACGAAAAATTTTTATGGAAATTGGTAATTATAAAACCACTCAAACATTTTCCTTCTACAATACATAATTCCTGTGGGTTGCCTTTAATATTTCATAAGTCTCTCTAGATGTTCTTCAGGGAAAGAAGCTATTCACGACAAATAGACATTGCAAGAATGACAACCAAACAAATCAGTTATCACTGATTAATCCACACAAGCCGAAGGGAACTTTCTTTGTCGATTGAATAACTGGCTCGAGAATGGCAGCTCTGTACGCTCCTAGTGCCAGAGTCAAAGTCTACAGAAACCCATTCCACCGTGATACCATCTCGGTTGATTTTGGGTACTCCTCCTACGATGGTCAATAGGCACAACGTCTCAGATATACCAGCATACTTATCGATTATTTTATGCCTGGTATGCTACTCAGCATAAGTTCAGACATTTATTCACTTCTTCGTTCTTCATTCAACGTGAGCCTTACCCTTTAGAGCGGATCTGTGTGGCAAGAACTCACCGAGTTGGCACTGTTAATAGACACAAGAACTTGTACGAACATCATGGGTGGAGTGTCGGACATTTCCCGGCTTCGCCAGCCCGACAGCGAGCCACATCCTCGGTCTGTATGAAACGGAAGGTCAACAGTCGCGAGGAGTGACCATCGAACATCCTTCTTATTTCTAGCCAAACTTCCTCTTTGTTGTATACGGGATGGTCAAACTAAACTGACCAGGAAGGTATTTCATGCACCATAAGACAGCAATCCAACTAATCAAACTTATATTCTCTTCGTCTGGTGCAGACGATGTAAGTTTGGTTGCTTAAAAGCTGCATTACATATTTTCTGGGCTAGTTTGTTCACCTTATATAGAGATCAAATACGCTTACTGCAAGAACTTTTTGCGCAGCTAACTTGTTTTCATTGCCAAGGGTAATTCTGCAATTCATCGGCTGTGCTGTCACCCCTTATAGCGGCGTCGTTTACCCAAATACCGTCACACTAAGTTCCACGATCCCGCTGTCAGTCTGTTCAAAACTCCGTTCGTCGGTGTTTCCATCAAATACAACTTTCCGGCTGCCAAAACCATGTCAGCATCGAGCTTCTCCTACATCAACAAAACCAAAGAAATTCGCGTACGACGTGAACGGGGTTCCAATAGAAACGAATATGTAAATAAAACCTTGCCGGCGTACTAGTAAGGCAAACTAAGTTACTGTGCAGCTCATTATAGTTTTTGCAGACTAGATAAGCTTTTGGGTAGAAAGCCTTACCTGCTACCTTTCTTCGCTTAAGTATGTGTGGATGTAAGTTATGACTGTCGTTTTAATGACTTAAAAATACTCCTCTCTTTGCAAGATCTGGCCTATGAATCAACAAACAACACGGTCTGACAACTACTAATTAAATACGTGGGAAGTAAGGTCCAGTAGGTCACGAAATGGAAATGACAGTGAAAATCCGATCAAACTTTGCACATATGTGTTGGGGAGTGTCCCTAGTACGCCTGACGATTGCGTCACGTCGCTGTTTACACGCTGAGCACAAAGTGGGCGCATAAAGATGCCTAGAACAACAGTATCTCCCCTGAAGTGTGAGTGACCACTGCGAGGTCGTGCGATTTCATGCAATCACGCATTAAGTACCTGGCAATAATTTTCTTCTTCGTAAAAATTCTCGGCCGCACTCAGCACGGGCAATGCGGACGCCCATGCACGGTCTTCGATGGGAAGAGTTTGATCACCCACCATACAGCCCGGACTCGGCTCCCTCTGATGTTCATCTCCGCTCAGATGAAGCGCTGGTTACGAGTTAAGATAACATTTTGGTAGAGACTATGAACTGTAGACTAGCGTAGACAAGTGGCGGAAAGCATAGGCGGCTGCCTTCTATGAAGAAGGTATAAGGAAGTTGATACAAAGCTACGACAAATGTCTAAGCAGCGACAGATGCTCGCACCTGCTACTACTCAGAACAAAACCTCATCGAGCACTTGTGCCACTGACTGAAGTATTTCGTAAACTTAAATAATGATCTCAGGACATAATAACGCGATAGATATTTTAAGTCAATCTCTGTTGCTGTTAAAAAAAAATTACGGGAAGTTTTTGAAGTATAGATACAAATTTCCACAGTCGGACCCCTTTGTTGTACAAATGCCACACATTCATAAACACAGGAATGTACACAATATATCTTCAAACCGCAATAATACTGTTCAACGAGTGCTAAAGCAATGTGACAATTGCTAATTTGGAAATTTGTGGTAAGTTCCTATGGGACCAAACTACTGAGGTCATCGGTCCCTAGGCTTACACACTACTTAAGCTAACTTAAACTAACTTACGCTAAGGACAACACACACACCCATGCCCGAGGGAGGACTCGAACCTCCTACGAGGGGAGCCGCGCGAACCGTGCCAAGGCGGCCTTAGACCTCACGGCTAGCACGTGCGGCGGAAGCAATGTCGTAATCAGTCTATATCCACGGGTGACTTAATGAAAGAGAGACATTGATCTTAGCACAGTCGGACTAAGCCTTAGCCTGAGCAAAGAAGCCTTACCGTAAGTATTTGGATACCCAACTGCAACTGATAAACCATACAAAATGTAATCACACCAATCCAACTGAGACATTCCCAGGCAAATTGTTGGAGCTAGATTTGAGTAATGCCTCTCACAGATCATTCATAAAATGTCTGAACTTCTTATAAGTCACCGATGTGCAGCTCGATGTAAACAGAGCCTCCTGCTCCATGTGTAGCGACAAAGAATGAAAGAGAGTTAAATGTGCTTTATTCACATACACGAGGGCAAAGTAAATTCGAATCTAACCGACCAATGAGGTAGCTGGTAGACAAGCCTCTACCTGTAACATATTGTTTGCAGAAATGGTGCACCTCTAAAGACGAGACTGAGCTATCAGACGAAAGCATAGACAATACAGTCTTTGCATCATGTAATGTAATATCAGCTCATGGAGTGATACGTTATATGAAGAAAGTTTCTAATAGAAGGCTTTCAATGTGATCTATGCGCATATATTAGGTAATGTTATGTTTCAGTTCTCTGGTCGTTCCAAGCTAAGCTATTTGGTACATAGCTTCAGATATCTGCGCTCATAAAGTTGGTAGACAACGGAAAGGTCGGAGAGTTCCATCAGATCTTTCGTAAATCCTGCGGAATTTAGAGCTGAGTTAATCGAAAGTCTTGACAGTACATCCCACTGCGAAGGATAATCTGGAGAAACTGAAGCTGGAAAGAGAAACAGTTTGAGTTTCGACAGGAATCTCAACTGTACTGTGCATGAAAGAAGTAGTGCCTACTTCACATGGGAAAGTGATTCCTAGATAACCTGTAGCAGGCCATTTCAGTAGGGTCTGCACTGCACCTTCATTGTAAGTTTAGAACGAAAAGTAACAAAGGCGCTAATTGGCTCCACTTCAGCGGGGTAGAAGCCACAGACTCCTTGGTGTAAGTGAGACACATAAAGCAGCTGCAGCAGCGTTAAACACGCCAGCACATGTGTTGTTGAAACGTACCCGTCTCCTTTATATCTCTTTTGTTACGCAACCTTCCCTTCTTCAATAACCTATGAAACCTTCCCTTAGGATTTCTATCTCTTGCTTAATAATAACAAATGAAATCTTTCCTTTGAAATTAATTCTCTTTCTCAATAATAGTAAGTGCAACCTCCGCATACAAATTTAAATGCTGCTTATTAAAAGTGATTTGCTCATTATTTCGACGAAACATAGGATGTAACGTCGTTGTGGCCTTTAGCCGTTACCTGCAATAACCCAAAAACTGTTTCTTTCCTTTTTTTAGTGTTACTGGATCGCCATCTGACTGCTACATCGAACTGCGACATGAATATACTTACTCTGGTTTACTATACTCTATTGGCTGCTGGTGGGTTTTCATAATAAGTGGCTGTATTTATTATCAACGCTGACGTTATTCTGTAATAGCAAAGCTGACGTTATGCTTTAATTTATTTGACTGAAGTTACGTAATTCATAGTTAAACATTTTCTTGATGACAATAAAATTTTGCAAAGTTTTACGTCGATGGTTTTTGGGATGGATTATAATCAGTAATGCAACATTGCTCGAAAAAATGAATTATATTCTGAAAATGTTTCTTCAAATATTTACTGCTGGTAATGAAATGAGTTTACAAACGTTCAAATGGGACTTACTTTTTACAATAATCTTACAACCAGCATTGCGCGAACATACCTTTAGTAGTCTTGAGTTTCTCAATAATAATAATAATAATAATAATAATAATAATTCTATAACATTAGTTTCTCTTATGATAATAGTTAGCTGATGTCTCTGTACATCCGTTTATAATATCTTGTTAATCATAGCTGGTGGCAGGCAGGCACACGGCTCCTCTTAACATCTATCTCTCCTGACCTGCTACCGACTTGCTTCACATCTCACTTACTACTGACTTCCTACGAATGCTAAAGTGCGGTCTCTCCCGCCCACAATGCTTTCAGGTGCAGAAAATCCCTGCTACCATTACAAAATGTATCAATGCGCGGTCGCTCCCTCTCTTTTCTTAAAATGTATCTATACGCGGTCTCTCACTCCCTTTTTAAAATTATATGAATGTGCGTTCTCTCCCGCCAACTATACTTTGGTGCAGACATTCTCACAATTATTTCCAAATTGACAAATATTACTTATTCCTACTTAATACTATTAATAAAATATAAACATCTTTCATAAATTGTGGTTTGACAATAGACAATAGAAATATACACGTCTTACAATGTCATGGTATTGTTGACAGTTTAGAGACATAATAAACGCTGTTCAAATCTCCTTACAAGCCAAAGTACTCAACATCAAAGACTATTGTTACTTAAACAGCACCACTGAATTGATTCATTGTTCCTGTTAACTGAGAGACTAGTTTTGTCTTACTATCCATGTTATGTTGTACTATACACATTTGTATCTAATAAATGTCACAGTTTACTGTCTATTTTGGATGACGTGGACGTCGTACGTTGCTAGTCCAGTATGTGTGAAAGCACATTAAGTTGCAGAGTATATGCTAATGCCCTTCTCTCAATGTTCTGCGCTGGAAGACGATGTTTCGATACAGAATCTTTGGGCGATGATACGGTTTTTATAACGCTTCCCAATGTTCGTTGCCCATTTTCCCTTAGATCTCCTGGTGACTGTAACAATTTCTATTGTAATTTTCTTACTATGAAACGAGCGACTACAACGTGGACGATAGAAGGGGGGACCCAAGATACTCTACAATGTGTGTAGATTACTTAATGTTTCTGGTCTTTTACGATATAATTCAGGACCATATTTTTCCTTGCTTAGTTTAGGGAAGAAAACTTCAGGCTTTTTTAACAATCAAATATAAAAATATAATTGAAAGACATGCAGCTTTTGTTAATGGGTCCACGGTAGCGGCCCTGTATGACCAGACGCTGTCGGCCTCGCGAGATGCGGGCAGGAACGCCGCAGTGTGGCGGCAGTATGCGCGCTTCCTCACCTCATCCGCCGTATCGGAAATTCCTCAGTTCACCCCCTCAGACGTCGTTATCCTCGCCCGTACGAAGCGTAATATATCGCTCCGCACTGCCTCCTCGCTGAAATACAATACCAGCTGCGCCAGCTCGGCATTTTCCACCGGGAGGTATTCCTTTACCTTTACAGTATTTTATTTTTCACCCACTTGCAGCGGAACGGAGGGCTGAGAGAGGAACCGTATAGTGCTCTTGGAAAAAATGGAAAAGGAACATGTTAAAAGTGTTCCATCATCATCTACAGACATCTATCACCCTCTCCTGAATAAAGGCCGGCTTCTCACTTCTCCGTTCATTACAGTCTCCAGTAGCACTGATCTAAGTTTCTCCGGCATGTTTTGTAATATTCTCCCTCCATTTTTCCTCAGGTCGGCTTCTTTATCCACCCCAGTATCCCAGCACCCGTCAAAGAACTTAGTTGACCTACCATCCATTTGCCTAGCTATATGACCTTGTGCGCCTACATTTCAAAAACCATTACAGCTGTAATTACATAACGCATTTCAGGTTTTTCCCTCATTCATGTAATACTTCCCCTATCTTACCCACAAACTACTCAGTTTTTAACGGTTTTGGAAGGTTTGTTAATTGCTGTAAAAATATGAAAATTTTAGTGGGGTTTGTACAGATTCAAAATGTGAAGGAGTTTGGGTGAAGATACATGTTAAAGGTGGACTGGCATGGACTTAGGATGCATCTAAGAGACTCCTGCCTCTGTAGTAATAGGAGCTGCACGTTTGGAGGAAACTTGGAATTGATGTCGTGTAAATTTTCTGGTCATATTATTGTATTAGTCGGAGATTTCAACAAACCAGCTAGAGATCGGGAGACTCGAGCGATGAAGGATGATACTAGAGACGCAGCCGAGTGAAATTTTTTCTAAATTCCATGTCCAAAAATTACCTTAAGGAGTTAATCAGAGAACCGGCTCTTCAAGACAGGTCCGATCTCTTCGACACAGTTAGCATACAGTAGGGAATCAGTAATCGCAACGCCGTTATGGCATCACATATAAACGGGAATAAAAAGAAAGGTAGGAAGATAATGATGCTTACCACGAGCGACAAAGTCAAGATTTCTGATTATTCGATAAGTCAACACGAAAAATTATTCTTGATGATAAAATGATGAACATCAACGGACAATGTTCGAGAGTATTCTACACTGCGACTTAGAAATGTATGTGCACAACGAAGTGACGGGGAAGACCCCCTGTGGTTCGATAAGCGATATTAGGAAACTGCTTCGACACTAAAGAGAGCTCCACTGAAAATTTAAACGTAGCCATTGCGTCACAGACAGAAAAAAACTAGTGGAAGGCGAGCCGTGTGTGAAGCGTTCAACGAATTCGAAAGTAAAATTCTGTCTACAGACTTGGTCTTTGTTACATCAGTAACCGGATTGTACCTATCTGTCCTGACACTCTTTATCCACATATACATCATTACTCTGCAAACCACTGTGAAGTGTATGGCAGAGGGTAAGCTTCACTGTACCAATTATCAGGACTTTCTCCCGTTCGATTCGGTTATGGAGCGCGGGAAGAATGATTGTTTAAATGCCTCTATGCGTGCTGTAATTAGTCTTGTCCAGAGAGATACACGGGAAGTCGTAGTATATTCTTAAAATCATCATTTGAAGCCGGTTCTTGAAACTTCGTTGGTAGACTCACTCCTGATACCTTCTATCTACCTCCAAGAATCTGCTACTTGAATCCTTTCATCGTCTCATTGCCACTGTCCACGGGTCAAACAAACCTATGACGAATCGTGCTGCCCTTCTCTGTACACGTTTAATATCTCCTGATAGTCCTATCTGGTATGGTTCCCACACGCATGAGGAATATTTATAGCACGGCTCAAACGAGTGATATGCAAGTAATCTCTTGTGCCGACTGATTGCTTTTCCCTAGTACTCTACCAATAAACCGAAGTCTGGCAGTTCCTTTACCCACGACTTAGGTCACGTGATCAATCCATCTCATGTTCCTACTAAGTATTACACCCTGGTATTTATTCCAACAATGACTCACT